>NC_140776.1:172544836-173744836 GCF_044657685.1 Stegodyphus dumicola
TTCTCTTTGATACTGGCATCATTTTCCAACTAACTACGTGTAATTTCTTTATATCTCATACTTGTAACTAACTATATATATTAAAAGCAACCTTTATTAAGTATACAAAAGCTAAACCGAATTATTAAACTAAAGAAATTTAATACGAGTGTAATATAGCAAGATAAAGTACTGTCATGTAAAGAAAAATATGTCTTGACGACGAAACTTCCCGACGATGAAACGGCCACGGTGAAATGGCGAAGGCGAAAAGTCCTAGATCCTGGAATTTATACTTGGAAAACTACGGCCAAAAACCTATACAAAAAAAGCCTGTACTTCTGTATAATCTCACTGAAATGCTTTAGTTATCAGGTTATTTATTTTTTTACTGAAAAGTTAATTTTTAACACATTTGAACTTTAACTGCTAATGTTGATAAATTTCTTCAGACAAGTTGCAGGGTTCAGTTGATTTGCATCTAAGTGAGAACTGTAAGAGTAGTAACTGCACAAGAGAAGGATTAAAAGTACTCTTTATTTAAATCTTTAAAATTTACAATGCGTCAACTCCACGCTAACACACTGCGCCTCCCTTGGGCAGTAACTGAAATCAGAGAAAGAAACTAAAAATTCGAAGATATGCACAAATAGTAGAAATAAGCTACAGGGCTCAGATCATTCCTGTTTCTTAAAACAGCGTCGAAACAAGTGGCAGCAAGTAAATGCAGTTATGTCACGTGAACCTGCAATAACTCCGGGAGTACAAGCTGACGAAACGGAGGTGACGGCAATAGCCTAACTCTGTCTAACTTTCCTACTGAACCTCGGTTTTTAAACTCTTTCTTCAAGGTAGAATTTGCATTCCTTCACGCACGCTACCAAATTTAAATACTCTGGCATTGACAATTAGAGGAATGAAGGCTTATAGGAAAGTTTAAAATTAAAACTTAACTTGTTAGTTCGAAATAAATATAAATCCCTAAAACGTAATCCATGATCCATGAGTACAATGTACAAAGTAATCCATGAGAATGATCATTCACCATCTTTTTTTTTTTTTTTTTTTTTTTTTTTTTTTTTTAGTCCAAAGGGATTTGAATCCCGAAGGACTATTAGTTTCGTTTTGGCATTTTGCGTCGGACTCATAAATGTCAGTTCACTTTTCAAACTGTTGCCACAAAATGTTAGAGTCCTGCATTATATTTGAAGAAATTAAATAATGAAAAATCTGCATAAATGTATGTATATTTCTCGTATTGTGATAAAACAACGGTACATAGAGTCATCGAATTTTGAATAACGTAATCCTCCAACGAATATGAGCATGTGGAAGACCAAATTTGAAATTTGAAATTTGTTTTATGATCGATTTCCTATTTTTTAAAACTTTGACGAATTTTTGATTAACAAACTCAAGGATTTCAAAGCGAGCAATGGCAACGTTGTGCAGAAAAAACATTTTTATCTCCAGCGCGTGAGTCTCTGTATCGGAAATTCTAAAGATATGCTCGTTTTAAAACTATTTTGCGATATTGCTGTTGCACTGGATCTTATGGTTTAAGTGCGAGGAACATGATATTTAATAAAGAAAGGTAACACACAAAATGTTAAAAAACGCCCCTTTGGACGTAATTTAAAATCTCAAACATTTCAGATTTTTTTTTTTTTGGGGGGGGCGCGATTGTAGAAACATTAGGTTATTTAGAAGCAGAAGACCTGAAAAATAAGAAATGCTCTTGTCGGGACTCGAATCTCGGACTTTTCGAATACGCGCCGAGTGTGCTGACTATTACACCACGAAGGCATGCTAAGATTGCAGGAGAGGTCTTACATTAGGCAGAAGTGTCGTACATATAGGTCTTCCATATTAAATAATAACAGTTAGTCACAGAGATGAGAAAGGCAGAGGGAAAATGGAAATTTTTAATACTTCGTATGTGTTCAATTCTTCTTCTTAATAAGTTCATATGTCTTCTTCAATTATTAATGCCCTTATGGCATTAATAATTGAAGCTTCTATATTAATGCAGTTGCACAATCCTTCTTCATAACTCTGTGAGAAAACACTCCATGCGAACCCGGGTCCTTGCGAACCTCCATGCGAAGCCAGAATCACTATCCATTTTCCCGTCTGGGTAGCACCTCTTACTAAAATAAAATGAATTTAACAGAAAGTTCTTGAAAGATTAGCTATGCGATTTAGTTATCTGGCGTTAGCCATTTTGCTAGCTGAAGTAATACATGCATTTAGTAAATTTTAGCCAACGTCTGTTAGGCTGTTGTAACTCTAATCACCAGCATCTAATTATTTAGAATTTTTTGTTCGCATTTCTGTTATGCTGTGGAGATTTAGACTGCAAATACGAACCGTGCATGGGTTTTAAATAAAAAGGTTGTTTAGATCTTCTTCCGGCTTAGATGTTATTTCACAGACCGGGCGATAGCTTGTCCTGGCTGTCTTAGTAGAGATTATGAAGTTACGTTAATTAGGAGTAAAATGCTACAAAGCAATCAACCAATCTATTTCTATGTCCTTTTAGGTTATAATTTATCTGCCAAATCGAGAATTTGTTTTTTTCTGTAGTTCAAGTACGTGACTTTGTGCAAGAACCGTAAAATATCGCTGATCTGATGGAGACATTTGATCTTCTGTGTTGTCCCTCACACTTATCAGACAAAATAAATCTTAACTTTTTCGGTTTAACAAGCACTTATTATTCTCGGTCAAATTCAAAAGTTAAGAGAGATGAGAAACAATTTAAAAGATAAAAGAAAATCGTATTTTCACACACACAGACACTTCCTATGCATACCGGTATTTAACTTGCGCAATGGGGCAAAAATTTCTTTTGTATACGCATCTTTCTTTTGTAAGTACACGATGCCAGCAAGGAGATGAGCAGAATTCTCTGCGCAGAAAAGGATTCATACTTTGCATTTTATTTAAACAATCCCAAGCATGCGAAGCTTTTGTTGTAATTCATCTTTAAAGTAAAAAAAAGCAATTCGAAAGGGCAAAAGAATTCTTCGCTGCAAGTCATCCCAAGTTGAACATTTAGCTGTTTTATGCTAAAAGGACAATTTTTTTTTTTTTTTTTTTTTTTTTTTTTTCGAAAATATTTATTTATTTGCAACAGTTGAGATGATCATTTAAGGACAATTTTATTGTAACGGTAAAGAAAATGTTCATTTTCAGCAGGGCATTAAATTTGCTGTTTTTAAAAGTAATTAGTTCAATCTTGTATAGCAGAGTAACTATCATTACCCTTTATTACTGAGATTTCCATTATTTCTGCTGGCAGCAGAGATGATTGTAAATTTTATTAAGTTTTACATTTTCAAGAACAGTTAATAGTTCTTTATTAAAATTCGTTTCGGAAAAGTATGTTTTTTAAGACAACCTTCAATATTTTTTTTCAATTAACAGGAAAAAAAATTAAAAATATTAATTTTTATATTCCGCCCAAAGGGGCGTTTTTTAACGCTTTGTTTTTTAGCCTTTATTTATTAAATATCACATTTTCGCACTTAAACCATAAAATTCAATTTAACAGCAATATCACAAAAAAAAATTCTTAAAGGTTTCAGATTTTAAATTACGTCCTAAGGGGCTTTTTTTTAACATTTTATGTGTTGTAGAGTCATTAGGTTTATTGGAAGAAGAAAAGATGAAAAATTAGCAATCGCCTTCGCCGGGAATCGAACCACGGACCTCTGGAATACCGGTCCAGCGTGCTACCGTTACACCACGAAGGACGCTAGGAAAGTGGGAGAAATACCTTATAGTGTTACCTTCATTTATTAAGTATCCTGTTCTTCGCACTTAGACCATAAAATTCAGTTCAAGAGCAATATCGCAAAATAATTTTAAAGTGAGCATATCTTTAGAATTTTCCGATACAGAGTCTCGCGCGCTGGAGGTAAAGGTGTTTTTTCTGTACAACGTTCCCATGGCTCGCTTTGAAATCCTTGAGTTTGTTAATCAAAAATTCGTTAAATTTTTACAAAATATGAAATCGATAATAAAACAAATTCTATATTTCAAATTTGGGCTTCCAAATGCCCATATTCGCAGTAGGGTTATGTCATTCAAAATTGGATGGATCTAGGTACCGCTGTTTTAAATATGTACACTGGTGTGCAAAACTCAAGCAACAGCAGGGTTTTTTGCAATAACTCCACGAGAAAACAACTGAGAGACATGAAATGCAGAAATGAAAAAGAGTAAAGGATGACGAAAGCATCGGAGCTGAAAAATGAATACAATGCATACGGTATGGAATCAAAGAAAAACAAGCTTTATTGAACGCATAGTATCGTGACTTATGATTGTCTATCCAAAAAGAAGAACAACAAGCAGATGTTCCTTAATATGGAATATGCCCTCCCATAACTTCAATGGTTGCTTCGCACCGTCTCCGCATACTCAGAACCAGCTAGTGCAACATTTCTTGCGGTATGAGTGCCCATTCCTCAATCAGCATCTGTTTGAGCTGTTGGGTGTTGTCCGGAGGATGTAAGCGTGCTGAAATGCATCTCCCCAAAGCATCCCACACATGTTTGATGGGATTTAAATCTAGGGAGTACGCTGGCCAATCCATTTGAGTGATATCTTCACTTTCCAGTAGCTTCTCAACAGCAAGAGTCCGATGTGGCCGTGCATTGTCATCCACAAAAATCCTCCTCACAATAGCGATAAGATCCTCTGTCGAAAACGTGAAGCTCAGTTCGCCCGTTCAGCACAATACCTCCCCAGACAAGAACTACGGGACCACCGTTACGGTGTCTTTCCTTGATGTTACTGAAATAAAACCGGGTCCCGACCTCTCTCCAAATCAAAACGCGTCGAGAATTGCTTCTGGTACTGAACCGACTCTCATCCGCAAAGAGGACACGACTCCGTTGATCAGTTGTCCAGTTTTTGTGCTCTCTGCACCACTGTAAACGGTGTTGTCGGTGGCCAACTTTCAACGGGAGGCAACGTTCAGGACGGCGGGCGAATAGGCCCCCTTTGTGAAGGCGTCTGGCCACAGTAAACCGTGATACTTGTCGCCCCGTTGCTGTACAGAGTTGCTGAGCAATGGCGCTTGCTGACTGCTGTCGGCCTCTTTTCGCCTGCAGAACGATATATGGGTCATCCTCTGCAGTTTTCGTCCTCGGGCGGCCACCACCAACCTTTCTAACAGTTGTACCTGTGGTTTCGAATGCTTTCCAAGCACGCAAAACGATTGTTGATTCCGAACTCTGCAGGTACACTGGTAACAGTACACCCCTCCTCTAGCTTTCCAATCATTCTTCCACGTGCGAAGTCGTCCAGGTGATTTCTTCTAGCCATATTTCACGAACTAACTCACTGGCACTTGCAGCGAATATGTTGAATACGTTGATACTTTGATACAGAAGTATTTATACAGCGGGTCTACTGCATTCGCAGTACTTCCCTGTAAACCTCAAGTAAGTCCACAATGGACATGGTGATGATAATTGCCTGAATAAATCCCATGGAGGGAGCAGTGAGTGGGAGATATGTTGAATTGCGTCTCCGTCCTTCCTTTTATTCTACTGTTGGGCTGCGCGCGCCGACATCACGCATTTTGTGTACGCTCACGTCGCCTCTGACGTTTCGTTCCTGATATTTGCATACGTATGACGTTTCTACTGACTTACGTGCTCATTGTACTGATCTCCAGACGTTCCTTTTCTGATATTTCATGGCTATCTGCTAAATTTTTACATTGTTGCTTAAGTTTTGCGCACCAGTTTAGTATATTTTATTACTATAGCGGATAAGGGAAACATCTGCTTGTCTGTATTGCAGAGTTGTGAGTGAATTTTGCATTTAGCTTGAGAAGAACCTTATATATGAAATCTTTAGAAATGCCTATGATTATGAGATATTTCACCGTGTTTCAGCATTAAAATGTGCTTCATTATTTCAATAGTGGTTTCAATTATTTCAATACTTTAACACGCGAATGATCGACAAAACTCGTTTTGTCAGGTTATCCGCTGAGATTGCAAATGAAAAACTTAAAACTGAACTTAAACAGATGAACTTCTATGTTCTAATAGTTAATTATATTGTGACTTCTCTCACTTGTTTGATAGTAACATCAGAACAAGCCCACAAAACTCATTGTGGCAAGGAGTGCGAGATTGCACCTGTCGTTGGCAAGAGCCTTCAGCACCATACAGGTGACAATACGACTTTGCTCAGCTTGTAGAGACATTGAGTTATTTGGAAGGAGGAGATGTGAAAAATGAGCAATGCCCTTCCCGGGACTCGAAACTCGGATTTCTCGAATACGCGCCGAGTGTGCTAACCGCTACATCCCGAAGGCATGCTAGGAAGGCGGGAGAAATACCTTATATACTCCCCCTTTTAAAGGGCGACTGCAGATTAGGGAACCCAATAGCCAAATCCTGGTGGAGAATCATGATCCACCACCTTTTTTAGTTCGTGCGCCACTGTAGAAACATTAGTATTTTTGTGAAGCAAGACGCATGAAAAATGAGCAATGCCGTCCCCGGGACTATGACCTCGGACCTCTCGAGTACGCGCTGAGTTTGCTGACCACTACACCACGAAGGCATGCTAAGAAGATGGACCTTATAAGCTCCGCCCCCAATTTTGAGGAAGAGCACCCCAGGGAAATGGGTCCGAGGGTCTCCTATCCCTCTTCCAGTTCAACCAACCTCTAGAGGGTACTTTCGGCTCGACGCATATTTAGAGCGCCCCCATCCCACATAGGCACTATACATTTACAAACATACATGCCTTCTCCGGTATTCGAAACCGGGTATCGCAGTCACTGTCGCTAACCACTTCCCTGGTTTGGCGGCTCTCAAAAATCATTTTCGTGAGCCCATGAGGAAGAAAGACAGAATTTACTCAAGAGATAATATGTTTATTTCGAGAATTCTGAGCTGCCTGTAGCTTCAATGCCATTGACAGCTCATCAAAACTCCCTTTGTGAATTTTAGAATGTTCTCTGCATAATAGCTTGGCGACATTTAATATCCACCTATCCTCAATGTAAAATGGCGATTACACGGAAATATGTTTTCTTAAGATGAAAAAATTTAGAAAGCTATGACTAAACTGTTAAAAAGAATATCACGAAAGAATCTTTCAGTGACTTTAAAATGTTTATAAAGTTCAGTACGAAGTTCATTCAATTAATGATAATTTAATTCAGTTAATGAAAAGTATAATTCAATGTGAAGGACTCAACTGTGCAATAGAAAAGAAATGTAGGATCCGTAAAGTCATTTGATTTTGAACAAGAGAATCAGATTTAAATCTTTTCACTCAGCAAACGCATATTCTGCCTTGTCTTAAACAGACAGGAAGAGGAGAAAAAGCACCCAGTGAGATCACATCCACTCGCCAATAAAACTCAAAGATAAAATCACTCAAACCCAAAACAGAAATCATATCAAGTTTCTGGATTGTAATGCTTCTATCTATGGTACAGAAGGTTTTAGGCTGAAGTCTCAGTCTATAAGCTCACAGTTTAATATTATCATTAATGATATTATGCTCATTTCATAAATGTTATCACCTCACCAACGGAGCGCTAGTGCTTACATTTCATACTGCTAATATATGCAAGGTCTGGTAGAACAATTTCCTCAATATGAAACGAAGGTAGCGAAGATGTATACTTTTATTGCCCAAGCAGAAGAAGTACATTTTATCTGTCATTTATAATCGTCAGGGCACGAAATGTCTTTGTCAAAATACGCACGCAAATCTTGAGTAAATTCTGTGCGCAGCGTTGTATGTCACCATGTGCTGACATTCTGTGGCTGGTCCACTCACCAGAATTTGAAATTAGTGAATTTTTCCTATACAGAACACCTGAAAGCAGAAGCGTTTTAAAGTACACTGGTGTGCAAAAATTAAGGACGAAGTCGAAAAATTAGCATATCAGCTGAACGAAGAGGCAGAGCGAACAGAAAGACCAATCAGGAGATTAAGTAAGGTGATGTACGGTAGCACATGCGCAGATATGCAGGTAGACGTAATGGGGGAGTGTCTGAGTAGTATAAAGCATGTTGTCGGTGTAAGATCAGTATTTCTGGCAAAGAGATTGCACGCCGTATAGCAGTTAAAAGCACACTGAGTTTCTGCCTCAGCGAGAAAAGGCGAATAATCAATCTGTTAGACGACATCTGGATGCTTTTACCCGAGGTCGAATCATTGGGAAGTTGGAGGAAGGCCGCAGTGGGACAAGTGTGGCTGCAGAGTTCGGAATTGCTCACAGCATCGTTTCACGACTTTGGAGACATTTCAAACTACAGGAACAGCTATCCGGGGGTTTAGTAATGGTCGTCCACGAGAAACCACACCCGCAGATGACCGGTATATTGCCTTACAGGCCAGAAGAAACAGGCGGCAGACAGTTTCGAGAGAGAAATCGCTAGACACACGAGACAGGCGACTGGACGACCGATATCGCGTTTTACCGTGGCCAGAAGACTGCACGGTGGTGGTCTGTTCGCACGACGCCCTGTACGGTGTGTACCTCTAACGCCTGCCCATCGGAGAAGGCGTTCTCTGTGGTGCCGGGAACACCGGAATTGGAGAGACAATGAATGGGGACGAGTACTCTTTACAGATGAGAGCAGATACAGTCTGAGTAGCGATTCTCATCGCATACTCATCTGGAGAGAGCGGGGAAGCCGCAATCATCCCTAGAACATTATTGAAAGGGACAGGTATGTAGGTGGCGGTGTTCTCGTTTGGGGAGGCATCATGCTTGGTAGTCGTGCAGACCTTTACATCTTCGACGCAGGTTCAGTCAACGGGACCCGTTATTGTAACGAGATTCTTCTTCCATATGTGCGTCTTTATAGAGGCGCTACGGGTCCGCAGTTCCTTTTCATGGACGACAATGCACCATGTCATCGCACAGTAGCTGCCGAACAGCTCTTAGAGAGTGAGGATATTGAACGTATGGATTGGGCGGCACGATCTCCGGATCTCAATCCCATCGAGCATGTATGGGATTTTCTAGGCAGACGCTTGGCAGCTCGTACCTTACCACCAGTAACGATTCCGGAGCTTCGATTGGCGCTGCAAGACGAATGGGCAGCAATGCCCATTGACACCCTCATTATGAATGAATACGGGTGTCAACAACTCATTGACACCCTCATTCTGAGCATGGGCTGACGTTGTGAAACCTGCCTAGCAGTCAGGGGAGATCCTATTAAAGACCGGATGTTTCTTGCTGGACACCCATCACAGGGATGTTTCGGCCTTCAGTCGCATTGCGCTCCATGCTACTTTTTCAATAAAGCTTCTTTTTATCCCTCTGATTTCTCTTTTAGTAAGTGTTGCTTACATTACTCATGTCCTTACGTATTGGGGATCTTACGGTATTAAATGTGTTGATTTGGAAAGCTTTTGTACAAAGTTATATTGAAAAAACCGTCTCGTCCTTATTTTTGCGCACCAGTGTAACTCCAAAGACACTGGACGAAGACACCACAAATAACAGGAGTACTTCAGGAAATGACGATGAGTGTGTTATGCGGAAGTTTGGTGCATATAGCGTTAAAGTAAGCATTGAAACAATACTATTTTCAAAGCTAAATGACACAGTTCTGTCACAGTGGGGACATACTGCTCATGTTATGTAATTAAGTACTGCACGGTACCACTCAAATGCAACGATAATGAGCACCTCTAACATGATCGTAACAAATGACATACCATACTTCAGTTCCTGAAGTAGAAGTGTAAAGTGACTGTAATTTTTCCCCTTTATATTAGGAAATTTATTCTACAGAACTCTGTGTACATTAATGACAGGAAACAATGATTAGAATTTCAACCATTCAAAATAAAAATTTTTACTTTCTGTTTCCAAACGTATAGAACGGTAGGTAAATTATAAACGAAATACAAAAGAACTCTTTTAGAAGCCTAGTGATATAAGTTGGAATAATACATAAAATACATATAAAGCACTCTGCATGAGATACATAAATAATACTAAGCAACTGTATACGGGAGACCAGTTTCTTCATAGTTAAATACAGTTTCTGCATTAAACTTCCGCGCAGAAGACATGATACTAGATGAAACACGCAAGTTTTGAACAAGATGAAACACAGAGGTATGCCTCGTTCAGTAAGCCTCACGTATATCCTGGCCAAGGGCTGATACTGAATCCAAGATCTTGGAAATTTTGGTGATTGCTGCCCGATTTGTAGCAAGGATACGTTTGTATGCCGCCATATTGTTTGAGTTGCTTGGAGATGGAAGTGGATGGAAAGAGATGATAAGAGAAAGAGTGTACATGTAATGGTGCAATTGACATCATGGTCGTAAATGGTCCGTACATATACATTCAATTATCCAGACGTTTCGAGTGCGTAAAGCCACACTACACCGTTTAATTGCTCGAAACCGCTTTCTATCTATTGATAATAAGTTACTCATTTACAAATCCATTTTGCGGCCCGTGTTGCGTTATGCCTGTCCAGTCTGCGTGTTTATATGTAAAACAGATAAGAAAAATCTTGCAAACTGCCCAGAACTGAGTTCTGCGCAGAGCCAGAAAGATTACAGATGCACCTTTGTACATTAAGAACAATACAACTCAAGTAGAACTCGATATTGTTAAAGTCAAAATCTTTTATGCCTTGTCAAAAAATTTCACTGTAAAATGTAAACTCTCAGAAACACTAAGCTGACGATTTACACTTATTATTATAAAGATGTAAAACATAAAAAACGGCCTATGGTCATTCTGAACCCCACAGTGGTTATGGAAAATTGAAGCATTAATTTGCTCTAAAATTTTTGTTCTGTGCTGTATTTGTAATTGTATTGTTTCATCAGCCCGACTGATTTCTGTTTTATTAAAAAAAAGTGGTGTATTATGGAATTATCTAAGTTTTAATTTTCTTTTAATGCTATTTCGAAACGTTTAACTTTTGTTCGATTAGGGGTAGGCCAGCTCGCCCAGGCACTCTTGTGTCCTAATTACCGTTAACACATGGAAAAAAAAAAAAAAAAAGAATAATATAGAACTAACATACAGAGAAGTAGAATCTAGAACATAAGAAATAGAAATATAGAAATAGAACAGAATCTAGAAAATTAAAAAGAAAAATATAGAAACAGAACAGAATCTAAAAAAATTAAAAAGAGAAATATAGAAATAGAACAGAATCTAGAAAATTAAAAATAGAATATAGAAAATACAGAGATATAAAATGGAAATGCAAAAATATACATTAACCCTTTCACTGTCAAGTTATTTTGATGATTTGGGTACACAAATTGTCAAATTTTTTCATTGGAAAAACCAAATGTAGCCGAAATAAACATTTCCCGATATATATTCGGGTATGACAATACTATGCACTCAAAAAAAAAAATTATCCCGAGAAATACTCGGGCGTGACATTTTCGAACACCAGTGCTGTGCCCGAGATAATCTCGGGCATGACAGTTAAAAGGTTAAATTAAAAGCTTGGCATTTAAATAACAATATCAGATTAAGTTTCATTTTAGGCATTTTATTAAGTTATATTCTATTTTCACTACAAACAATTAAAGCTGAATATTTCATTAATTCATGAAGTATTCCTATTGTCAAATAATGAGGCAAATCTTAATCTCTCTTTAAAAACATCTAAAGAAAATATACGCATATAATCCAGATGACTTTGTATACTATTTATTTAAACTCTTATTTTATTTAATTGGTTATTGACTGATTTTAAATTTTTTCAAGTGTTTCAAGTGTTCAAAAAGACTACTTTAAGAGTAACAAAATTTTTTCATCATTACAAAAGGTTAAGGAATAATTAGATCCTCATAAAGTTAGTTATTTTAATAATAATACTTTATAAATCTAAAACTCTATTTAATTTTACAGAAATAACTTTTCTACTTGTTAACTACTTTTCGTGAAGGTTTTAAAAGTAAAACCAATTACTGAAGTTTTAAATAACAGAAAGAATTTTCTTTCCTTGAATTATTTAAAACTTTACTTCCACAACTATCTATGCATTGTTTTCAGAATATAGCTTCATAATAACCTTCTGATCAACCTGGCTTTGCCCGTTAGAGTCTAGAAATCGATTGGGCTCATCCACTGTACATTGGTATCAGCTGGTTGTTGGCTTTTGCAAAATATTTAGATTTTTAAGCATGAGAAAAGGTCCAAGCAGGTCATATTGCAGAATGTCAGAAATTAGTCCGTATTAGGGTAGCTGGAAAACTGAAGAACTGAGTGATGGTAATTGAAGTTCTTTCAGTAAGAAGATGAGTTTTGTAAATATTAAGAATAGTGAATGTTCAATTTAAGTGAATATGGACGATGATTATGTTGAAAAGACTTAAAAATTAATTTTTCAAAAGAAGATATTAACTAGGTATCTAAATTATCTCTGCTTCTATGTATCCTTTTCCTTTGGGCCTACTGATGAAATTTAATTTGAGGTTTTCATGTCTCAAAAACGTGACATACAGTATATATTAGACCTACATATAGCACTGTTCAAACATAGGTATTTTGACACAAAAAAAAAAAAAAAAAACGGGCCTCTTTCTAGACATACCAATTTTTTCCCCATATTTCGATTCTAAGGTTCATATACTACCTAAATATTAATTTTTTATAATTTGGTGAGAAACTTAGAAGAAATGTAAGATATTATCTCGGCGCACTTTTTCAGTTTGCGCCCAGAACAATTCACTTGGCGAAATTCTTAATTTATGGTAACCTATTTCCCTTTCCCTTTCACTGCGCACGAGCAGGAAAAAAGGCGCATTATCCATTCTTTGAAATAATTTTAACAAAGTGTGTAAACAGCATTTCGCGTTATTATCACTTATAACAGATATACCAAATTTCAAAACGCCCCAGTATTATAAATTCTGGTATATCTTGGGAAATTTCGAGTAAAGAACTCTAATTGTTTCGCATGTAGGCCTAGAAATGTATCTTTTAAAGGTAATGGTAAAAATAATAATAAGTTCATAATTTAAAGTGTTTTTGAAAAATTTATAAAAATTATTTAAAAATACCAATTTTAAAAATAAATCAAATATTTGAGAATTTTTTTGGATTGAACCTAAATTTCGGGAAAATCAGTTTAACAAATGAAGGATAAATATATGCCAAATTCAATTAAAGTTGAGAGGCTAAAATTTTGAGAGTTAAGTTTTTAAAAACTACTCGTATGATTTTTATAGATTGTATTTTGGCGTAGTTTGAAAAGTAGAATCGAAATATGCAAAAAAATGAGTAAGTCATTTCAGAAAAGTCCGATTTTGTGTGGAAATTCCTATGTTAGAACAACGCTATATATAAATATAATATAAATCCTAAGTCGAACTTACGAGACATCGACATGAAAAAAATTAGTTTAATGATGCAAGTTAAATTTCGTCAATCAGCCCAGTAGAACAGGAGATGCCTTTACCTTTCTTTCGGAGGGGGGGGGGCAAGGTGCACATGTAAAGAAATTCAACATATAGTCTAGAAATGAAATCCATAAAGACTGTCTCAAGTCCTTAAAACTGGTAACTTTGATTACATTTGTTAACATTCGGGCAAAGTTTAGAAATATAACATTTTTTTCCACTTTCACTTTCGTATCATTAGATTGTGATATCTAATTCCAATCTTTTTCGACAGAATACTTTCCTTTGAACGATACACTCGGAAAAAAAAACCGAATAACTGGAAGCGGAATTTGCCTTGACTTGGCAGAAAGCATGTCATGAGTGAAGAAAAGAAAACCATTTCCATCGTTTTGTTAAAATAAGAAAATAAAAATAAACCATGCGGCTAAGCATACAAGGACACGCTTGCTATCAGTTCTGAAACCAAGAGCGGATTAAACTTGAAAGAGATTTCGGTTAAAAATGCTACAAGTCAAATAATTTATCTGTTTAAATCTTCTTCGAAAGCAAATTTATCTCAAAAAGTGTTGTTTACTAAGGGCATTTTTGTAATTAAATTTTATTATTTTGTGAAAGAATTGTTACTGGCATAATGTACCTTTACGTTTATTCATTGTTTTGGGTCAGTGATTTGCAAATTTAAAATTGATTTCCATTCTTTTATGCTTCAAATTAAATTCATTTATCTTCTGAGGGGCAAAAAACGTTACCCTTGCAAAGAATATCTCCAACTTTCTAAAAGAGCTTAGTTTAATAAATTTACTGTACAGTTTTTTTAAACTGCAACAATTCTATTTGAGCAATTCTTTTAGGATCATTTATGAAAATGGCAGATTTCGGAGTGTGATTTAAGTGGATGAGTACAGAGATGCTTGGATAATTTAATAAAGCAGCTGCACTTAAACCCATCAGATGTGAATTAAGATGTATAGTAATAATAAGATTGATTATTTAAATAGCAAATGACCTTTTTATTATTTTAATAGAAGCTGAAATGCCTTTTATATAGCGGTAAATTTAATTTATAATTCTTAAATATATAAAAAAAAATTTAATTCAGAAATGACTTTTGGGGCTGGATTTTACGCAGTTTGGTGCAATCTACGCGACTCTTCGAATTCTGCTGTCCCCTGCCTCCCTGAATTCTTAGCCCAATAAAAGTCGCTGAACATAAGTAGTTCAGTGCGGGGTTCGAATCCCAGAGAACGGGCTAGCTGCATGGGTTTTTTTCATAATTCCCTCGTGTGTAACGTGTATACGAGCCAGTTCCCATTAGAAAGTTCTTAGTGAAGGTATCCCTCCTCTTAGGCAAATAGCCCTGATGTGCTTTGCCGTAACTTAATAAACCAAATTAACCCTAAATTCTTAGATATTGCTTCCATTATATACAGCCCTAAAGCTTCTATACCGCATGCACTAGCTCCTTCGGTGGCCTTAATTCAGTACCGTACTTAATTTGTTTCAACTTTTGAAATACTTTCAACATTCGCATATTTTTGCCTTAATATTTTGAATAATTCTTGTTACTTGTTTCAGGCGTTAAAATAAAGAGATGTGCCCGAGCTAATCCTTAATAATTCCATGCAGTAAATTCTCAGCTATCATAAGAAATATGAAGTATTATCAATATTAATTCAAGTATCGAAGGGCAAATAAATATCGAAAAACAAATGCCTTTTAAACAGTAAAAAATGATTTTATTTGTTTCGTTCTTATTTACTGTTTAAAAAGCATTTCTGACTTGCAAACAAAATTTTATATTTAAAATATGTTTCTAAAAAAAAATCTTTATATATATAAGCGGCTAAAGTGTGTGTCGCCGATAGTTTATTGTTGCCACTCTGAAAAATGAGCACGGAAATTAACGTTTCCGCAGTTTTTAATTAATATCTCGGCCGATTAAAGTCGCACGAAGATGAGAACAGTATCGATGGAATTTTTTGGAATCCGAGGATACGCGTCTCGAATTTCAATTCGGCGCCGTTCTGTAGATATTCGAGAAAAAAGAATTTGTCACGTAGCCAAATCCCTCTAATGGGGAAAATCCAAGAAAGAAAGTAGAGAATGTAGGAAAAACGTAGGGGAAAATTAGTTTTTAATTAATATCTCCGTTAATTAAAGTCCCAAGAAGACGCGAATGGTCAAAATGGCGTGCCACGGACCTGCGGAATCCAGTGGTGTGCTTCGCTAAGCCCGGGAGCCAGCCGTTTCGGAGGAGATAATGTTACTTCACCCCATATATATATATGCTGCTTAAGTGTCTGTTTGTCGCCGATAGTTTATTGGTTGCTTACGTAACTGTACTTGCCAATGGAGTGAAGTTGCCACGGCACAGGGTTGCCGTTTCAATTGAGACGTAGACAATTTCCTGTAAAACTTGCCTTTGCTATGTCCATCCATAAGTCTCAGGGCCAAACGCTTAAGCATGTTGGCATTTTTTTACCTGAGCCTGCATTTGAACACGGTCAACTTTATATTGTCTGTTCAAGAATTCGTGAAAGAACTGACGTAAAATTAAAAATAATGGATGGCAAGGCGAGCTTAAAAATGATGGAAAGATCTACACAAGAAATGTTGTGTTCAAAGAGACCTTTGACGTGTGAATTAACATTTCAATATTTAAATCACCTTTATTGATTGAGCTAGAGGTGGCTCTTAAGAAGAAATGTACCGCCAGTGGTTTCCTTCATTGCACTCTACTTTAAGCAATTAAGCAAGTAGAAGGGGGAACCTCTGTGGGGCAGTAAGCAAAGAAGCGTCCTCGCCGCCTGCCCTGGGTAATTTAGTTTGAATTAGCAGACACCTTTGCTCAAATCATTTTAATTATAGTTTATCATATCTAGAACAGCGGTCATTTCGTATGACCGTCGGGGTTTCTTGTTTAAATATAATGTAAAATTATTGACGTGAGTTTGTAAGCTTATTCAGAAGCTTACAAACTCACTTATGAAATGATTCCAATGATCCACTTATGAAATGCCGATGAACTAACATTCACTTATGAAATGATTATTTTTATGAAGAAAATGAAAGAATCAGAGGGTCTTAAAGCAAGAATCTTAATTCGTCTTTCCAATTAATAAAAAACATTCATTTTAACAAACAATTTTAGTTAAATCGAACAACCTGTCACTTCACGTTCCTTCTCTCATAAAATATCAGTTAATTTAACATTAAATAATAAAAACATAACAAATGATTAACAACAACGAAAAACAAGACAGCAATAAAATGATTGGTTAAAATATCCACACAGATACCCAAAGAAACACAGACAAAAAAATTTAGTGTTTATGTTAATCAGATTGCGAGAATATACCTCAAATGTTGTTCATTTGGACATAGGCAGTACGAAAGTCTGTTTCGAAGATTTCCTTTAAGTAAAGGAATTTTGCTTGAAAAAATTTCACATCTCTGTCTAAGTACGGGAAGAAAATTATTTGCATTTTAGGATAAATAAATTACTTGAAATCTCTTCTCGTCATTCATCCGTTAATCGAATCTACATATGATAACATATATCACGATGTCCAACATAAGAAACACCGAAAACAAAACCAAATCTGAATGAATTAACAATGGTATCCGACATGGAACGCCGATTGCTGATTAATTGAAATTCAATCCGGTTGAATTGGGGATTATTTCAATAAATTATGTTAAACTCGACATACAAACTGGATTTGGTGGATAGCTTTTTGACACACATTCTTCCAATGAAAGTTGACATCGAGCGTGAAATAAGGGTTAACACCTAAAATAGCCTTTCGGTTTAGACTTGACATCCATTTATAAGCTTTTATTGTCCTTTTTCTGCCCATACACCCATTGTCAGGAACTTAAAATGCCTCGGGAATTATGCTTTCGCTTTGCTTGAGGGAATGGAAAACTGTAATAATAAAAGTGGATTTTAATACATTTCTTACTAAAATGCCTTAATTATGAATTATGATAACTCTTTTTTCTGTCACTGCATTGTATACACAAAATGTTGCAATTCAGAATTCGTTTCTTTAGTATTCTTAGAAACTTCGATATTGCTTATTATGCAGGCTTAAGCATTCATTATAATCTTAAAAAATGCACACAGTCTTTAATTATACATGTAATAAGTTATTTGAGGGCATTGTTGTTAGGAATTCTCTGTGATTAATTTTCATAAAGTACAGGTGTGATTAACTGTGGCCGTTTTCTTGGTTTCCCCATATCTAACGCAAAGATGAGCCAGTTTGACTTAAAAAAACTTCCACGAAGGCATATTGCATTTAGACAAATAACCCTAATGGGCTTCGTCATAATCAAATAGTCCAGCCCATACACAGCTGGCAGCAAAATAAGGGTAAAGCAAAAAAAATTAATATTAAAATTGCATAAATACATTTAATATATAATAAGCTTCAAATTAACCGACCTTTTTGGAAACGGACCTTAGGTCAGCAAGATGTATGGTTGGATAATCGAAAAAACAATATAAAATAACTACTATAGCTGTCAAATTAAAAAAAATGTATGCATAAAAATATCTCATTTCAATATTTACTAAACATTTATTTATTTAGTTAAAATAAATTAAAAATATGTGAAGAAGAAAATTTTGAAAGCTTTCAGGTTTTATATGATACCCAAAAGGGCGTTTTTATAACATTTTTCGCGTTAGCTTTATTTATTAAATATCATGTTCTTCGCACTTAAACCATAAAATTGAATTCAACAGCAATATCGCAAAATATTTAAAAACAGCAGATCTTTGGAATTTTCAATATACATTCTCGAGCGCTTGAGATAATTTTTTTTTCCGTAGAGTGTTGCCACTGTTCGCTTTGAAATCGTTAAGTTTCTTAATTAAAATTTCATAAATGCTTTACAAAATATGAAATACATAATAAAACAAATTCCAAATTTCGGCGTCTAGATGCCCATGTTCTGTTGGAGGGCTTCGTTATTCAAAGTTGGATGTATCTAGTTGCTGTTGTTTTTCCACTTTGCGAGAAATATTCATACATTCATGCACATTCTTCATTATTTAGTTTCCTTAAGGGGACTCATGCACCTTAAACTCCTCCACGATCTTCGAATATGTGACTGTTGCAAGAATTGGGATATTTTATTTATTTTAAAACCAATTACTTCCAACTTTTTACAGTTGACTGCATAATATAGCTGCTTTGTAAACTAGTAATCAGAAAGTTTGTGTTGTCACAAATATTTTTGTAATTTAATCCTCTTTGTGACAAAATATTTCGCCCTGTTTCCACCTTGCGCGCAGCATATTTTAAAAATGGCTAATGGTACATACTTGAAATTGGATGGAATTCATTATATGGGCACTATTTTCTAACTGAACCAACAATCTGATGAATATTTTAATATTTAAAAAATTTATGCACGAAAACAATTACAATTTTTTTAATAAAATACATTTTATAAACTCAAAATAAAATAAAAATTTAACATGACATTTTTAGAATTTTAGGTTCACAGTAGTTTCCAAATGTTATAAAAGTTGTATATTAAATATGGAATTAAATTATGAAACAGAATGTTTTAAACTGCGCGCGCAAGTTGGAAACATGACGAAAAATGTTGTCACAAAGCGGATTAAATTATAAAAATATTTGTGGCAACACAAAATTTCTGATTACTATTTCAGAAAGCAGCTATATTATGTAGTCAGCTGTAAAAAGTTGGAAGTAATTGCTTATAAAATAAATAAGTTATCCCAATTCTTGCGACAGTCACCTATTCGAACATCGAATGGGTTTTAAGGTATATGAGTCCCCTTAAATATAATACATGGTGGTACTATTTGGTGGCAACAGTCTGAAAAATGAATCAATGTAGAAATTGAAATGACGCAAAATGCCGTTTTGGAACCAATAGCCTTTTGTCTAACGCCCCTTTGTGCTAATATATCTCCACAATTTTTATATATGCAGTTTACATTTTTTGTAATAGAAAAAGAAGCTTAGCGAAGGGATATGATTATCCCAATGAAAGCAAGCAGGCAAAACATTTATGCGTAATAACTTCAGTGGTATTTATAAGCTCGGAAAGTCTTTGCTCTAATCTAGAGCAGCGGTTGGACAATGTTTTCCGCAGTGCGTAGAAATTGCAGGGAAAGAATGACGTAACAATCCGCAGAGTTATATAAGATAGTGCAAAACGTTTCCTTGAAGAGGCGATGTGTTTAATTAAAAATTATGAATTTAAATGTCGTTTGCGAATTAATTAGCTCGAATTAAGTTTAATAATTTTGATCCATATTTTATATTTTATATATGTGTGCATTTATATAAATCTATTTATAGACGAAGCGGTAATGAACTAAAACACATAGATAGCAATCAATAACTAAACACAAAGCCTGAAAGCTTTTAAACTGGGATTAGAAATATTCTTATGCTCATTTAACTTTCTGGACGAAATAATATTGTTGCTTTTTTTCTAATTCTTCTGACACCACTTCGTTACGTTATTTTCTTCCTTCACGTTCGTACGGGGTTCGTGTAGATTTGGAGTGAATAACGACGACACTTTATGAAGTATCGAAACACACTTTATTTAGCCAATATTAATCAGGGGACAGCTCCAAAACACGTTTTACAGTCGTCGAAGATCTACTATAAAACACGCTGACACGATCAGCGACACAGCCTTCAGGTTATCAGGCTATTACGGTGGAGACAGCTTCCTGCAAAGCACCCGACTCTGCTTTCCGGAGTACAGCTTCCGACTCTGCTGGGTCGTTCTCGGAACTCCACGTACTCTCGAGACTCTCCAAGCTACAACTCGCGATGCATTCGACGACACACGAGCACAGCTCCTGACTCTTCGGTTCAGTCTTGCCCGGAGCTCAACACGCTCTCTCGACGATGCACTAACGGCGATACACTAACAGACTCCTTCGGTGGACTCGACGACCCACTCGGCACTCGCTGCCCGGCTGTCAACTTTATCGACTCAGCAGGGATTGACTCGTTAGACGAGACACTAACTCGATACTAACTATCTCGCACTCTTGACGAGGCGCTCTCACTCGTCTTCTCGACGAGGCTCACTCACTCACTCTCGATGACAGACACACTTACTGACTACAGACCAGCACTGTTTATATAGCTTTCGTCTTGTGTTCGGGAACATTCCGGACTAAACCGGTAAGAATTCGTTCCAGAAGGTTCTCCGACCGTCCATGGTATATTCCTAGTTTTGTCGCCAAATGGGCGATTTCTCGCCAAATGTGGAAACCCTGCCATTTTCCGGCGTTTACATTCTGCGGCGAGCACCCAACAACTGAAACAGATGCTGATTGAGGAATGAGCACTCTTACCTCAAGATCTGTTGGACAATCTGGTGCTGAGTGTGGGGAGACGGTGAACGAAGTTCAGGTGTTAGTGGGCTCCTGGGTTAGAAAACCCTCATCCCAATCGAATGCGTGGGTCTGTTTCCGAACTTTTGCTGAACGTGAATAAAACAAGGATTAGCAATTGAAGTGAGGCATAAGTTCCTGTTTACGAATGTTGTAGTGTGTCTTGTGATTCAGTTCGAGTCTGGGAAGCAGGATAAGCAATATGGCAACGGGAACGTCGATTAAGGTGGTTACCATCGGAAAGCGTCGATCGAAGGAACTCGCAGGCAGCAGTGGTGGCGGCAGAAGGCTGAATGAGTTGAAGTCAGGAAAGCATCGAAGTAAATCAGAAGAACGTTGATTGGGGTCGTTAGTCACATGTGCTAGGGGGGAGGGGCAAAGGCTCTTTTCAGTCCATACGAAATTTTGAAGGGAAGACCAAAAAGTAATGGGGAGGGGGTTAAAAAATGAGGAAATCCTGCTGGACTTAGAAATAATCTGGCCTGAAATAAAAATTTATTTCTAACTTTCATTTTAGGGGAGACGGTGAAAAGCAACCATTGCAGTAAGGGAAGGGCATATCCCATACTAAGGAACATCTGCTTGTTGTTCTTCCTCTTTTCCTTTTATACAGACAATCATGTGTAATGACACTATGAGTTCAATAAAGCCTGTTTTTGTTTAATTCCATGCTGTATGCATTGTATTCATTTTTGCGCAATTATGCTTTCGTCATCGTTTAAATACAAAATGCTGTCTCTTATTTCTGAATTTCATGTCTCTCAGATGTATCTCGTGGATTTACGTCAAAACGAACACCTATTGCTTAAGTTTTGCACACCAGTGTAACATTCTACGCAATCAAAATTCTTCCTTTTCAGTATGGATTTACGCGTTCTACGCTAAACAACATTTGCCACATTTTTATACATTTAGTGTAGAAAAGCATTTGTTATAATTTATATTCCCCTTTGATTTCATATTACAGCGTAAATGCTGATAGAAAACTGTCATACCACAAGTTTGAATAATAAATAACACCTGTACATTAAGGATAGTAATAGATATGACCGGTAAGTTGTAGCGTTGCGCGCCTCCAACTTGCACGCAACCAAGAGGTGACTGTTGAAACTGGATAAAAGACAGAGTCTTGTTAAGGGTTTAAGTCCCTTTTTATTCAACGTAATAAATTACAAGTGCGTGCTCTTGACGCTCACAAACTACGCCAACTTGGCGGTAAAATAAAAATAATAACCTGAAAAGAAACTAAAGATAAGACTCTAACTACGAGGCTCTCTAAAAGTAACTAACCTCACCCCGTTTTACAATACCGCTGCTAATTCAGCAAACTTGAAGATCACGTTGAACGATTAACAATACTTCAAGGCAAGCACACAGGCCGAAACGCGGGGTTCTTCAATTTCTGGCTAACTACCTCCGCGCTCGTGAAGTAAGAACAGCACACCTCGAACTCGTTTCCTTTCTATTTAACTCAGAATACTTCCGCTGATGATTTGAATCCTTGCGCGTTCTACTAAAATTTACATACTCTGGCATTAGCAGTTCCAGGGGAAAGTAAGGCTTGACAGGAAAGGTAGTTTAAACTTAAAATAAATGTTAGTTAAAATAAATATAAACCCTAAAGTAATAAATAATTCTGAAAGTTCTGCCGTATGCATTGCAAATCTGCTATATCACGGTTAACATCACGCAGAGGGACTCGAAAAGATACCTGCACTGATATTTGGCAGGATTTGATAGCAGTTCCAAGAACTGATACTTAGTCAATTCTTTAAGACAAATCATGAAGCACATTCGAACGCTCTACTAGGAACTAGGAATACATTTCCCGCAATTTATCAAATAACCAAAAGCCATTGAAAAATACGACTGCAAACTTAAATTATACTTACTTAAAGATATGAAAAAGAATAGTTTTGAAAATGGATTGTGACATCCAATAAAAAATGAACTCTCCATGAAAACTTCAATCGAATACTGATTTCTATTAGCGAAACTACAGATCCGAAACAAATTGAAAATTGTATTCTGATATATGTGGGGTTACAGCCGAAAACATCGCGGCAAAAACATCGCAGACGAAAATGTCGCGGAGAAAACAACGCAAGGCGAAAACGTCGTGCTACAAAACATCGTGGGAGAAAACATCGCAGTTCTAAAACATCGTGGTACAAAACATCGTCGTCGAAAATAAAGCGGTTCAAAAACATCGCAGTTTAAAAACATCGTCGTCGAAAATATCGTGGTAAAAAATAAAGTATCTACAAATCATCGCATGACGATAACATCGCAGACATGCTTTTTTTAAGGCATGCTTTAATAAGTGTAAATGGATATTCCCATAATGATTTGTGAGCGCAAGATGGAAAGAAGGATAATTTTTACTTTCATATTTCTTATTAATTAATAAATTTTTGCTGAGAAAATAAAAAGGAAACTTAAGCATAAAAAATTAATGCAACTTATAGCACTTAATAGAATTTTAAACCGATATAGTTAACTAACAAAGGCCATTAATAAATCATTTTTATAAAGTTTTTACTGGTAATATTTCATGAAAAGTATAATCTATAAGTTACATTTAATTTTCTATGCTTAAGTTTCCTTCTTACGTTTTCAGCAAAAATTTATTAGTTAATAAAATATGTGAAAGTAAAATTTATCCTTCTTTACACCTTGCGCTCATGAATCATTATGGGAATATCCATTTACAATTATTAAAACCTGAAAAAAGCATGTCTGCGATGTTATCGTCATGCGATGATTTGTAGATACTTTATTTTTTACCACGATATTTTCGACGGCGATGTTTTTAAACTGCGATGTTTTTGAACCGCTTTTTTTCTACAACGATGTTTTGTACCACGATGTTTTAGAACTGCGATGTTTTCTCCCATGATGTTTTGTAGCACGACGTTTTCGCCTTGCGTTGTTTTCTCCGCGACGTTTTCGTCCACGATGTTTTTGCCGCGATGTTATCGGCGGACACCATATGTGGTAGACAGGAGTGGGAAGTTTGTTGCATTACAAAGTTTTTCATTAGCGACCGGTTATAGATTCGAATATTTTACTGGCGATAATAGTTTCGCACATGAAATGGAATATAATCATTCGAAACAGAAAAAAAAACACCTTCAAAAGTTACTAGCAAACGTTCCGTGAGATAAGGCTTCAAATGTCACTTTAATTAACTTACAGATGTCAATATCGCGCCATTTCTTTCGTCCTTTTTCAGGTCTTTATACCAGCATTCGTTTAAGTGGGAAATATTTGGTAACAACGATGATTAATTCGATGTTGGATTCGCCTTTCACAGAAAACCCTGTAAGGTATTTCTTCCGCATTCCTAGCACGCCTTCGTGGTGTAGTGGTCAGCATACTGAGCCGGTATTTCAGAGGTCCGTGTGTCGATTCCTGGTGAAGGCGATTGCTAATATTTCATCTCTCTTGCTTCCAAAAAATCCTAATATCTCTACAACCCATAGAATTCTTTATTAAAGGAATTTAGGCTCGAAGGTCAGAAATGGAAGATGATTGTCAAAATTACTGGCTTTTATGATTAATATTAATCTAATAATAATATATAATAAAAAGAAAAATTAATAACATATAATAAAAAGAAAACATATAATAAAAAGAAAAATTCTGTGTGTGTGTGTGTGTAAGCTTAGGGATATCAGGAACCCAAGGATACGAAATTCGGTACATTGGTACATCTAGACAAGAGCCAGTGAACCTCGAAGCGATTTTTTCAAACTTCGAATCAGATTTCTTTTTTATCTTTTTTGCTGAAATCGCATCATTTTGAATACTTTCATTCTTTTAGAAATGTGGTTTTGGCAACAGTTTTTCATTCAAAGCTTTGTATACTGGACTGCTGATTCTTGAAAATCTGAGATAAAATATAATTAATTATACACGCAACACGCACATCGCAATCTTCTTATTCTGACGCGCATGTGTCTTGCGAGGCACAATAGAAAGAATTTCTTTTTTTTAGCCTCTCTCTCTTTATTAGCTAATGGAAAAGAGGTTTGTATATTTTGAATTATGTCATCCATAAAACACAATTTTGATGGTTATTGCTTTCTTTTCATTCTTTTAGAAATGTGGTTTTGGCAACTGTTTTTCATTCATTGCTTTAGATACTGTACTGCTGACTGTTTTCTCTTGAAAATATGAGATTTATTGCTTATTTCATTGTAATTTTTTATATTATGTTTTAATTATATAAAAAAATTTTGCTTGATTTTTAAGGAACAAAATTTGAATTAAGATTTTGCAACGAGAAGATGGTTAATTTATTTATTAGGATAATTAATATTTGTGTTAAGGAATATTGCTTATTTTATTGTAATTTTTTTATATATAATACATTTTTATTGAAATTACCGTTTTTTCTTCTGTTGTTGTTTTTATTTGTGTTTTTGATAAAGTTGTTCTGCAGAGTAAAATTCTGTGCAGTTTTTAAATTTAATGTTTGGTGCTCCCTTTAGGCATTTTTCTGACACATTTAAAAGCCAGACAAATTCAGCTAGTTAATATTAAAATAAACGAGCTTTGAGATGTTCTTATAGTATCATCAATTTCTTTCGAGAACTATATTAGTAAATGTCAAGTAATCAATTAGTTTCTTTAAATTTCAAGTAGCCATTTCTTTTCTAAAGATATGATATCATAGACATTATCATAAGAACAAAGTAAATGCTATTATTATAAGACTAGCAGTTTCCCTGCCAGCCTTCGTCTGACTTTTACATGTACCGGAAAAATGTCTGAAGGGAACACCAAACGTTAAATTTAAAAACTGCGTAGAATTTTATTCTGCAGAACAACTTCATAAAAAAAGTTATTACGTATAACAAAATTACAATGAAATAAGCAATATCCCTTAATACAAATATTAATTATTCTAATAAATAAATTAACCAACTTCCCTTTGCAAAATCTTAAGAACTCAAATGGTAAAATGGTATAAAGGAGGTTAAGAAATTTGTTTCCTAAAAAAATCACTCAAAACTTTTCAATATCTTAAAAACAGTGAAATGAGCAATAAATAATATCAAAGAATACAAAAAACAAAAAATTCTGAAAAGCAAAGTATAATTAATGATATGTTATCTTACATTTTCAAGAGAAAAAAATTACAATGAAATAAGCTATATCCCTTAATACAAATATTAATTATCCTAATTAAAAAATTAACCAACTTTGCGTTGAAGAAAAAAAAATCATGCAAAACTTTTCAATATCTTACAAATAGTGAAAGAAGCAAAAAATAACATGAAAGCAACTCAAAAAACTTAAAATTCCGCGCAGAATTTTACTCTGCAGAAAAACTTTACCAAAAAAAGTCAATATATTATATATGTATTATATATATATATATATATATATAAATGACAATGAAATATGCCAATCTCTTAAAAACAGTGATATAAGAAATACGATGAAAAATTGTTGCCAAACCCATATTTCTAAAAGTATGAAACTATTCAAAATGATGCAATTTTATCAAAAATCTATCAACGACAATAAGACAGGAAAATTGTTGCCAAAATCCCATTTTTAAAGATGTGAGATGTGAGAAGTGTACTCGGAAGCTTCATTTAAAAACATTTTTAAAAATACAAAATATTATCATTTTTCCAAAATTCTTTTTGTAAAAGCAGTCGCAAGGAATGTTTGACGTGTCCAAAAATCAAAGAAAAATAAACTGTACATTTTTAAAAATAAACTTTTTTTTTTAGAAAAAATCCCGTTGAAAAGGTGTTAAGCTCCCTTTGTTAAATAAATTCGTATTGAATCGATTTATTGAAACATGAAATTTATTTCAAGTTCATAAAATAGCTAAGTGGAAATGAGAAAATGGAGTGTGTAGAGTAAAATCTCGCTTTCCTATAACCCATTATGTCTCAAAATGACGCGATTTCGTCACAAAACATAAAATAAAAAAAAATTCGAATTCGAATTTCGAAAAACTCGCTTCGAGGTGCACTGGTTCTTGTCTAGATGCATCTATGTACCAAATTTCGTAGCCGTGGATTTATTAGCTTACGCGCAAAGCGCGAACGAAAGACACACACACACACAGACTCATTCTTTTATTATATGTAGAGATTTCACATTGTTGGTTTTAAATATGCCCTATCCAGAAATTGATCACGCTTACTTCCATTGATATAATATTAAATTTACACTTTTCATCCTAAATTTTCTTCTTAATCTAATTATTATCCTTTCGCAAGTGATTGTTTTAATGGAAATCTTTCATTACAATCACAGAATTTAATATTTTAAATTAATCATGAAACCCGTAATAGAATTTTTAGGAAAAAAACTGCGCTATGTTCTTTACGCTATCAATACCTTTTGTGTCACCATTTTTAGAAAACTAAATAAATAAATAAGCATTAGACAAAAGTCTAAATCAATCGCAGCTTTGTCACGCAGATTATTCTTTAAAAAAAAACTCTAGCTACCGATCCGGTGAATTTTGATCACGGAAAGAGTAATAGCATTTTATCAGCTTCACTTTCTTCTTTTGTTCCCTGTGTGCAGCACGATTAGTTTCAATAGCTACCTTCCTACGCACTCAATTGTAAAAATCAGTGGTTCTAGTTATTGTTCGATTGACATAAATGAAATATAAATAGCACGAAGCAGCTTACTATATTTTTGTACCATTATTAACAGATTGAATATATTCACTTCCGTTCAGAACTTAAGTAATAATACTTCAAGTAAAGTTTAGGCAAGAGCAAATATCATCAGTTTGAAATTTTATATTACTCATAAGTAATGAAACATTTCAATTAATATACCATACGACAATATTTACCAAACTTCCCTTTTTTATTATGGCGTACATTAAAATGGCTAATAGCTTTTCAAACCGTGCATGTTTTATTAATATTAAAAAAATAAACTACACACCAAAAAAAATCTGAAATGTTTCAGATTTTAAATTACGTCCAAAGGGACGTTTATTTAACATTTTTTTTTTTTTTTTTTTTTTTTTTTTTTTTTTTTTGTTACCTTTATTTATTAAATATCATGTTCTTTGCACTTAAACCATAAAATTCAGTTCAACAGCAATGTCGCAAAATAATTTTAAAAGGAGACTATCTTTAGAATTTCCGATACACAGTTCCGTGCGCTGGAGATGAAAAGGTGTTTTTACCTCCTTGTACGAAGTAAAAAGGAAGTATTGTAATCGCGAAAAGTTTCAGGCAGCATATTTCAACGAAAATATCCATTTTGACCGCTATCGAAAGCAATTTAACCATGTTTTTGCCTGATATCTGTACGTAAGGACAGAATAAAATACTCGTTTCCTCCAAAAAAATGATAAAACTGCTTTAAAATTAATTCTGAAGAGAATTTTTCGTGACGTCTGTATGAACGTATGTACGTACGTGCGTACGTACGTATCTCGCATAACTCGAAAACGAGTAGCCTCAGAACGTTGAAATTTTGTATATAGGACTGCTATAACATGCAGATGAGATATATACAGAGTGGATATATATATAAATATAGTATATATCCATTTTGTTACTCGGCACAGCGATCTCAGTTTCTTTACTCTTATATGTTTGTAAATTGTACATTTTTTGCTTTAAGAATGATTGAATTATGTTGTTCTTACCTTCCGGTTAAGGTTTTTATGCCTTTCGTTATTCTGGAAACAATATTTGTACAATTATCAACAATTTAAAAGCTGTTTAAGTGCGGTTAAGTTTTAAATAACATGGAGGACATATTTGTTTACATTTGAAACAGCAGAATTGTAGATTTGTTGCCAATCTAGAGAGACTAAGCTTCGCAACAACAAAGATAACGCCTTCATTTATTATTGCGAATTAAATTATGCTTAATCCTTTCTGGAATTTTTTCGAGGAAATAAGTGTTTAAGATTTACTTCGTAATTTTTAATACGGATATTTTGAGTTTTTATGTATTTTTGCCTTGTCGCGAAGTGAGAACTGAATTAATTGAATGAGAAATACTAAATCGTCTAAGAAAAACTGTTTCTTTTTTGTTTTGTTTGCTTAATTTCTTTCATACATCGTTCTAGCTTTATTATAGTATTTGAATAGAACATGTGGCAACGATAAGATAATTCTTCAAATGATATAAATTTTGTGCATTCTGAGTGTCGTTATAGTAAACAAATATAGTGAATTTTAAAGAGTGCATTTATTCTATTGTGGTTTACGCACTGTCGACGAAGTAGATTTAATTCAATCCAATCAATTGAAATGAAATTCAAGAAAAAAATGCGTATAATTTAATATTCCGTACAAGGAAGTCATGTGGTGTCCACATCAGATGTTTCTTTCCCCGTAGAGTGTTGCCATTGCTCGCTTTTGAATCGCTGAGTTTAAAAGTTTGTTAATCAAAATTTCGTTTAAGTTTTACAAAATATGAAATAGGTAATAAAACAAGTTCCAAATTTAAAATTTGGCTTTTCAGATGCCCATATTCGCAGCAGGATTACGTCATTCAAAAGTGAATGGCTCTAGGTACTGTTGTTTCATCACTATGCGAGAAACATACATTTATGCAGATTCTTCATTATTTAATTTCTTCAAATATAATACAGGGCAATAATATTTGGTGGCAACGATTTGAAAAGTGATACAGCCTTTTAAAGTTTTCAACGCAAAATTGCAAAACGAAAACGATAGTACTTCAGGAACAAAGCCTCTTTGGACTAAAAAGAATCTAAGACTCTGCAATGTAGCCCGAACTAAAAGGTGGTGGATAGTTTGTCACCACTAGGCTTTGAAGACTGTGTTTCCTAATCCCAAGTCTGCTTTTAAAAGGGGGGGAGTTCATAAGGTATTTTCTCCCTCCTTCCAGCATGACTTCTGGTATAACGGTAGCCCACTCGGGGCGTATTCGAGAAATCCAGGCTCGAATTCCGGCGAGGACATTGCCCATTCTTTTATCTCTCCTGCCTCAAAATAACCTAAAGACTCTACACTTTCATTCTTGATTTCAA
This sequence comes from Stegodyphus dumicola, assembly GCF_044657685.1. Classification (NCBI taxonomy): domain Eukaryota; kingdom Metazoa; phylum Arthropoda; class Arachnida; order Araneae; family Eresidae; genus Stegodyphus; species Stegodyphus dumicola. The sequence goes on from NC_140776.1 coordinate 172,574,632, forward strand.
TGTGAGGAAAATTCTTTTAAAAATATAATTTCAAAATACCCGTTTTATTCTTAAAACTAGAATATTTATAAATTGCATAATGCATGATGAACAGTAAAATATGTTTTTTTTTTTTTTTTTTTTTTTTTTTTTTTTTTTTTTTTTCTTTTATACATCATAAAATTAAAAAAGATACAAAAGGACTGTACCAGATATTTTATCGGAAATTTTTATGACTGGATTTTTTCAAAACGAAGTGGATACAGCCTTCCTCTTCATCTTAGTTTTTCTCACCCGTAGAAACTGGACAGCAGAATTTAGAGGTCGCAGAGTTTGAACCTGGCGGTGAAAAACCTAACACCGACGCTGAGTAAAGCTTGTCCACATTAGTTCAGATAATTGGAATGGTTGGTTAAACTGAATAAGATAAAGCACGTGAGAGTTATATGCTTAAAGAAGGAGCCACCCAGCTCGTATAATATTTAATGACGCTGACTGATGGACCCGGGTTTGAATCTCGATAAAAGCATGTATGTTTGTAAGCAGACACTGTGGTAAGGAGCACTCAAAATACAAGACGAGCTGAAAGTCTTCTCGAGAGTTTGATGGTAGGGTACGAGAAATGGACTTGCTTCCTTGGATACCCTTCCTGAACGTTTGGGTGGAAGTTCAACATTTAGCAAGGTCCGATGATACCTGCTATAAGTTTGGGGGTGGCTGGGTTACTGGCTGCCATCGTTTGTGGAGATACGGAGCACCTTCTTTTGAGCTATAGGGACACTCGTGTCCCCATAGCTCAATTCTTCTTACCTGCTATAAGTATACCTAAAAAAACAAACAGGTGCTTCAACCCATATCAGTACCTGTCTAAAAAAGAATATCTTCAGGAAGAAATTTCTAATGGTAACTCGCTTATTTGCTTTATATATAGATTATTGTTGTTGTGACCAATCATTATTCTCTGACAAAGATCAGCACAAGCAGAGGACTTTCATCGTGGCAAGAAGTCATTTGAGCCTGTCGTTGGCAAGAGCCTTGTGTACCGACATATCCCCTTTAACTCAGTCCCGCCCCGATTTTGAGAGCGAGCAACCCGGGCGGGCAGGTCGGAAGTCTTCTAGCCCCTCTTTCCCTACCAACAACCTCTCAAGAGGACTTTCTCTCTGTGAGTCCACATACAGTTTAAACTTAGTGAACTTTTACATGCTGTGATTATGGACAAAATAGATCCGCTCGTGAACTTTATAAACTGCAATAAACCAATATATCTGAAATAACTCATGGACACCTACCTCTTTAGCATTATTATAACAATTCATTTAACATTGTGTTGCTAGTACTAATTATAATTATCTCATTATGTTTATTTGTTTATTAATTATGTTTATTTCCTATTTTTGTTGCACCAAATCAGATGTTCAATTTATCTTGTGAACCTCAAATTGTATTCTTACTATTTTGTAATCTACTTATGCCCTACACCATTATTTTTAATAAATACTGGATGCGGGGCGTACTGTGGAATTGCACGATGTATCATAATAGGCAAACTTTAGACCTTTTGATAAGCTTCAGTCTATGCAAATTCTTATAAAACTTGCAATTACCCCCCCCCCTTTTTTTTTTCTCTCAAAGAGTTAGTATGGGAAGGCATTACCAGTTGACCTATGGTACATCGCTGGTGTCCCCCATACTTTTACCTTTACCTTTAGCTTTCGGCTTGCCGCATATTTACAATGCCCCCATACAGCACAGACACTATACATTTACAAACATCCATGCCTTCTCCGGGATTCGAAACGGGCCCTTCGTTACGGCACTGAGATGCCGGTTAACTACTATATGGGCGGCTTGTACTCGGATAAAATCCCAAAACTGTCATGCACTAGATCAGGGATTTTAACCGGAATCAAACTCCCGGTGTTAAGCAAACTTAATGAACGTGTCTACGGCTATACCGGTTCTCAGAGAACAGGAAATTTATTGCATTTATTTTGTACTAGCTTTTCAGTGTTCATACATAATAATTATACTTAGTACTTAAATAAGCGTACTTGCAAACTGCTTGTACTTTGGATAGAAAAAACTTCTAATTTAATTTCTTTAACAACATGAGTACTGAGAATAAATATCAAGTGATATAAGGTTAAGGCCGCTGCCAGAGCTAGTATGATAGCATTTTCAGAACTTTGTGAAGCACCGAGAAAATTTTGAGAGCGACAAAATTAAACCAAAACTTTTAGAATTTAAGACAGGCCCTGACGTATACCTGGTGCCCTGACACATATTAAGTCCTAATATTTAAGTTTTACGATATAGCAGTCATTCTGAAATATGTATCCTTAGGGGTTTACTGACCTAGAATTTTTGAACGCATCAAACTATTCTTTATCAAGAACAAAAGGAACTATCAAAAAAATGCTAATTCTTTTAAAGATTCAAAATTCCACTAAAAGACACTTGCTGTTACAGAATACCGAAGAGCTTAAAACCAAACCCATGTGAAACCCACATGAAAGTAAACCATAATTTTAATGGCGGCCATTACTTGTTTACATTTGAAACAGCAGGATAGTGGATTTGTTGCCAATCTAGAGAAACGTAGCTTCGCAACAACAAAGATAACGTTTTATTTATTATTACGAATAAAATCAAGCTCAATCCTTTCTGGAATTTTTTCGAGGAAATAAGTATTTAAGATTTACTTCGTAATTTTTAATACAGATATTTTGTGTTTTTATGTATTTTTACCTTGTCGCTAAGTGAGAACTGAATTAATTGAATGAGAAATAATCAATAGTCTGTAAAAAACTTTTTTTTTTTTGTTTGTTTGCTTAATTTCTTTTTTACGTCGTTCTAGCTTTATTATAGTATTTGAATAGAACATGTGGCAACGGTTAGATAATTCTTTAAATTATATAAATTTTGTGCATTCTGAGTTATAATATGAACGAAATATAATACTGTCAAGTGAACCTAGCGACAGAGTGTCGCTATGGTAAACAAATAGAGTGAATTTTAAAGAATGCATTTATTCTATTGTGGTTTATGCGCTGTCGGCGAGGTAGATTTAATTCAATCCAATAAGTTTAAATGAAATGCAAGAAAAATGCTTATAATTTAATATTCCGTCCAAGGAAGTCATGTGGTGTACACATCAGATTTTTTAAATCTTCAGTTAGAGTTCGATCAGAGGAAATTTCTATCAATAGTTCTTTTTCTGAATTTAATAGTTAAAAATACTTTGTTTCTTTGTATACCACTTATTTTTCTCTTGAGTACCACTAGCGGTATCGCTGCTGCTGCTTTAGATTAAAGCCACTTCATTAGCTGCAGCTGTAAACGCTCTAAGTTGCATATTAATTTCATTCATTACGCATAATATTTTAAAACAAATTCAATCTGATGAACTTCGGTCTATCACAAGCAACGCATTTCTTTTAAATCGAGAATCTACTACATGAAGTTCTTTTCTATTACGAATTATGTGGGAATGGTTAAAGTAAAAATGCACGTTTATGTGAGTCTTGAGTAGCCTCCCATATTTCAAGCAGTACAAAGGAAACAGAAAATGAAAAAAGTTATGACCTTGGCTGAAAAAATAAGCTTTCTACCCTATTACCTTTAACATTCGTAGCCAAAACAGAATTTTCTTTTTTTTATTTAACCTTTTTTGTCTTTCAAATTCAATCACCCGTGAATAAGAATTGTAAGAATTGGAAATCTTCATTTGAACCTAAACACATAAGTCGGCCGATAAAATAACCTCGATTCATAGATAGTGAAGTAAAATAGTTCGAATAAAATCCAAAGGCGAAAGTTTTTTTTTTTTTCTCTCTTTCTTTTAATCGAGAAAAAAGAAAAGCGAAATGCATGGGATTAGTGAAAGTTGAAATTTTAACTGAAGCATATCGCGCCTACACGAACGTAGCGCCCTCTGCGCACCTGTCATGCAACCTCTGCTTTCCCTTTTCAACTAGGAAGTAGGTTAATTGTTAAATCCTATGCGTTTAAGCTACCGCATATAAAAGACAATTTGAACCTAAATGCACTCAGTTTCAGAGCACTTTGAGGGAAAGAGAACTCGAGATACAATAGTAAGTGAATTGCTTCACTTTTTTCCAACACTATTTTTTCGCAAGCTGATTATTTAGCTAGACTTATTGGAATATTTGAGACGTAGGGCAAGGTCGTTTGGTAAAAATTAATTATTTATTAAAAATCAATTACCTCTATTTTAAATTTATTAATTACTCCATTTCCATTTCATATTTTTCATAAGCTAATTTTTAATTTCAAATTTCGACAAAATTTCCCCAATGCCGTTATAATGTTTTCTTATTAATTTTTATTGCCTTTACATTCTGCTATTTTACATTCTATCTTATTAATTTTATTGCCTTTACATACATTCTATTAATCAAAGAAAATATTTTCCATTGAAAAATATTTTTATGTTTTTTAGAAATATATGTGTTTCACTTTATAATTTCATAAAAGCCAAAATTTTATATTCTAAAATGGGTCGAAAACTGGCAGACGACGTTTGCGTTTTCCACCATCTAATTTTTCCCCATCTTTCAAAATGGATAAATTTGATAGTGTAGTTTAATGAAATTTTCTCGAAAACTTTCATCTTTACAGCTTGTAATTAAAAAATTATGCTTCATTTTACTTAAATTTTCCTTTCCTAATATAATTTCTGAAATCAAATTTAATAATATACTTACAGGGTGAACTATTATATATAGACTTGAGTTTTCATTACATGAAAATTCATAATGTTCTTATGTTTTTTTAATTATTAATAATACTCACAATTATATCTTAATATATGAAATTTTGATAGAATTGAGAAACCAATTAGAGGCTACCCAAAAGTTTAAGCTCCAAACATACTTTAAGCCTAAACGAGAAATTTGCCCAGAAGGGTTATTAATTTTGTTTTGGCATTTTGGGTCGTCCACTATAAAACAGCATTTGACTTTTTAAATTGTTGCCTCCAAATATTATTCTTCTGTATGATATTTAAAAAAATTAAATGATGAAGAATCTGCATGAATGTATGTATGTTTCTCGCATTGTGGAAAAACAACGGTATCTAGAGCCCTCAAATTTTGAATAACGTAGTCCTCCACTCGAATATCGGCATGTAGAAGGCCAGATTTGGAATTTATTTTACTATCTATTTCATATTTTGTAAACCTTTAACGAATTTTTGATTATCAAACTCAACCATTTCAAAGCGAGCAATGGCAAACTCTAAGGGGGGGGGAAACATTTTTATCTCCAGTGCGCGAGATTGTGTATAGGAAATTCTAAAGATGTGCTCTTTTTGAATATTTTGTGATATTGCTGTTGAATTTTGTAGTTTAAGCGCGCAGAACATGATATTTAATAAACAGAGGAAACACGTAAAACATTTAAAAAACGCTCCTTTGGGCATAATGTAAAATCTGAAAGCTTTTCAGAATTTTTTTTTTCTTTTCCTCTCTCTCTCTTTTTTTTTTTTTTTTTTTAAATAAGTTTTGTGTAATTTTTAGATAAAAAATTACTGAAAACGGTGGTCAATCAAAATTTTAATATTGGGTAATTTCGCTATTAAAATACATGAAGTAAGAAAATTATCGCATTATTTAATATGTTGTTTATGTTTTCGTTTTCAAACTCAACTGAATAATGACTTTCACTATATCTTATGTTTCTTGCAATTTTTCTTAAAGAATATTCCATTTGGTTTCAATTTAAAATGATTGTGAATCACAGACATTTTTAATGCCCTATGATTTTGAAACTGATGTTCATTTCAATAGAGATGAATTTGATATGAATAATAGACGTAATTTATTCACATTCTGTTATTCCTTTAAAGCACGACTGGAATTCACGCTTGGGAAACAGGAATATTTGACTTTTGTTATTTCGAGAATCTACTTCTCCTCTCTAAGAATATGATGATCCATTTAAAAAAATAATAATAATAATAATAACTATATTAAGTTTAAGGCATTCTCTAATTTCTTGAAAAATGTGAACTATTAATTTATTCTTACTTTCTTTTACAAATTAAAGGAAGTATTGTAATCACTAAAATATTCAAGTATCATATTTCAACAGAAAATCCATTTTGCACGTTTCGGAATCCATTTGGGCGATTTTTTTCCATGACGTCTGCATGTACGAGCAAAATAAAAGACAATTTTTTCTAAAACGGGTTATAAAATGGGTTCAAAAGGATAAGTCTGTACGTAAATTCGTATAAATATGTATGTATGCATCGCGCATAAATCAAAATTTATTAGACCTAGAACGTGGAAATTTTGCATATGGGACTGCTATAACAGCATGCGGCACCTTTTTTTTTATTATTATTGCAGTCGTTTAGCAAAATTCTGGATTCTTCTATTAAACTAAGTAATATTCACCAGCATTAGTAAAGAAGGAAAAATGTAGAACAGGAAAACAAATGAAGTTCACGTGCCAACAAAATGATCTGAAGTTCATTGTCGAAGTTCGTTTGCAGTTTTCGTGTTAATTCTATAATCGGCGAGTTTAATCGTCAGTGAAAAAGATATCATCAGAGAAATCAAAGGAACTTTTGAAAAGTGCTGAGAAAAGTTCGCCTTGCTTCAGTGACTCAAAGATTACTAAACTTCGAATCTGAGCTAAGCCGGCTTAGTTTCTAATCTTACTTCTCTTCAGCGAGTCACACCTTTTACAACGATATCTCATTTTAATAACTGATTCAAATGAAGAATAAGCAAGAATTTCACAAACAAATCTTTTAATAACAAGGGTCAATAACATTTCTAAATGTAAATTAATGACAAATATTTTTAATTACGATATTTCTCGACAAATATCAACATTAGTTTTTAAGAAGCAAAATTCTTTTCTTAAAATACTGATCGTGAACATTATTCTGGGTTTATGAACCCAATAATATTAAATATCACCAAGTTAAAAAGATGAAATGAATTTAAGATGATGAAGATTAAGATAATGAAGGATTTCGAATGTAATTTTACTATTCGAATACAGAAAATGAGGCAAACTTGTGTAGAGTAATTAGGTTTTCCTTTTTTCTTTCGTTCTTTCCTTTTCTTTTTAAACAGAAATCATTGAAAATAAGTAATGCTCTCTCTGGGACTCGAGGCTGGACCTCTCGAATACGCGCCGAGTGTGCCAAACGTTACACCACGAAGGCATGCTGGAAGAAGGGAGAAAATACCGTATATGCTCCTCCTTTTAAAGGGCGACTGAGGAGTAGGGGATTCAATCGCCAAATCCTAGTGGTGGCGAATTGTTGTTCACCACCTTTAAGTTCGGACGCCACCAGTGTTTTTTTTTGGGGGGGGGGAACTTTGAAAAATAACCAATGTCTTCGCCGAGACTCGAACGTGGATCTCCTGAATACGCGCCAAGTGTTCTAACTGTAACACCACGAAGGCATACTGGAAGAAGAGAAAAAATACCTCATAATTGTGTGGCCTATCTAGAAAAGCCATAAGGCGAGATAGGGCGTGCCAGGAGGGTGGGCTGCGCCATACCTACCTACCTTATAATTGTTACAAATATTCAGGTTTAGTAGTGGTTGATAGATTTGGATCTGGAAGAAATAAACCAGTAGCTTAAATATGTACCTTTGTTCTCAGTTATAGCTAGTATGGGTACAATGAGATAATATCTCGGATTATCATATTTTGCTGATTTTACTATGGATATTTGCAATCCGGGAAACTAATTATGGATACAATCAGGAATGATTTCGACAAAATCAAGTTGATGCTTGATATTTTCAAATTCGCGTTTTCTAAATTCAGTAATATTTTTGCTAAATAAATGTTCAAAGTAAAAACACCATGCATTTTTTTTTTTTTTTTTTTTTAATTCGTATTTTGAGTAGACGAAAACAGAACCGTTACATTAGGTAAAATTCAATCTTAGACTAACAATGAATCTTCCTCTTTGAAAATTATTCTACACCATATTGCAATGAACTGGTTTTCAAACCAGACGACACAGGGTTTTGTTAAGAAATCCCAAATTTTATAAAATTGTCGTGAAAAAGAGGTATTTTCTTGATTTTAATACCAAAATGCCTCTGAACTACTCTAAATTCAGCTTTGAACTAACAACTGAGAATCGATGCTTTCTCCAGCCCTATGTAGTTTTATCCTGGCAGCCGAAAAATTTCTAGCAAATTCCATTTCTCGAAATTACTGGAAGACATATACGGTTAAAGTTACATCTACAGGCCGTGTCCGGTTAGAGTTGCATATAGTGATCAGTTACATTTATTCAGTTACAATACTGAGCACAAATGTCGCCAAATGGTTGCGAAGTTTGGAAACTTTTCGTGATATCTCGCCAAATTTGGTACGAAAAACTAATCGTTAAAGACCATCGCAAAATAATATTCAACTGATTCAAAATAAGTATAACAAAGGATTCCAAAATCAAATCTTTTAGTATTAAGAGTCAACAACATTTCTATAAATAAATTAATGACGAACATTGTTAATTATTATATCTCTGGACAAATATCAACATAAGTTTTTAAGAGGCAAAATTCTTTTCTTGAAATACTGATCGTGAACATTATTCTGGGTTCATGAGCTCAATAATATTAAAAATCACGAAGTTAAAAAGATGAAATGAAGAAGGTGAATAATGAAAGACTTTGATTGTGATAACCGTGATGTTATTAATCAAATACAGAAAGAGTCAAAAAGTTCAGATTTAATTTCAGAAAGAAAGGCTATCTCGCTATCGCCAATCTAGTGAGATATCCGTTTCTTTAGTGTTAAATAGACTTGTCCCTGTATTCTTATTTTTCCGGCAAAGTTCCGCTTTTAAAATTCCATGGTTACATTATACTATTTAATATACAACTTAACTAAAATGATGTACAAAATTCGTGGCAATATATATATTTTTCACTAAAATTATCTACATATGTACAAAATTCGTGGCAATATATATATATATAATTAAAAGGTAGGAAATTAAGTGTCAGAACAGCCTTACGCTGAAGCTGCATAGTTATAAACAAACATTTATTAATAAGATAAATCATCTTCCAGGAAGAGAAAAAAAAGATGTAATCTTACACGTTGATGATACATTAGGATGTTTTTGGAAGGAAGAGAGATGAAAAATTAGCAACCGCCTTCGCCGGGAATCGAACCGCGGACCTCTGGAATACGCGCCCAGCGTGCTGACCACTACATCACGAAGCCACGCTAGGAAGGCGGGAGAAATACCTTATATATTCCTCTTTTTAAAGGGCGACTGGGGTTTTAGGGGACCTAGTCGCCAAATCCTGGGTGTAGAGACTCATCTGTGAACAGTGTAGAGACGTTAGTTTAATTGCAAAGCAAGGAAAGATGAAAAATGAACAAACGCCTTCGCCGGAAATCGGAGCACGGACCTCTGGCCCAGTGTGCAGACTACCACACCACGAAGGCACGCTTAGAAGGTGGGAGAAATACCTCATATACTCCCCCTTTTAATGGGCGACTGGGGTTTTTAGGGGACCCAATCGCCAAATCCTGGGTGGGGAGAAATCATCATCTACCCCCCCCTTTTAGTTCAGGCGCCACTGTAGAGACATTAGGATGTTTTTGGAAGCAAGATAGGTGAAAAATTAGCAACCGCCTTCGCCGGGAATCGAACCACGGATCTCTGGAATACCGGCCCAGTGTGCCGACCACTGCACCACAAAGGCACGCTAAGAAGGAGGGAGAAATACCTTATAACGTGAGTGAAGCAAAAGTATTTGAAATTTTGTGAAATTCATTATGATTCTCAGAAGGTTAAATGGGAGAAATAAAAAGAAATGCATAACAGAAAGGAAATTTTTGTTCAATTAATAAAGCTATCTTTACTAAATAGACAAATGAAATGAAATTTTATTGCAATCGAATCTTCTATTCAGGTTCTTGTTTAACTTCTGACGTTTCAAGCTGAACAGCTCTAGTTTATAAACAATTTACTAGTTTATGAACTATCGACTAGTTTATGAACAATTTCCCAAAAATTAAAGGCGTAGAATGTTCAAGAATTAGCCTTAGAAGAAGCCGTTCAGAACACCGGGCCTGCCGATTACACGTCGGAGTGCTTCTAGTTACACCACGAAAGTAAGCGGAAAGGGGGGGACTTTAAAAAAAAAAAAAAAAAAAAAAAAAAAAAGTCTCTTGTGATTTTCTCAAACTATAAATTAATATCATGTGGAGACTTTTGTCTTTGTCTTAAAAAAAAAAGAAAAAGAAAAAAAGGAAAAAAAAAATAAAGTCTCTTATGATTTTCTCAAACCATAAATTAATATCATGTGGAGACTTTTGTCTTTGTCTTAAAAAAAAAAGAAAAAGAAAAAAAGGAAAAAAAAAATAAAGTCTCTTATGATTTTCTCAAACCATAAATTAATATCATGTGGAGACTTTTGTCTTTGTCTTAAAAAAAAAAAGAAAAAGAAAAAAAGGGAAAAAAAATAAAGTCTCTTGTGATTTTCTCAAACCATAAATTAATATCATATGGAGACTTTTGTCTTTGTCTTAAAAAAAAAAAAAAGAAAAAAAAAGAAAAAAAAAGAAAAAAAAAGGGGGGGGAAAAAAGAGTTAATGATTTAAGACGCAGAATTTTCTTCGTCAATCGCAAGGCTCAAAACAAATGTTTCTAAGTACAGTAGCGTAATTTCTATTTTCCGAGAACAAGAAATTCGAGTAACAAAATCTCCGAGGTTAGCACCTCACATCAAGGTGTTAATAAAGGAAAATTTTTTCAATAGATTACGCTCACTTCACTGCATAGTAGAAATAAAAATAAACAATGATAATAATAAATTAAATATTTTTCAATAGGCAGCAGTACAATTGCCTATTAATTCTTTCTATATCATTTAGGTACACATTTCCAGAGAAAGAATGCAGAGTACTTTTACTCCGTGGGGAAGACGGGTTTGTGACATAGTTTCTCGAAATTAAGAATTCTTTTTGACTAAATCAGATTTTATTACAATTCTTCCGCAACAAATGAGAAATGAATTTTAGCTAGTTTGTAAGGTATTTTATGTTTATTAACTAATTATTCTAATTATTATGATTTATTTAAACCTTTATTTTAACTTCTCCTTTCCGTAGTATTCTCCAGAATGCGAATTTAATGATTTTTGTCCAAACGGACAATTTGCCTAGAAGGACTATTAATTTCACTTTGGCATTTTGCATTGATTCACTATAAGCGTTGTTTCACTTTTCAAATTGTTGCCACCAAACATTATCACCCTGTATTATATTTAAAGAAGTTAAATAATGAAGATTCTGCATAAATGTATGTATGTTTCTCGCATTGTGATAAAACAACGGTACCTAGAGCCATCCAATTTTGAATGACTTAATCCTACTGCGAATATGGGCATCTGGAAGCCCAAATTTGGAATTTGTTTTATTATCGATTTCATATTTTGTAAAACGATTAACAAACTCAAGGATTAACAAACTCAAGGATTCCAGTCGCAACGTTGTACAGAATAAAACATTTTTATCTCCAGCACGCGAGACTGTGTATCGGAAATTCTAAAGATAGGCTCATTTTAAAATTATTTTGCGATATTGCTCTTCAGCTGAATTTTATGGTTCAAGTGCGAAGAACATGATATTTAATAAATAAAGATAACACAAAATGTAAAAAAAAAGAAGCTCCTTTTGACGTATTTAAAATCTACCTTCCAGGGATTTTTTTTTTTTTTTTTTTATAATTTTTTTTATTTAAGCTGAGTGTTTTGAATGTTAAAGAGGAGAGCTTCTGGCAGCTGCCTCTTACTGTTATTTACTGCCAGTTCTGCATAAACGGTATTCCGGCTTCAGCGACCTGTTGGCCGACGTTTTAAAATACGCGCCGGTAAATATCTTGAAACTAAGTAAAAAATTTTATGAGTAGTCTCCGACTACTTTATCTACATTGAAATCTAATTTCCCGTATTGTTCATTTAAATACCCACAAGGTCACGTAAGTTCGTTTGTATCACAAAATGTGCCTTTCTGTTCAATTTAATCTTAAATAAAGAAGTTACTTTAACCTTCGTCCGACTATTTTGTCAAACTCAGCGATAATTCGCTATCAGTCCAGTAGGGTCTACAGAACTTTTATACAAGCTTCTAGATACAGCAAAACTTCAGAAGATTTTAACATAAATTACGTTAACTTAACTACAAATAAGGGCTTAAAATGCGGCATATGAAAATTCTATACGGAATTTTGCTAAATGAATCATGTCTGTATTATATGTGAATATAATTTTTATTGCATTTTATTAATTTATAAGTAATTATTATAGTCTTTTGGAAATCATGTCCGCTAGAAGTTAGAACACTCATAATTCGATTCCTGATGATGACATAATTGAAATTTCATATTTCCTAGCTTCGAAAAAAAATGTCTATATACAAATTCATTATTAAAAACATTTTCAGAAAAAAAAAACACACACTAAAGAAAATTTTAAATGTTTCAGATTTTAAATTACGTCCAAAGGTGCGTTTTTTTTAACGTTTTGTGTGTTACCTTTACTTATTAAATATCATGTTTTTTGAACTTATACCATAAAATTTAGTTCAATAGCAATAGATCTAATCAATCAATAGCAATAGATCTAACTAGACTAGTCTTCAGATACAAATTTGTCATTTTTAATGTCGCAAAATATTTTTAAAATAAGCATATCTTTAGAATTTCCGATACACAGTTCGACGCGCTGGAGATAAAAAGGTTCCCGCCCCCCGTAGAGTGTTGCCATTGCTCGCTTTTAAATCGTTGAGTTTGTTACTCAAAAATTCGTTAAAGTTTTACAAAATATGAAATCGATAATAAAGCAAATTCCAAATTTCAAATTTGGGCTTGCAGATGCCCATATTCGCAGTAGGATTACGTCATTCAAAATTGGATGGCTCTATGTACCGTTGTTTTATCACAATGCGAGAAATAGACATACATTTATGCAGATTTTTCATTATTTAATTTCTTCAAATAAAATGCAAGACTGTTGCGACAACATTTTGAAAAATGAACCGACATTTACAGGAGTCAGACGCAGAATGCCAAAACGAAAGTAATAATCCTTCGGGACTCAAATCCCTTTGGTCTAAAAATAGATAACCATTCTTAAACAGAGAATTCGATCTGATGTGGACACCACATGACTTGTTTTTACGGACTATTAAATTAAACACAGTTTTTGCTGCACTTCATTTAAACTTATTTCTTCCAATAATTCTAACTTAATTACCCATCTCTGAAGGCAAGCTGAAATTGACATCAAAAACTGCAAATTTTGAAATGAAATATCCGTGTCAATTTTTATCATACGAGAGTAAAACTTCTTATAATTTAATTTTTTAATAACGAGTATAAATCTTTTGAGAAAGTATAAATATGTGTATGTGTATGTGTATGTTTGGTGCTGCCGATTGCAATAAAAAAGGGAGGTGCACAACTAGAAGTTATAGCAGTCCCATGTACAAAATATCACCGTTCTACGGCTAATGGTTTTTGAATTGTGCGACATTTATACGTACATACATGCATACTTACGTACGTAGCATGAAAACCGTCATGGAAGGACGCCATGAAAAAATTCTTACCGAATCCATTTTGCTATACGTAATGGTAAACAAATGTCCTTTACTCTGTCCGTACGTACAGATGTCAGGTAAAAAAAGTCATCGCAAAATTGGTATTTCCATTGAAACATGATACCAGAAATTTTTTGCCAATTACAACATTATTTACTTCGGACAAGGTAGTAAAAATACAGGGTGATTTAAAAGTCGCGCGATTCGAGCTTAAATGTATTGTGAGAAATACAAAATGGATATTAATGGCAAAGTGTTTCAATGGATGACGCTCCTACATTGTTATTTCAGTTGCATTTTATGCTGTTAGTTTAAAAATCGGGTAAGATGGAGATGAATGAGTTGACTCTGAGCCAGGGGGTAAATAAAATATTTATATTTCACTCATTGGCAACACTTGATAAGAAGGACGGACATTAGAAACGTAATGTAAAGTGTAAAGTGACGTAATAGTCTAAAATTTTACACATGCAGTTAAAGGTCATACCTAACGTCAAAACTAAACTATTTGATAAAAATGATTTATACATTAAACTGACAATGCAATAGATAAGACTAGTGTTCAGATACTAATTTGTCACTTTTAGGCTTAACGTACGTCAATTATTATGTTAATATATGTTTAAATTACTCTGTTTCAACGATTTGCAAGCGCTTTTTTTTAGTTGTTGGCCATTAGCAACGAAAGTCATACTCCATCAGATATATCATTAGGTCATTTTTTAAAACTAAGTTACGACAACTCATATCACAGAATTACAATTCGTGTCACACATTCCATATTGTATTGTTTTCATTTCTTTTTAATGCAGTCTGCCGGTTACTTCTATTCGAAGAAAAACAATTATCTAGAATGGATTTCAAATTCATTATACCATGCAATCTTGTATTTAAAAAAAAAAAAGGGATTTCTAGCGTTGCTTTTTTAACATTCCTTTGAAAACAGGATTTCTTGGAAGGCTGTGATACCGCCTACGTAGTAATAATTACTCTAAAATTATCTATTTCCAGCTAAATTATCCATTCTTTGGACAAAAGGCGGCAGTTTTAAAGAATTCATTTTAGTTTATTTGCTCTGACTCCAAAGTAAGATAATTAAAGAACCTGTGTGAATTTAAGAATTGCCCTAAATGGTCTGAAGCCTAAAAAAATAATTTTCTGCTTCGTCAATTCCGTTACACTTCGAAAGACTTGACAAATCAAATTCTTTCTTAATCTTTCTCCGTTTTCTTTTGTTACCTTAATATGCATCGAATCACTTTTTCAGTGTCAAATATTAAAAGACTGGGATGAAACTGCTGTTTAAAGTGTAAAATATAAAACGATAAAAATGTTTACGAAATAAGAAGAAAAACACGAAACAGAAGGTCTTATCTTGAAGACGCTACACTTCAGTTCACTTTTCAATCAGTATATGTAATTAGTTTTGCATGACTGAAAAAGCTCAACAAATAATTGGCTTTTAAAATTGTTATGAATTAGAAAATGAAAATAAACTATTTTTAATGCATTGTTTTTTTAAAAAAAAATAATAATAAAAATTTCTTTTCGATTTTAGAGAATTCTAAACCAAATATGGGCTCGATTAAACAGCTATTTTTGGTCATTCTTTTTATAGGTAAGTACAGCAGATAAATGTTTAAGTGTACAAATTTTTATTTCAAATTTTTTTTCCTTTTTCTGAAAAGTTTGCTAACTATGATATCTATAATCTTTTATAAATCATATTTTATTTCTTTTCCCAGGTCTGGCAACAGCAGATGACCGAGTAAGTTGAATAATTTCTTTTCATGCTAAGACAAAAGTTCATTCACAAAATATTTTTACGGCAAATATGAATACACCTTAATGTATTCGTAACAATGAAATACATGAAGAAGTGAATGCTGCGTGTACTGTAAACCATACACAAAATTCCTTGAATTATTGGTTGTGGGGATACCTGAATCGCAAGTCTATCGCGATTGTTCGATCTCATTAAGAATGCTATAAGACAACATCCAAAGGCAGTTTCTCACCATACCTACAGATATGTTATGTGGTCTGTTGCATATTAGGCATTCAAACTGACCTACAGATATGCTGTACAGTGCTGTTTACAGCATTGTCCCTCGACTACAGGCACTGTTGATGAATGACGGCCGACATGATGAATATTTGTTATAAAGACATAGTCTTTGCTGAAAATCAATTGTTATGCTAATTATTGCTAACACCTCATATAGTAAATAAATAAAACAAGAGTTTTGCTGAAAAGGTTAATTGCCTTTTCTTGCCGCTCAACGAGTTAATAATAATTTTCCTTTTTTACTATGTACACATATTTAAAACGTAAATTATTTTGCAGATAGTGATAGTAACAACTGTAAAAACGTAATTACTTTGATCATAATGAAACAGGGGAGGGGGCATATGTATTATCAGGAAAATTGCATAATTTTTAGCCATATCTTTGCATAACGAATAGTCTGAAGAAAATACTTAAACTTTTTATTAAAGTTGATTTCTGATTACCTAGTAACCATTAACATAAAAATGCGCATACAGAAACTATGATAAAGAACATAGTACATAATACGCTATCCTTAAAGTATATTTTCTACCTTTGATATTTATTTTCTTAAATCCTTTTTCCTTGCACTGTTAAAATTATATAAATATAAGTAATGAGGATATAATGGGATATGTTTAGGAGGTTAGTGGATATCCCGGGATGTCCTGAGGATGCAGTGAGTTCAGATCCTAATAACATCCCGTACGCTATCAATGGGATTTTGTTAGGATGTTCTGAGGATATACTGGGATGTGACATTAAGCAATCGGGAGGATGTGTTTAGGAGGTTCGGAGGATATTCCGGGGGCATATTTCACAAGTGCACATCTGTGTAGCCACCGAGGGAGTGGCTTCTAGGCTGGACCAATTGGCATACAGTAATATTTCTGTCATGTAACATGACCTTTCGCGTGCTTTAAGATTTAAACAAAATGGTTGAAAATATTTTGTCACGCAATTTTCTGTACAAAATAATTAAAGCAACGTCGATTTCTTCTGAAAGTCTTAATTGCAAATTTAGATCAAATATAAACAATTGTGAAGATTTCACTATCTGGTTGAAAGAATTTGAAATAAATAAAAACACATATTAGGCACTCCAAAAATATCCATGTGAAATATTACTTAATAAAAGATAAATAAGATGAAGAAAGAAATATGTGATGAACATCTGATCCCAAATGCTATCTTTACATAAAACTATGCATATGAGAAAAATATTTACACCAATTATATATGTAAATAGAAGTCAGCACTTTTTATTGCAATCTCTATGAAAAAAAAAAAATTTCTATAGTAGTAGCCAATGCAGAATTTTATTCAAAGCGAACTTTACTAATTTGCATTTGTATTTATTTAGTGTGTTAAATTTCACATTTAAAAACTGCTCACTCTTAAATATACTGTCTACACAAAAAAAAAAAAAAAAAAAAAAAAAATACTCAGCAAACACTTTCAGTCCTTCTCAGCTCAATTAAAGAAACTATACACTTGAATTCTGTTAATCCACAGGTGTTAGTAAATGCGTAATATTCGAGGCTAATTGTAGCGTGAGTCATTTTCTTAATGTAAAGAGCCATAATATGCCGTAAACATCAATCCAAATAATAATGTGTGATAAAAATCGCGAAAGTGAAATGTCAGCAATTAATTAAACTCATAAAACGAAAGTACTACTAGATTTTCTACTATTACGCGGTACATTTATAATTGGAAAACAAATGCAAATTAAAACATAAACAACGTATGCTCACATGCATGAAGATTTAGCGTCAAAAGAGCAACAGAAGCCCATTGGTCCATTTTTCGAAACCCCTCCCTCAGTGGCTACGCTGATGTGCACTTGTGAAATATGCATTCCGGGATGTCCTGAGGATGTGCGCATATCCCGCGAGCAACATCCTTAGGATATCCCAAGGATGTTTTTGTGCTATGTGGGGTATTTCGAATTTATATAGGAGTAATTTTTTAATGAATATATACTTTACAATACGTAAACCAAAATTTTCGTTAAATTGCAGAATACTACTCAACTTTAAGATTCACTAAACTGCAAGTATATAATTTATATATTATTTTCTTTAGAAAAAACGACAAGCCAGTTATGGTGCTCCCTATGATGGCAACTATGGCGGGGCCGCAGCTTATCGCCAGCCTCACCAACAGCCCCAACCCCATCAGCAGCAAGCTTACCAACCCCCCCAGGCACAATCCTACGGTGGACATCAACAGGTACAACAATATCCAGCACAAGCAGCCAGGCCTGTTCGTCAGCATGCACCTGTAAGTACGAAGACTCTGTTTTTATATAAGACACACCCATTACCAAAGTTTTCAATTGAGCGTTTTGAAAACACTTCCATTGCAGACATGAAAAATAATTTATGGTTTGTTCCGGTGTGTTCGACCTCATTCTTTATGCAAAACGTTACATTTTAAATGCCTTTTTTCGCCCTAGAGACACATTTCTTCGTTAAGTTCGATGACCCCCATATAATTGAAGTCACTTTCACAATTGAAACTGCTCCTTTCGAAAGCATGCAAAATCATTTGATTGGCTCAATACTGAAAGAGTCAATTTTAATCAATATGTTCCGCTGTAGCAGACGATCTATGTAATTAATTTACTGTATATAAAAGAAGTAATAATCTGCTGCTTTCAGCTTTTGTTCGAATGCTTGGATAACTAATGTAAATAGTGAATATGAAAGGTAATTTTTGTAGAGCGATTATCTATTTATGTTGTTTAATTTTTTACACGCTCGGATTAAAAGGAAACATATTCCATTTATTATTCCATCTATTTCATAAGTCGTGTACAAATAAAAAGAATAGAGAAAGCTATTTAATATTTTGAACGGAAATTTTACTTCTTCTTCCCATGGATCCCAAAATCTTTCCATACACTCACCTTATAAAAATCTAATTTCTAACAGGAGTTAAAATTCAGTAGCTCTTCTACTGGAAAAAAGTGTCTTTAACATTTCAAGTAACCGCAACATCAACTGGCACAGGATATTCGCTGTTTGACGATTAAACTCTCATAATTTGACCTAATTTGATTGCCTAGTTAATTGATCGATTTAATGAAAGCTCAGCGAATGTGGTCTATTTGACAAGATAGGAATGCTTCATAGAAAATTGTCTCGTTATTGTCTAAGGTTATAGGTACAGAAAACACGAAAAAACATGCAGCTAACTAAATGAACGGTATTCGAACTTGATTTGAACTACCAGTGTTCAACTATTTAATACATTCAGTTACAGGAGGACCTTCAGTGATTAATTTGATCAGATTTTGCAATGTTGCTTATCTACTTATCCCCTACCACTTTCAACTTCGATAAAAAAAAAATAAAAAAAAAAAATATAGGTACACTGAGCAAAAAAAAGGGGGGGACAATTCCATATCTCCTGTTCCACTGGGCCGATTAACGGAATTCAACTTGCGTGTTTCATGTCTCGGAAGCGCGACTTAGGATATGTACTAGACTTAGGATATGTTCTAATATAGGTATTTTGACACAAAATCGGACTTTTCCTGCAATGACATGCCAATTTTTTTTCCAAATTTCGATTCTACGACTCAAATTGCGCCAAAGTGCCAAGTTTTGTAAAAAATCGCACGAGTAGTTTTTAAAAAATGAGTCTCAAAAATTTGGCTCCTCAATGTTGATTGAGTTTGGTATATATTTATTAATCTCTCTTTTCTTATTAAAATTATTTGCTTCTTCCTTTCACGTTTCGAAATTCAGGTTCATTCCAAATAAAATTCAAGCATTTTTTATGATTTATTTTTAAAATTGTATTTTTAAATATTTTTTTAATAAAATTTTCAAAAAAAAGTTTGAATTATAATCTATAAAACTTTATCATCGTCTTAATGTAGACGTATTTCTAAGCATACCTGCAAAAAATTATAGTTTTTTATTCAAAAATTCCGATGAATTTATATATTGGCGCGTTTTGAAATTTGGCATATTCGTTGAAAGCGATAAAACATCAAATGTGGTTTAGACACTTTGTTAAAATTATTTGAAAGTAGGAATGACGTGACTTTTTCCCGCTCATCCACAATGTAAAATGGTAGGAACGAGGTGCCTTTTTTGCGGCTCTAGCATAATGGAAAGGAAAGAAAAATTGGTTGCCATATATTAAGAAGTTAGCTGAGTGAAAAAAAATGAACTGAAAAAAAATGAGACAAGATAAATTTTTGAATTTCTCCGTAAATTTCGCACCAGAAATTACAAAATTTAATATCTAGGCATAATCCGAGTCGTAGAATCGAAATATGGAAAAAAATCGGTATGTTATTTCAGAAAAAGTTCGATTTTGTGTCAAAATACCTATAGTAGAACAAAGCTATATATAAATCTAAGATATATTCTAAGCCTCGCTTTCGAGACATGAAAAATGCAGTTTGAATTTTGCAATCGACCCAGTAGAATGGGGGATATCGAACTGTCTCTCCCCCCCAGCAGTGTGCAGGTAAATGTGTGGGGAACAGTAGGGATATACAATGGGTCGACTGATAATGTCCATACCAATTAACTCAAAAAAAAATGTTGAAAGTTTATAAGTTTAAATGCTTATAAGAGTTTACAAAGAAAGGTTAGGAAATGAGCAACTGAAGCTTTCCAGAGGATCTGGAGTTTACCTATTATGGTACATCGTGCAATCCAACCGCACGCGCGGCATCCAGTATTTATTGAAGATGATGATTTAGGACATGAAAAGATTGCAAGTATTATTCTACTGCGCTAAGATAATAAGGAACTATAAAGAATTATACTATTATGCAAAGATTCCGCATCGTTATAGCATCCAAAGTCTTCGAAAAAGATCGTAGACAAGCATCATTTCATAAACTAGATAGATATAGACAAGCATCAGTTAATTAGTTGGAGCTTAATTTAATCCAATTTCTTAATTAAGGGACTGTCCCTTCCCCCCCCAGCAGTGTGCAGGTAAAAGTATGGAGAACAGTAGGGATATACAATGGGTCGACTGATAATGTCCATACCAATTAACTCAAAAAAAAATGTTGAAAGTTTATAAGTTTAAATGCTTATAAGAGTTTACAAAGAAAGGTTAGGAAATGAGCAACTGAAGCTTTCCAGAGGATCTGGAGTTTACCTATTATGGTACATCGTGCAATCCAACCGCACGCGCGGCATCCAGTATTTATTGAAGATGATGATTTAGGACATGAAAAGATTGCAAGTATTATTCTACTGCGCTAAGATAATAAGGAACTATAAAGAATTATACTATTATGCAAAGATTCCGCATCGTTATAGCATCCAAAGTCTTCGAAAAAGATCGTAGACAAGCATCATTTCATAAACTAGATAGATATAGACAAGCATCAGTTAATTAGTTGGAGCTTAATTTAATCCAATTTCTTAATTAAGGTACTGTCCCTCCCCCCCCATCAGTGTGCAGGTAAAAGTATGGGGAACAGTAGGGATATACAATGGGTCGATTGATAATGTCCATACCAATTAACTCAAAAAAAATGTTGAAAGTTTATAAGTTTAAATGCTTATAAGAGTTTACAAAGAAAGGTTAGGAAATGAGCAACTGAAGCTTTCCAGAGGATCTGGAGTTTACCTATTATGGTACATCGTGCAATCCAACCGCACGCGCGGCATCCAGTATTTATTAAAGATGATGATTTAGGACATGAAAAGATTGCACGTATTATTCTACTGCGCTAAGATAAAGAACTATAAAGAATTATACTATTATGCAAAGATTCCGCATCGTTATAGCATCCAAAGTCTTCGAAAAATATCGTAGACAAGCAAGTGGTCATCACTTTAGACCCGCAGGAATTTAACCATTAATCTTCCTCTCAGCATTCGATGGCCTTGAGCAACATTTGGACAACACTATAAAAAAAAATTGGCTAAAATTGTGACAGTACAACTCCAAATATCCGAACTATCCGAATCGCTTTCAGAATTTAAGAAAAAAATTAAGACACAAGCATAGTGTTTGGACAATCAACGATTTCAGACATTAAAAGGAGCAAACCTACACTTTTAAACTTCGTGCCACTGCTTGAAAACGAAGATGGTAGTTCTTCAAGAAAGTCAATGAAGGCAGCAACAAAAACAAATTTAGAAGATGTCGTTTTTAAGTGGTTTTTGTAACAACGGTCTGTGGGAAACCCAATTTCTGGTCCGATTCTTTGTCAAAAAGCTAAAATCTTAACTCAGAGGCTTGGCTGGTCATCCTTTAAAGCATGTAACGGCTGTCTTAAGAAACTTTAAGGGCAGGCACGGTACCCGTCAAACAGCTTACTTTGATCGAGATGTTCAACAAGCAATGACTTTCAGCACTTGTAAGTATTGTACGGTATGTTATCTAACATGTACGTAAAAGTGTTGCTGTTTCATTTTAAATTCACTTTTTCTTTAAAAATATTTTTTTCTCCCATTTTCAATATACAGTACGGACAGTAGATAACAAAAGTGTACGTAGATCCTTTCTTTGGAAAAAAATCATATTATCCGAATTTTCGATTATCCGAATGGAGTCTGGTCCCAATTGATTCGGATAATAGGAGTTCTACTGTATTTTGGAAAGTGCTTATTTTTAAAATTTGAATACGTGTAACTTCGTTATTTGAAAAAGAAATCCCGTGAAGATGTATATCAGTGGAAAAATAATTTTTTGCAAAATATAATGCAGTTAACCACGGTGAATTATATTTATTACAAAGGTTATACCTAAATAAAACAGAGAAAAGTTACGATTGGCTAATGGGCAGAAAGGAAATTTCTTAAATTCAAAATTGTCAGCCAGTCAGCCTTTCAGTGATACAATATATATCAATATGCGTAAATTAACATTCTTGTTGCCAAAAATTGATAATAAAACTTTTAACTTAATTGTTTAATTGTTATGATTTACGAGTATTCTAATTGTTATTTCTTTAATTAAGATAGGTAGCTTGTTCAACATGATAAATAAAGAAAATCTGATGTGTACACCACATGACTTCCTTGTACGGAATATTAAATTATTCGCATTTTTTTCTTAAATTTCATTTAAACTGATTGGATTGAACTAAATCTACTTCGTCGACAGCGCATAAACCATAATAGAATAAATGCACTCTTTAAAATTCACTATATTTGTTTACTATAAGGACACTCTGAATGCACAAAATTTATATCATTTGAAGAATTATCGTTTCCACATGTTCTATTCAAATACTATAATAAAGCTAGAACAATGTATAAAAGAAATTAAGCAAACAAAACAAAAAAGCAACAGATTTTCACAGACGATTGAGTATTTCTCATTCCATTAATTCAGTTCTCACTTTGCGACAAGGCAAAAATATATAAAAACTCAAAATATCTGTATTAAAAATTACGAAGTAAACTTTAAACACTTATTTCCTCGAAAAAATTCCAGAAAGGATAAGCATGATTTAATTCGCAATAATAAATGAAGGCGTTATCTTTGTTGTTGCAAAGCTGCGTTTCTCTAGATTGGGAACAAATCTTCTATTCTGAATGTAAACACACATGTCCGCCATGTTATTTAAAAATTAGACTTAACCGCACTTAAACAGCCTTTAAATTCTAATTCAGAAGTCAAACAACAAACAGCCTTTAAATTGTTGATAATTCTACGAATATTGCTTGCAGATTTCCTAAAGGCATAAAAACCTTAACCGGAAGATAAGAACGACATAATTCAATCATTTTTAAAACAAAAAATGTACAATTTACAAACATATAAGAGTAAAGAAACTGAGATCACTGAGCCGGGTAACAGAGTGGATATATATATAAATATATTTATATACGTTCGGTGCGGCCGATTGCAACCAAAATACGAGGTGCACATCTACATGTTATAGCAGTCCTATATTCAAAATTTCAACTTTCTGAGGCCACTCGTTTTTGAGTTATGCGAGATACGTACGTACGTACATAAGTTCGTACAGACGCCACGAAAAATTCTCTTCAGAATTCATTTTAAAGCAGTTTTATAATTTTTTTGGAGAAAACGAGTCTTTTATTCAGTCCTTACGTACAGATATCACGCAAAACATCGTTAAATTGTATTCGATAGCAGTCAAAATGGATATTTTCGTTGAAATATGCTGCCTGAAACTTTTCGCGATTACAATACTTCCTTTTTACTTCGTACAAGGAAGTAAAAAAAAAGGAGGTGACTGTTCACCAAGAAAGAATAGAGAAACAGTTTCTTTATCTAAAAATACCATTAAAGACGAAAGTACAAGAAAAATAGGTTAAAGCATAATCTAAAGAGGAATTCCTAGACCTTGAAATAAACATTAAAGAGACTGTTAATTAAAAATCCAACTGGTAATCATAGTAACAGATCCACAACTGCAAGCTATGAACTAAAAAATTTACGTCTGAGTGATAGAAAGAGGTAGTGTAATGCAAATAAACATGATTTACCTAATGTGGTGTAAAAATAAATATAAGGAACTTTCAATTCAAACATCAAGTTTTTGGAATAAAATGCCATAATTTTTTTTAAATTATTTTATCTCCCAAACCAAAACATAAAACATTAGAATGCGTTAAAAAGTATATTAATTGCAAATACAAAATTGGAACAGAGTCCTTTAGATAAAATCAATCCTTATTGACAAAAGCATTTTTAGTCTAAAGGGGCAATTTGTCTAGCAGGACTATTAATTGGTTCTGGCATTTTGCGTTGGTTCACTATAAATGCCGATTCCCTTTTCAAATTGTTGCCACCAAATATTAGAGCCCTGTGTTATATTTGAAGAAATTAAATAATGAAGAATCTGCAAAAATGTATGTTTCTCGCATTGGGATAAAACAAGGTACCTAGAGCCATCCAATTTTGAATAACGTACGTTTCCACCAGAATATGGGCATCTGAAAGCCCAAATTTGGAATTTGAAATTTGTTTTATTATCTATTTCATATTTTGTAAAATTTTAACAAATTTTAGATTAACAAACTCAACGATTTAAAAGCGAGCAATGGCAACACTCTACGCGAAAAAAAAAAAAAAAAAAAAACTTTTTAACCTCCATCACGCGAGATTGTGTATCGGAAATATCTTAAGATATGCTCATCCTAAAATTATTTTGCGGTATTGCTATTGAAATGAATTTTATGGTTTAATTGCGGAGAACATGGTATTGAATAAATAAAGGTTAAAAACAAAACGTTAAAAAAAAAACCGCCCCTTTGGCAGTAACGTGAAATCTAAAAGCTTTCAGATTTTTTTAATTATACTTAGGCACATTGATTTCTTTACAAATCGACAATAAAAAAGATACCAAATTTTTGGCAGATTAAAAAAAAAATAATTTCGTCCTTCATATTCCCAAAAAGATCAAAAGAAAAATAAATTAATCTAAGTGGAAGTGAAATCTCTCATAGAAACTAACTCCAAAGCACTTCTGTTTGCTTTCCTTGTGAGAAATGACCCATATGTCTTCCAAAGTCACAAGTAAAGCGCTTTAGAAGTATTGAACAATCGGAAGAAAAGCGACTTTTCCGACCGATTGTGATCAAGGGGAAAACTGTTCGAGCATTAAGGAAGAAATTAAGAACATGTCAGATACAATTCGTGACATAATATATTTTAATGAGAAAACCAAAATCGGGGTCGTCACAATCTGATAAACCAGATTCTTTTTCGAAGTTACATTGTCCCGAAAAGAAATAACTACTGGAATGAACGCCATTGTTTCGCTTCGATCTACTATTTTATAATGCAACCGTTTTATTTTATTTTCATTTCCATTTTTCTTTTCTTGTTATATTTTATTTTCGTTGCCCTCTTTATGCTTTCGATTTCCCTTAGCATGCGAAGTGAAAGTAGGAAAGTGGCCTTGGGGATTGTCTGGAGGCAATGTTTATCACATTTTTCAAAACAGAAAGCATTTGTCTTTCGAACTGCAGGCAAACAAACATGCCTGTATTATAAATATGTAAATATTCAAATTTCTGGCCTAAAGAATTCACTTTCTGGCATAGATAAAGAAGCAGAAACTCCCTACGATTGAAACACCCTCGGTTATTTTTTTTTTTTTTTAATCTAATGAAAATGGGATTCGTTTGGAGTATTTTAATGTTGCTGAATAAGTACATTTTTAAGCGCAATTAGAATCTTTTTAAGTGAGTTTAAAACTTGGCATATATTTAAAAGATTACTATATTGCAAATTTAAAAGTCCTTAATAATATAAAAATAAACGAAAGTCTCTTGTATTTAAACATATCATCGATAAAGAATAAAAACTGCTACATACTTGGTTGAGCATTTTAATCTTTGACAGAGATTCTAGTATTCAGATCTCTGCATGCATTTGTAAATTGTTTAATTACATGTACATGTTTAGAAGACAATCTCTAAAGCAGCGTTTCTTAGACGTTTTTCAAGTGAGGACCATATTTATAAATTAAAATGTTCTACAAACCACCTTACTTTTGACCGCTTAGAAAGCTATGATTTAGCATATGTTACTACCAGTACACTGCGAAAAAATAGGACAGTTCTATATAAGCTAATTTTTTTAAAAATTACTCGTGCGATTTTTACAAAATTTGACAGTTTGGCATTATTTGAGTCGTAGAATCGAAATATGGGAAAAAAACTGTCGCAGTGTAAATAATTCATAATTCAAGGTTTAGATAACATTTATCTTATCATCTCTAAAAATTAAATATACGTTGATAGCATTCTATAGACAGGATAACCGGTAATAAATGCCATGCAAAATTTCAAAACTCTGAGATTTTCAGCTACAGTGTGATATCCGCAGTTTATCTTTTATTTATTTATTTAGGAGAATTAGAAGGACAGGCTTCGAGGACCATACTTTGAGAAACGCTAATCTAAATGATTCCAAATAAGTAAATTAATACTTGAAAGAATTTGTAACTTAATTAATTAACTAATTATCGTTAGAAGTCCATTTTGTCTGATCGGCAAGTTTTTAATTCTATCTATATTAAGGAAATTTAGATGACATTTTTACAGCATTGGAGACAAAAAATTTTACTGCCTGCTCAAGATGTAGCAGCAACAACACATGATGCAATTCCTTACGATTTTTCTGCATTGGTAGATGAGGTTATTATATTGGTATTCATATCTTAACGTGTTCTTCCGTTGCTCGAAGTTTAATAGTTAACCTTTTTTTTTTTTTTTTTTTTTCTTTACTTCCTTCGCAAAACAGTACATGCCTCCTAGTTCTATTGTGTTTTAGAATGCGAGTGCAGTAAGGAAGTCAAGGAAAAGTTTATTAAAAGTTATCGAATATACCAAGGATATCTTTTCGAATCAACAAAGATACTGATTGCGCGACTTCGATTCTGTGGCTTTCCAAACAGTACTAACAATAGCGTATTTGCCCTCTTCGAGAAAGCATATTGTCTTCGTTATTTAGTTGTTATTTTACATGGCCATTATTATTTATTCTTTCCCTCCTCCCCAACTGAATTCAATTTAATCAGGTATTCGCAAAATAATGCTGAAAAAGCAAGTTTGTAAATATTCCTCTCTTACATGAAAATATGAAAGAGCAAATATTTTCCTCTTTTATATTTCTTAGAATTTATGTAGCAGTTGATAATTAGATACACACGGTACAATGAAGACACTTGAGACAGGAACTTGTAATTAATTTTATTCAGGAAAATCAATAATTCTGAGTTAATAAACTCGGTACGAAATAAAACATTAAAAAGATTTATTATTATTATTATTATCACTATATAATAACTGTACAGTAATTTTTATGATTTATTTATATAACTATCAATAATGCTGAGTTAATAAATTCAGTACGAAATGAAACATTAAAAAGATTTATTATTATTATTTTAACTTTATAATAATTGTATAATAATATTTTACGATTTATTTGTCTAACTATCTAAAACGCTGAGTTAATAAATTCATTACGAAGTAAATACTAAGAATATTATTATAACATTATATTAACTGTATAATAATTCTTTATAATTTATTTATATAACTATATAATTTTTACTATATGACTCTTTAACTTAATAGTAGTATAATATAATTATCATATACAAAAAATATTGTAAATCCTTAATAATTTAGGAGCATCTTTCGAAAATATCTGATATATCTATCATTTACACCTCACAAGACAGAAATATTTCTATGGTTACACAACATTTGATAATATCTGGAAAATTTCAACGGACAAACGCTCTTTCTTCTTCAAGAATACTATCTTGGTAAAATAAAAGTATGCTAAAATGACATAAAAGTCTTGAAATGTACTAAGTTCTTTCATTCAAAATTAACACCACGCAAAATTTGTCGTTTACTTCGTACAAGGAAGTAAAAAAAAATATTTGTTTAGTTGTTCAAAAGACCTAAAATTAGACTTGATTACCTGATTGCAATATTTTGAGTCTATAGAATATTTATTATATGTCAATCGAAATCAGGCAAATGGTGCATTATTAAACGTTTTGTTAAATATTTTTAGAAATAATAAATGTTAAATTGCATTTTGTTTCTTTGAAAAAATATTATTCTCAATGCATTTTTACTTCCTTGTACGAAGTAAAAAGGAAGTATTGTAATCGCGAAAAATTTCAGGCAGCATATTTCAAAGAAAATATCCATTTTGACGCTATTGAATGCAATTTAACGATGTTTATGCGTGACATGTGTACGTAAGGACAGAATAAAAGACTTTCTCCAAAAGAAATATAAAACAGCTTTAAAATGAATTCTGAAGAGAATTTTTTGTGGTGTCTCTACGTATGTATCTCGAATAACTCAAAAACGAGTAGCCTCAGAACGTTGAAATCTTGTATATAAGACTGCTATAACATTGCAATATATATATTGCAGTGTTATAGCAGTATATACATATATACATATATATATATATATCCACTCTGTTACCCGGCTCAGTGATCTCAGTTTCTGTACTCTTATATGTTTGTAAATTGTACATTTTTTTGCTTTAAAAAAATGACTGATTTATGGTGTTCTTATTTCCCGGTTAAGGTTTTATACTTTTAGTAAATCTGCAAGCAATATTTGTACAATTATCAAGAATTTAAAAGCTGTTTAAGTGCGGTTAAGCCTAATTTTTAAATAACTTGGCGGACATATTTGTTTACATTTGAAAACAGCAGAATAGTAGATTTGTTGCCAATCTAGAGAGACTAAGCTTCGCAACAACAAAGATAACGCCTTCATTTATTAATGCGAATTAAATCATGCTTAATCCTTTCTGGAATTTTTTCGAGGAAATAAGTGTTTAAGATTTACTTTAATTTTTAATATAGATATTTTGAGTTTTTATGTATTTTTGCCTTGTCGCGAAGTGAGAACTGAATTAATTGAATGAGAAATTCTAAATCGGCTGTGAAAAACTGTTTCTATTTTGTTTTGCTTGCTTAATTTCTTTTATACATCGTTCTAGATTTATGATAGTATTTTAATAGAACATGTGACAACGATTAGATAATTCTTCAAGTGATACAAATTTTGTGCATTCTGTGTTATAATATGAACGAAATATAACGCTATATAAGTGCACCTAGCGCCAGAGAGTCGCTATGGTAAATAAACAAATATAGTGAATTTTAAAGAGTGCATTTATTCTATTGTGGTTTATGTGCTATCGACGAAGTAGCTTTAATTCAATCCAATAAGTTTAAATGAGATGCAAGAAAAAATGCGTATAATTTAATATTCCGTACAAAAAAGTCATGTGGTGTACACATCGGATTTTTTTAACTCTTGAAGTGCCCTAGTAAGTTGCATTAAGGTTACTGAAGCATGCTACGCGCAGTGTTCTTCTCGTAAGTAATCCAAGCATCAAAAGAACTTTGATCAAATTCGTAAACCATTACCATCGTTTCTGTAGCAAATGTCAATCATCTGTGCTGTCTAATACCTTTGAAATATTAGTTTCGATTTTATTCTAAGAGTTCATAACTTTTTTCCCTTTAAACTCATAGGACGAAGAGGAGAAAGATGAAGGACCCCATCCTCTACAGTTGCTTTTAGAAAAGTCCAAATTTGATTGTGCGGGCAAATCTGATGGCTATTATGCAGACAGTGATGTTGGTTGCCAGGCATTCCATTACTGTGTATCAGGCCAAAAACATTCGATGCATTGTCCAGAGGGAACTGTTTTCCACCAGGTTCACCTCAACTGCGTGCCAAATGATCAAGATATTTGCTCTAAAGCCAACAAGTTCTATTTTGTAAATGATTATCTCAATAAGGTAAAAGTTTAATCTTTATCTTGAAACACATTTATTTTGTAGCTTTACAATTATTTTGAATCTTTACAAAATATAACATCAAAAACGTAGAGTAATATGAGTGGGTGAGTTAAATTCTGAAAGTATTTATCTCAACTAAAACTAATAGTGTATATATATTTTTTTTTTTAATATTAGCCTTTGGAACAGCGTGGACCAAACAATACTATCCAGTACCATCAAAGATATTATCCTGAAAACTATGCTGTAGGAGATCCCTTTATTCCTCCTCAAGAAGCCCAAACAAGCCAAAGAGAACCCCCTGCAGCAACTTACGGATTGGGACCTGCTTACAGAGAACAAGCACCTGCTGTGAGCCATCAACAACAAGCAGCACCAGTTCACCGACCACAACAGCCAGCTCCTTATAGTCCACCCCAGCAACAAGTCTATGCCGCCCAGCACAGGCCTGCCTACCAGCAACAACAACCAGCTCACAGACCAGCTGCCTATCAGCAACAAGTAGCTGCTAGGCCCGTAGCCCATCAGGCACAAGCAGCTCCAAGACCAGTCCCATATCAACAAGCCCCACAAGTTGCGTTATATGGCTATGGAGCTGAACAAGAAAGAGCACACCAAGCACAAGCTTTGCAAGCACAGAGAGCCTATGCTCAGCAACAGTATCAAGCTGTTGCTCCTCATCAGCAACAGTACGCCGCAGGTGCACAGCAACAGTACGCCGCAGGTGCAGTTCCTAGGTCTCGGTATAATCAACAATATTAGGATTTTAAATGCTCACTGTAAGTTTGCAGCTGTGTAATTTGTAATACCGTTCTATGAACAGCATACTTTTTATGAGCTTATTTGGAAATGGGGGTAGATTAGAACAACACGCACGTGATAAAAATAACACACATTTTGAGACATTATTTTGAACTATTACTTTTCTAATAACTTTGGTTTGCAAAATTTATTTTAATTTATATATTACTGGTTAAAACTTCTCGAAGTTTATATTAGTCATTAAGTCAGTAAGGGGCACTATGATACTAAATTCAACAAACTGAAAATTTCTTAACTTTAGTCAGTATCTCGATAAGGGTTTCCGGTATTTACAAGGTTACGCAGCTGCATTATTGTAAGATAAAAATGAACTTATTCTCGTGTGTATATTAATTTAACAGTGTTATGTTCTGCTTGTTGTAACTGTTTGTTTTTATTGAAAAATATACGAAAGGCTTTTTTATGACCAAAAATATGATTTATGCCAATATATACGTGAAATAAAAAATTTACCAAGCTATTCTTCCTCCTCTTTATAGTTCAAGAAATTACACTGTTTATTCCAATTTTGAAATTCAATATATGTGTTCTATATTCAACAGTAAAAATTATTTACAAAATTAAGCACTAAAAAATAAAATTTTCTTGGCAACGCACACTAGGGCTATCTACCTACGGGAAGCGATGATTTTCTGCAGGACTGTGTCATGGGGGGCCAGCGGTCGGGCGGTAAAAGCCACTGAACACAGGTAGTTCCCAGGGATAAATAGAAAGGACTAGTTCATTCCTTTGTTCGACTCCTCTCCGACGCGAGCCTAACGGGGGGGTCTTAACCGGTAGTAACTTGACATCACTGGGATGCACCTGTTCTGATTTCCCGTGTTTAAAAATGTAGTTTCATTCACTTGCGAGACGAATTTCTGGAGGTCGCATATCCCAAATTAATTTTAATCATACATATTTGTTTTCTAATAATGCAAATAGTATTTAAAATAATATGTTTATATACAGTAAGACCCCGCTTAACGCGGGGGATACGTTCCATCGAAGTAGAGCGTAATGCGAAACAGCGCTAAGCGAGGCTATCTTAACATGTAAATAATGGGGTTAGGGGAAGACGGATAAAAAATGGTTAGACATTAAATTTAATAATGTTTTTTAATAAAAATAAAATCAAACATTTATTTCTTACAAAAATAAAAACAATATAAACGCATATACTTTTAAAAACAAATAAAATTCTCAGTCAGATCATTCAGTCTATTCTGGGTTTCCAATTTTCTGCCTTTTTGTTAAGAAGGCATTATGATAGATTGGCTTAATGGCATATTGCGTTCAATTTCGTCGTCAATCCATACAGACAGTCGCTTTTCCATTTCCTCTATAATGTTATTTCTAGAACGGGTAATTCTAGTTGCAGAGCTTGACGTAGTTGCTGTTGCCGATGACAGTATTTTTTCTTTATTCTTAAGAATTGTCCTTATTGTTGAAGTTGCCAAAATCAATGCAGCACTAATTTGAGATTGACGTTCACCAGAATCTAATCTTCTAATCACTAGCATTTGAGTTTCCAGTGAAATGCTTTTTCTGGTTGCTTTCTTTTCTTGTTTTTTATTATCACCCATGATAAAAACTAAATATCATAATATTTGTCACTGTATTAATCGTTATAGTATTATACAAATTTAAACTTACAATAATGTCAACAAATGTTGTTTCAAATGATAAAAAGCAAGAAACACAACTACACTGTTTCGGATATGTTATTTGGAAACCTAGCGCTGCGCACAATTTCGGAGAATCCCCGGGTTGAAATAAAAGAGCGCTAAACCGAAACAGCGTGAAGCGGGGTCTTACTGTATATATAGTTTTAGTCAGTTTCCCTTTTAAATTCTATATTTAAAGTATCCTTTATGTAAAATGGCTTCTTCTGCTGTAGCCACGTGCCGTAACACTTAACAACGTGCCGTAACTTCCAAATACGAAAGGAAGAGATATTGTACTTCATGCTTTCCCAAAGGACAATTTGCTTTTGACGAAAGAATGGATACATAAATGTCGAAGACAGGATTCTATTAATGTGAAAAACGCAAGAATTTGCAGCGAACATTTTTTATGAAGTGATTATGAAGATGACATGAGAAACCGCTTGCTTGGACTGCCACAAAGGAAAGTGTTGAAATGCAATGCTGTGACGAAAGTAAATATATCGTGTGCAGTAAACGAAATAACACCAAGAAATAAAAGACATTTGAAAAGAAAACTAATGCAGAGTGCTTTTGAAAGACTACACGAATTAAACCCAAAGTAAATTTATTTTGAGGCCGAGAACGAAATTGAAGCTGACAATAATATATCAAATGTGAATGATTTTAAAATAAAACTCACAAATGAAAATGCCGTAAGTGACACTATCCCTGAATGCCCTAAGTGTAAAGATAAGCGAGACTGTATTGATAATTTGAAGAACAAAATAATATCCTTAGAAAATTGCAATAAAATATTGAAAAATAGAGAAAAGAAAAATTTTAGAATGTTTGCTCAGAGACAAACAAGGTGGACGACATCTACAAAGAAATTTGTATCGCAAATTCAGAAATTAAAATCATAAATAGCGAAATTTAGGAAAAAAACAGCACAGATCGGAAAATTTGGAAAAACGTCTAAAGCATATTTTTACAAAGACGCAGATTAACGCATTGCTAGAAAAGAAGGAAAAAATCAGGTGGACTAGTGAAGATATTTCACGTTGCATTATCATAAGAGCTCTGTCATCTAAAAGCTACGATTATTGGAAAGAAAAAATAGGAATTCCTTTACCTAGCACTAGTACATTAAAGAGATGGTGCACTAAATTTTCATGTAGTCCAGGAATTCAGAGTGATGTTCTTGCTGTAATGAAGGAAAGATGCGAATATTTGAATTCTGTAGAAAAAATATGCGTTCTCAGTTTCGACAAAATGCATATAGATTCTAAACTCTGATATGACTCTAAACTGGAACAAATTCTCGGTCCTTTTCAAAACGTGCAGTTTGTTTTAATCAGAGGTCTCATTTCGCACTGGAAACAACCGATATTTTTTTGAATTTAACACTCCAATGAAGAAAGAACATCTTTTTTCACTCATAAGACATATTCAATCATCTGGAGTAGAAGTGAAAGCAACAGTGTCTGATTTAGGAGGATCTAGTACTTTGTGGAAAGAGTTACAGATTTCGATTAATAATTCTCAGTTTCCAAATCCAAGTATTGCAAACGAAAAAAACATGGGTTTTTGCAGATTTAGCGCACTGCCTCAAATTACTGAGAAACCACTTTTTAGATAAAGGATTTGTTTTAGAAGATGGGACTGTTTTAAATGTTGATATTATTAAAGAAGTTTTAAATAGAGATTCAGGAGAAATTAAATTGTGTCACAAATTAGAACCAAATTATTTAATGCTCCAGCGAAAACATTATTTTCAAGAATTACCGCAAAAGGTATACTCCA
This sequence comes from Stegodyphus dumicola, assembly GCF_044657685.1. Taxonomy (NCBI): domain Eukaryota; kingdom Metazoa; phylum Arthropoda; class Arachnida; order Araneae; family Eresidae; genus Stegodyphus; species Stegodyphus dumicola. The sequence goes on from NC_140776.1 coordinate 172,608,820, forward strand.
CCTCACAGGAAATCAAAAAGCATCTAACTTCTTTTAAGTTAATCGACCATTTTTTTTTTTTTTTTTTTTTTTTTTTTTTGTATGTTATGAATAGTACCAAGCCATACCCTCCTTTAGATAAAATACTTAAAACAGCATTTGTATTAAATGAACATCATGAAAAACAGATTCAAGTTTTGGAATTGATGAAGAAAGTCATTGGTGGATTAAGAGTTCAGGGATAATCCAACATTTTGCCTTACCAAAAAGGAATAGTAATAATTTCAATAAATTCTCTTTTTGGCTTACACCAGGGTTTGGTTTGGTTTATTGAGATTATGGCAAAGCACACTAGGGCTATCTGCCTAAGGGAAGGGATGCCTTCGTGGAGGACTTTCTAAGGGAAACTGGCTCGTATACACGTTACACATGGGGAAAACCACGAAAACACCCATGCAGCCAGCCCGTTCGCGGGACTCGAACCTCGGACCGAACTACCAGTGTTCAGCGACTTTACCGCTCGGCCGCTGGTGGGCTACACCAGGATTTGAAATCATCGTAGGCTGAAACTCAAACTTAGATTAGCAGAATTTTTTTCATATATAACCATACATGCCAATTTAAGGTTGTTTTTTGATTAATTTTAAATAGCTGTTATTATAGTTATCTTAGAAGCAGTTCAGTGTAAATGCATTCTGCAGTAGCATTGTCTCTTCCAAATTATAGCTATCTTTCACATACAGCTCATTTTAAACGTTGGTTCTTCAAATTTAAAACGTTAATTTCTATGTTGTGAATTACATATCCGCGCTCAATGTTATCATGGCTACGTCATCACTCCCCCATGCCTGTTTCAGGAGGAAAAGCTGTATGAGCTAGCCTTTCTCTTTTAAGTCCTGGGTAGTTCCGGCCTGGGTTTTAATTCCAGACAAATAGGCTGGCTGCATGGCGTTTTTGTTGTTTTACCAATGTGTAACGTGTGTACGACCAAGTTTCTCCTCATACGTCTTCCAACGCGCCTCCCTCCCTTTCCGTGTAGTGCCAAATGATGGAGCACGTAAGAAATCAATAAGTTATCTTAAATCCTACCCTTCTGAATTGTCTATATCAGAAGCGGCCAAACTTCATGTCAGTAAGAGTTGGAATTCAGGAATGTTCGAGAGCCGTAACTAGACTTTCCAAAAGCCATAAGTGCATATTAATATCATTTTAAAAGTAGTGAAACAAGTTTCAAATGAAAAGAAATGTCTGATTCTAAACAATCATTCAAAGACAGTTTATTTCAGCATGTGATAATACATCGAACACAATGCGAAGTTTGCGGTGTCTTTGCTTTCTGTAATTACAATTTGATACCATAAAAAAGTATTCTTTTTCAGCTTTTAAATACTCCGATTCTTCTGCGATACCTTCTTGTAAACGCTGATCTATCGCAGCTTTGTAACGCTGATCACGAGATTTCAAATTCTTCTAGTCCCAACTATGCCAAAGCGACTGATACCGTTTCTGCTGCCTCAGAATCATCCCGCAATTCAGAATTTCCCTCAAATTTTACGAATCCTCGAATGTCTCTAGAGGTAAAATCGTCTTCGAAGCTCCGAATTTGTCAAATATTCCAAAAGCCATAAATTTCTCATCAATTTGGACATCGAATCATCTTCTAAATGTATTATTTTTTAGACTTTCTATGACAACGACTAGTTTTCTGTACCAAATTAAATGTTCCTGACGCGTAACATGCGTTTCTCGTTCCGTTCATTGACCACTCCAATTTATTTTCTACCGCTACAAGGCAGATCCTTAATGTAAAACATCTACATGCATCCATTCGTAAAGCATTTGCAAGCAAATCTAACTTTCAAGCACTTCCCTTACAAAATTGTTTAATAGAATCAGTATAATTTTTACGCTTTTGAATTCCATTATTAAGTTTCTTAACAAAAAGAAATGAAATAAAATAACGCTTGGTCGTTGATCAGTTTACGTTTACTAAAAACTTTGTTAAACGGTGTTGGTGCATTTAATTATGGCAAAGCACACTAGGGCTATCTGCCTAAGGAGAGGGATGCCTTCGTGGAGGACTTTTCTAAGGGAAACAGGCTCGGATACACGTTACACATGGGGAAACCACGAAAACACCCATGCTGCCAGCTCGTTCGTGGGATTCGAACCTCGGACCGAACTACCAGTGTTCAGCGACTATACCGCTCGGCCACTGGTGGGCCTCCTTTGTTAAACGAAATGAAATAAATTAATTACTTTCTTTTGAATATTGAACAGTTTTAGTTTACTACACTTCATACATGTATTATATTTAAACATAAGTGCCCTATCACTAGCCTGCGACAGCCGCACACGATTCACGAGCCGAGCTACAGACACCCCTGTCTATATAGTTACGTTAACAATTTATAACAATTTATAACAATTGATATTCTCACTGCTAACACTTTATAACCACAGATAGTTTTCGCCTAAAAGTAAAAGAAAGAAATGAAATTCGTATTTATCATAGCAACAATGTCATCATAAGTGAATAGAAGGGCTTAATCCTTTATTATATAGAATAAATAATGCCCAATTAAAAAAATAATAATGTTTTTAAAAAATTTTAATCTAAAACATCAAACAGAGAACTAAAACTTACTCGTTTTCGAATAACTCTTAGAAAATCCTTACCAACTACTTTAAGATACAAACTTCAATGCACGAAAATACAATATCAGTAGACAATAGAGTAGTATCTTTTCTTCTAATTCGAAATCTCTATTAAAGAGTATTCGAAATCTCTATTAAAGAGGTTGGAATTGATAGTTGGGAGGTTTATAATAATGCGGAGATTATCCAAGGCCGCCAAAATTCTTAAGGCAAAAACCTAGACCTTCGATTTGAAACCCAAATAGAGAATTACATGCTATATGCAGTCTTCGATTTCCTGTCATGTAGAAAGCCACCAAAAATTTTTATTCCACAGTTCCCTGGATTTCGGTAATCTACTTCATTAAGAAGTTTCTCCTAAGGTCATAATATATCCTGATTAAAAATTGCGTAACTTTTTCAATGATTTCCAAATGCTGTTGTTGAAATTAATGAACTCACAATCAAGAATTCCTTTCATAGGACTGTTTATTTATTTATCTTGGGAAAATCTAACAATATATATATTACGATATATGTTATTTGAGTTTTTTTTTTAATATTTCAAATTGTAGAATCCAGGGTATTATAGCTGTGATAATATTTATCAACAAATAATTGTTAACTTACATTAGCAAATAAATAATTGCTATAAAAGTTAGCAACAGAATGAGTTCATTTCCTTGTGAGTTATCTCTAAACGAACATGCTTAAAATGTACAGATGAGAGCAACCAAGCAAAGCGAACTTAATTTTTACTCCGCCATTTTTTCAATTGACATTCTCTGAATGTTAAACATACCAGGCTATCTTGAAACCAATTACTATTCATTGAATAAGAACAAACAAAAAAACTTTATAATTAATTTGTCAGTTTAATCAGCATTCTTATTAAACGTTGTATTTTGCCTAAAGTCATAACGTCTTTTTATTTATCTTTCAAAATTTTAATATTAATACATTAGTTTCCTTAACAAAAAAGGAAATGTTATTAGAACACCATCAAAACTTTTCTTCGTATGCATTTCCTACGGTGATGCATTAAAAATATGCATGTGAAAGAAATTCCTTATAGAGTTTTTCGCAAGTCGTTTAAAATTTCTATCAGCAGGTGATAATAAGCTGCATTTCATTGTTCAATCGTTCATCAAAAAAAGTTCGTTTTTAATGAATAAGAAATTTCTGCTATGACAAAATTTCAAAATAGAGAATATAATTCACCAAACACCATGTATTATATTTTGTTTTTGCAATAAAATTTCTGCTATAAAAAGGTGTGAAATACTACAAAAAGACGTTTAGGACAATACCTTTACAAAAACAAGAAATTTTGAGTAGAATAAAATGTTTAAAGAAGACACAGAGTATTCCAATGATGAACCACGATGTGGTAGACCAGGAATGGGCAAACGTTTTCGGTCGCGGGCCAAAAATCGAAAAAAAAAAAAAAAGTTTGGCGGGCTAAGATAAATTTTTCTAAAATTTTAAAAACAATATACAAGTATTACAATTTAAATATGTTAAAGAGATGAATGAAATTGCGAATTTATTTTTAAAAGTTCCTTATACTGAGGTTCGAAGTGAGATATACTGATTCTAAGGAACGATAGGCTAAATGCTTATCTGTCAGTCTACTTCTGAAATTATTCTTTCTAAGGTTCATAGTTGAAAACACTTGTTCACATATATAAGATAAAGCAAACATAGCACTAATTTTCTGGGCGTGAGATATTAAATTTGGAAAACTTACTTTCGATAATGGTAAAACTCTTAACTTTGGCATATTTCGAAACAACTGCTTGAGATGATTGTTAGATTGTAACTCAATTAATTCAAGTTGCAAAATCTGACCTCACTGCTCCACAATTTACGTTGAAAAGCATGGTTAAAATATCCAGTTCTGTTTAAATGGCAATGAAATCTTTGTTCGCACTCAAAATGCAGATTTTACAAGCCATCTTCAGAATTCTTCAGCTTTTATTCATTTACTGAGGGTATTGAATTTAACCTCGAGAAATGAGACAAGTCGTTCTTAGCTAGCTACCCAGCAAACAGATTAAGTTTTCTTATTAAGTTAGGCTAATAAAGTTAAGATTAAGTTTTTTCTAAGAAATCTAATTCACCCATACTGGATTCCCATATGAATGTTCCCTGAGAAAGAGATAACGCTTGTTAGCGACAATCTACAGCGATGACTAACAAAGAACTTCCGCTTTTAACACTTTATCAATTGAAGGCTGTCTGTGCTTGCTACTTTCGTCAGTTTATGTTCATATAAATATACATTTCTTTCAATTTGCCTCGAATCGGCAAATTAAAATTCTATCCGCGAATTGGATAGAACCTTCCGGCGGGCCGGAGTTGCCCCAAAGAATCTCTAACGATTCTTTGGTTTGCACTTAAGAGATTCTTTGGCTTGCCCATCACTGTGGTAGACCATCGATCTGAACTATGAACATAATGAGAAGCACCTGAAACAAGTTAGAAATTTATCACTCAGCAATCGGTATTGAAGAGTCTGGGATATTAAATTAAATAAGTTCCTATACCATTATGGATCAGTCAAACAACTGTGAAAAATAATTTGTGCTTGCACTACAACACTTCTTGAGTTTTTCATAAGCAACAACAGGAAATGCTTTCTCGAGGTAAGTTCTTAATATACACGAGTAATGGTGATGAAACACATATCTGCGTTTTTGATACATAAGCAGATCAACAAGCTAGTGAATAGCGATCGGATGGTAAAGCAAGACCAATAAGATAATTTTCCAAAATGAGGAATGTAATTGAGCAAAGAACGCACATTAAATTTCATCTTGGCAGTAAAATTCCTGTTACAAAAACGTCTGGAACTTTTCAAAAAGCTTTTGAAGATAACATTTTATCCAAGAATAAATTTTTCAATGATACATTTAAGGAAGGTACAGAATGCATTGCAGGGGAACTATGATCTGGCAAGTCATCCACTTCAATTTATGAGCAACACGTCTATCAAGTGATTTATTGCATAGTGATAGTCATTTTAACAATTACAGATATTATTTAACAAGTTCCTGTATGATATGGATCCTGGGTGTCAAGCAATCTGAAAAAATCCAACTGGGCTTGCAGCAGTGACTTCTTCAGCTGTTTAAAAACAACAACGTGCTCGGGTGGCCCATGAGATGCTTTGCGAGGGCGTATCTTTAAAATGCATTATTGCGGTGATGAAATAAGGATCTTCTATTCTAATGCAGACACAGCTCAAAATCAAGTAGAGTTCGAAACGAGACGAAAGATCCAAAAAACCACATCCAAGTCAGTCAAAAATGAAAGTGATATGGACTATTTTCTCCCATTGTCGTACAGTTATGCATCATGAATTTCTACTAATGGACCTAACTGTTAACAAAGGATATTATTTGATTATTTTGAGCCGTTTGCGTACAAAAAAGAAAAATATACAGAGAACAACCTAAATTGTGATGAGATGAATTGTGCATTTTGCACCATGATACCTGGTCACCAACTCACAAATTTTGAACCCAGAATTCAACAATTACGACTTCCCAAGTCCTTATTCAACTGATATAACTTTCTTAATTATGGTTAGAATTGTTGCTTCGTGCTCACTGTTGGTGTCCATGATACAGTGAGAGGAAAGTTCGTTTTAACAAAAAATTAACTTCTAACATTTGAAGTATCTGAACTTCATGGAAAGACATCAGGAAAGAAGGATAAAATAAACATTAATTATAAAAATAAAATTAAATGTAGAGATAAACGACAAATAATTAATCATACGGAGCTAAATTAATGCCATGCAATTAATTAATAAATTAAGATATAAGAGGTCTTATTGTTTAGCACTCCAACTAAAATTAGAATTTAATTTGAAAATTGAGAGGTACCCAAGACGGCCTCCGGCCAAATTTAAGCCCCGGCATAGGATCCTGAACAAGTTTCACGAATATAACTTTTAAATATGTTTTGAAGACTAGAAAGAATGGTGACATACATGCATTGCAATGTGAGATGATGTGGTAAATAATGACAAATAAAATGAAATCTTATGATCGACGAAATCACTCGATACTTTTGAATAATAATAGTATTTACATAGCACATATGGAATAGAGATGAACTTTAAAACATAATAAAAATCAAGAATAATAAATTTACGATCTCGTTGAAAGCCGATATTATAGAAAAGACATTTCGTAGACTCATTCGAAATGATAGGCTTAAAAACAACAGTATTATGAAGACAGTTCGATTTTTTAATAAAAATATTTTAATACCATGCCCACCACTTATTAAAATCACTTCTGTTTCAAACATTTTTGAGCTTATTATGAGGCTGAGTTTAACAAATGGCGATTTATATATTACAACCCTTGATTATTATTAACTAACAATTATTATTATTATTATAACAACCTTTATTATTAACTAACAATTAATTTATTAAATAATCTTAAAAGAATAATTAAATTTAACTCTAAAACTAAACTACACTAATGTTAGTGAAAAATGCTACACCATGAAAGAAATGAATGAAATGAAAAATGTCAGAAATGAAAGAAACGTATTCAACATATTACTGATAGTGGTACAAATAAATGATCAAATTTACAAGACAAAAGAAAAAAAAAATCTGATACCTTTCAGATTTTGTATTAAGTACAAAGGGCCATTTTTTTTCCATTTGCATACACATTTCAAGAGCACTTGAGCTAATGTTCCTTTCAGCTGAAAATATTTAAAGATGAAAGCTGGTCAAGAACCAGTTGAAGGAGAAATGAAGTGAGCCAAGTACAGATGAAAGCTGGTCAAGAATCAGTTAAAGGAGAAATGAAGTGGGCCAAGAAGAGATGAAAGCTGGTCAAGAAAGATTGAAGCAAGTCAAGAGGAAATAAAAAAATATTTAATACTTTATAGTTCGTTCTCATCACAAAGAAACAGAGCTCTTTTTTAACTTTCTATTTTCCTTTGAGAGAGGTATATATTATATATATTCTGTCTTGTTTTTGCAACTTTTAATTTAAATATTTAGTTCAAACTGCATAAGCTTTGTTTTTCTCCTTTTTACATCTGCATAAACTAAGATTAGGTACTTGTTAACAGAAATGTATTCAAGTTATGAATGCCAAATGTAAACATTACAAAAAAGGAACACTATAGCCATTAATTTTTTTTATTTCAAAATACGCAATAAAAAGGCTTATATTACATTTTATTCAATATAAGCCTGTACATGTAATTAATTACAGGCATGTTAACATCACTTAACTTGCTCTTTTAAGCTCTGGAAATACTTCTAAAGCAACTAGTAAAATCTTAAAGAATGTTTTAATTTAATTAATTAAATCAAAACAACAGAATAATTGCACTAAAAAGGAAGGGATTTCAGTTGCTATTTTCAAATATAAAAATTTTAAGCAACTGCCTGACACACACACACAAAGCATGCACAAATGTCCTTACCTGGCCTTTATTTTTGGAACCATTGTTCATAGACATATACTTCCAGTTAGAGAAAGTTTCTAAATGATAAAAGTATTTATGTTTCATCATTTTCAAAAGGCTAATTTTGTAAAAATTATGAAATGGAACATTTTATACATTCTCCCCAATCCCTATACTTATATAAGAGAAATTTTGTACTCTTTATAAAAAACTGAATGCGAAAAGCATTACTCTTGTAGAGCAAAAAACTGACTGAATGTTAGATATTAAAACTGCAAATCATATTCAGGAGTGGTACACAAATCGAAGAATGAAATATTTGCACTTGTACACAACTAAAAAGAAAATATAAGTTAAGAGAAATAATGAGAGATTGGTAAACATTTCTGAGCAGATTATCATGAAAAGTATTGATCAATATAATTCTTTTCAAAACACTGGCACACTTTTTAAAACACTGGCAGGCTTCAATATTGGTATATAACCAACTAGCAACATTATTTGCTTTGATTAAAAATGAAAATATGTCTAATTTAATGATTTTCTCTTTTGTAAAAATATTAGATTATAATTCTAATGTTATAGAACTGTATGAGAATATAACTAAATTCATTTTAGCCTTTGAAAACATAAATTACTTCGGAGAAAATTCTTTCAAAATACCAAATGTAATAAATATAAAAGCACTTTTAAATCATAAAAGAATAGCACTGAACTACATTGAGAAGGAAAAATCAATGGTGAATTATTCTAATTTATTCATTAACTAGCTTCTCAATGCTAATTGGAAATGACATCAAAATTTGCAAATTTTGAAACTGGCCAATTTTTATCACATGGAACTCAAACCTTTCACGTTTTATTTATTTATTTTTTTTTTTAATGAGTATAACATTTTCTTAAATATAAGTATAAGGACCAGATAACAGTATTAAAAGTTAGATTTCATAATTTTTAGAAAACTGACATTTCAAATTTAAAAATACCAAAACATGAATGTTTGGCTCATTAAAACATTTTTGCAACTGGAAGTACATGTCTCTGACCAATGGTTGTGATAATAAAGGCCAGATAAGGGCTTTTGTGCAGAGTGTGTGTGCATTTATATATACATAAACTATAAGGCCTATATTTAAAAATTTGCAACACACATAAAACAAGAGCAGAAAAAAGTGTATATTAGTCTAATCCCCACACACATGGATTAAATATTGAAAACATACAATGAACTATCGTATTAACATAACCACTCTGATGCAGTTTGGAGATTTTTAACAGAAGAAAAAGAGTGACGACATATTTGCAAAAAAAGTTATTATACATGTACATCGTATTTTAGTCTGGTATTTAACCGAAAATCATTCATTAAATCTATTTAAAAGAAGGCTCTGCCTTCTCACTGGAAATTTTGTCGTGATTACACTCCCAGTAGATTCAAAGCAACAGTTCACTTCAGCAATTTTGCAACAAAGTACTTTATTCCACAGTATATAGTATTTTGCTGCATAGCTAATATTCCTAACTTCTTTCATGGCAAGCAAATCCTACATATCCTCAGTGCAAGAGAAAAAAATATCATGACTTGTCTATAAAAACCATTTAAACTTGAAATACAACAAAAGGCAAAGAAGCATAATCAGAAAATAATGATGTTGTTTGCTAAGACTGAATAAATGTTATAAGCATGGTTGCCAGAGTGTGACACTTTTTGAAAATTTGGTGACTTCTACTATGACAGTTATGCTAATACGAAAGTACCAAAATAACAACATTTTCATCACATTAGAAAACAAAAAAATTCATATAAGCATAAAAAACATATCTTAAAGAAAACATGAAACAATAAACAGACTACACTAAATAAAATATGACTGAAAGAACACTGAAATATAGTGGAACTGAACAAATCTATAAGCACTATATTTTAATATATAGCAAATATCTGTGGACAAAAGCTCATTTCAAATTTAGTTCAGTTGATTATTAACAGTTAACAGTAACATTGTAGTTTGATTTTAATAGACATTTCATCCAAAGTTTTACTTTAAATTCAAGAAATGTTCCTGTCAGACAGCAAGTGATTGAAATAAGCAAAAGAAAATACTGATTTTATCAATTTGCATTTGTTCTTTAAGATTTGTCTTAAATAAATGGATACCAAAATTAACCGGGACTGATTGCAAAAGCCAAAGAACAAAATGTTGCAAAATATATTTTTACATAAAATTTCATATATATTACAGTAATATTTTTCAAGTTCTTTTTTCCTATCTTCTTTCTCAATACAAGTCAGAATATCATTAAGATTTTTTGATTGAAGTATGTACTCTAAATACATAAAAACTCAAAATTTTTGCTTTAGTATCTTGTAAAATCACATACAAAATTAAGTTTCAAATATATATCATTTATAATTTTATCAGCACTTAAATTATCATTATTATATTCAATGAACATAAATAAGCAAATGTTTTACTTTTATCCACTCAGCTTTTCCCACAACTATAGAATTCCCTGCTTGGAATTCCCCACCGGTTGAGAACAATTGCACCATGCAATGAACTATAATTTCATTTTATAAACAGATGCTGACTAGGTATTAGACATCTAACAAGATAAACTAAAATAATGTTAATTATTTCAGTTAGTGAAACTACAACTGAATTCTTATACAAAAGATAATATTTACTGTAATTAACTAAATATGATTACGTTGAACTAATTGGCTCAGTTTTGCTAAAATTAGAAGAAAGTAATCTATATGTGATGTAAAGTTTATGACCTAATCACATAACTAAAGATACATGCCCAACTTTTTCAGCTTAGATTTCATATTTTGTATTAAAGAATAGATCAGAGAAAGAAATTTACATTGTTTACAATGCATTATGAAAAGATATAAATAAATTTGCTTATTTGCAGTTTTATCTTTACTTTAAAAAAGGTCTCTCAACAGAAAATAAAATTTTTCTTTGAATGAAATGAATGAATATTCATAATACTGTTAAAGTTTTATACGGTAAAGTAAGTATAAGAATACTCTAAAGTTATATATGAATAGTTGTAATTAAAATATTACAATAAAAGATTCAGAAAACAAAATGTAAACATTCCTTGGCAAAAATTTTTCTGTTTCATAAGAAAATACAAATTTTTTTTTGCATTATGAAAATTAGAATGCTTTTTATAAAAATGTGTAAAAATATTTCTCCTATTTCATAGCACATAAAATAAATATACATTAAGACATCCATCTCAGAAATTTCCCTTAACATATTCTCTAACTCTGTAAAATTTTTGCTCCATTCTAATATTACATCCAGTTAATATTTAATTATTCACATAACAACTTTTTTAAAGTTTCAAATTATAAATATCCATATTACTGACACAAAAGTAAAATTCCTAATATTTTACTTAGTTGACAACAGAGTTAGTTGTATCTCTCTCTGAAATATCACAAAGAACATTACTTTGAAGATTATTAATTCTTGGAAAAAAATTCTGCAAAAAACAATTGTATGCCACAGTTTGAAATACAGCACAGATAAGCAATATTCCAAATGCAATATTAAAATAAAATACTAAACTGATAACTGCAAATTTATGTTAAAATTCAAGTTGAGCAAAACAAAAAACACCATTTCAAAATAATATTTATTTTTAAATAAATTTAAACTGCATAAAATCATTACAATGCACACATAAAACCATATTTCATGCAAATAATAAAATTTCTAGAATAACTTGTAAGGATCAGCAAATTTACTTGTGTTTCAACTCACTACCCATTATAAAATAAGAGTTCATGAATTATGGATTTCAGTAATTTGGCTATTTGATGTATAATGAAATTCAACTTTTGATGTCTCTCTACTAATTACATATCTTTTATTTAATATATGGAAAGTTATAAAACTTGAAAATATACACATGTGTGCATATATATATTGTATACACACAACCACATGTTATGTGCGTTAAACTGTTTTACACAATGCATTTTCAAAAACTGAGCTCATTATCAAAAGTAAATATATTTCAAAAATATGATGTATGAAGGCAGAATCAGTATTTTTTAACTGATTATATAATTGTACAAAGTTAAATGACAAGATGCTGCCTTCTTAGGAAAATACACACTGTTTCTTATGGTACACTTGTTCTGGCACCTTCGGTAGAATTAACTTCACTTGAAGGAGAAACTGTGCTTGTAGCAGCAGACTGAAGAGGTTGAGTGTTTTCTTTATCACCAAATACTGCAGCAAATTAATTTCATTAAATGCAAAAGTCTAATTCAGTATTACATTTATTTATATTGGTATTATGAGTATAAATATTTATTTATATAGTATTACGAGTTACTTTTCCATTAAAGCCATAACATTAAAATATGTTTAAAAAAACATAGTGCTTTTTATGGAGGAGGCATGTTTCCTCACCAGATAAATACAACTGTTTGGTCTAATTTTTTTTCTATCAATAATTACCTTAAAACTCCCCCCCCCATCACTCACACAAATACGTTTTTCATCTAATCAGTTTTCTTTTCTTTTTTCTGCAATGAATTTTAAGATTTAGGTCAGGAATCTATTTTGGCTGTGGGTCAAAATCAACCAAAATGTCAGTATTAGCCCTTTCCCGCCGATTATCATGCACACAGGCCAGCAAGAAGTGCACTCATTTCCCCACCAATATACTGGCATGGCAGAGAGTTTTCTTATTCACCCTCACTGTTACAGATCTGTGTCAGTGTCCTGGAAGACTTTAAAAATTATAACTTTTGCCAGAAGATGGCAATGTATGCCCAAGCATTTGACATACAATAAATTTGACCTTCTACTTGAAATGTCTTCACCCCAACTATACTGTCTTTCCACACCCAGCTCCAGCATTCATTCTACCTCAAGCACCTTCAATGGCATCTGTCTTACAACATAAGAATGGAATATCCAGTCCGCACCTCAGTGTTGAGGTATCACCGGAGCCAAAGGCTAAGAATATTAGCTAATCAGCCAAAGCTAGGCTAAAGAAAATTTAATAAATTTAAAAATCAGTTATTTATAATTTAAGTCCTAGCAAATTTTGAGGTCCGCTAACTGAAAGATGTATTGAACTCGCCAACATCTTTATTTGCAAAAATTTATATATACAGTGATCAAACATACTTTGACAACAGAATTATAGATAATACAAAAACAGTGTACACGACCAATATTGAAGGATATCACGAGTTTTGTTACAATTCTAACAGAAAATGAAATACAAAAATTAAGCATAAAATAGAAAATCAGAATATTAGAAATACATTTTCAAGCCACAAATATTTTATGTTATACATAGATTGTGTTCTCATTAGAATACAAGAATTCCATAAATTTGGAAAGCAGTTGGCGACCTTTGTCTAATAGAATTAATTTGCATAGAAGGTCGAAAGTCAAGGTTTGAGGAAAAGGTTCATTTCTTTTTCTGTCCAAACTCGGACATTGAAGAATCATATGCAGTGCATCCGCTGTTACTTGTCCACATGTACAGCGACTAGGTGGAGTCTTTAGTTTGAATTTATTGAAGTAGCTAGGGAAGGCTCCGTGGTTTGAGAGCAGTTGATTAAGAAAGAAATCATTTAAGTGTCTTTTTTCAGAGATTCTAGGAAGAATCTTGTATGTTGATCTGTCCGTATCTTCTTCTTGCCATCGAAATTGCCACAGAGTGAGAGCTTTTTCTTTTGCTTGTCTTACTATGAAACTCGGGGGAAGTTTGCAGTCTAGGTGCACTTCAGAAGAGATGCCTTTTTTGGCGAGTTCGTCCGCTTTTTCATTGCCTCTGTAACCTTGATGGCCTCTTATTCAATGTAATTTAGCTTTAGTTTGAAAGACGAGCTTTTTAACTTCTATGATTTCTTGGTTCAGGATGTCGAATTTTTCCAATGATTTCAGTACAGCTTGACTATCTGTATAAATGTGGGCTGTATGCTTATGTGTTATTAGCCAGTTTAGAGCTGATTTCAACACTTGAGTTTCAGCTTGGTATAGCCGGATAAAAAGCATGCAAACTGCATGTTATTCTCGGCATATAGCAGAACCTGGAACCTCGAAATGAGAAAAATATGGTTCACATGCACGTGGATTTTGATTATGTAAACATAAGAAGAAAGGAATGTTTCTGAATAGCATACTTTATGATGGCTCTTTAAATGAACAGGTGGTGTTTGTTTACAGCAGAGTTTCTTAAACTGTGGGTCGTGGAACCTGCAGCAGGGTTCGACAAAAATTTTGGCAGTTTTGATATTTCTTTAACTTATTAAAACGTTTATTTTCCATGCTTTGCACGTGACGCTGTCATTTTGTCTGTTAGTTATTTAAAATTTTCACATTGTTCTATGTCTTAAAATTAGAAATTAAAGTTAATGACCTAAAACTGGAATAGTATATTACAGTTATAAGGCATTTCTCCCGCCTTCTTCGCAAGCCTTCGTGGTGTAGTGGTCTGCATGCTCAGCGTGTAATCGAGAGGTCCAAGGTTCGATTCCCGGTGAAGGCATTGCTAATTTTTCATCTTGCCTGCATCCAAAAATTACCTAATGTTTCTACAGTGGCGCCCAAACTAAAAGGGTGATGGGTGATGAATCTCTCCACCCAGGATTTGGCGATTGGGTCCCCTAAAAACCCCAGTTGCCCTTTAAAAGGGGGAGTATATAAAGTATTTCTCCTGCCTTCTTAGCGAGCCTTTGTGGTGTAGTGATCTGCATGCTCAGCGTGTAATTGAGAGGTCCAAAGTTCGATTTCCGGTAAAGGCATTACTAATTTTTCATCTTGCCTACATCCAAAAATTACCTAATGTTTGTACAGTGGCACCCAAACTAAAAGGGAGATGGATGATGATTCTCCCCACCCAGGATTTGGCGACTAGGTCCCCTAAAATCCCCAGTTGCCCTTTAAAAGGGGGAGTATATAAGGTATTTCTCCTGCCTTCTTAGCGAGCCTTTGTGGTGTAGTGGTCTGCATGCTCAGCGTGTAATTGAGAGGTCTGAAGTTCGTTTCCCGGCGAAGGCATTGCTAATTTTTCATCTTGCCTGCTTCCAAAAATTACCTAATGTTTCTACAGTGGGGCCCAAACTAAAAGAGTGATGGGTGATGATTCTCCCCACCCAGGATTTGGCAATTGGGTCCCCTAAAAACCTTAGTTGCCTTTAAAAGGGGTTGTATATAAGGTATTTCTCCCGCCTTCTTAGGGAGCCTTTGTGGTGTAGTGGTCTGAACGCTCAGCATGTAATTGAGAGGTTTGCGGTTCGATTCTCGGCGAAGGCATTGCTAATTTTTCCTTTTGCCTGCTTCGAAAAATTACCTAATGTCTCTACACAGTAAAATTGAAAAAACAAACAGTTTCACTCACACATGTGTCGGATTTGTGCAATACTTATGGGGTCCCACAAAATTTTTATAAATATTATGGGGTCCTGGGGGGGGGGGCGCGAAAAATCTCAGTGATAAAAAGGGGTGGCGACTGAAAAAAGTTTAAGAAACCCTGGTTTATAGTAAGAAGGGGAGTTTTAATTTTTGCTACAGCATTGGGTATGGAGGTTAGCAGTACAATTAGCAGTCTTGTAGATGTGAAATTTTTGTTTTTACTGCTACAATATCAAAGCCTTGAAAACATTTAAAGACCATTAGATGGCATTCTGTACCAATTACTTTTGAACTGAATACAGTTTTAGAACACTGAGCCTCAATTTGATCGCATTCAGCATAACACTTTGGTGTGGGGGAGGAGGGAAAGTAAACAAACAGAGCTGGTCTCTTTAAGAGGGCACCTGATACAAAAATTAGCATTTCTGATATCTGTTTGAATCTTCTCCCCCCCCTACAATGTACAGTCTTTTAGGTTTACTATATTGGGTTCTGTTATGCCTTGTGTATCTTATCTCTCACATCTCACCTACTTTCCTTCTTATTTTGAACTATGACAAGCAAGAATTATTTATCAGAAGAAGGATATACTCCTGTGGTAAGTAAGCCAATTAATGACATGTATAAGAGTGATGATTCATTTTCTAAAGAGTTAGGGAACGATATTGCTAGTGATTCTGACACAGACATTTTGTCAGAGACTGAGCTCAATGAGTGTTCCATGAAAGATTTTGTAAATAGGCCTTTCTTGTACTTTTTATTAATTTAAAAATTTTATTAATGCATTTTGTCAATTAAAAGTTCAGAATAATTTGATAGTGCTTCTGAAAATTATTTCTCAAAGCAAGCACTTTTTTCATATATATTTTCATGTAAGTAAAACAAAAAGATTATTAAACACTAATTTTAACATACATAATAGCTTAAATAATAATCTAAAATAGTACCAAAAATTATGATGTCAGAACTTAGAAATTCTTTTTTGTGTGTGAATTTTTTTCTAAAGTTAGGCCTAGCAACACAAAAGCTCCGTCCTGTGGGACGATTCCTTTCAATTCCCATCCATCCCCAGGAAACATCTTAAACAATGGCACACCACCTCGAAAGGGTTAGGAAGACATTTCGGGTCAGTGGTATTTTCATTTTAGAACAGTCTTTCTCAGCAATTAAGATAAATTTTATTGAGAAAATTAATTACAATATGCTTTAAACTAAACACAAAAATTAAAATTCTAATTACTATAAAAACAAGTGTAACTGAATGAATTTTATTTTTCTCTTCAATATTAAAGACTCTCTTGATGCTGAACTTGTGACTTCAACTTAGTTAGGGCTAGACTTTCAATTTAGTTTGAATTGACTAACTGTAGTCTAGACCTAACATCAGAATTTTTGGTAGTTAAGCTAATAAATTTCAAGTGTGAAAATATTTGCTTGCATTTATAAGTTGAACCGAATACAGAAAAAATGGCAAAGCCAATTTTTTGGAATTATGGACTGTGTATCACCATTGCCAAACTTACCAATTTCTCCTTGAAATTATATTAAAACTTTTATTTTTAAAAAATAAAAATGCATGTTTGCTACTTCAACTTTGTAAGTTGTACCAGTTGTGGTGCTGGTAACCAAACAAAATGTAATTGCTGGTTAAAATGTTAGTTATTACTTATTTTTAATGTATTCAAGTGCTCACTTCATATTTATGTTTCATAACTTATTTTTATATATTCTACTTTATTTTCAGAACTCAAGTGGGTCACTTGAAATTATAAAATAGATCACAGGTTGTCAAGGCATGATTTAGGATTGAATAAGAGATGAGCAAGATGCTATCCTGTTTTTTCAAGAAAGAGATCTTATTCACAAAGAAATATTGTGTTCAAATAATCACCTCATGAAATTAAAAGATGACTCAACCAAATGCCTGTGTAGACTCCATTCCTTTGGGAAGAATAAGGTTTCCGAATACAGATATGGTTTGTTGGATTATGTCTTCTTTTTTTACTGCTGATATATTTAATTATAGTGTCAAGAGTTAACATCTACTGAGTTTTGCAAGACAAAGCCTACTTTGAATGAAAGACAATGCAATGGCTGACTGAAATAATTTCACAAAAAAATCTATGTGCCAACTTTCTTAATGTTAAAAATCAATGGATGATGCAAAATTGTGGAAACTAATGAAAGCTTATTCACAAAAAAGGAAAAAAAAAAAAAGAATAGTGTTTCCAAGTTCTTTCCCCAAAATGGGTTTCTGAAGGATATTATCCTTAAATTGAAGAATATTTCCTTGCTGATTCCAATCATTTTGTTTATCTTAAGTTAAACCAGAAAGTGGGGAGGGGGATATGCCAAAATGTACCAATATGGCTGAAAATAACTTTAATAGAAAAGTAGCTACAAAAGTGATATATAATATTTAACTATAAAATTAAAGCAATTTTATGTTATTACACATATTGCACATTGTATCAAATAACTGCGAAAAAATTATATCTATATCTTCTACAATTTTCTACAATTAAAATTTAAAAATACTACATACATACACACAGATATACAGTACAAAGTCTGAAATTTGGATATCCATTATCCAGAATGATCTAAAATCCAGACCTTAAGGCCACAAACATTTTTTTAATTATTGTTATTAATGCTTTACGCATGCGCATTTGATTTTTCCTCACATAATAAAACATGTGGAGATTTTCACTTAAAAATTCCGATTCTTAATTTCACTTATGCACTAAATAAAATGCCTCATTATGAAAACACAATAATGTAAGCATAAATTTGTGAGATTAATAATTTGGCTCCATACCAGAGTGTCTACTTGGCATACATCTCAAACCGAAACCTATTTTATATCCCTGATGCCGACCAGGCGAGTCATTATTTATTATATTATGCTTTCATCACTGCATGTTTATCAATACATGACAACTTCAGTAATAACTCATGCTGTCATGTCTAAACTTTTTTTTTTATATTAGTAATTGAATAACAAGAGTATGGCAACCTTTTATGCTAACATTACGCTAGGCAATGTTGACGGGGGAAAATTCAACAAAAATTTCTTTTCATATGCTAAAAATAGATTTTGTTAATGAAACTCATAGGCCAAAAGATTACATTTAGTTATATTTTAATTAAGAATAATTGATATGTTATTCACCATAAACCTAGAAGCAGCGGCAGAATATGTCGGCACCAGACGGCAGAATTTAGGGAAGATGAATTTTTTGGAATTTGGGGAAGGACGGAGCAGCAAAATTAAGGGATGAGAAGTTTTTATGATTTAGGGAAAGCACTGGGATCCAAAGTTTAGGCACGGTGAAAATTTAGAAATTAGGAAAGCACTTTGTAGCAGAATTTAGGACCCGTAGAGACTGCAGGCGCTATCGAGCGCCGGCCCTAGATAAAGCCTTAAGTATATGTGGAAGTTTATTTATTCAGGACTCGGACTAGTAAGAAGCATGTGCAAGAAATAAACGTAGGTATAGTAAATAACTAATATAATTCAGGCTTAATTCAGTATGCAATAGGAGCAATAAAAAATTTAGCGAAACAACTTGGCTTTCGTCGCCAATCTTGTGAAAAACAGCCAATAATGTATAACGGACGCTATTAAACTAGACTAAAATTATCTTTACTTATTCTAAGGCATTTCAATTATTGTAGTAGACTGTGCTGCTCCCTGATCTTCTAATTTGATCCAGCTTATTAGTTTCTGCAGACTGTTATTATTACAGCAATTTTATAAAAACTAAGCTTGAACTTTCGAGCTGCCCAGTCGGTATAGTGGTCAGGGAAGCTGACTGGGATATCGAAGGGCCTGGGTTCAAATCCCGGAGAAGGCATGGTTGTAACTGTCCATCCCTACATAGGAAACTATTAGGTGCCTCCATAATAAAGAGACCACCACACCTGGCCTTGTATAGATTAATGGACTGGGTTACATCTGTAATTGTTCACAATCTGCCATTGGAAAAAAAAAAGCTTGAACTTTCGATTATGTCGAAAAGAGTTTCCAATTCTGGAGTAGCCAAAGGATCTACAAAGCGAAACCATGTTTCGATGTACAAAAAGTGGCGTCGCTGCAAAAATGATTGGATGCAATGGATAAAGGCATATCCGTTTCAAAATTATGCGAGAAGTATGGCATTGGAAAGTCCACTATATATACACAAGAAAAAAGGAATTTTTGAATTTTTTATGGAAGCATCTTAAACACATTGAAAGAAATGTTTAATAAAGTAAACAAATAAATATTAAGCTCCTTTTTGTAAATTTTGGTACCCTTTAGATCATAGTTGTTTTTTATTTCATAAATTATGATTTAATATTTTTAATTGTATCATTTCTGCATGCCATCTTACCAGATTTAAATTGATGATCTATTATCCGGAAAAATCCCAAATCCGGAATCACCGAAGTCCCGACCAGTCCGGATTTCTGACTTTGTACTGTATATACTAAATAACATCAAACATGTTACTAAATAACATCAACTTTATATAAAAGTAGACTACATACTTTTTTCTTTTAACCCTTTTCCAAAGCCATAAAGAATGAAATACACTGTTGAGATAATAAGACAGACCCATATCACTAATGCAAAATAGCCACAGGCAAATGTGCTGTCATAGGTTGCATTATCGCTGTCTTCAAAATTTGCAGTCTAAAATTTGAATAAAAAGCAAAATGAAAAATAAAATAAATTTTTAATAATTTCTGCAACAAAAATAGAGCGTGCTGTTCTATTTCAATTTAAATATTTAACAGAAAGTATTCAATAGCAAAAAATACATGATTACAACTATTTACATGCAGCTTCTAAAGAAAGTTGTGTGAATGTTACTAAATATTAGCACAAATACTGATGAATGCTTCCATGTGATACTCATTGCACAAAAGTTTGACATTTTTAGCAATATTAACTTTTTTGTGTTTGTTAAACTTTTATAATAAAATAGATGATACCCTGATGCATATTTAGTAAATTTAGCAAAACATGTTCACTTTTGAACATTTCTTATGATTTACCCAAATACAATTTTCAGATGCTTAACTTTCAAAATTTTATTCAGTTCTAATTACAAACTGTAAGAGTTATGAGAAATTTCTCACATGAAACACAAAATTTTTTCTAAAATAATAATTTGTAGGGTGGGAAAAAAGGAGGGATACTTCTGTTTACAGTACCATTTCAGAAATGGAAATGATGTATTTCCACTTTAGCAAAAAATGAACGGTTACCAATCTGCCCTCTGCCCATGCAATTTACATTTAACATTTGCACATTTTTTATGTTCCTTCAGCTAGTGAAATTTCCTTGGTTTTCCCTGCTAAATATTTATTATGCTAACGATTTTGATTCTTCCATCTCATGGAGGCAAGTCAAATGGCAAAACAAAACAGATTTATAGCTCACCACGGAGTCCCACGTAGCATAGTTTATGTTCAGGCATCATGTCAGCCATAATAATGTGTTTGGCACGTTATTAGCAGCAATTTCAGAACTGTGGCAAATATAAAGTTTCTATTTAAAATGAAATTCAGTTATGATTCCATACATTATTTAAATAATTTGCTTAAAAAATTGTATTAAATAATAATTACAATTTAGATTAAATTCCTTCTGTATGCATGTATTAAATACTGTGTACTGCAAATACTGAATCAACTGCTTGAGAATAACAAAAGCTGAAATATGCCAATTTTCATTTCTTCCAAAGGATATTATGACATACAGACAACAAAAAAGATATTACAATTACAACTTAACTCATAAACCCATTCCTTTAGTACAGATTGCATACTGTCTGCTATGTATCTCTCTGTGTATATAACTGAAAAATACAAAGTAAAAGCAGTTCAAAATTTAACTAAACTGCACATTGGTAGCAGCAAGAAATGGTGATAACAATGCAAAAAAAATAAGTTTAAAATTCATCACATATTCAACTCAAAATAAATTGCATGCACACACAAAAAACAAAAAAAGGGGGGGCAATCTTGGGGGGAAACCAGATGGGCAAAATAAGGCAAAATGAAATATGAAATTTACATCCTTTGCTGTGTCGTCAACAGGGGGTTGGTAAAATAAATTTTAAAATAAAAATTAATTTTAAAAAAAATCTAAAAGGTTTCGGATTTTAAATTATGTCCAAAGGGGCATTTTTTTAATGTTTAATGTCTTACCTTTATTTATTAAATATCATGTTCTTTGCACTTAAACCATTAAATTCAGTTCAATAGCAATGTCGCAAAATAATTTTTAAATGAGCAAGTCTTTAGAATTTCCGATACACAGTTTGACACGCTGGAGATAAAATGGTTTTCCCCCGCAGAGTGTTGCCATTGATCACTTTTAAATCATTGAGTTTGTTAATCAAAAATTCGTTAAAGTTTTACAAAATATGATATCGATAATAAAATAAATCCCAAATTTCAAATTTGATCTCCCACATGCCCGTATTCGTAGGAGGATTACGTCATTCAAAATTGGATGGCTCTATGTACCGTTGTTTTATCACAATGCGAGAAATATATATACATTTATGCAGAGTTTTCATTAATTTCTTCAAGTATAATGCAGGACTCTAACATTTTGATGGCAACAGTTTGAAAAGTGATTCGTCGTTTATAGTGATTTAACACAAAATCGCGAAAAGAAAACAATAGTCCTTCAGGCACAAAGCAGCTTTGGACTAAAAAGCTTGTTTTTGAACTGATAAAGGCACAAATTAAAGTTTTAAACTTAAAACTAATCTTAGAAAAACAATAAAAGCAATCTGTGCATTTATCAGTCCTACCCTTACAGTATAAAGTAGACAGTGCCAAAAAAAATTCCAAAATTATAGTATCAAAAACATTAAGTTCAAAATAACTGTGAAATAAAGCTTCAAAATCTAATAATAATTTACAATTTGAGTGGATCAAATTCAAAAACATGTAAAACAAATAATCCAACATATGAAAAAATTAATGAAATGCATGAAAATTTTATCTTTTCTCCCCCCCCTGGATTTTGCATGTGATTTATTCCAAATTGAATATGTGATGAATTTTAAATATACTTTTTTGTTTTACTTTACAAATACACTGAAGTGCCACTGAATTAGTAATAGGCATGACTATGCAAAATGTGTAGCACTGCACCAAATTTATGCTCATGTGAGGGTGCTGTAGTACCTGCATACATAGCTAGTAATGTGGTCATTGTTAGTCAGATGACAAACTTTGTGATCTTTAAATATAATTTAAACTTTTTCTAAAATTACTCCAACAAGCAACATAAAAAAATCCAAATAATAATAATATCAAGTTTACAAATATTTTTTCTTAAAAACATGGCAAAAGACAACATAGCTTTGTAAATGTAGTATTTAAAAACAATTTTTTATGCCCTAAATAACACAACAAATGTAGATGACAGAAAATACAATGTATCTATAATACCTTCTCATGTATATGTGAATATAACTATTCTTTCTGATGAAAATCGTCTTGAAAGATCCTTTTCTAATGCATGCTAGAAATCCTACATTGAAAAGACCTTATCAAATGTGAAATACTAACATTTATAATTTCTCTAGCATCATCAAATATCAGCAATGCACACCAGTGGTAGAGTGGTTAACACCATTGAACATGTGTAGTTCAACCTGGGTTAAAACCCAGGCAAATGAGCTAGCTGCATGGTTGGGTTTTTTGGTTTTCCACACGTTTAACATGAATACAAGCCACTTAACATATGAAAATCTTCCAAAAAAGCCAAAAAGGCTCCCTTTCCTTAGGCAAATAGCCTTCATGAGCTTTGCTATATTCCAGTACCTCCTAACCTAGACAGTTACATAATGCTGATGCTATATATAAAGACAAAAATAAAATATGAATCCAATAATGTTTTACTGCTTGATTTCAAAATCAATCTGACTTTGCACAATCTTCCTCTATTAATGAAAAATCTTAATCATTGACGCTTTTTTCCTTGTACTTTTGGTTTTCTTACAACAGCCTTTTTTTTAAGCCATTTATGCAGCTTCTTTAAAATATATTACTTTGTTTAAATATACTAACAGATTTGTTTATATATGTTAAGGGGGGAATGAATCATTGATATACATCTATAACACACATGAAAAATAAAGAACACAAATGTTTTTCATTACTCAATAAAATTTCTTCCCTGCCTACAGCATTACGTTACTATGTTAAACTACATCATTACATTAAATTTATTTTTTCAACTTACCCAATAAAACTTGTATACGATATATATAGGTTCCAGCAACCCCAAGATGTAAAACAGTACCATCAAAGTTTTATTCTCATACCTCAGCTAAAATAAAGAATTAGGAACTCTAAAATTATAATTTATGCACTTTTGAGTAAGTAAAATTAATATATGTGGATACTGACATAAACTAATTAGATACAACAGAATAGTGAATTAAAGACAAAAATAAATCTAGATATAAATATTGAAGCTTTTAACCCTCCAAGCATTATGGATTTAGCCCTGAAATTTCAAAAGTTCCTCAAAATATCATGAATAAATGATGTTTTTTAAAATAAAAACAACTCTCCTACTTTGCACTTTGATTACTTTTCTTCCAATATACATCCAACCCAAAATCAGAAATGTTAAAAGCTGGCAGACATTTTCATGTGTAATGAATAACAAAGCCACCCTTCTATACAGAATTCTACATCCATAATGCTGAGAGGAATAAAACTGAAATTATTTTTGTTTAGTCTTAATTTTACTTAATATTAAAGATTTAATTTTATGAATTAGCAACAAATGATATTGCTTTTTATTTAAGAGCAGGAAGGAAACATTGACATGATCATTTTTGTACAGTATAAAATCCGAGATCTGGAGTCGTCAGAAGTTCAGAAACTTTGGATTTCGGAAATTTCCAGATTTTGAATTATCAGTTTAAATCTAATAAGATGAATCTCAGTTAATCTGGAAAAACATCACATTTACAGCACATCTTCTCTTTTATTTTTTTTCGGGGGGGGGGGGAGTATTATATTCTCTATTTCTAAACTTTGTAAGGGAAGGAGGCACTTTTTGTGCGAGTGCTGCTGATCTGGAGGTTCAGATAGTAGATCTTTCCAGATACTCGACATCTAGAATTCAGACCTTATATTGTGTTTCATATTTTTTTAAATAAAACATAATAATATGCCCCCTTTTTATGTACATGTGTGTTAGACTGAAATTTGTAACTGAAATTTTTAGATTACAAATTCAAGACTTTTAATTAGTAATAAATTTTAGGTTTGTGAAATAAGATACTCAACTTGAAAATTATATCCAAAAAATGACAGCATGATGCATTAAATAAGGATGCACTGAATGAAAAAAACATATTTGCTGTTAGGTTAATCAACTGGATGCAGGGTTGAAACAGCCTAACTTCTGATTTAGAACATAGAAAAAATTTTGATGTGAGCAGTAGGTGATTTAATCTGATAAAGAGTGGAAAGCAAGTAACTAAATTGCTTGATCAGTAATCTGGTAATAATTTAAATTATTCAGACTACTTAATTTCAAGCATTTAGGAAGATTTTTCACACGTCACCAAAATTATATTGGAAGAGAAACACACCAATGTAAAATTTAAAATTATGAAAAAAAGGCAACTTATATTCAACAATTCGGCATAGATTTTGAACACTACTTGATTTTGAAAATCATCAGACACAGGTCCTCTTTCTGCAGAAGGAATGTCATGTAGTGTCTTCAGCCTGATTATGAAAGAGAATTATTTTAAATATAACAAGTTTATCCCTTTGATGGCTCATGTACTTGTATAATCTAAGTGACTCGTACAATATGGATACATATAACACAGAACATATCAACTGTGTTATAGGAGTTTTATTGTATAATTAATTTAAACTACAGATTTTTCAACTGTTAATAATTGCGGAGAATTGTGGATGATTAATGCCATAACAAAAGCTGGTGTTTTAATGTATAGTGTTCTATATTTTATTTTTCAGTCAAACAAAGCACTATAGAAAATTATTTATATTTGCTATATAACACCCCAGTGCAAAGCCTACAATATGATACAGCAAATTTGAGACATATATTTTAACTGAATATTACTTATAATTGCATTATAAACCTACTCTAAAAATTATGAAGAAAATCATTTTCATTCCAAAGAAAATGTAAGCTTATTTTAATTTATTTCCTTATTTAATGGCAATTATAAATTCATTAATTACATAGCCACAGATGACAAGTTTTGTCAAATTTTAGTAATTTGAATTTAACCAATTAGTACCTTAATTATCACATTTTAACACTAAAATTATGGAAGTGGTCATTTTGACCTCACATGAAATTAACTTAATGACTTTCTTTAATACCGGCTGTGGTACAAGTGTCGTACTAGCATTTCCCTCTATATTTTAGAGTAAATCGCCTATCTATAGACCTCTGGGTGGTTCATTGTCGCTGATCAGAATAGCCGCTGGCAACGCATTGTTTCCCTCATCTTATCAGTTTTGCTAAATTTTGGTGAAAACCGCAGGTTTTGTCTCGCACCAATATACTTGAAAATCAAATAGAAGCTATCTCTTTTTCAAACGTTAGAGCAGTCTCATAATTTTAGTGCTAACTTTTGCTATGATTAAAACTTCAGCGATTTTGCACGCTGTTTAAGCTTACCAGATTTAATGCTTTTTAATCTTAGCAAATAAGATTAGATTAATATTTTAGATTTAATGCCCTTCTAGAAAATAGGTAAAATCACTTTTATAGTTTAGTTCCTTTTTATAATTATGAACAATAAGATGTTACTTTGCCCCCCCCCTTTTTTTTTTTTTTTTTTTTTTTTTTTTTTTTTTTTTTTGAGTGCATAAAACCCTGCAGAGCTGTTAACTCTTTCGAAATGCTTCTATTATGTAGGCAATTTTGTCCGATTTATCAGGAGACAAATGAGAGACAATTGCATGCATAATAGTTTTTGTCATTTCCATGTAAATTAAATAAAACTAATTTATCTTTATACCCTCTTTTAGGATGACATCTCCCAAAAAGTATTTAAATATCATTAAAGCTCATGTAACTTCTAAATTAAGTCAAAACATCAGTTACTTTGCATAAAATTTCGGCCAGTTTTATTTGCTGAAATTCATATACTCCTCAAGAGATAAAGAGAATTCAGGTAAGTTAATAAAAAACTTATCTTTAAAAAGGAATGTTATTTTGTCTGTAATAAGGTGTATGTCAACTTACTATTAAATGTATGACAATTAAGATTGGATTACAGAAAAGTACGCGAATGCCATCTGCTTAAGGGAATGGATACTTCCATGTAAACCCTTTTCAGAGAAAATTGCTTGCATTTACGTTCCTGAAGGAAAATTCCACATGTAATCAAACCAATCTCTGGGTATGACTGGATTAATTTTGTTCACTTACTGAATTACATCAAAGCACACAACAATTATCTGTATAAGGGGAGGGATGCCTTTACGGAGGACTTTCTAATGAAAGCTGGCTTGTATTTGCGTAACACAAAACCATGAGTCTACCCCTTTAGCCGGGATTCAAACTCGAGCGAGCTACAAGTGTTCAGCCACCTTTACCGCTCTACTTAAGGGTCCGTAAAAAATTGACGAAGAAAAAGCATTGAAATAACCAGTTTAATTTACTAACCCAGTGGTCGGCAAAGTGCGGCTCTTTGGCTCCTTAAGTGCGGCTCTGGTACAAATATCCATGGAAGGCGCAATAATATTTTCATTTAAAAAAACTTGGTAAGAAAAAAATTACATCTTATTTTGATAAATTAAAATTCTTCTATAAATCGAGAACATGTATAATTTTTTGTTTGAGTAAAAAGATAGATAAGTAATTAAAATTTTATATTGTTGTAAAAATACGTAATGAACATCGAGTTTAATTTTATTACTTTCCATAAACATAAACCATGTACAAGCTACCGGCATGCACATTCATGCTTTTTATAAAGTAGTGAAGGTACAAATTGGCATCACAGAGCAGCAGTTGCAGTGTGAACAGTTTTGTCTTATCTACCGTGTCTGCTGTAGTCCTGTCTTATTAAAAAGTTGTTGAATTTTTAAATCTAGCTACACATCTTACAAGTATTTTTATATGATTTTATTACACCTGCTATGTATGTTTGTGGTTCCAGTGCAAAATTTATATTTGAGTTTTTGATAACTTCTATTTGTCCAAATGTTGGAAGTTTCCTCCCATTTTTGGTCATATTAAACGTTTTGTTATTTTGATGATGGAGAAAATTATTTTTTTCTTTTTAGTGCAGTTACATATATTAATAAAATCGTATTTTTTAAAAAGATTTTTTTTTAAATTTTAGTTTCATCAATTTAATAATGATAATAATTTTATACCGGTGGCTTTAGAAAAAATATATTTAGAATATTTTTATAGACACCCCAATTAACATGGCTACCAAAAAAAAAGCAAAGAAAAACGGAAGATGGAAACCACGAATTTAAAGTTGAGTGGACCGAGAATTTTGCGTTTATTCAAAACTTGAACGGACTTCCGACATGTCTTATTTGTAAGGAGAAATTTGCGCATAACAAGTCAAATTTAGAGAGACACTTTACAAGAAAGCATGCGTCATTTAGCATTAAATATCCTACCAGTGATGCAAGGAAGAAAGCAGTTGAGGAATTTCAGAAGAGTCGTCAACTTCTGTGTTTAATAACTGGATGCAATCTTCCAGCAATATTAATATAGCAATGTCATGATAGGAATG
Source organism: Stegodyphus dumicola (assembly GCF_044657685.1). Classification (NCBI taxonomy): domain Eukaryota; kingdom Metazoa; phylum Arthropoda; class Arachnida; order Araneae; family Eresidae; genus Stegodyphus; species Stegodyphus dumicola. The sequence continues at coordinate 172,637,078 of NC_140776.1, forward strand.
TTTGTAGCCAAGAGATTGCTAAGAAAGGAAAACCGTACACAGACGGCGAATACATAAAAAATTTTTTTATAAATGCATCCGAAGAGCCATTTCTGGATTTTAAGAAAAAAAGCAAATATTCAGAAAAGAATTACCATTGTCTGCCAAAACCATTAAAGATAGAACTATTAAAATTCGAATAGAACCACCCACCATATCAAAGATCTGAAATTGGTTTCAGCTTTATCAATAGCAGTTGACAAGTCTTGTGACATAAATGATACAGCTCAAGTTTCACTTTTTGTAAGATTTATGTCTCATTCAGGCCCTAAAGAAGAACTTTTAGGATTATTGCCCCTCAAAGGTTAGACGCGTGGAGAAGATATCGCCAATGCTGTAATTGAGTGTATGGACAAACATCATAGTCCCTTCAATAAAATTGATTTCAACAGATGGGGCCAAAAGTATGACCAGAGTAAGAAAAGGGATTGTTGCTATTCTGAAAGAAAAAATTAATCATGAGATACTTGTTTATCATTGTATCATTCACCAAGAAGCGCCTTGTGCGCAAACATTTCCGCAAGAAATTTGTAAAGTTATGGAATTAGTGATTACCATTATCAACTCCATTTTAGCTAAAGCTCTTAATCATTGCCAATTCAAAGAATTTTTATTTGAAATGGAGAGTGAGTACACTGATTTTCTGCTTCATAACAAGGTACGTTGGTTATCAAGAGGGAATGTTTCGCGTCCCTTTTTCCGGAAATTAAAGCAATTTTACTTGAGAAGGGCGTTCACTATCCAGAACTAACAGACGATCATTTTAATAGTTCTATCTTTAATGGTTATAACAGTGGATCCAAAACTTTTACTTCATGATAGACGTTACGTCTCATCTAAATCAGCTTACGTAAACTACAAAGGAAAGGAAACTTAATTTTTTCAATGTTAGAAGAAGTAATAACATTCGAAAACAAATTATCCATTTTTGCACAGGATTTTGAAAGGGAAACATTGTTTCACTTTCTGAGCCTGCTGAAGCATTGCCAAGATAATAATTCCTCTATTGATTACCACCATTTTAAAAAAATAATTTTAAATATGAGGGAAACATTTCTCAGCAGGTTTCAGGAATTTAAAAAGAGCAAAGCAATTTTAGCATTTGTCAAAAATCCTCTTAATGCTAGGATAACCGAGTTGAAATTTTCTCCTTCTGAAATTGACATTGGTAGCTTTGAAATACAATTGCTGGATTTAAAAAATAAGGAGATATAGCGCATTAAAGTCAAACGTCTTTGTGTTGAATTGGAAATATTGGAGAAGAAAAAATGTGATCTTAGTTCACAACACAAGTGGTCTGCTTTGAATGACTTGGAGAAGGAAGACATGATCATTTTCAACAATTGGAATAGTATTCCTGACTCTTACGATCAGCTGAAAAAGCTCACATTTGCTGTTCTTTCCCTTTTCGGTTTTACATATATATGCGAACAATCTTTTTCAAGCATGAACATTATCAAGAGTAAACTTAAAAGTCTTCTTATTGATGAGAACTTGTAATCATGCCTAAAATTAAAAACAACATACAAACCTGACTTACTCAAACTTTCCAAGGAGATGCAAGCACATTATTCGAATTAATAAATATTTATTAAGAATTAAACTTAGTTTTACTTAGTGTAATAAAAGTTTACTAAACAAGCAGATTTGGCTCCCAATTTTTTTAAAAATTGTTGTAATGTTCATATTTGGTTCTTTGGCTAATAAGTTTGCAGACCCACTGTACTAACCTATATTTCTCAATCGACAGTACATAAATTAGGCATTGGAGGGGGGGATTATTTGTGAATAAAATAAACTGTATTGCACTTTTCTCCACTATTTCATATTACGATGGAATTATTGCATTTCAAAGTTATTTCTCATGAATTAATTTTGCTATGTTCATGATTTTTTATTTTTCATAGAGAGAAAATTTTACACTTTAAATAAAAAATACATGAGAAAATACTTTATGCAAAATTTGGTGTAAACAGTTTTCTTAATTTTGCTTGAAAATATTCCAGAGTAATAGCTTTCATTACTGGAAGAAATATGAAATACAGATTCACTACATTGTAAGTGTAAACAACCAGTATGTCCTTATTCTTTTGAAAACGTGAACAATCACTCTTTCTAAAACAAATTACAAAATATATTATGTGCAAATAGAATATTCGTTGAAAATCAAATAGACTTCAACCTTTGGATATAACGATGGTTTTAGATGAAATTTCTGCCTATGAAAAGAAATTGACATTTCATTATTTATAAACATTTAAAACTGTTCTGAAAAATACTTTTGATGATTACATGTATAGGTTGCAGATTTTTTCCCTCCTGCTAACATAAACAAAAGCCAATTTTACAAAGAAAATTCTCTTTAAAGATATACCTCCTTTGCCTGCTAGTCCAATGTAATATTTGTTAAAGGTTAAATGATGAAACACAACCAATGTATCTCTGATTTTTTTTTTTTTTTTTTTTTATATTATAATAACAAAATTATCAAAAAAAGCAGATTTAAAGCTTTGTTATTTTTATTTAAAGCTTTATTATTGCTGTAAGTTCATCTCAAAATCTAATTGTATTGAATCTCATTCTAATCATCTAATAGTAACAAATATTATTAATGAATTTATTATTATTATTTCATTAAATTATTTATTACCATTATTTTGTTAATGAAAATATATAATTACAAACCGCATTTTAACCTGCAGACATGCAAAGCTAGTTCGTATTTATTATATTTTGTAAAGTTTTGTTCCCGTTTTTCAATGTCTAATAAGAAAATGTGCGAATAAAAATAAATTGTGAAAACAAAGTTATAAAATTCACAAATTTATTGCAGAGATTTATCAGTAATAGTAAATGAAATATGTAGGTCAGACAGAAAGTTTGTTGCACTACTGCGTAAATATGTTCCATCTAATACTATTTGGATGACGCTGCGTGGCAACACTTCAGACATGTACCTATATCGCATGTAGTAGCTTCCCCGAGGCAAGTTTAGTTTTTCTGATAATCAGTCACAAACATGTCTTGACAGCTGCAAATAGCGTCCAAATTGGAAATGCGTGCAGTGATTTTTTTTTTTTTTTTTTTTTTGTGGGCAAAAAGGTACAACTGAACTGAAATTTATAGGCAGTTACATGAAGTGTATGGTCAAAATGCAATGTCAAGTCAAGCTATCGCGAAATGGTGCAACATGTTTGAGAATGGACATACAGATATTGATGACGCTGAGCATAAAGGAAGACCATCAACTGCAACAAATTCGGAACTCGCTGCTCACGTGAATAAATGCATTCTTGCAAACAGACGCATAACAATAGACGAAATCTCAAATGAATTGGATATTTCTAATGAAAGTGTGTGTAAAATTATTGCCGATCACCTTAAATTTCATAAAGTTGTGCTCGATGGGTCCCACATCTATTGACAGAGGAACATAAAGGAAAGTATTTTGAAAATGCATTTGCATTTCTGCAATGTTACCAAAGGAAAGGAAATGAGTTTATGGACAAAATTGTGGCTGGAGATGAAACTTGGATTCACCTCTTCTCACCTGAAATGAAATGCAGCTCACTCGAGTGGAAACATGCAGTTCCCCAACACGTACAAAGTGCCGAACTGCTCCATCTGCAGGAAAGGTGATGATGACGCTGTTTTTTCGACAGAGAAGGCGTGGTGCATACAGAGTTCATGCCGAAGAGTGCCACAATTAATGCATCTTCTTAACGTGAAACACAAAAACAATTGCGACAATCACTTAAAAATCAACAACCAGGTAAACTGTCGAACGGCATTGTGCTCCTGCATAACAGTGAAAGACCGCATGCAGCAAAACAAACATGTGACCTTCTGAAAAAGTTTAGATGGGAAGTGTGGAATCACCCTCCTTACAGCCCAGACCTTTCACCTCCTGACTTCCATATGTTTGGTCCCATGAAACAAGAAATTTCAAAGCGATGATACCATCGGATGCCGAAGCTGCAGCCCAACAATGGTTATCGGACATTGAAACAGGATTTCTTCGCAGAAAGCTTCGAAAAACTTGTACCATGCCTCAACAAATGCTTAAATAACGGAGGTAATTATGTTGAAAAGTAGATTTTGAATGGAACTTTAAGATATAAGTAAAGTTATTGTAAAATTTTGCTCCTGTTTTGTTTTCTTAGACAGTGCAACTAACTTTTTCACCAACCCTCGTATAAACATGGCATACATTTTGTTCTAAATAAATAGTGCACTGGAAATTCATCCAGTCCACTATATATTTAGAACTTCATTTAAATGAAAGCAAAATTAACATCGAAAAAATTGCAAATCTAGCAACCCATTCTAGACTATGGAACAGCATCCGACAAACATGTAAATTTTGCTGCATCCATGGAGAGGACAAATGACCACTGTAACGACTTTTCTCATTAAGAAAAAGTCAAAGAAGGGGCAAAAGTGTTTTGGATTGTGCCAGTCTGAGGGCTATATTATGAGAATTTCAGCCAGGTTTTAGAAGGTTAAACTGTTCATATTTTTTTAATTTTCCTTTTAAGAATTTTCATTTTTTCCCCTAAATATATACCAACATGATATAAAAAATTTATCTGGCCTGTTTTAAATAACTATTACTTTTATGTAACTATATACACCTAGAATTACAGCTAGCCATCATTTTGACAGCTCTTCTTAGTTTAGTTAAAGGCTAATTCTTGACGTAGCAGCTTGATGCCATTTCTTTATTATTATTATTATTATTTTCACACTAGATACTACACTATAGCTGGTTGGAATAGAGTGATACACTCCTTTCCCAAAGCAATAATGTCCCATACAGGTTTCTCGTTTTCTGTCTAAATGATTTAGTAAATTCTTTGCTTTGTTCTGTGTTACACCTTCATTTCACTTGCAACTGTTTGACGCTTCTAAACACATTTTTTATAGTCATGTCACATAGAACTGTTTCAAGAAAATGTCTACCACATGAAGATTTGGTAAAAGTTTATAAGAATTATCTAATGACAATTCTGGGTCAGGTATTAGTTCCCATAAAGAAACTAATTATACTTCATCCGATGAAGAATAGATTATTTCAACTACAAATGATTCCAATTCATCAGATGATGGTTCCATTGTTCCTTCAAAAAGAAAATTGTCACAATATTTCACCACATGGTTCCATGGTAGAACATGCATTCCGTCATCATTTCCATATTGTATCAATTCCAAAATTTAAATTCTAGCAAAAGGAAGTTGAGGAGCTTAAAAATTAAGCCTTGAATTTAGCACGAATTTAGTCAAGGAAGAGGAAGTAGTCATGGTCTAAAAAAAGACAACAAAGGCATGGAAAAAAGCCCATAGTCCAATACGAAAATGAAAATAAAAAAAACATTTGTTTTGAAAATGAAAAAAAAATGAATCAAAAGATAAGAAAATTACAAATGATGCAACATTGTGGAAAAAGAAAATTATTTCAGAAAATTCACTTGGAAGACTTCCTCTTCAAAATATTTTGCGAGAAGCAGGTGGGCCAACTATTACACTGAAAGAAAAGTAATTGATGGGAACACAAAATTCAAATGAACACAAACTGCAACTCAAGGTGAACTGAAAATGTCATAATGCTAGCATTAAATTCTTCCCGATTTTGAATTCATTGGCATTATACTTTAGAAATGAGTAGGATCAATGTGATATGAAGTAATATGTTTAAAATATAACCCTCCTAATGCACATGATGAAGATACTTCCGATGATACCATCGGATGCCGAAGCTGCAGCCCAACAATGGTTATCGGACATTGAACAGGATTTCTTCGCAGAAGGCTTCGAAAAACTTGTACCATGCCTCGACAAATGCTTAAATAACGGAGGTAATTACACTGAAAAGTAGATTTTGAATGGAACTTTAATATATAAGTAAAGTTATTGTAAAATTTTGCTCCTGTTTTGTTTTCTTAGACAGTGCAACTAACTTTTTCACCAACCCTCGTATAAACATGGCATACATTTTGTTCTAAATAAATAGTGCACTGGAAATTCATCCAGTCCTCTATATATTTAGAACTTCATTTAAATGAAAGCAAAATTAACATGTGTTTTAAAGATGAAAAAAAAATGAATCAAAAGATAAGAAAATTACAATTGATGCAACATTGTGGAAAAAGAAAATTATTTCAGAAAATTCACTTGGAAGACTTCCTCTTCAAAATATTTTGCGAGAAGCAGGTGGGCCAACTATTACACTGAAAGAAAAGTAATTGATGGGAACACAAAATTCAAATGAACACAAACTGCAACTCAAGGTGAACTGAAAATGTCATAATGCTAGCATTAAATTCTTCCCGATTTTGAATTCATTGGCATTATACTTTAGAAATGAGTAGGATCAATGTGATATGAAGTAATATGTTTAAAATATAACCCTCCTAATGCACATGATGAAGATACTTCCGATGATACCATCGGATGCCGAAGCTGCAGCCCAACAATGGTTATCGGACATTGAACAGGATTTCTTCGCAGAAGGCTTCGAAAAACTTGTACCATGCCTCGACAAATGCTTAAATAACGGAGGTAATTACGCTGAAAAGTAGATTTTGAATGGAACTTTAAGATATAAGTAAATTTATTGTAAAATTTTGCTCCTGTTTTGTTTTCTTTGACAGTGCAACTAACTTTTTCACCAACCCTCGTATAAACATGGCATATATTTTTTTCTAAATAAATAGTGCACTGGAAATTCATCCAGTCCACTATATATTTAGAACTTCATTTAAATGAAAGCAAAATTAACATGTGTTTTAAAGATGAAAAAAAAATGAATCAAAAGATAAGAAAATTACAATTGATGCAACATTGTGGAAAAAGAAAATTATTTCAGAAAATTCACTTGGAAGACTTCCTCTTCAAAATATTTTGCGAGAAGAAGGTGGACCAACTATTACACTGAAAGAAAAGTAATTTATGGGAACACAAAATTCAAATGAACACAAACTGCAACTCAAGGTGAACTGAAAATGTCATAATGCTAGCATTAAATTCTTCCCGATTTTGAATTCATTGGCATTATACTTTAGAAATGAGTAGGATCAATGTGATATGAAGTAATATGTTTAAAATATAACCCTCTTAATGCACATGATGAAGATACTTACACCTAGAACACCAAGAATGAAGACAAGAAAAGAAATGGGCACACCTGAGGCTAAGATGACTTTTTGTCTAAGTGACATGTCAATAACACCTCTGGCCATTACCAGTATCACCATACTCAGCTAAAATATAAAAAAAGCATATTATTTTTTGTTACTATTTTACACATGATAGATCAATAAATTTATCTTCATATTACAAGCTTCTCCAATATCTTTGCATTCATTTCTCTTTTTCCTCATATTATGTTTGTTTTTGAATAATATTACAATTATCATGAGAAAACAGAAGTTTTTTCACATAAATCTTTAAACTCATTAAGGCTTCAAAATAAGGTTACACATGATACAACATAATTTTCTGAAATTTTTAATTTAAGAAGATTCATAAAACTAAACAGGAAATTTTATACACGTTTAATTTCGCATAACTCAGTTGTTTTAACCTTTTTAGTATGGAATAATATGAGGCAGAAGCACTCTGAGTGGCCATATGGAAAAAAAAAAAAAAAAAGATTAAAAGTAATAAGCACTTATTCATGCTTAAAAGTTATCGAAGTGTTGCAACTTTTCACAATAAGGGCTGAAAGAAAATATTCTATGTGTTTTATGTTATCTAACTGTTGGTGGACATTGCTTTGTTGCTGCATTACCGTGATTTATCTTGGTATATATAATAAAATATAATAGAACAATGTAGTTGTCAATTTTGTCTACCAAATCAAGATAAAATAACTACCGATGTCAAATCGTCAAAACCAGGGTAGCTTTCGTATTCAAATCATCAAGTGTTGCATTTTTTTTTTCGAAATTTGTATCATTAAATATTTAATAAAATGCATGCTTTTAACCATGGCAAGCATCACTGTTTTCAATTCTCAGTATTTTTTAAATCCAGTTTCAAGGAAGTGCTAATTAGTCTTCATTTCTTAATAACTTATTGGTTGTGATTTATGAATGCTCTCCATCTCCACCCAAGATGACTGAACTATTGGATTATATGCCACAGTGAACAGATATTTACCTAATAAATATGGGAGTTCACACGATTAAATATTTTTCTAACATTTTATTTGGTATGAAATGCTGCTAGGTAATAATCACAGGAAACTACTTCATTAAATTTCAAAACTTAATTTTTAGATATACATGCAATAGAAGTATTTAAAAAAGAAAGAAAAAGAAAAACAGTTTTTTTATTTACAAATGCAATTAAAAAAACTACTGAATACAAATTGAATAAACATGTTTCAAAATCTTTATAATATATAATTTCTAACAATATACAGAAAATGATCACTAAACAACTCTTAAAAACAGCTTAAAAAATACAAAATTTTAGCATATAGCAGAAAAACACAATTTCTTAGAAGTTTCAAAATTAATATATTCACAATGTAGCCAAAAGTCATGCAACAATAGCTGTTTATGTTTCATAAAGCAAAAGTGGTATTATTAATAAGAAGCTGAACTTCTTCATGCTATTATTATGACTGCTACCCTTTAGGATTAACTTTCCATTAAATTAAAGAATATTTTCCTCACTCATTCTGTAGCATAATGCAACTAAGTTCCATTCCTAAAGAATATACTCGCTCGGTTTTTGTATGGAAATTGCAGTTAGCAAGTTAAACTTTTTTACTTATGTATACTCAAATGCAAAGCCCGAGATTGTTTTGTGATTTTTAAATGCAGTGTTATGACTGCTAGTACAATGCTGTACTGAATTAAGAAAATATTAATTCCCATTGATGTTATGTCTTAATAGATAACAAGCATTAAAGATCCTGGAACTCAAAAGAATGAACTCCAAACTAGAAGAAAAAGCAGCTATGTACTATTATGCCGACTTCTCTAAATTTCACCAAGAGTACAATACATTTTCATAAATGCAGCCTTTCAGGCATTTAATATGCCCATATGCAACTAGAGAAATGTTAAGGTTAAGGTATGTGCGATAATTCGTTATTCCACAGGATTTCCACCAATTGATTCCATGTTCAAACAGCAGCATGAAATGACAGTGCTTAGGATTTAGGAAAACATCATTAGTATTTTGAGATGCTCAACAGCAGCACCAACAATTAAATTATGAATTATGTTCAATGGGTGATTTAATATATATATATACAACATATGGTGCTACTATTTAAAGGCAAACAATACTATGGCTAACTGTGGCTAACTTTTATTTACACACTGAAGCAAAAATCACTTTAAACAGTAGCCAAAGCTGTTACACAATTCTTAACCTTTAGGCTGAGAATACTGACAGATTAAGCCTTAATCTATCAATGTTCTCATTCTACAAGGCTGATGGTTGGTTATGGTATTTCCATGACATTTTTACTTTACAATCATATCCCTTCTAGAAGACATTTAAGTATGCAAAATTCCCTAAATGAATAATTTAATTCTAAGCTTCAACTATAATGTGTGATATCAAAAGACTTAAATGTGTATTGATTCATCATCATAACTGTGAAACACTTCTAAAGTGCTAATATCTGATACCAAAAATGCTTGCAAAAAATTAACTCAAAGTAAGGCATTACTCACTCACTGAACAAATACACCACTACTAGAACTTGACATTAGTATGTCTAGTAAGTATTTTTCTCTTTAAGGTTAAATATAATGAAAAGTAAAAGAGACCATTTGCAAATAAGGAAAGCACCTATCAAATAGATAATTGCTGCTCGAAATATAGGAAAGGGTGGGGTACAAAGGTAGCAGATAAAAATATTAAATCTTCCGTATGCTAGCAACCCCCTTTTCTCTTCTTCACACTGCAAAAAGAAAGGAAATCAAAACATCATATGCATCTTAATTAGCTTTGCTTTTAAGCTTGTAATCAGAAAATAAAATAAATAAATAATAGACAAATAAATAATCTTACAGAAGACAGCACGAACTGAATTGATTTCAGAAATGATGATTGAAATAGTCTAATCAGAATGTATTAGCATCATGTCCAGTGAAGTTAATATATAAAATGTTACTACTTTAGCTTGCAACACCACAATGAAAAAGATTTAAGAATTTTGAATATATACAAGAACATAAGAATGCAAATAAATATAATACAAAATATTTTCTATACAAGTAAACAATATTAATAGTTTAAAAAACTGTAAACAGTTGTTCAAAGCTAGTTTAACAAGATAGCTCTAAATTATGAAATTATAGGTACTTACTTTATAGGTACTGGTGCAACAACTTTAACAGAAGTAGCTAAATTTTTTCAATGCAGCAAACTCTTGCAATGTATGCAAAACAATAATTTTTCAGTTTTAACAATTAATGCTGCCATATTCCATATGCATTCCATGTTCTAACAGTTCTTTTAGGACAAACTGTAATTTTTTTTACTTAACTCAATTTTAATGTATGTGATTGGGGGATTTGCTTGTAATAAAAGAAACTGCAATAATATTACACAAAATATCTTCCTCCCCACACGGTTTTGCAAGAATAAAATATTTTGCCACCAAAATCTCTATAAGTAACAGCTACTCTGAAGCTATTCTCAAACAATAGCCACCAAATTTCTACCAGAATAAAAGAAACAGACACTTTCTTATAAGTAGGTTTATTGATTAATTTCTGTGAGAAAAGTGTAATTGAAATGTAAAATATATATATCTTATATATATATAGCAAATATAAATCCCACCTTTTTTTTTCTGTAAAAAATAGCTAAACTGCATCAAGGTAGTTGCGCTAATATGTTAAGTATCAAGTTATGATCTCTTAGTAAGTGTACAACTAAAACATAATAATTCTTAGTTAAATATTTCATAATTCAGTACATAAGAATTATCATTTTTGGTACAATTGATTGCTTTCTAATAAAAGTTCTTTCTGCATTTGAAATGGCTAGCAATTATGCAAATCATAAAATACACATATAACAATGCACATTTCTCATAATCTGCAGAAATCTGTTCTGAATAACTTGAAGTTTTTTTTTAATTCTTTTTAGGTGAAGCAGCTATTCAGATCGGAAAAATTAATAATTGAAGTCAAGATGAACTTCTCGCAAAATTGAAAGTTTTCTCATAATCAGCATATGTTTGTTAATGTTTTTTCACTTGTTTGTTTAGTGCAAGTAACACTGACATCATATCTTTGCTTTTATAGTGTTAGGCAAATGAAATCCTTATATATGAATGAATCCATTGAAACTAAGAAATGCTTAGAAACTTTCGGCTACATTATGTATCATATTAAATACTCAGATATCAAAACTAAAAAGCACTAACTTGTAATTGCAAATCAAATTTCAGCAAGGAGCTGCAGATGTAGTACATTCGACATGCCTTCTGTAAACTGCTGTTGGCACCAACAGTATTATATATCAAATTATTCGATTTACAGTATCGGAAACTCAGAAGAATTCCAACAACGATCAGAAATGGGCCCAATGTACAGACTAGAATTAAACGGACCTAAAAATTACAAACAAAATTCCATTCAAAATATTTAACAACAAAAATTATGATAAAAAGTAACTACATACATTAAATATTAACACCATTTGATTTATGCTATATATTTTTAAAATTTTAAGAATTTTTTTAAAAAATAGAAACAAAAATTAAGAAAGCCTTTACTCATAGTAAAATGAATAAATGAAAATTATTTAAATGTACTACTAAAGCAAATACATGAAATCTGTGACAGTAAATCATTCTTTACTCTTAAGAATGTAATTTACTTTAATCATCAGGAGGGGAAAAAATTAAATATTAAAATGGTGTTGCAATTTTAATGGCCAGCAGTGTATTAGTATTTTAAAGACAGGAAAGGAACATAGCCAAATTAAAGTTGTAATTTTGAGTTTCATATATTTTGTTATCTTGTGTATGTATGTTTATATATATATATAATTAAAATAAGAATTCATTCGTAAAACAAAGACAAAAAATAAAAATATGAAAAGGAAAAATATACAAAATTATAAAAACATAAAAATTAATCTTCTGGTTGATCTTTACAATATGGTAACTGGTAGTTTGGCAACATTTTGGAGGCGATAAAGGTTACTACCTGGGACTTTGGTAATAATGTGAGCAGTACTCAGTTCCGATTACGCATTATTTTGTGTGAGGGAAATGAGAGATCATGGGATATGTCATGTGATATTAATGGACGAATTACGGTTCTTTAATCAGAAAAAGGGGGAATTCGGGAAAAAATCTGGAAATTTTGTATTTGGCTTTATTCTGTGTTGTGTGAAACAGTGTTCATGAATTTTTGGATCCCATGGCCGTAACTAAAGTGAATTCAAAATGGGTATTTATGTATGTATAAATTTAATGTATGTGCTCATTTATATTTTAAGTAGTGTTTTTGAATTTAATTATATTTTAATTAAATGATAGTTATTGTGTGAATTTTATGTTTGTAGGAATTTGGTATACGTTTTAGTTGAAGTAAACGTGCATGGAAATAATTTAAATATCTGACACTAAGTATTTGTAATGATTGCGGTATGAATTCATTGGTGATGTGTATAATGTAATAGATGATTTAGAGGTAAAAGTTTTTGGATATTTTATTTATTTTATATGTGGAAATGTTCATATTTGGAAAGGGTAAATACTTTTTCGCGATCAGGTAATTTCATATATGTTCTTTTTACCGGGTTTAAAGATTGAGAAAATTGTCATGTATTTTCGTGAAATTTTTCTAATTTATGAGAAAAAAGCAGTGTACATGGATATAGTGAAGAGTGTGCGCAATGCCATTTTTGTGCAATTCTGGGATGTTTTTTCAAGTAAAATAAGTCGACGTGTACATGGTTTAGTGATATTTTAATTAAATGATAGTTATTTTGTGAATTTTATGTTTGTAGGAATTTGGTACACGTTTAAGTTGAAGTAAACGTGCATGGAAATAATTTAAATTTTTGATACTAAGTATTTGTAATGCTTGCGGTATGAATTCGTCGGTGACGTGTATAATGTAATAGATGATTTAGAGGTTTTTTGGATATTTTATTTATTTTATATGTGGAAATGTTCATATTTGGAAAGGGTAAATACTTTTTCGTGATCAGGTAATTTCATATATGTTCTTTTTACCGGGTTTAAAGATTGAGAAAATTGTCATGTATTTTCGAAAATTGTCGAGAAAATTGTCATTCGTGAAATTTTTCTAATTTATGAGAAAAAAGCAGTGTACATGGATATAGTGAAGAGTGTGAGCAATGCCATTTTTGTGCAATTCTGGGATGTTTTTTTAAGTAAAAATAAGTCGGCGTGTACATGGTTTATGTGTATGTGTTATTTTGAAAAACGCGTAAGGAGTATGGTATTGTGCACTTTTTCCCAATTTTGCAGTGAATATTTGTCATGATTAAGCAGTTTTGTTAGATAAAATTTCTAGCATAAGTATAATTCGGCTAGTAGATTGTTGGAAGAAGTGTTCAGTAGATAAAAAGAAAAGAAACATGTCTTTACTTCGTGAAGACAAAATGGCGGCGGGAAAAAAAAAAGAGGGTTGCTGTAGGAGAGTTGGTCGCCAAATTTTCGCCAAAAAAACGTCAAGTTACCATAATGTAAAGATCAACCAATCTTCTTTTACTGAAACTCCAATTCAGAACTCATCAGGGGAAAATAAATTAAAGCTTCATAAGTCAATTAATATGTTTACATAACATTTTAGGAATGACACGATCAGAGAATCAGTTGCATCACAGTCATGGTGGATATGGTGATAACAAATTTTTGTATTATTTTTGGGTGTATAATGATGAGAATTAGTGGAGAAGACACCAATTATTTTCTAATCTTGGAAAGAATAGTTTATTTGGTGCTCTCACACAATAGAAGACAGCTTGAATTTGCTGTGTAGTACACAGAAGAGTACAACTAGCTTAACAGTTAAAACAACATTTTATTTTCATGAAAAGTAATTCTTTGGAAACACATTTTGCAGATATCACATTAGCATAATGGGTGCAATCTACATCCCACAATTCCACATACGCATATCGCATCTTAAACAATAGGATTACTGCACAGAAATGAACAGGATGTAGGTAAATGAGAGCAGGTGAAAAACTGATGTGTTTTAAGCAGATGGAGTTATTCATAATCTCAGATCCTTTGTTTAAATCCTGAACAGCAACTGGGCACGAGCTTTTGCATTGCAGAGAAAATGATGATGTAAATAGGTGGATATGTGTATTTAATTAAAATTAAGAATTTAAAGGGTTATTGCCAACTAAGTTAGAAATTTTTTCCAATTAAATTTAATTTGTTTCATATGTATGTGCATGTTTGTGTGTGTGTAATATAAAAAATACATAAAACAAAATTTTAACTTTAATTTGCAATAGGTTCTCTCCATTTTAACTTGGCTTTTTCCCCTTACCATCCTAAAAACAGTACCTGCTTATAATAAATTTCTCTAAATTGCCTCATTACCAAATTAATCCATATCATTCGATTCTTATATAATGTTAATGACACAGATAATTTTGCAAAATGACACTCAAATAACTAACATAACTTTTAACAGCATATAGGGAAATTTTGGAAAATTAACTCAAATCCTTTTGAATTAAGTTTCCCCCTTGGAAAATGTAATATCTACATTTAATTTTGTTTCTTTGCTACCTAGCCTGCAGCTTCAGGAGTCTCCAAAATTATATTTCAACACTGTAAAGATACTGATGCAGTTCTTCATAAACAATTGCATTAATTGCTACCCCAATTTATTTTGTGTTGGCTAAATGAAAATATTTGTCAATGAAAATAAAAAGAAGTACTAAAAACTGGCCATGTCTCCAACTACATATTGCTTCAGGATCCTATCAACATCTATCTTCAGCATTTCCAAATCATCACAAATTTTTAATTTGACAAAATGGATTTACCTGTGCCTGGATATTCTAAAGTACAGTAGACTCCCAATTATCCGTGCCTGCCACACAAAGTTTTTTTTTTTTTTTTTTAAACAAGCGTAAAGCAAAGAAAATAAAAATGTTCACAAAACAGAGTGAAACGTTAAATTTGCTAACATTGTGCTTATTTAAAGCTTATTATATTGTGCTTATTGTGCTTATTACAGCAAAAATATCTCAGGCCTTCTCGGAACCTTCCCCTCTGATAAGTAATTGATTTCTTAGTTACCCTTGCAGAGTCCGCTTCACCGCCCTCTCTCGTCTTAATCTTGGAATTCGAGAAATTGGACTTCATGGGGAGAAACTTAGTGGTGACAAACAAGCAGCCGATGATTTCCACCATGATTTTGAAGAATTTGTTTTAAAAGAAGAGCTATCTTTTGAACAAATTTACAATTCCAATGAATCGGGACTTTTGTGGAAATGTCTTCCCAGTCACACTTTAGCATTTGAAAGTGAAAGTAAAGCGGCGGGTCATAAAAGCAGCAAGGAAAGGATCACTATCATGTCTTGCAGTAACGCTACCGGTGAACATAAACTTAGACTTGTTGTCATTGGAAAGTCAAAAAAAAACCGAGATCTTTCAAAGGCACAAGGATAGAAAATTTTGCCCATTGATTACTTTAACCAAAAACATAAAAAAAAAAAAAAAAAAAAAAAAAGGATGGATAAACCGAAACATTTTTTAAAAATAGTTTGAAAAAAATCTTTGTTCTTCAAGTGCGTAAACATCTTAAATCGAAAAACCTGCCTGAAAAAGCTGTGCTATTGATCGACAACGCACCTTCTCTCCCAGCAACAAGTGTGCTAAAGTCTTCTGATGGGCAAATTTTTGCAAAGTTCCCCCTCCAAACGTTACTGCGCTAATCCAACCCATAGACTAAGGAGTCATTGCAACAATAAAGAGAACATACCGAACCAAGCTGCTAATGACCAAAATTGAAGAAGGTTATGATCTGAAAGAGTTTTGGAAAATGTTTTCTACGATATTGCATCTGCATGGGACTCAGTGAAACCGTCAACCCTCATAAAATCATGGAGAAAACTCATGCCTAATGTTTAAGCCAACAACAACCTAACCCCTTTCAGTTGTGAAGAAGTAAATGAAGATGTAGACACGCCAATGGCGACTCTTGTCGATATGGTGAAAACAGTTCCGAGTGGTGAGAACGTCGATGCTGAAAACATTAACAAGTGATTGGAGTGTGGCGTCAATGAACCTGGCTTCGAATGCTTGACAGATGACAAAATTGCGAAGAAAGCAAGGGAAGAGACCGAGAATGAAAGAGAGTGAAGTGAAGGCAAAGAAGAGCCCACTGTGCAGATGCGGAAGACTCACGAAGCAGCTTTGCAACAAGTCGACGGACTGCTGAGCTATTTGGAAGAACAAGACGACACGGAGTTGGCCGGAAAACTTATGCTACGAAAAATGCAATCTCGGATCAAGAGAAAATTCTTCCAAAGCAAGAAGCAAACACAAATGACTGATTTCTCCAAAAAGATTTAATTTTACAGTTATGCTTTTGTAATTGCATAATACATTACAGTATTAAAACAGTACATATTATTAATTTTTCTGTGTATCCTTGACGCCTCTTGTAAGTACAAAGCACTTTTCTGTTTTCATTAACAAAATGCATTTTAGGTTAGTTTTGAGTGATATACTAAAATATTAAGTGTTAGTTAAACATTTCCTGCTGTTTATTTTACGTTTTATCGTACATAAAACGATTTTTCAAAGTTTGAATGACTGTTTTCTCTTTTGCAATACCTGTTTTTAGCTTTTTGCGCATTATCCGCGATTTTCGTTATCCGCGGCGGCCGCGCCACCCGAATCCGCGGATCATCGGGAGTTTACTGTAAAGTCCATCTCTAGAATTCAAATAAGAGTGTTCATTCTCAATTAGAAGTTTTATGTTTTTCAAGGCAATACCTGCATAATTAAATAACCATCTCTTCAAACTATCCCTTGTGTAAGAAATTTGATGCTATAAAAAATATACTTTGCATGATCTGTGATTAAATATTAAAGATGTGGTAATCCAGTTTATCATGCATGTGTATGTGTGTAAAACCAACAAGTACCTTCTTTTCATACAATTTTATATTAGAAATAAATGCCAAAGCTTTTAAAACTTTAAGCTAAATTTTATTTAACAGCAAAGATTTGGTTTTATGTGATGAAAACTGCAGTTATTTTTTAAGAAAAGAAATAATAGTTTGACTTTTATAATTCTAACATTTCATAAAACTTTTAATGGTGAGCTCTTCTTTTCAGATGTTAAGACATTAGTCAAAACTTTTGAAATTGCAATTCTTTTCTTTTTTTCCTGAATTT
Source organism: Stegodyphus dumicola (assembly GCF_044657685.1). Classification (NCBI taxonomy): domain Eukaryota; kingdom Metazoa; phylum Arthropoda; class Arachnida; order Araneae; family Eresidae; genus Stegodyphus; species Stegodyphus dumicola. The sequence goes on from NC_140776.1 coordinate 172,654,506, forward strand.
CCCTAATGATGAAGTATAAGCTTCCCACATATAATTATTCTATTCTACTATGGTGTAATTTGATATTTCAATTTTTTTTTCAAACTGCATACTCTTTTGAAAAAGTTACTACATTACCAACTTTTGATCTTGCCAATATTGGCAGACATGAGGATATAAATCATTTATACATAGCTAGACATATACAGCTAACAGACAAGTATTAAAAAAAGTATTTTGAAGCTTTAGACATATATAAATTAATAAAGTATTCTACATGAAAAAGAATATATAAGCATCAAAATAATATTCAATTATTTGGTCTTTTAATCAACTTACCAATTTAACAGTTGGCTGCTCACCAGTCAAGTAATTTAAAATGCAGTATACTAAAACAATTACGTTGCTAATAACAAAAACCATAAGTTCATCCCATCTTTCAGTGAAAATTGAATGGACAGAATAATGGTAACAAAACACTGAAAAAGAAAGACAGATTTATAAATAAAAGTTCAGATTTCTTTTTAAAAATGTAATTTATGAAGATAATACAAAAGAAATTAATATTTAATCTTTTTCATATGAGAAAAGAGATTTTCTTGCACAACTATGGGGACAAAGGCTGTCATAAGTCATTTTATTCTAAAAGATAACAGAATTTCACAACTCAGCTCAATTTACAGAAAACAATAAAAAAAAATCAAAATTCCAAAATACTTAATAATTGCTTTCTTTAAAAAATTGTTACTGAGTTAAATAATGTATGCATAAATACTTTCTTTCATTATTAAAGCTGATCATTTTTATACTGCGTATTTTGCTATGTAAAAAAACTAAAAGCAAAGCATGTTCTTTCGATAGACAACACAGAATGTTTTTTAGCTTTTATTTCTATTCTGATATACTAATTCTGAATATCTAACATTTAATACTACAAGTAAAAAATACTACAAAATAAATAATAAAATACTCTGTATGCTATAGGCTAAATAATATCATTAAAATACTAGAAAAAATAATACCTGCCCTAGACCAGAGATCTACATTACAAGAGAAAAAGAGAAAAAAAAAATTTCTTTACATTTCAATACCATATGCTTTCATTTCTTTTTAAAATACAAGAAGAAAAAATGGTGTTGTTCACTAATGCTCACTTGCAGCCCAAACCCATGAAAATTCCTCATGGCAAGGAGCGCAAAATACGTCTGACCTTGGCAACAGCCTTGAGCACCATATAGCTGACAATCTGATTAGCCCAGTTCTGCCCCCAATTTTGATGGAAAGCACCTCAGAGGAATGGATCCAAAGGTCTTCTACCCCTCTTCCCCTACCAACGACCTCTCGAGAGGACTTTTGGCTTGCTGATATTTAAAATGCCCCCCATGCTGCACAGACACTATACATTGACAAACATCCATGCCTTCTCTGGGATTCGAAACCGGGTGCTTCAGCATGGCAGTCAGCAGTGATAACCACTATACCGGTTGGGCGGGAAAAAAAAAGTATAATTAAAATTGAAATAAAAGTTTACAATTTGAAAATTAAAAAGCAAAAGAAAAATACATAACATAAAGAGCAAGGAGTTGCAACTATTATTAATCAACTATTGCAACTGTTCTGCAGGAAAACACATGTATGTGGTACTCAACTTCCTAAGATCAGACTTCTCTTTCACAATGCATATACGGAAGTCATCTTCTTCAACAAAAGTTTGTACCTGCTACATAAGTGGTAGCCATTTGGCAGAAACTGAAACATATCCAGTTGACTGGCTTCATATTTCTGTCCATGTTTTCCTTACTATAAGACTACATATTAAGAAATTAAATTCTTATTAAAAAATTATGCTTCCACATACAAAAATTTAATAATAAGCTTTCACATTTTTGTATTCATTGACACTTTTTTATTATTATTTTTGAAGAATACAAAGAAAGACTTCAGAGTATGACCATATAATTCAGTCATTACCAATTTTAAACTCAGTTTTATCTTATATTTTCAGAATATTATATCATTAATTATATATATCAGATTTTCAGTTTTATCATCTGCTTATATATTTAGAACCTTATCAAATTTACTATCATCTCTACTCAATTTAACATAATTCAATAATGACAAATATTTATATTTACTGATAATTATTATTCAAATAACAGTCTGAATACTAACTGAGAGTTATTACAGTTAAACAGATCAAACATTTAGTTAAGAGAGCATTGCAAAAGCAAGGATACATATGCCAATTAACAATATATTTCATAAGAATTCTCCATCATCAAGGCCTGAAGAGAGTAAGTTATTTTCAACATGGGATGTGTACCATATTTCATACATTCCAGTTACTAATTCCATATATCAACTAACCATATTCCATAAAATCAAGGTTATAAGAACTGATACTAGAACTGGTAAGGTTAGAAGTACATTTTCATAATAAACAACCAGCCACCCGGAGGGAGTGATTGATATCCACCAGTGGTGGCAGAGGTAGTGATGTGGTGAGACCAGATGCTGAGGCAAAACAGAATTCCCAGTGTGTCTCCAGTGGGATTACATACAGTGTGGTTCTCTAGATACACAATACACATGGAAATACCTGCATTACTGATGAAAAACACAATGTCCTGTGCACTTCAGCCTAAACAAAGGGTGAGACAAAATGCAACACTGATAGTAAACCTCAAGTGTACAGTCAATAAGAGATTATTTTACACAAAGTCCACAGAAGTTAGCATGGGAGGTCAGCCAAGAGCAAGAAATTCTTAAGTAATGTGGTTCAGAATGTAGCACTTAAAAGACTGTGCTGATGTGTATGTGATGCAGATTTTCCAAGACATTAAATTCTGATTACAGGGGGGGGGAAGAAAAGACATTCATTTGCTATCGACATTCTGCAAAAGATCGATAATAACTCAGATGATTGCTTTCTCAGATAAAATTACTTTTCATTTGTCAAACTACGCTCAACAGATAGGAATATTTCAATGAATATTGTTCCCTTATGTTAGTTATTCATAAAGTCTGTATTTAAAGTGTTAGAACAGGAAGGTTGACAGAATCTACATGTACATGTGGAATATATCTGTGACAACAAAAAGTGATGTGCTTATGAAGTAATAGGCCTTTTTTTAGCCCAAAGGGGCAATTTGCTAGAGGGGCTATTAAATTCGTTTTGGCATTTCACATTGGCTCAATATAAACGGCATTTCACTTTTCAAATTGTTGCCATCAGATATTATATTTAAAGAAATTAAATAATGAAGAATCTGCATGAATATATGAATGTTTCTCATACTGTAAAAAAACAACAGTAACTAGAGACATCAAATTTTGAATAACGTAGTCTTCTAATCGAATATGGGCATTTGGAAGCCCAAATCTGGAATTTGTTTTATTATCTATTTCATACTTTGCAAAACTTTAACAAATTTTTGATTCACAAACTCAATGATTTCAAAGCGAGTGACGGCAAAATTGTATAGGGGGAAAAAACATTTTTATCTCCAGCATGCGAGACTGTGTATCGGGAATTCTAAAGATATGCTCTTTTTTAATTACTTTGTGATACTGCTGTTGAATTGAATTTTATGGTTTAAGTTCGAAGAACATGATATTTCATAAATAAAGGTAACACACAAAACGTTAAAATATATCCTGTTTGGGCATAATATAAAATTTGAAAGCTTTCAGATTTTTTCTTTTAATTGTTCATTTAATTTTATGATTTCATTTATTATTTACTTATTCCTTTTTTTTTTTTTTTTTTTTTTTTTTTTTTTTTAATAGAAGTCAGCTGTTACAGAAAAGATGTCCTTAAGCCTGTTCAAAAACTTAAAACAAAAACAGTTTCTTAATATCATTTAAAAGTAATAGTGATATTGCAGTTGAATGGAGCCCTTTCACAAAGATGCCTATAGATAGGGCAATAGTTTAATGCTTGTATCCTTATATGCTGCAAAACATAGAGAGAGAGACCAATTATATGCCAGACATACATTCCTTGTGCAACAAATAGAGCTCATTTGTTATTACACTGAGCTGTAACTGCTGCTCATGGAACTTAGCGAGTTTGCTTTTAAAATGCACAATTTGGTTTCCAACTACTCCTAATCACATTAAAATAACACTCAAAAAGGGGAGTAACAAATTATAGTCATATATAATAATTAAAATTTTTCATGTGTAATGATTACAACTATATAGTGACAAAATGAATAAAGCACGTTTAATCAGCTTATATTTTCAAAAAGTGCTATAAGTATTAATTTAGCAGAAATATTTTATACATACCTATAGTAAGAAGTAATAAAATGGCAAATGTAAAATCACTTTCACTAGGATTTTCAGTTGTCAGTCTTTGAATTGTTATACCGAGTGATACAGTAAGAGCAATAATCGAAACTGCTAGATAAATCCATTCCAAGACAGTAAAGGTACTGAATGCACGGACCTACAAAAGTAAGAATAAAGTACCAAAAAGGATGTTATAAAAAACATCAAAATATAAAATACATCAAAGGAACAAAAAATATTTTGCAACACTAATACTGCATATCACTACCCAAACTAAAAGGAGCCAATAAAGTTTATACCAAAAACTACATAAATCTTTAAAAATAATAATAATAAATTTTAAAAAAGTAATGACACTAGAAATTATAGAATTACAATTCTATAATTTGTAATCTTAGTATTCTGACATAACATATTCAAAATTCTATATATCAAATAATAGCAAACATTAAAATCTATAATAATAATTAAATACTTCTAGAGCTTTAATGCCAAAGCTTGTTTTCCTATCCTGCTGTACAGGCATTTACTACACATAAATAAAAGAAGCTGCAAATATTTTTTAAGGTGATTTTCCTTTTAAAGTTGATTTTCCTTTTAGCTTAAAATAACACTATTTAGTGCTTGAATTGATGCTTTTAACACAGATAAATTTTAATTTTTTGGATAAATACCTGTTTATATTACTTGTAAATACAGTTTCATAGCTTGATCTTTACAAAAAAAAAAAACTGTATATTGAAAGATACGTTTTTGTGGTTTTCAAAAAGAAATATTCCTATTCCATAATTAAAAAACACTGTGAAATGCAAGGTACTAAAATGTCATAGCACAAATTATGCAACATTACTAATCACAAAGGACAAAACCATTAGCCATTACTTCCACCTGGAAAGAAGACTTGGAACAAATATCACAAAAAGGTACATAATATTTCCAAGTTAAATTGCTGGTGACGAGAAAATCTGCCAATGCAGGAATCCATTGCAAAATCTTAAATCCATCTGTAGCAAAAGTATATAAAATGATAAAACAAGATTTACAACTTAAAAAAACTGAAAACACATAATGTCCATCATGAGGCATACGACTCAACCTTGTATGAAATTTCTAGAACCTTGTATGAAAACTATTTAGAAGGAGATTGAAGCATCTAGTATGCAGGTATATGCTAATGTCACTTATCTGACTCTGATAAAATTAATAGTTCATTACTTATATCTTACTTACATCCATTTATAATATTTATTTACATTTTTTTCATTGAATCTCAGAAAAACAAATCGGCTATTGTTTTCTTGGTTTTCACGGTGATTTAACATTGCCAATATTTTTTACCTTAATCAGAAACTTGATAATGACACAATGAATCAATGTGACCGAAGCAATACTACATGCCCCCTCCCCAGCGACAGCTATTACGTAAGATAATGTTTTAAGTTACTGGGGAACTTCCCATGTTTGCCACTTGTCGTAGTCTTAGTTTCATTGCTGAGTCTTTGGATTTTCTTTAGCAGCCTTGAGTTCAGATGTTTCGCCAAGTTCTGCTTTCTTGGAATGTGATTCTTGGAAAGGAAAATCTCTTTCTTTCATTAGAAAACATGGTTTTACTCTGTCGATCCAAACTTTTTAAATTTTTTCCTGCATTTCAATATCAAAATACTTATTAGTTCTTTCTCTTACAGGATATGGTCCAAGACAGACATGTTTTAGAGAATGTTGTTGTATAGGCTATGTTGATGTTGTTGTTTTAGAATACATGAGAACAGATGGAAAATTGTTTAGAAACAAAGATTGTCCTATATTCATGGATTGTGGTAGGTCTTGATTTCATATCTCATTATTTTCAGAAGGTTTTGAGAAAATTCAAACTATTTCATGCGAGGCACTGCTTAGAAAAATTCTCCTGGTAATGCTAAGCTGGTTTCATATACAAATATGTTGATGAGCAACCTAAGTCTTCTTTAATGGGAGATCTTATGCCTAAAAGAATGAAAAGCAATGCTTCCAACCATGATTTTTATTCCAACAAGTGATATTTTAGCCTTGCTTACAAAGTTCTGTGTTGTCTTTCGATCAAGCTATTTGCCTGCAGATGATATGCAGTTGTAGTTTATTCGTGTGAAAAACCTAGATAGTTTCCCAAGGCTTGGAAAAGTTGGTTATCAAATTGCTGACCTTGGTCTGATGTTGTGCGATTCAGAATTCCAAAGTATACAAGCCAAGTATAAATCAAAGCTTTAGCGACCGATCTTCTAATAGCACCACATCATTTCACTGTATAAAATGATCGATGATAGAAGATATTTGAGTCCTTTACAAATAGATAACAGACCAACCAAATCTATGTTTAGCCGAAACGGTTAGAGTAGAGAGGAGGATACGCCTTGTATTATCACAAAGTCGTTGTTTCATTTATTGTAGCCTAAGTACTTGAATGTTATGGAAACCCTATTACGATGTAATCAGTTGCATGACTGCAGTAAATTCATAAGGATTTGTATGTGCTGGTTAGGAAGTATATTGTTTGAGTTGCGGTTTAGACAGTAAAATGGCTGAATGTTGTAAGATTAATTTGAAGTTTCTGTAAGATTTGGAATGAAAGGAGAAAAGAGCATTAATTGAGTGGTGTGTAAATGAAAAGTTTACTTAGTAGCCATTATAAGTATCCTGTTTGTAGGAAGGAAATACATATGGTCAAACTTCGGATGATACCTACACTATGGAGGATATTTTTTACTCTTATTTTTGTGAATTTATCTGGTGATGCCAGTACACAGATTCTACTTCAGATAATTTTAGGAAGTTTTTGGATGTTGTTAAGGAATTCTGTTTGACTGAAGACAGGAAAATTTATAAATAAGGTAAGTGGATATTTCCTTTGTGCAGTGCTAAAACGAATTTCCTCTTTTACGTTATTTCATTATTTGATTTAAAATGTAATTTATTGAGATTATATGTTTTTGTTGGCTGCTTCTTTGACTTTTTAAGTGAATATAGATCGATGTGTACAGGGACAAAGTCAAGGTAGTGCACAATGCCTAGTTTGTGTAATTCTCCGATTTTTTTAAAGTGAAAATAGGTCGATGTGTACTTGGATATCGAAAATGTGCAATTCTTTGACTTGTTATTTTGGATTAGTGTAGCGGCGATTTTTTGCGCAAAACTACACAAAGCCAAAATAACAAGTCAAAGAATTGCACAAACTCAGTATCCATGGGCCGCCAAAGGGCACTTTAATAATTAGCAGTTGCTTAGCAAGCTATTCAATTAATAACAAATATGCTTAATAATTCAAAGCTGGGTTTTTTTATAATATTTCCATGTTTTTAAAAAACTTTTTTCTTTTGCTTAGGGAAGTTGATTTCTTCATGGTTTATTCAAATCACATAAAGCCTATGTTAAATGCTAAAATTATTTATATATCTATTTGTGTGTTAGATATAACTAACATGTAATGGATAATTATATAACAAAGGATTATTCAAATCCCACAATGGAACCTTCATAATTAATCAAAAAACATTTATTAAAAATGAATTAAACTACTTGGTAAAAAGACACAAATTGTAAATTCAGTTATTCTTTGTTTAGCTGAAAAAATAACTTAAAAGTTGAGAAGTTCAAGTAAAGAAAATACTAATTAGATTAGGAATAGAATGATGCAAAATACATATTTTAAAGTTAAAGACGTATTAAAATTTTTCTATATAGATTCTACAGCTACGATGTAGCATGCAATATATTATTAAATATTTCTTAGAACTGCACAGACAGTACAGTGGTTAGTAATTCTGACTGCCATAGTGATGGGCTCAGATTCGAATCCTGAAGAAAGAATGGTTGTAACTGAATGTCCGTTCACATGAGGTAACAGTGGCCACCTATTAGGTGCTTCTATAATCAAATGGTCACCACTTCAGGCCTCTGTAGTGGGACATGGCTAATGACTATTAAATAAAGTGCCCCGCCGTTAAAAAAAAACTTAGATGATGCCATTGTAATGTTACTTTTATATATGAAATAAATCTATATAACTAAGAATACATATATGAAAATGATTCCATTAATTACTTCAATAACCAATTAAACTTTTAACTTCCATTAAATTTAAATTCCTTCCAAATTTACAAAATAAAAGTGTAAGTAGTAATGCTTAAATAGAATATTCTTATCAGTTATTCAGCCACGTACATTACGAAGGTTGCTCAGCATGACCGAAAATAGGCATCAATTTTATCAACAGACCTCCACTATGCTTTTGTTAGAAGATTTTGAAGTATTTGCAGTATAGCACAAATTTCAATAGCTTTACAATTTAATAATAAACTAAACTCAGTAGCACAACAGCCCTAGTGGGCCACGGCCTGCAGTGCTTCTAAATCTACTTTCTTGACCTTGGGCCCCACAGTCTACTTTCTTGACCTTGGGCTGAGCACTTGCCCAGAGCATATGCCTGAGAACCCCCAGTGTTTAGCCCCAAGCAAATTTGATACTCATTTTATCGATCCATTCAAGGGATGAGTCAACCTTGCCCAGCACGGGAATCGAACCCTGGACCTGTGGTGCAGCTGTGCGACACACTAGCTACTAATTTAATAATAATAACTTCATGAAATAAATTCATTAGCTTTCATATTCGAACATACAATAGGCAAGAAAAAGATATTATTTAAACAACAACAAATTTCAGAGGTGCCACCTAAAAATAAATAATTAAGATGGTAGATCGCATACCAAATAATTACCGATTCTACCGTTTACAAAGAAAATCTGAATCATACATTATTTCAGCTATTTCATAAAAACAGCACTTTCATGAAATTTCAGTTTGTGCATATATAATATATGGTGTCCTGCAAACAATTTATATTTGCTAACTCATCACTTCAAGAGAAATATATTAAAATTAAATTATTTTATCAATCAGCTGACGTCAGTAATACTATGATCTGGAATGAATGAATTTTAACACACTCTTCCATTCTGACAACTGTTACAGCCTTGTAACAATATAATAAATGTGAAAAAGAAAAATTTCAAGTACACGTGACATTCTCTAAAATTAATTAAGAAGCCATTATCCACATGAATTAACAATAACGCTCTTACCTTCCCAAAAGGAGTTTCCTGAACTTTGGGTGGTATCCTTCCAACATTAAATCGACTGAATGAAATCGGACTGTCGGGCGGCTGCGTAGAAGGCATTTCTAAGAATTTTTAAACCATTCACATTTTTTAATAAATATTTTCCACTGAAAGAGAATATCCTGTTAGCATAAACCCACTTTTATAAACCTAAACCTTTACCATTAGTTATACCTGTCATTCAACGTCGTTTCCTACCCCTATTAAAAATCACAGGCACTACAGATTCATAGAAGTTTTGAATTCTTAAAATGCAACAGAGTACCCACACGTAGATTTTCACATGATTAGAAGATATCAGCAACGTTACGCCCAAGAAACTGATAAAGTTTCCACATGGAAACCACACCTCAACATTTTACTTTCACTATTACGTACATGTGACTTTGTTATCATAAAGCTGAGTTGAGAGTTATTAACCTTATCAGCACCTCTAATTTCAGAGGCTTTAAAAAAATTAAATGTTAGTTATTGTTATATATATATATATATATATATATATATTTTTTACTCTCAAAGAAATTTCATCTCTAACAGTGCCGTGTTCTTCATCAATTCTTATATTTTTAATACTTTATGAAACTTAAAGATAAGGTACAAATTTACGAATTTACTCAAAAACATCAAGTATTTTAAGTGGATATGGTGGTTAACGTTTACGGTTCGCGAAAGCTATTTAAAAGGAGATTGATTCAAATTTCAAATCAGCTGAATGTGATTGCATTTAACTTATAAACATATTCAACTTTGATTCCCATTTTTTCATGTGCCGCGCGGTAAATAAATGATGAAATAATTTAGGCGGGTATTTGCATAATTATCACAGGGAGGTTAAAGTGCTGTGTTGACAGGACAAGGAAACTTCAGAGTTCAACGCTTTCTTTTAATTTCGTGTTTAGTTTCCTGCTTGAAGTTGAAGCTACGCTTGCAGTTTTATTGAGCGATGAGTTGTTCGCAAAAAGAAGCTGGTAGTATTACTTTGCCTGAGCAAGACGGTGTTTTCAGAAACCTTAAAAATGCCAAGAGATTTGCTATTGATATTGGTATGCGTAAAAAGCTATAACTGTATAATCTGTAGACTTTTTTTTTTTCTTTTCGCGTGACGTTTTTAAAGCAAATTATGCAGAAATGTTGTCTTATAGAAAAATCACATGTAAACTAAATTAGCAAATAAATACTTGTTATAGTGATAATATTATTCCTCTAAAGTTGTAATTACTGCAAGATTTATAAATTTTTAAAGCATTTAATAATTACTCTCATGATTTATCAGTCCAAATTCTTGCATGTTTTTGGAATTTTCCATAGCGTATCGTAAAATATTTGCAGTAAATGTATATCGTATATTTTTAGGTGGCTCTTTGACAAAAATTGCATATTATTCAACTGTCTCTTACAAACGAGCAGTGTACTCTTTAGATGAGCAACCAGATACACATGTAAGTTAATAATTTTAATTAATTAAGCTTTCTCAAGATAAAAATTTATTGTTGTTTTGTTAAAAATTAATTTTATTTTTCATGTATTGAAAGTTTAATAGCAGAGTGTGTTCTCTCATACACGCGCATGTTTTCGTTGTCACATGAAATCATTTGATTCTGGCACATAAGTCTACTTTTCCTCTTCCCATTCAGTTTGTCTTGTCCTTTGAAATTAACTGGTTTGAAACCTGCTATGAAACATTTTATGTTAAAATAATAGTGGCAAAATAGTCTGTTATATCATGATACTTAAAAGCCTTAGCTACATTTTACATACATACAAATTTAATACATGTGTATATCTTTTGTTTTTAAAATGTTGATCATATTGCATTAGAAATTTATATAAATAATCCCTATTTTTTCCTTTTATATAGGGATTTTTAAATCCTAAGATTATTCATTATGCATTTAATAGTAGTACTAGTACATTAATCCTTTTATTTGCACATGTATTACTCTTATAAAAATTTAACTTTACATTCATTTTTTTTTAATTATTGTAATTTAAGAAATAATGCAATTTTGTAATAGTAAACCTGTTTTTAATTTTTTAACAGCTTTCTTTCAAAACAGGAAGATAAGAATGTAGAATTTTTTAATAATATATTATTGATTGCAAATTAAAATTTGATTAATTTGTCACTTTAAATAAGAATACCAATGGCAGTTTCTGTGATAATTGCTAAATATAAATTTAATTTACTTTTTGTGTTAATAAATCTGCTTTTTTGGGGGGGAGGAAGGAAAGATAGAGTTTAATCTTCAGCATGAATCTAAGCGAGTTTCATTGTTTATCAAAAAACAAAATTTTACTTAGCATACAAGGTAATTATTCAGAGCTAATCTTGCAGCAAATTATCACTTGAAATATATGAAATAATAAACAAGTTGCAATATCATTATATTAAAAAAAAAAAAAAAAAGAGAGAGAGAGAGAGAGAGAGAAGGAAATGTTTCACCACTTCATAGTTAACATGTTTGGATTAAACATTAGCCTAGGTTTTTTTATTCTGAAAATTCATGTTTTCATGAATGTTGCAAAACTTTTACTGAAAGTTCTATGTGATTCTAGTTCATGTATTGTCAAGTGCTTCTATTTTTGAACTGAGTAAACTAAAGACAAGATAATTTAAATCAAATTAAATTTATACGAGTTGGATAAATGTTGTATTTGTGTAACATTTCTATGAAATGTAGTAAATGTTCTTAATTCTGTATTTAAATAATTTTTTTAAATTTGTTTCATTTCCTGTTTTGCAGAATCCTGATGATACTCATTATGAAGTGTGGGAAACCGATGTGGAATTTGCTCGACTGCATTTCATTAAATTTGAAACTAAACACATTGAATCATGTTTGAGCTTTATACGTAAAAATCTTATAGGATCACCTGACTTTATGCGGGGTAAGAGTATTAAAGCTACTGGAGGAGGAGCATATAAATATACAGATCTGCTCACTAATACCTTAGGCTTAATGTGAGTATTATTTTTCTGAATATATGTGAAGGGTTCAGAGTGTTTCTGACGTAATTCCATGGTTGAGAAAGAGATGCTTTTATAACCTTATATTATATAATAACTCATATATATTAAATCCTTGAATGAAAATATGTATGGAAAAGGAATGATTGAAATGCAATAAATATTTAAACAAATCTGGAACAATTTGTCTTATGTAACATATTGGTCAAAGTAGCTATGTTGTATACTTGTAGTCATTCAACAGTCTTCCAGTTTGGCTAAAGCCATTGAATTTTGGTATTTTGACTGGTACAGGCTGACTGAATGGCTGTTTTTTTGTTAATTTTTATCCTGCGTAATGTGAATACAAGTTAGTTTTTCTTATTAAACCACCATAAAGGCATTTTTCCAGACATAGGCCCTTCTTCAAGAGAGAAATTTACTGTGTTTAGTGATATTTCGCCATGTGTTAGCGTCATTTTAATTTTTGTTAAGGGTTTTGAATCTGCTTTTAATATCTTGAAATATTTCTTGCTTTTTTGTGAATATGCTGTTCGCAGTCTCTAATTTACCAAATAAAGAGATGAATGTCATATTTTTTCAAGAAAGATATTCTACTTGACAAGCAAGTAATTCTACTTGACAAGCAAGTAAATTAAAGTGTGCAAAAATGGCCACAACATGAAACTATATGTTAACAACGAAGCCATATGGAAAGTTAATGTTCCATTTGATTTCCAAGCCAAAATGTTAGAAATTGTAAATGAAAGAAGGGCTTCCATGTTTGAAATTAGTTCAGTGGTTCCAGAATATCATTCGTCACTGCTATTAGATTTATGTATTCTTAGGCACAGATTTTGACATCTATCAAATGGTGTGACAAACAGCTTAATGTGTGTGAAAATGCTGCAGTTAATTGGAACAATAACATACGGAAAGTTTGTTACCTACTCATATGCAAAGATTCAATGGATAAATAGGCAGCCCCAATAAAATAGTTGAAATCAATGACAGTTTGTTCGTCCAGCGTAAGAATAACGGGAGTTTTGGAAGAATATGGCTGGAAGATGGTAAGTGCTTTGTCATTCAAATCTTGAATAAAAATGCTAGTACACTTATGGAGAAAAGACAAAATTGATCAACAATCTATTTCGACTGCTAGAATGAATGTAAAATGGAGAAAAATGAAGAAGCTGTTTATGATCACTTTGCTGCGAACTATGAGTACAGTTTCGTAAATCCGACAGCTGGTGTTTGCAGCCATAATGGGAAAACAATGTGAGGTTTAGCCAAGTAACGTAATAAAAAAAGGGGGGGCACAGCTCAACATCACCTCGAATCATATCTTTCAGAAATTGTATGTAGAAAATACATAGGAAAAAGTTTTTGATGAATTGTTGAAAGCAGTTTAAAAAATATGGCCTTATCATAACTGTTATTAAAAATATTCTTAAAAACATTGTGAGTATTGTATATTGTGTTGCTTATTTTTATGTTTTACTTAACGAGCTGGTGAGATATCTCGGTTGATTAGCGATTCAGTCTTGGGGGCCACTATAATAAGAAAGTACCATATTTAATACACCAATATAAAGTTGTATTTGTACCTAATTTACATTGGCATGGTTTTCCTCCAGTCTGATTTATAAATTTAGTGATATTTTCTTGCATTCAATTTCGAATTAAAAATCAGTTGTTTGGGGGATACAAATTTATTTCATTATCTTTGTTTTGTATTCGGCTAAAGTGCAATAGAATAGTTAAAAATGTTTCTGTTCTTGTTTTTAAATTTTTTATTTTTGCCTTTATAGTTTAGATTTTTGAGAGAAAGGTAAAATTTTTTATAGTCTTGAAAATCTAATTCTTTTCATATATGCCCCCCTCCCAAAAAAATTTCTGTATTTTATAATCATATTTTATTCATGTATTTTTTCGTTATTTTTTTAATTATAAAATTGCTTTTGATGTAAATGTATGCAATAAAACTGTTTTATCTGCCTGAGTATTTGCAGAATGAGACATCACATTTTCTATAGCTAATGTGTGCCATTATGTTGATCGATAAAATGAAGAAACTGCTTTTCTTTTTTGCCTTTTAGAATTTGAAGTATTGCCTTCTATATGATGAAGCCAAATCAGATGTTTACAGTTTTTAATTTGTATATTGAATCTATTATTTATAGGGTTGATAAAGAAGATGAAATGGAGTGTTTAATAAAAGGTTGCAATTTTGTTTTAAGAAATATTCCTGATGAAGTATTTGAATACAGACGACATGTAAATCCTGAATATAAATTTCACAGTGTTGAGCCTAATATGTATCCATACCTACTTGTAAATATTGGATCTGGTGTTAGTGTCATGAAGGTGAGATTTTAAATAATCATCTTTTTAACTTGATACTCTAATATCAAATTTCTATACGTAAGCTGCTCTAAAATTTATTTAAATTCTAACTTTTTAATTTTATTAATTCTAATTTTAATTTTTTAAGTTTGCATTAAAAATTTATTTAAAAAGTTTTATGTTTTTTGCATTAAATTGGTAAAGTTTTCATAATCTGCACTTAGAATAGTGAAATTTCTTCCCATAAAATGTAGGAACTATGCATGTTTACTTCAAGTTTCCCTTACACAAATTCCATGTGTTGTCAAAATACAAATTATTGCTGCTTCACTTGGAAAAAAAAATATTTGTTGAAAGCTTTGGGTACAAGTGATCCAGTAAATGAATACAAAACTACATCTTGGATAATTCTTTTTCTTTTTCAAATAAGTGCAAATGTCTCCATGTTGCATGAATTTATGTTGGACTAATAATGTCATAACAAGTCACACACCACAATTATTTGTTAGTACTGTTTTTCACCAACTTATCATAAATGTATTATTTTATGTTCTGTATTCTAAATATATATATAATTCTTAAATGAGTAGGCTTTGCATAGCTGTTTCAGATGATAAACCAGAATTTAAATATAAAGGTCATATTGCTTTTTTATTATTTTTATTTATTTATTATTTCTTTTGTTTGTTTCTTTATTTTAAATTTCACTACTTTCTGTTTACCCTTCCCAAAAAGTTGCCAAATGCTTCATCAACAAATTTCTCACTAAGCTAAAAACTCCAAAATACAAAAGACAACAGCCATTTCCAAAAAATGATAGTGCTCTAAGAATTGCATAAAACAGAAATCAACTAACAAAGTAAAAAATGTAAGAAACATCCATAATAAAATCTTTACCTTTTCTTCTAATGTTCTCTCTATGTACACAGCAATGTATTTTAACTTTAAAAAAGATCAGAATTGCACAAACTGCAGTATGTATAACTTGGCATTGCGCACACTGTCATTTTTTCAATATACCACAGCCATTTGTTTTCCACTAAAAAAATGAGAATTGTATGAATTCATCATTACTCACAAATTTCAATCTACAAAATTCAGTCATTTAAGCAGTACAACTTCATGGAATGCAAATTTTTATCTTTTTTCTTGGGCAAATGCCATATTTCTGAAAAATTTCCATCCACCAACAAACTCCATACTCCTGTTACAATTCCTTATGAGGAAAAAAAAATTTATTCAAATGGAATATAAATAAACACTGAGCCAAAAAATTACCCTTGAATTTGAAATCTGGTGAAAATCAGCTCTTGTCTGCTGCATGTGCACACATACCTTACCTAGATTTCCCCATAAATACATTTTGGCAACATAGTGCATTCCTCATGAATGCTTTTCAGGAGGGTGCAGATAATCAATGTTTGCTGGAAAATTTTTCTTTAAGGTATTAAATTGCAATCTGAAGTTCTTACATAATAATATACAATATTAAATATGTAAAAAGTAATCTTCATAAATCAGTGAGCCTCTTATATAAAGCAGAGTGACATTTTTTAATATAAAATGAAAGCAGAAAAGATTCTGTATTGCGTTTTCTCTTAAAAATTTTAATTATTTTTATATTTTTGCCATATAATGTAAAAGGAAAAATTGTTTGATAATTGCATTTTTGTAAATGTGAACAACTTTTAAATCTAAATTAGTTATTTAAGTACTTTCTAACTCTTCACACTCCTACTGAAAAGTTGGGAACTCGTTGACCTCGTTAGGAAGCACTTGAGAAACATTGATGATTAATTTTTTTCTCAAGAACACAATAGCCATTTACAAAATGGTGGCTCACTAAGAATCCCATACATAATTAATCAGTCAATAAAACTGAAGCCTGAAACATCAATAATAAAACTCTTACCTTTCTTTAAAAAAAAAAAAAATTACAAAAAAAAAACTGAAATCTTTTGGATTTTATAATTGCGACAAAGGAGGCATTTTTTTAACATCTTGTGTGTTGCCTTTATTTATTAAATATCATGTTCTTTGCACTTAAACCATAAAATTCAATTCAACAGTAATATCGCAAAATATTTAAAAGAGCATATCTTTAGAATTTACAAAAAAGAATTTTCAATACACAGGCTCGCTCGCTGGAGATAAGTGGTCCCCCCCCCGGATAGTATTGGCATTGCTCGTTTTGAAATTGTTGAGCTTCCTAATCAAAAAAATCATAAATGCTTTTCAAAATATGAAATACATAATAAAACAAATTCGGGTTTCCAAATGCTCATATTTGGATGGAGACGTAAGTTATTCAAAATTTTATGGCTCTAGGCACTGTTGTTTTTTCACAATGTGAGAAACATGCATACATTTATGCAGATTCTTCATTATTAAATTTCTTTAAATATATTACAGGGCTCTAATATTTGGTGGCAACAATTTAAAAAGTGATTAACCGTCAGCACAATGTACAGGCCAAACAAACATGTTCTTCATACATGAGTTGCTACATTAAACACTTTTTCCCATATATTTTTGCACATTACATATATTAATGACATACTGCTTTGCCTTTTGAGTACTTTTCATGACTTTTTAGAAGGGGGGAAGAGTAATCAGAAAGTATCATTATTTATGTTAAGGTGCAACAAATATTAAAATGATGCATTGTTGTACTTGAAGATAAAAATTTAAAAAACAAACTTTTTTAAGGTTGAATCAGAATCATCTTATGAAAGAATAGGAGGATCTGCAATGGGAGGTGGTACTTTTTGGGGTCTTGGATCGCTACTCACTAAAGCAAAGGTACATGTTTTTATAAAATGCTTTTTCTTTTTTTTAATATCATATCAGTACTGTCATCAAAATCAAGTGTAATCAAAATTATTTCAGTTGTATAATCATATCATTATACCTAGGATCATATATCTAGTTAAGCCTTGCTTTTTTTTTTTAATTTTAATAGCTAATTACAGAGCTACTAATCCTTCTGGTAAATATCGTAGCCTCCTGATTTTTTATATTTTAATCTTGTCAGCTATGTTAATGGAACTGACTTTAGATGCTTTCATGAAGATCCATAGCTTTTGTGTTTCTGTTACATGGACACAATGTGAAAAATGATGCATGCATTTGGTATTTTTATTATTATTACGTAGATTTACTAGTTATAAGTTTGAATGTTACAGGGTTTTGACGAACTGCTTCAACTAGCAGAAAAGGGAGACCACAGGAATGTTGATATGCTCGTTAAAGACATTTATGGAGGGGATTATTCAGGCATGGGATTGCCAGGAGATCTAATTGCTTGCAGCTTTGGCAAAGCTATACATTCATCAAGGGACAAAAATTTTAATCCTGGTAAGACTGGCACATTTTAAATATAATGCATAATAATGATCTAAACTATTTTTGTATTTTAACAATTTTTATTTGTAGGATTGTCAGCACTGTAAGTTATAATTTATTCAAAACTGCTAATAATGGCTTCAGAGTTTCTGGTTTGACCAAGAAGGAAACTTTTCAGATTCATAAAATATTTCTATGTTAGAGAGTGTTTTATGTGTATTCCCTACGTTACATGTTCTACTGTTAAACCTTTTCTTCTTTGCAAGTGGAATTACGAGGTAAGATACAGCTGTCTGAAATGAGTGGTGCATTGTCAAATATGTAATGACTTGATATCTCTGAAGAAATGGACAGCCACGGATTCACTGTGGCATCCAAAATGCCTTACAGCAGGACAGTACTGCATCCCATTCAAGTGTGAAATAGTGGGGGAATGAAATAAAACAGGTGCCTTCAGAGTCTTTCCCTGATAAGATCATGAAAATATGTAACATGATCACATCAGATTGGTGATTAACTGAGTAAACTGTTGCATCATATCCAGGCATTTCTAAGGAGTGCATGTATATAATTTTTTGTGAGCATTTGGACATGTACATAGCTGCTGCACATTGAAGTCCCCAAAACTTCACAGTTAGCCAAAAAGCACAAGTTAGTGTTCTCCTTGATTCAAATTTGTAATGCATTCATGCTAACCAGGAAAACTTCCTGAACAGATCTGTTATTAAGAATGAAAACACAGTTTCATTTCAATCCAAAGACAAAATTGCAGTGTTAACAGTGGAAAAATTTCTCATCTGTTCTTCCAAAGAAGCTTCATTGGCGGCCTTTCATAGAAAAAGTGATGGTATCAGTTTTGGGGATGTACAGGATGCTGCCTTCCTGCTAAAAAAACAGTTCGTTAATGCAGAGTACGACTGTTACAACAACTGCAACAACAAATTCAATTGAAATACCATGTCAAACTGTAATGCAGTATTCTTTCATGAAAATATACTATGCTGCACTGCTCACCAGACACTCTAGCAACTATACGTATGCCTGCGATTTTAAATTTTTCAATATCTTCCTATTCACGAGACTTCACACCTTCAGATTATCATCTGTACATTCCTATAAAGACATACCTGAAAGTTTATCATTTCATTAAATGGACGAAGCTGTTTTGAATGCTGTAAATGACTAGTTACACACCCAGAAAAATATCTTTTTTACAGTGGATTAGAAAAACTGGAGAACTGTCAGGAACAATGCAATCAGCTACTAGGTAACTGTAAAAAATATATAGAGAGAATAATTTATTTATTAAATAAGATTGATTATATTATCTGCTAAGATTAATTATAATCTTTAGTCTGTCAAATAGCTGTCAAATCTAATGTTGACAGTGAAAATTCCTTTTTCCCTTTCTTAAATTCTTCGTTATGACACGACAATTAGCCAGAAATTAATTTCCATTCACTAGTATTTTCAAAAAATGTTAACAGACGGTTTCGCTCAAATAAGAGCTGCACAGCATACGTCCCTCAAGAATTCCTAGTCCCTCCCACACCATAAATTACTTCACACAAGTCTTACCGAATGATATAATTCAAAGCCCCGTTGCCGCTAAAGAATTTTCTGAAAACGACCCTTCTGAGTCAGGGTCAGACTCTTCGCGTTTTTGCCCACTCCCAACTACAAAGACCGTAAGTTAATTAATGCTTTTTCTGGCCTTTATATCTTCATGTGCATTTACTTTTCTTATTATATATATTTTTATTTTTTATTTGTTTTTACAAAGATTGCATTATTTTCTTATATTTTGTAATTTTCTAATGTTTATTTCAACTACTTTGAATTATATTTCATAATGACAATTTCTAATGTTTAATTTTTGCAAATAATACTGAGCTCAAATGCATAAACACGAGGGTGTCGGGGAATGCTTACTCGAGTGATATCACATTTACTGCTGAAATTGCTTTTCACTCAAAATTGAATTAGTTAAAATACTTAATTGGAATGAGTTCTTTGGATCTCTGCGTTGTTTCTTAATCCCTTCTATTCCCCGAAAAGTTTAGCCTGACTTGAATTGCTGATTTGGCATTGCCTTATTGCTCGAGTAAAGGATGAAAAACCTTCGTATTTATTTTTTAATTATTGTTCATTGAACGGGAGTTCGTTTGTTTCCCTTGAAAAGTCAACTAATTTCCAATCAATGGCAATGATTAGTTGCATTTAATTTAATTCTTGCTTTTAATTTATTCCTTTTACCATTGGGCCCACCAGCGGCTGAGCGTTAAAGACGCTGAACACTGGTAGTTCGGTCCGAGGTTTGAATCCCGCGAACGGGCTGGCTGCATGGGCGTTTCCGTGGTTTTCCCCATGTGTAACGTGTATACGAGCCAGTTTCCCTTAAAAAGTCCTTCACGAAGGCATTCCTCCCTTCAGGCAGATAGCCTTTGAGGCTTTGCTGTAATTAAGTAACCTAACCTAACCTTTTACCATTGTTATTCATGATTTAATTCCAGTCCCCGTTAAACATTTTTAACAATTTACATTCAAGTTACTTAAAAACATCTTTCGAAATAAAACTTACTAAGTGTGGATTCACTCTTTTCAGATCATTCTACTATAATTAATCTTAGGAGATAAAATAATCAATCTTATTTAGTAAATAAATTATTATTAACTTACTTTGCAGCAATTGCGCAAGTAGTAGAACTTAATTTCGCACATAATGAATTTAAGATTATATATATCAGCTTACTACCACATAACCTTCCGTGTCAGGTTGAAACTTTCCAGCTGACTTATATATGTTGATTAATTGGTCTTGTAACCAGTCAGCATAAATGGATTGCTAATTATCTTGGATGTATTCTTCTATAGCATTTTAACAGATTATTAGTGTATTATAAAGTCGCATATCTTGTTTTAAAACAAAGGTTTACGAGTTCTGTTTGTTTAGGTGATCTGAAACTGTTTTGACGATAGTTTATGCATTTATATATAAACAGGTATTAAGTTCTTCTTTCCTTGTTGTGTTTTCTTACCTGGTAGTGAAGTATGATTTTTTAAATGTTTTAATCAAAGTTAGTATTTTTAAATTCAAGCAACTTTCAAGATTTATAATTTGCAGTCTCTCTTTAGCAATACTCTGCATAAAATTAGGAAATTTCCTTTTACAGGTGTAATTTAAACTGTATTTCCATAGTTTGTACCATTTATCTTTGTAGGTGACTTTGTGACTTTTGTATCTTTGTTTCTTTATTGTTATCAATATTTGGCAAATGAAAGTTTTCATCCCTGCAAGATGTTGCATGTAATTCTTTAGTGTTCATAAGAGGATAGTTCTTAGAAGTGTAATTAGCAAGTTGATACAAAATGTCTTTCAATTTCAAAAATTAATTAATGTGCTTTTGGGTTATTTGTTATTTATACCTCTGGATTTTATATGGTTCGGTTTTTGATAATAGTCTTATTGAAAAAAATATCCAAACCAACAAAAAACGCATAGGGACATATTATGTAACTGACTTTCGTCATAATTAGCAAATCCACATCCAAAGAAATTATTACACGCTATACATGAAAATGTTAATGATACTTTAAAAATAAACGTAAACAAAACAATATATATTTTTCATTAAAATGATAAAAGATTAACAAATGTGAAAGAAAATAATTTGATCATTAACTAAGCAATTTTTATATTGATAACCTCATGTAGTTAGTTATCTTTTTTTTCTAAGCATTTTTAGACTGTATTTTTCATGAAAAATTATCTGTTAAACTTTATAAAAAAAAATTTTAAAAAAAGCTTAATTTGTTAATGATCTTTGTTAATTAACTATATAAATTTAAAATTCTATTAAGATTTTCAAGTCCATTAATTTTCTAATCATTTTCAATTTTTAAATGCATAAGTTTCCTTCTGATTTATTCAGCAGAAATTGATTAGTTCAAATATATGAAATATAGAAGTAAGAATCCCTCTTTCTTCTTGCGCTTTATGGTCTTTATATGCACATGCATTTACAACTTTCAAAACCTGAAAACACATGTGTGCAATGTTATCATCATGAGAGGATTTGTAGGTCCTTTGTTTTTTACTACGATATATTTGACGATGTTTTTAAACTGCTAAGTTTTTTAACCGCTTTATTTTCGACCACGATATTTTGTACCACAGTGTTTAAGAACTGCAATGTTTTCTCCCATGACGTTTTCTCATTGTTTCCTCCGTGATGTTTTTGCTGCGAAATTTTCAGCGGACATCGTTTGTTCTTGATAACGTGTCACTTTTTAATTGACTGCTTGTATTTTAACATACTTCATTTAAAATTTTTTAATGACTTCCCTGTTGATCGAATAATCAGGAAATTTTCCAATTGCGGGCACTTGTCTATAACAGCATTGACCTCTCCTAAGGCCAGAAATGGTGGCTATTTTATTGTGGAGACACCTAATAGGTGGCCACCGTTACCTCCTATGAAGGGACAAATAATTTTACATCCATGTCTTCTCCAGGATTTGAACCCAGACCCTTTGTATCGCAGTCGGGCTCTCCAACCACTATACCATCTGGCAGAAAGATGTCAATACATATTTATTTCAGTACTCGAGAGAAACTGCCTTTTATCAATAAATTTGATAATATCTGCTACATATTTTAATGTTTCATGTTTTAAGATTTTATACCTGCTTCACATTTCATATTCTTGTATCATGAGTAACATTTCAGTATTCATCATTTTATTACTTCATTTCATTTTATATGTTGTTGTGTTAAATTTGTGATCGTGCTTAATTGTTTCGTGTATTTAATTCTGTATTCTGAACATATGTCTGGCACAATAACTTTTCAAAGTTGTGTGCCATATAATCCACTAATCCAAACTTGTAAGAGGCTGTCAATCAGAGTTCAGAAAATAATTTATTCCATTTTTTTAGTCTTTTATGATATTAACTTATGCTGTTATTTTATGTATGTTTAATGGTTGAGAGATTGTTGATTATTTCAGATTTATATTTTAACTTGTGCATTTCAGTGTAGCTTGAGTAATCAGCATCGGGTTTTTATTCAGGACAATTTGCAGGGGAAGACATAGCTCGTAGTCTTCTTTTCATGATCAGCAATGACATTGGACAGTTGGCTTGTCTCTATGCCATGATGCATAACCTGCAGAAAGTGTATTTCGGAGGCTACTTTTTAAGGGCTCATTATCTAAGCATGCACACTATTTCATACGCAATCAATTACTGGAGCAAGGTAATTATAAAACATTTATTAATTTAATGCTTAATTAATGCCTTCGAGTGGCATGACTGCCTTTATCCAATCATGAGATTTTTTTGTCACTTTATATATATATATATATATTAGCTTATAATTTAAAATATTTTACTTTTTACTTTCTTTAATCCGGGAGCACACACGTACATATGAGTTAAGGCCCGTCCACACGAGGACGCTCCCGACGTAGTTGACGTAACTTTTTTGACGCCGGCGTAAATTCGCGTGACGCAGAAGACGTAAAACTGAGTACACTCCTGTTCAGCTTTTTGCTCGCGTATAGCCAATAGCCAACAGAGTTCTTATCACGTGTCATAATCAGAAAAACCTTCTTGCTTACCCGTTTCAATATGGCATCAGAACCACACAGAGATGAGTTTTTGCTTAGAAATATAACTGTATACAGCAATACAATAATCAGCATTGTTTACGCCATCTTCAAATTTCTCAAACCGTACATATTGGTATACATTTAAAATTCTCATTAAAGGGGAAAACTGTATATTTATAAAGCAATAATCCGACCAGTTATCCATATGCTTCACCTATTTATAACACCTTAAGTAATAGGAACCTAAATAAATTAGTTTCTACGAAATCAAAGTTTGTCTTACAAAATTCTCCTTAATTATTATAAATATTGGCTATATCATGTGTAATAAAAAGCTCTATAAATATCCCAATATTAATACACCAAAAACTAACTTCAGCAATATAACAACTTCTAAAATAAAGCAGTTGACTTCAATAAAATACAATTATGAAATTTTGGAACAAAGTTACAACTTGTGTCATATAGCAATCATTTATTGAAGTTTAATTAAATTACCTTTGCAGTGACTTCTACTTGTTACATTATTTTTCACAAACACTGCTATCACAGATAGCTGAGTGGAAAGCGCGCTGTTATGGTGGCAAAGGAATGGAAAGGTGGCGAGTTCGAACCTCTCCAGTAGACAATATATAATTCAGCTAGCTTTTCTCATTTTGAAACGTGTTTCTTATATTTAATCATGAATCATTATATTCTTATTTTACCTATTATTATTGTTTTCATTTCTTATTTTATTCATTATTATTGTTTTAATTTAGTTTAAAAATGTGCAGTGCAAATAGAAATCCTTATGTAATAATATATCTGCATCTCTTTATCATATATCATCTATAAATTCTCTTTATTTTTACTTTATTGCATATTTTATCATGCACATAATTTCTCATAAACTGTCCAAAGTTTGAACCTCATTCCTAAATTCAAAAATAAATAAAAAGAAAAACAAAAGACCAAGGGAGAGGGAGTTAAAAAAATATGAAGTTGGTTTTATTATATGGTGGATGGTGTATATAAAGAGAATTAAGTAATTTAATTATCTTTATATACTGTATTCCAAACCAATTTTATAAATCCTAATTTTCATATGATATAGAATCTGCAAGTCTGTCAAACTGGTCGATACTCATCCTGAAGGAATTAAAAAACAAGTAATATACCCCTCAAAAAAATTAAGTCAATTCCTACTTAGGTCCACAAAGAAGAACTTAAAAAATGCAGAAATAAATAAAAATACAAACAGAATTTTTTTAAATTAAAAATTTTAATATGTGAAAAGCTGTATTAACATCAAGTGTCATTTACTACAAGTTTAAAAAATTGTATTTGAACTTGAGTGGATGAATAAAAAGTATTTTATGTACTGAAAATTTGAACAAGATATAGGGAGAGTGTGAGCTAATAGTAGGAATTTAATAATTTCGGATATTCCTTTTGCAAACAAGGCAGTGAAAAAAAATCTCTTTGAACAGGTCGCTCTAAATGAATCTTTCAGACTTATTCTTGCCTTTTTTTCCATTTTTGTCTCTGCTTAATAATTGCACTTAATAATAAAGTTTCAGCTATAAAAAAAACATCTGATTTAGGCAACTTGCCGCAAACATACAGAAGCACAGAGAAGTAATAAGATACAGCTCTGCTGACACTATATTACAGCATCACGTGATTTTATTGCGCAAAATAATTCTATTGGTTAAATGCACTCTTCGCAAGCGTACTCGTTTGGATACTTTTACTCTGGTAACATAAAAGCGCGTTCGTCAGCTACGTTTCGAGCGTACTCGTGTGGACGGGCCTTTACACGAGCACGCATGCTGGGTCCAAATGACCCGATTCATGTTTTTTGAAGAAAATACTGTAAATTTTCAGAAAAAGTGTTACATCTATCCCAATAATAAATTTTATGATCAAATTTTAAAAATATGCACATTAAAATTCATAATTTCTCTAAATGCTTTTATGAAATAAAATTCCTTAAAGGAATGGAAAATCCTATTATACATTAGCATAGAAAAAAAAAATAGTATACCTTTACTCTCTCTCGATTCTTATTTTCTTTATTAGTTCTATGGGCGCAGAGAACAAATATTAGCAGCACAGTGAAGAAAGTGTTTTCTTGTGCTCCAAATACAAATATTTTTCACATTTGGGGAAGTGTTTTCATTTTTGTGTGCTTTTTCACTGAGGAAACACTGTGGTGTTTTTTTTACAATAATTTTTTCCTCACTCATTCTCACTCTCATTTTCAGAATCTATATCACTATCTGAATCAGTATCACGTGAACTAAAATTTCATGATCACTTTCGTCCTCATTTTCTTCAAGGCATTCTTTGCAAGTTGATACATCTGATAACTTTTGCAAAATTTCTTTGTTGTAAGATAAATTTACAAAATATGTTTGCCACTTTCCATACTATCACAAATCAACTATGGAATAGTAGCATGACAGGCACGCTGATCGAAATCGACTCCAAATCAAAGCCTATCAAAAAAATTTCGGAAACATAAAGAGGTCGACCTAATACACAATTACACTGGACCTCAACAACTTGCATGAAATAGGCGTGCTTTGAGAAAGGTTTGTTTAATCATGCGGGTCCTTTGGATCCAATGTGCGTGCTCACAAGTTAATGATGTAAATGTCATCTTAACGAATTGAAGTTTATAAAACAGACTAAAATAGGCAGTTGTATAAATTTTGCTTATAATTGCTGTTTAAATGCAAGTTTTCAAGACCAAATTCGAACACCTGTACCACTCAGAGGGTTACTGTTCTCTATATTATATTTTCATATAATTTTCTTAATAAATGAATTGCCTTTTAATTTTTTATAGCTTAAAATGTTTTAAAATGAAAGAATATATTGGTAAAGTTTGAGGAAACTTTAATATCATTAAATTAAGTTTCATGTCTTAGTTTATAGCATGCTTCAGACAGAAGTGAGATGGATAGGTATTATACAAATTACTTTTCCATTTAACTGACGCAGATCTCTCTAAGCAGACTTTATTGGTAACAACACATGGTATATACTTAAAAAAATTTTAATAATGCTGCAAATTTCGCTAAGCAGACTTTATTGGCGATAACACACAGGATGCACATAAATAAGTGTTAACAAATGTTGGTTCTAAGAATTTTTTTTACTTTGGAGGCATAAATATTTTAATATATTTTGAATCATTTTAATATCATGTTGCAACTTGTTTTGAAAATGTGGCCATAAAAGGTTACCAGCGGAGATATTTTGTTTTGGCATCGGTTGATCATTTTTGGCGACTTTATCACCTGCACCGGTGAAATGGAAAAGTACCAATAGCTCTGAGCCACCATTTACTGTGACTGGGTTTTTTTTTTTTTTTTGTTTGTTTTTGTTTTATTAAAGTACAGAGGATTCTCAATAATATAGGCATCCATATACTACTGTTTTTTACTTATATAAATGGGAGAATAAGAGAAGGACATACTTGAGTATTTGTAACAAGAGATATTCAGTTATAATGTAGAATAATGCAGTATGCAAGCATAACATAAATAGATATATTCTTTTTCTTCTTATGGCTGGCCCACCAGTGGCTGAGTAGTAAAGTCCCTGAATACTGGTAGTTTGGTCCAAGGTTCGAATTCCACTAATGGGCTGGCTGCAAGTCTGTTTTTGTGGTTTTTCCCTATGTGTAGCATGTATACGTGCCAATTTCCCTTAGAAAGTCCTCTATGAAGGCATCTCTTCCTTTAGGCAGATAGCCCTTGAGGCTTTGTCATGATCACATAAACCAGACCAATACAAATCTTCTCTTGACACGACAACCTAGAAAGGGCTATGACCTTCTTTGAAACTATCTTCCACAGTATTTCTTATTTTAACTATTTATTGTGTGTAATTTTAATTATATTAAAGCCACTATTAATTTAATCCAATAATAAAAATTTGGACTTTCTTTCAACTCATTTTCCAAAAAGTTTAAAAATTGTGAATATTAAGGAAGGATTCTGTTGGAAAATGTGACCAGTAGATTTTATGTAGTTAATTTTAAGCATTTGACAGTATTGACTTGTGGTTATATCTATTATCCATTCATCCTTCAACGGTAAAACTCTTGTTGGAGGCATGCCAGGAAAGTTTAATTTCCATTTTAGGGAAGAAAATGTTTTTGAAATTTCCTTTCCATGTGAATAACATTCTTTCCTTATTATTTACTGGAAACATTTTGACAGTTTTTCGTGCTTTTTGATTGCTTGCATGCCATGAAGTATTAAAAAAACAAGACTACAGCTATGTCTTAACAAAACATAAAGTAAACCGATACATGTTGTCAAAATTGACCTTTTTTACAAGTAGATTAAAGTTTTTCTACCCAAGCACTGAAGCATTCCATGGATCAACTTAACTTGATTAGATAGTATGTCTCACAAGCCATCAGTGTTTACAATTCAAAAGATTTTTCTTAGGACTTTCAGAAATAGCTAGAGGAATTTCTTATACTTTCAATAATGTCCCAAGTTTCAGAATCGTAAGTATAGGTTTCATTAAAATGGTTAAATTAGTATAAGTGAATGCTCAGGAACCATATTTCAACAAAGTATTTATATTGATATATTGTGAAAAATCATCTATTTTTCCTTAATAGTAATTTGGTAATTTTTTTATTCATATAAATAATCACCTTTCCTTGAAGAACTGTCTTCTTTTAAGGCCAAAGGAACAATTCGCCCAGAAGGGCATTTTTCATCTTCATCTTGGCATTTTCTGTCGTCCACTATTAATGCTGTCAAAAATTATTGTACTTTTTTAATGTTTCTGAATTATATTGGACTGCCCATAACAGACTAATGGCAGTCATGCCTAGGTTTGGCATAGGACTAAAATATATATATATATCTCTATACTATTAAAATCTGTGCGCGTCTGTTTGTTTGTTTGTAACCTCATCTTCTCCGAAACGGCTGGGTGTAGAGCTTAGCGGAGCATACCGTTGGATTCAGGACGTCCGTAGCTCGCCATTTTGGCCATTCGCATCTTCGTGCGACTTTAATTAGCAAAGATGGTAATTAGCGCGAAAAATGCACAAAAAATCGGTATCTCCGGAACTTACCGGCCGATTTCTTTGAAATTTTGAATTTTAAACCCGCGAGATGATGAAACGACGGATGGAATTGATTCTGCACTGATTTGCGAATTAGGAGCCTAATTAACAGGGTAATTAAAGACGCCCTAATACCCCTTTTTCTTTCCTTCCAATATCTTTGTGGACAGGCTGGGATTCGAAGGCGACGGGTTTTGAGGGGTTGCAGCTGTATCCGTTTTCCAGCTGGAATCGTCAAGGCCATTAGCGGGGGACGAAATTAACGTAGTGGAGAATTTTTATTCATTATGCTAATTAATATTCTAATTTGCCAATCTCTCTAGAACAAAGAGCATCCTTCATTTGACTATCTATGAGTTGTAAATTTCTAAATTTGGAGCCGATCGCATTATTTGTTCCCAAGATATTAATTTTTCTTAATTAGAGAAATTGAGCCCAAAAATGCACAAAAAATCGGTAAATCTGGAACTTACCGGCCGATTTCTTTGAAATTTTGAATTTTAAACCCGCCAGGGGATAAAACGACTGATGGAATTGATTCCGCACTGATTTGCGAATTAGGAGCCTAATTAACGGGGTAATTAAAAACGCCCTAATACTCCTTTTTCTTTCCTTCCGATATCTTTGTGGACAGGCTGAGATTCGAAGGCGACGGGTTTTGAGGGGTTGCAGCTGTATCCGTTTTCCAGTTGGAATCGTCAAGGCCATTAGCGGGGGACGAAATTAACGTAATGGAGAATTTTTATTCATTATGCTAATTAATCTTCTAATTTGCCAATCTCTCTGGAATAAAGACCAAACCTCTTTTCAAAATTTGGCAATTATAAGATTGTAAATTATGAGCCGATCGGACTGCCGGTTGCTGAGATACGTGTTTTTTGTGCATTTTTCTTAATTAGAGAAATTCAGCCGGAAAAATGCACAAAAATATGTAACTCTTGAAAGAATTAACCGAATTCGTTTAAATTTTGAATTTTGCACTTCCCGGATGCTCAAATAAAGGTTAGTGTTCGTTGTAAACTGTTTTGCTAATTAGGAGCCTAATTAGAAGATTCATTAAAAAAGCGCTACTACCTTATCTCCCCTTCCTAGCGACGGGTGTCGGAGAGGGGGAGATGGTTTCCGCACGACTTTTGGAATCGGCAAGGCCATTCGCCAGGGATGAAATTAAAGTAGTGGAGGATTTTTATTCATTATGGCTAATTAATCTTCTAATTTGCCAATCTGTCTGGAACAAAGACCAAACCTCTTTTCAAAATTTGGCAATTATAAGATTGTAAAGTACGAGCCGATCGGACTGTCGGTTGCCGAGATACGTATTTTTTTGTGCATTTTTCGAATAATTCGTGATTTTTGGATCTGAATAAGAAAAGCAACTTTGAGTAATACAAATTAATATGTCTAATAGCTTAAATCAGCGTGCTCATTTGTGTTACTGAGCTACGTAATCACTCACTGTTTTATATATTATATATTTGCATTAATATAATGTCTCTGTTCGCATAAAGCTAATATTAAATTAAATTTTAATTAAGAAATTTTATTTGCAAAAAAATAATAATTACACTATTTAAATTCTGATTAAATTTTTTTTCGTTCAGGGTTTTAAATTGAATTTCTGTTGCTCGGATATGGTATATGGAAAGTTTTCTTATTATAAATAATTATGATTGATTACTTACATTAATATATATATTGATGCACCTTTGTGTGCGATTATGTTAAAGTTTATCAAAAGGAATTTTAATAACGAATCTACTGTTTGAATATAATACCCGAAAATTTTTGCGATTACACTTGGCAAAAAGCCTGAGCTGTAAAATCGCTGAACACTGGTAGTTCAGTCCAATTTTCGAATCTCGGCGAACGGGCTGGCTCCATAGGTGCTTTCGTAATCTTCCGTATGTGTAACGTGTATGCAGTATATTGTGGATGCATACGTAAATAAAGCGGGCGCAGCCCGCGCAAACTGCTAAACACTGGTAGTTCGGTCCAGCTTTCGAATAAAGGCGATCGAGCTGGCTGCATGGGTGTTTTTATGATTTATCATGTATGCAGTATTTTCTGGACGTATACGCGAATAATGGGTGTTTTCGTGATTTTACACATGTGTATCCTGTATGCAGAATCTTCTGGAAGCCTACGTGAATAAAGCGGGCGCAGCCCGAGCAAAAGTGCTGAACTCTGGTAGTTCGATGTAACTTTCGAATACCCGCGAAAGGGCTGGCTGCATGGGTGTTTTGTGATTTTAGGCATGTGTATTGTGTATGCAGTATCTAATGGACGAATACGTAAATAAAGCGGGCGCAGCCCGCTCAAATCCGCTGAACACTGGTAGTTCGGTCCATGTTTCGAATCCGAGAGAGCGGGCTGCCTGCATGGGTGTTTTCGTGATTTTCCGCATGTGTATCGTGTATGCAGTGTCTTCTGGATGCATATGTGAATAAAGCGGGCGCAGGCAGCACAAAAAACGATGAACACTGGTAGTTCGGTCCAACTTTCGATCCCGGCGAACGGGCTGGCTCCATGGGTGTTTTCTTGCGTTTACGCATGTGTATCGTTTATGCAATATCTTCTCCATGCATAGGTGAACAAAGCGGACAAGACTGCTCAAAATTGCTGAACACTGGTAGTTCGGTCCAACTTTCGAATACCGGCGAAATTACAATGGAATCTCATGAACATTGAACAATGAAAAGTGGGCTTCAGCCCGCTCAGCTGGCGGGCTTGCCCGCTAGTGTAATATTAAAAGCACAAGGAGAGCAAAAGCTGAAGTGCGTAGTTATGAAAGATGGAAGCACGCGAAGAGAAAAGTTTTGGTTTACAATTCGGTGATTGGTCGTCAAGAGGCATATGGTATTAACGGTTACGTAAGATCGCATGATTAATTTGAATGACGCAATGCAGATAAGTTATTACGATTTTAGAATAGAGAGGAAGAATTCATGTTTATAGTTATATTATAATTCTGATTCACACATTTTTATCTTACGTATATATGTGTATCTACTTCACACACAAATTGAAAAGTCATGAACTCATTGCCAAGAGCATTTGTAAGCAGGTTGAGAAGCAATTTTTCTCCAAGTTAATGCACCAAAGGCAATAGCTATGTTCAGAATTGTGGAACAGTAAGAATTGCATACAAGAGTAATCAATGAATAAAATTTGAAAAGCAAGATACCCAGGTAATCAAGCACTTTTTTTTTTTTTTTTTTTTTAGAAATTCCTCCCTCTCCCCTTTTTCCCCACTGTTATTCTTTTCCCATGTATACAGTAATCTGTTTTGTTCTTCAAAAACATTAGAGAATTGCACAAATTCGACATTCTACAACTTCAGCGCTGTGCACTGGCAAAAAGAGAGATAAACTATGTGTATACCTGGATTTATTTTTTCCTTGTGTTCACAGTGATCTGTTTTTTGCTTTTAAAAAATCAGTTGTGCAAGTTCAGCATTGTACACTAGCTGAAACAGATATGTGCAATCTTTGGTTGTAAATGCTGTTTGGCGACATACTGCTTTGCTTCATGAATACTTTCTCGCAACTTTTTGGTGGGGGTGTGGATGATCAGAGAGTACCAAAAACAGGTTGAAACAATTGATGTAAAATATTAACTTTACGTTCAGATTGTTGTGTGGTGTGCTTTTTTTCAGATTCATAAATGTTAGCCATAAAATTTCTTTCTTAATACAATTTTAAATTACATTAAATCATTGTTTTAGGAAATGACCTTATTATTTTTGAGAAATTCATCTGTGAAATATTTTGTCAGATTTTATTTTAATGAATTTGGATTTTGTTCTTGATGAAAAAATATTTAAAAATTTGTTTTAGATTAAGATTTTAAGTAACTTTATTGACATAAAGAAAAAATATTCTAGAGTTATATGTAGACTTAGAGATGTTATATGTAGGTTAAAAAAATCAGTGATGCAGGGCTAATAAAAACTTAGTCTGATTTTTAAAATGTTTATATGAGTATCACACACACATATATATATGAGTGACACAGATATATATATATGTAATATTCATATGAGAATTACACATATGTATGTCACTCATGTATAAATATATATACTATATGAGTGACATAATATATTATGTCAAGGCTAGTTATATTAATAAAAAATTTTAATTCATTACAGTAATTTTTGTAGAAAGTGAAATCCTTAATCTTGTACAATTTTCTGTTAGGGAAAAGTTCAAGCTTTATTTTTGCGTCATGAAGGTTATTTGGCAGCAATAGGAGCTTTTTTGAAAGGTGCTGAGGAATATGGTAAGCCATTACGTAATTATTTTCTGCTTAGGTTTAAATTTTTAGCCGATTTGTTATGTACAAAATTATAAAAATTTATTGTAGATTCTGAATTTGTTATAGAATGGTATTAAAATTAATAAATAATAAAATGAAAGTAACTTTAAATCAGAAATCTTGAAGAAAATTTTGCCTATTGTTTTCAGTCATTATTCCTCTTCATTGCTGAATTGAATTCTTTGGGATAAATTATTCTTGTTTTTACATTTCTTATATTGTTAGTATATTCTTATCAATTCAGCTATTTATGTTTAAGGAAAATGCTGTTTAAATCAGTATGATTAGAGATACTGGTAAAAATCTCCCTGTATTACTTTTATAATTTTTATATAAATTTTTATGAAAAAGTTGAATTGAAAAGATATCAATGCAAATAAATTACAGTGCTTCATAGCTATAGCTTCATAACTACATCTGAAAAATAAGATAACCAATTTTATGTGATTTAAGCATGCTTATTATCTTCAAAAGGTGAACCATGTAATTTTATATTCAAATAACTATTAGAAATTAAAGTAGTTTATTTTTGTTATATGACTAATAGTTTTACTTATTATTTCAAAATTTTACTATATAAATTTAATCAGATAATTTGGAACTGCTTTTGAATTTAATTTACACTGTTTCCCTTTCAAACAAGGTTTGATACTTTTCAGTTAATTGGGTGCCATTTAATGTCAAACATAAATTTTGGTATGAAATCTAACAGAAGGTAATGGAATGGCAACCCGAAAAGCATATGCAACATCATAAAAAGAATGGCTGTTTTATTAAATCCAAAATTAATAAATTCATAACATCAGAAATAAATGGAACAGCTATCAGAAAAGGAATGCAGGAACCTTCAAAACGGCACCAGTAATCTTCAAGCAGCATACTCAGATGACATTTCTCTTCTTAATGTGATCATTTTGTTTTGTACTGCAGTAGGAATAAAATACTATTTCGTTTTGTGATTTTTCCAAACGAAGTCTTTCAGTATGTCTTGGAAGAAATTAATTGCAGCTCACTGGCAGCTTACCAAATTGCATAATTTATACGGATTCTTAAAAGGATTCAGCACTTCAGTAAAAAAGCAAGTAGAAATACTGAAGAAAAATTACAGTATCGGTATTAATTCTTTTATCTGAGTTGTAATGATGTCATTACTTAGCCATTCATAAGAAGAAGTAAACTTATGTATTTGGTAATTTTCTTAGTACAGTATAAAGTCTGAAATCTGCAGACATCCATTATCTGAAATGATCTAAAATTTCACTTCAACACGAAATAAAATACCTTGTTATTGAAGAAACGATCATTTTAGCATAAATTTGTACGATCAGTAAGTTGGCTCCGTTGCTGCGTATCTGCTTGACACATATTTCAAACCGAAACATTCCTCATAGATATACATCGTTGATGTGACGCCAACCTGGCAAATCACTATTTATTATATTCAGAGTCGTAGCTAGGGTTTTCAGCGCCCAGGGACAATTGACGATTTCGCGCCCCCTACTGCTTGCCAAGGATGGAAAACATTTAATTCTAAAATGTCATAACATCAGTTTGGCACCCCTTGGATTCTGCGCCCGGGGACAGATGCCCCCCTTGCCCCCCTCTAGCTACGCCCCTGATTATATTTGTCCTTTCATCACCTCATGTTTATCAAAATATGACAACCTGTGCCGGCCTTCAATAAGGCTGAAGTTTATGTAGGAATTTATTCAGAACTCTGATAAGCCTTAAGCATGTGCAAGAAATAGACATAAGTATAATAAATTCAGGCTTAATTGTCTTTGTTCAATAGAAGCAAGATGAAATTTAAGGGAACAACTTGTCGTTAGTCGACAAGCTCATGATGTATAGCCAAATATGTATAGTGAAAGATAGCTAAATTTGATGGTGATAGATGTTAATTTGAAAGGTTTTCGGATATCGCAAAACAAAGGTGAAATTTTCCAATTAACGGATTTTGTAAAGAAATGTGGAGAAGCGGTAATAAATGAAGATGATATGAAAGAAGTTTTTCATTGTGGTGACAATGCTTCTCAATCATCAATCATTTAATGAATGGTGAAATTTGTAGTATGGTTCTAGATCTATAAAATACCTCTACTGTTAGTGAAGAAAGTGACAGAGAAGTTACTGAAAACGAGAAAATTTCGATTGACAAGTTAGTCGGAATTCTCGAAACAGGAGTTACAAGACTTCAGCAATGTAACTGAACAACAAGAGATTATGTCTGTGTACAGAATTAAAAAGAAAGTATTATCACAAAAAACAAAGCAACTTAAACAACTTACATTGAAAGAAATGTTTAATAAAGTAAAAAAATAAATATTAAGCTTTTTTTTTTTTTTTTTTTCAAATTTTGATACCGTTTAGATCATAAATACTTCATTATTTTATAAATCACCATTTCATATTTTTTTTTATAATTTCTATATGCCATCTTGCTACATTTAAACTGATGATCTAATATCCGGAAAAATCCCAAATCCGGAATCGAAGTCTCGACGAGTCCGGATTTCGGACTTTGTACTGTACTTTTTAAACAATGAATAATTTTAATGGCTTCAGACTAAATGTATTGATATCAAGTATTCTGGTTATAAAATGTGAATTAATCTCTTGTGACCTCTTTTTATTATGACAAACTTTCTTGATTATATTTAATTTTACAGATACTGACAAATACTCTTGGTGTGAGAATTATGCTGGAAGTTCAGGACTTAGTAGTCCTTTGCCTACCCAAACTACTTCAACAGATAATCCTTTGGTATTACTTATTTCCGAATTTAATGAAACATGAAATTTTTATATTTTTAAAAGATAAGATGGCATGTTGATTTAGTTTGGTGTAATCAGTGGTTTCTTCTTAATATTACTTAAAATTCATTAATTAGATTTAAAAATAAGGCATGGATATAATATATGAAAATTCTTCATGAGAAACTTTTATTGTTTTTAATCTTGTAAATAAAATTTCTACAGATATAAACCATATTAATATAAGAAGTTGGGAAAATTATTATTTATAATGTATTTTGTAATCTTTTTATTGATCATTATCTAAAATGATCTCATGTATATGGAAGTAAAATATATTATCAAAATATTTTCCTATCCGAATCATTTCAGTTGTACTTAATTAGAAGTACAGAAATCAGACCAAACGTTTTCATATGTCAAAATAATAAGCAGCTATCAGAAAAGTGATACTCAGATCTTAGAAGCAGCATCCACTCGTATGCAGTCATTTCATTTTGTGCTGCAGTAGTAAAATACAATCTCATTTTATGATTCATCAAGCAAAGCCTTTCAGTGCTGATAACACTTACTGTCATGGAAAGCTTTAACTGCAATTCATCATCATATCACAGTTGTCAAATCATTCTTTTCACTTAATTGTAATTATGTCATTGAAGAACTGTTTATGAAATGAAATATGAATCAATATTATGAAGTATCTTCATTTTAAATTAAGTAATAAAAAAATTAAAATTATAAACATTTGCATGAAGGAATATTTAGAATAGCAATATTGAAGAAAAGTATATTTTGTTGTTTAATTAAAATAAATTTTATTTAAACATGATTTTGTGTGCTTTTCAAAAAAGTAGTTGTTTTCAATAAGTCATTTGGTAGAATATTGATGCTATACACATTTCAGCATTCCCCTTTTTTTTCTTTCTGGATGTTAAGACGATGAGGGGGAGTTATAAGAAATTGATGTGTATTTTGCAATTTTTGTAGTTTTCTTATCATCAATGTATCATTTTACAACCAGAGTCATGATATGAAAACAAAATTTATTTAGTTCATGTTTGTTTTATCTACCTTTATAATAAAAAAATATGGGTACTTAATGGAAAATTCCGTCAACCATTTTTGCCTATTAAAGAAAAGATGCCAAACTATGCAATTTTTTGCCAAAAATGGAAAAGACGTCTTCAAACATGCTGGGTTTGGTGTAACCTTGATTACACATGTTAGTTATTATTCTTGAGTAAAGACTCCTTTTTTCCCCTCTATCGCGCATTTTCAAAAAAAAAAAAATGGTTAAAATTTGGGACCTGCATATTACAGAAGAGCATGCTGTTGAATATTTTCAAAGTTATGGAATCTTGCCGAGCTAAAAAAAAAAATGTGTTAATGGCCACGAAATGGCGCTTTATTTAAAAACTGAGACGCAATAATAAATAAAAAATAATGTAAATTTTTAATCAAAAATTAAATATGAATAAATGATAATATAATAAATTTGAAAGAAAAATCAGAATAGAACGTTTTTTTCTTGTATTTAGTTTTTTTTTTTGTGTGTGTGTGTGTTTTGTCTGTTTGTTTGGCACGATTGACACAGTCTCTTGTGGCCGACGGGATTTTCCGTAAGTACCAAAATATGTTATTATTTTTAAATGAAATATAGCTGTTTAGAAAGTACTCATTTAAATTTAAACTTATCAGTATGATGAGTCCTTTTTTTTTTTTAATCAGAAAATATATTGAGCTCAATAAAATTATTTTTAAATTTTGGAAATTCACTTAGATTTAATTGGAGATCTGTATACTAATTCAAACCTGGATTCTTTTTACAAGTTCTTTGTATTCTTGTTTTAGTAATAATTTTAATATGCTGCTATATATTTAAGCATTCACCCATTTTGTATTTCTTAGTGATATTAGACCGCCATCAAAGAAAAAAAAAATCTTTTTAACTTTATCAGTTCTTTGCCAGTGATAATCAAGCAAGAATAACTAGTGACAGAAATACCACATAATTCCTAATCGTTTTGCAGGTTTCTTCATGATGACAATTTTTTTTTTTTTTATTTCTTTCAAATATTTCTACTCATCTGATAATTAAATCCTTCATATAGGTTTAAATTTTATTCATTTCACAATCCTTTCTCTCAGTATGTACTTTTGTTATTTGTAGTTTGACAATGTAGAGAAAATGAGGTTATTTCGTAGTTCAAGTTCATAGAATTTCAGATTACAGTGTGTGTCTGATTGATGCAAGTTTTGTTTCTTTTCATTAATGTTTAAATCATACTTTTTTGTTTTTGATAAATAAGTATTTTTCATAGTTTCCCTCCTAATGGCAGGCCCAAACCATCCATAGATGTTGACCATTACTAAGGCCAGTAGCCTTTATTATGGAGGCCCCCAATAGGTGGGCTAGCTTCTCCTCCTATGAGGGGAGATGGACAAATACAACCATGCCATCCCTGGGATTCGATCCTGGGCCTTTTAGTATAGCAGGCAGTTCCCCTAACTACTATATCGTCTAGGTAGCATATTTTGCATAGTTTGTAAATGGATTTTGCATTCAATCAATTTTTTACTTTTCCTCAATTTGAATTGCTTTATTGTTAAAAAAATTATAGTAGTAATCTAATTTTAAATCTACAATAATCATTTTAATAGCAGCACAGAATTCAGAAAATGTTCATTTTAGATGCAAAAAAAAAGTATGTTATATCTTGTTAAAGACTATGAAAAGGATAAAAAGGCACTTTTAAAAAATCTATATACAAAGGAGAAATTTTTCAGAATAATCATTGGAAATCAACTTAAGGTATTTTATAATCTGATGTATTAACTGAAAAATCTGAAAGTGTCAATGTGTGCTTAATTCCAAATAGTGTATTCAAAGTTTTAAATTATTCAGTTTGGTGCAAAATTATTAACTATCGAAAATCTAAATTGCTAACAAAGTACATTAGTAAATCTGAAATTAAATGTACAACTATTTAAAAATTAATATTAAAATTTCTTTGAAAATATATATGGCTGGACTTCTCTTTAAAAATTTATATGGCTAAAAAATTTCTTTAGTTAATTTTTAAAGGATATATGAGCTAAGTTAAATAAAATTGAATCCCAATTTATGCTTTTATATTTTATCCAAAAGCAACTAGGATTGAGATCACTTTGATTTAAAAATGTGATATATTAAAAAATTTATATTTCTATTTAGTTGAATTGTGCTGCTATTTTAAATAAGATGGTATTTATTTAGTTGAAGCTTTTATACATACATATGTATTAAAGATGCATTCTTGAGGTTATAAATTAGGTTAATTCTTGAGGTTATATGGAGAACATGCTATTATGTTGGCATATACTTTTACTGGCATTTTAAAATTGGTTTAAATTTTGAAAATATGTCTGCAAATCTGAAATTGATATTGACAAGTAAGTTTCTTAGTGGATGTCTTTCTGTAACAAGACTGAAACTATTTAAAATTAAAGACAGCAAGGGTGGTATTTGTTCAAAACATACTGAATGAATATGTACTGCAGGTTTGTGTAGTTAGCAAAATTTTAATTTCTTTCTGTAAAAGTCTGTTGCATCGAAATTCGTGTGATGCTTATGTGGTTTGATTGCAAAATTGGAACTGCTGTGTTTGCACAGTTTTGTACAATAGTATTTGAACTGTGACTTAAATATTAATAAATTATTTTCAAAAATAGCACTTAAATCACTTCAGAAAAGCATTTGAACTGATCTGATTTTTTAAAGTATTTAAATATTTTGTTTATAATGTTATCATATTTTCTTTGTATTATTAATACACATTTTAATTATTTTCTTTCAAAATTAGACTTATTTATTATGTCATTTGGTTTAGATAGTAATGCTAAATATGGAAAATATTCTCAGGTAGACTTATTCAGATGTAAGTCTAGAATATTGACTAAGTTATGCATCATCATCATAATAATAAAAAGATAAAAACCTAGCACATTATGTCTTCTGTTTAATTGTAGCATATGATATTAATTGTATGTTTATGAATAGTTATTAAAATTTAATTGATTTGTAATATATGTAATGAAGAATTCTGTGCTGTAATATATTACATGTATTGTAATTCATGTTTTTATAAACAAATACTTAAGATTTCATTTTATAATTTAGATTGACCAGTTGGAAATAGATCAGTTTGATTGGCAACTTGTACATTGTCCACTTTTGAAAGAACCAGCTGATTATGTTCCAGATACTGTTGATTTAACTCAGGATGCAGATGCTAGAGATTATTGGCTGGTTTGTTTTGAAGATGCAATAGATAAGGTGATAACGTTTGTCAACATTTAAGTTTATTTTCATTTAAAATGAAAACTTAGTTTTAGATTGCTATAATTTTTATTTACTGTATTTGCCAGCTTATATAAGATGTACCCCCTATTTTTATACACATTTTTGAAGAATAAAATTTTATCACTGATCATTATAATTCTACGAAGTTGTTATTTTCTAAGTTGCAGTGGCTCGAAATGCTTTTCTGCAGCCCCGTTTCCATGTTCTCTAGCATACGCAATTGCACGTAGCTTGTATGCTATGTTGTGGCAATGCCAACATTGTTTTTGAGCTGTATTTTGTCGTCAAATTTAAGGAAACTGAACGGTAGCAATTTCACACACTTAAAGTCGTTCAAAAAAAATTGAGAAGTTTAAACTAACCCAGCTGTGATTGTCGATTACAGCGAATGCACATTCACTGAGCTCTATGTAATTGTATATTCCCACACTCCACAAGGAAACAAGAAAAAAGATTGCATAACTCCGAATAGAGGAAATTTCCAGAAATGAATGTAATCAAAAACTGAGTATCAACGTATAAGGCGCACCTTGTTTTTAAGACCAATTTCGTGGTAATTAAATTTTAGTCTTTTGTTCTTGCAATAATAATGACCCTTACTTTTAGAAATAAATTTTCTTTTTAAAGTAGCTTTTGTAAAAGAAAAAGGGGGAAATAATTACCGCCATTAAAATCATCCTAAGAATTTTATGTTCATTTCTTGAACTTATTGACTGTTGTTTTGATAGGAAATCAGAGATGCAAATTCTGCTTGTTCATAAGTAAACATTAAATTGAATTCTTACAGCAAATATATAAAATTAGTCATTTTAAGCTCACCAACACTAATTTAAAAACTTACTAACATTCTTATTTGCTTCAGATAATTTCCTTGTATATATTTTAACAGAACTATTATTCTTAGCTAAATATATTTTATTTAAAACATTCACACTTTTTGAAATATTATTTATTCATGGTGAAACTTGAGTTTTTAGGACCCAGATGTGAAAACTTTGTTGAAACTGGAAGAATTTGATTGATAGCTGTCTTTGATAGCAGTGTGTGAAACGATTAAATATGATATAGATTCATACAAATACTGAAAGTTATCTTGTGGAATTTGATGCAGTACATTCTGTAATTGGCCAAGAGGCTCACCCTTGTTGCAAGACTGTTATAACCTGTATCTTAATTTGTCTTAATATGTGTAATATGTATCTTAATATGTCATTTTGGATACACTTTGGGGATATTATTCCAGATGAGAGTTTTGATACTATGCCAGCATTCCATAGAGATGTTCACATGTAAAAGATGTGACAGTATTGGCAATATAATTGTAAGTTGCAAGGATTTGTTGACATAGGTTAGTTTGCTAAAGGATCGTTAAACTTGACTAGATATATCGCTTGAAATAACTTCCCAGACAGTAATGGCAAATGTGACGGACATGTGCCTCTGTCATAATGCGACTGGGTGATCAGAATGTGCTAGTCTTCCTCCATGCACAAAATTTCTGGTCATCTGAGCCAAATAAAAGCTGTCTATTGCAGAAAACAATATGGTTCCAATCTAGTATATTCCAAGCTTTCTTGTCATAAAATCAGGATTGTATTGCTGATGATACCAAGAAGTTAAGAGTAGATGTAATCTTATAATATATTAATACAGCCACCTTGTAGAAATTGCAAAATTTTCAGAATGTCCCAAACTCTAGAAACCATGGTCATAATAGTTCTTTAATTTTAACTAGTAGTGTTGCCATTTTCATATATGTTCTGTATATTGTATGGTTCCAATATTTTTTACAGACAAATTGTAATATTCAATTTTAAATATATACAGTCAAAAGTCGTTAATTCGGACACCCATAATCCGGAATGATCTATAATCCGGACCTCAAAGCTACAAACTTTCTGTGCATGCGTCGCGTTCACGCATGCGCACAGGCGTTTAAGAGTGCACGTAAGACCTTTACGGCTGCGAATATGTTTGTGCACATGCGCGTTTAATGTGTAACAGAGGTATAAGTTAAACTAAAATTATCTAATTCAGTTAATGTTGCACATTGCGTTGTTCCTTAATCTTCGAATTGGATCCGGCTTATTATTTTTTGCAGACTGTTAGAGCAATTTTATAAAAGTAAGCTTGAACTTTCGATTATGTCAAATAGAATTTCCGATATATATTTACTAATATGTAATTTGTATCTACAAAGCGAAAGTATGTTTTGAAATCCAAAATCTGTTTATCAATTTCACACCACGGATTGGAAGTTGATCTGTCAGCACTATCCTTATCTTCAGGGCAGATGTTTTTATTTTATTTGGCTTATAATTCCTTACTAAGTGTAGTATTTCATGTGGATGTACTCCGTGTTTGATATGATTTAAATCAAGTTCCTCGTCATTATAATTCGCTTCTGATAGTGAAGAAAGTGACCCAGAGGTTATTGAAAACGAAAACATTTCGATTGACAAATTAGTCGGTATTCTCAACACAGCAATTATAGGACTTGAACAGCGGAACTTTGTAACTAAACAAGAAATTATGTCTGTTTAATAGAATTAAAGAGAAAGTATTATCACATGAAACGAAGCAACTTACATTGAAAGAAATGTTTAATAAAGTAAACAAATAAATATTAAGTTTTTTCTTTTTGTAAATTTTGATACCCTTTAGATCATAATTGTTCTTTATTTCATAAATTACGGTTTCATAGTTTTAATTTTGTAATTTCTGCATGCCATCTTACCAGATTTAAACTGATGATCTATAATCCGGAAAAATCGATAATCCGGAATCGCCGAAGTCCCGACGAGTCCGGATTAACGACCTATGACTGTACAGTTCTGGAATTTGCATGTAATGGAAGAAACTGCAGTAAAATTTCTGCAGGAATGCAGTTGACATAAAATCAACCCCCCCCCAAAAAAAAAAAAAAAAAAAAAAAAAAAAAACAATAGTTTTAAATTTATTCTTAAAGCCATAACGAAATTTTCAACAGAGCATTATAATAGTAATAAAAGCACCTGTAAGTTTGACTGATTTTTGAAAAATGTGAAGTATATATGTAATAAATAATCCTTTGCAGTTATAACTCATTCATTCTTTACTGTAATGATTCACCAAATTGCACCAAAGTGGTTGGACTTATATGCAATTTATAGTGGATGTGAGGAGTAAAGTACAGCCTTCTTGCAATTATACTGTTTGACTCTATACATTTAGGAGGATAATTAGTTCTAGTTGCCAGATAATAAAGCTGTCTCTGTACTTATTGCAGTTTTAGCCATCATAGAATCTTCCAGAAAAGTTGTCTTCCTAGGCCTACTTTTTTTTGTGACAACCCTAATGGAACCATTAGCAACATAGATCTGCTCCATCTCTAGTGTCAAGTAGGTTATCATTGTACCTAGACCACTTTCAAGAAAGCAGTAATGTGACATCTGTTGAATTAATGCCTACCATTGTCATGAGAGTGTTTGAGCGTTCTTATTTGCTAATGCAAACACCATTGCCACATAAGCTGTTCAAACTGACTCAAATTGAGAAATATGCTTTATGTGTGTTTGAGGATTTATTTATTGGCTGTGAATTTTGTATCTTGTATGTTGTAATAATAAAGTTGAAAAGACAAAAAAGAAA
This sequence comes from Stegodyphus dumicola, assembly GCF_044657685.1. Lineage (NCBI taxonomy): Eukaryota > Metazoa > Arthropoda > Arachnida > Araneae > Eresidae > Stegodyphus > Stegodyphus dumicola. The sequence continues at coordinate 172,698,311 of NC_140776.1, forward strand.
TGGGTTAGCAAGAGTGAATGTAACGGCAGAATCGTAGACTGCAAGCTCAGTGAGAATGTAAAAACTTGAACAGACTTTATTTAGGTAAACATTAAAATCTGATTTATTTATTTATTTTTTTTTTTTTTTTTTTTGTTAGTTTTAAAAAATCGATGTAATATTTGATGTTTACTTGAATAAAAACTTCAGTAAAACTAATAAAACTAAAATGTTTTACTTGAATAAAAAGATAAATATGTATAATGTATAAATACATATACTACATTTATATAGCTATTGTTTTGGAAGATTCGTGCAAAGTCCTCACTGCTGTTTTAACCTTCCAGCACGCGTGCTTGGAAATTCTACATGAGCACGAGCGCATCGTATTTTTTACGAATTCATCCGTTATTTTACCGTTTTTGGCACGAAAAATGACAGAAATGAGTGAATGTTGATAATAAATTAGTTAAGAAATAAAATATTAATCTTGTTGCAAATTACAAATGATATCACATTCAAATATAAGTAAATTATTTTTAAGTTCTTATGTTAGTGAGATGGAAATGCAATAATGTATTTCACTATAGAAAATTTTTAATTTATTATTTAATAATTATATTTTAAAATTGAGGTTAATTTTAATATTCATCAAAGACAAATATAGACAAATAAAAAAAGGAAAACGCCTTGGTAGGAAAAAAAGTTTAGCATTATTTACTTCTTACTGGTTACAAAAACGCACTAACGCACGTTAGTTTAAACTAACTTTAATATTTTTATTTATTTCTAAAAAGTAGAAATAAACAAAAAATAAGGAATGGAAATCGCTATTGTTCTCCCATCCAAAGGTTTCCTTTTCTTCGTCAGATAATTCTTGAGAATCCGAGCAAAATCAGCTGGTTGCACATATTTTTTTGCCATGAAAATTGATATAAAATTTACAGAGCCAAATGTATTCAAATTAAAATAATACATGGCAATTAATAACACAAAATTACAAAATATTTGAGAAAAAAGTATTTTCCGAATTTTCACCCACAAGCACGTGCGTGTCGTAAACTTTGAATTCCTGTTGGCACAATCAAATGTTTCTGTAGAAAGCAGGATACAGTCAAATGCTCCTGTAGAAAGACGGGTAGTAGTTCCTGTAGAAAGGCTGACTGTGCCAACAGTCAAATGTTCCTGTAGAAAGGAGGAATAGAAATCACCTTCAGACGTCTCATCTTCGATATGCGAAAAATGTGCGTTAAAAACTGAATTTGTCATAATTTTGTGCATATGCGCGTGCTGGAAGTTAAAGAAGTATTGCATTTGTATTATCTACTGTAAGTGGTTTCAAGAAGTTTTTAGAAACAGAGTATGTATATTGAAATTATATAGTTTTGTGATAGTATGAGGACTGTCAAAAACATTTTTATGGAAAATTTATCCCTTATTGGCATTATAAATATCCCCTATAGCATTCATTATCAATGAAATGTGTATATATATATGCTCATTTCATAATTTATGATTTGTAATATAAAAATTTTAACATATAGTGTTGATTGCTTTTAAATTACCTTAAAAATTTTTAAAGATTTCAAATTTAGTTTGATTTAAATTTAATTATCTTATGTTTATATTTCTCTTTTTTTATGTAACATTTTAATATGAATATGAATTAATATGAATTTTAATATGTTTTCTTATAACTGAAAGAAACTTATTTAAGTTTGTAGAGAGAGCTATACAGAGCCAAATACATCATGCAGATGCTCAACACAGGGCGAAAATCTTCAAAGAAAAATATATCAGCCGCTTACAACATTTAAGAACACATCCTTTGTAAGTAAATTGCTTTGTAATATTAAAATTCAAATTTAGGAGCAATATCAGTTAATCTAAAACGTGAATAATGTACTTTTATGTTTTTTATTATGGTGTGTACAAGCTAAATATGTAGTTAAGAACTATGGAGAGTACCTTCTGGATAAATCAATTTTCAGAAAATGGTCATTCTTTTGTGTACTAATAAGTTGTACAATAAAGACTGAATGCTAATATTGAATGTTGCTTAAGAAATGTGTAAGTGGGTAATAAAACAGAAGTTTGATTAGTTATTTTACTTTCATTTTCATCATTTTATTACTTATATTATGAGTATTATTATTTATAATTTATATGCAAAACAATATTTAGTCTTCTGTCTGTAGCAGAAACTATCAACTTAAGGAAACCAAAGGTTTGTGAATGTTGCTGAGAAAAGTACTCTGTATAAATTCTTCAGGTGTTAAAAATGCAGGAATAGAATCATTATTGTAACAAATTATTCATGTTGTATATGTTCCACAAATTTAGAACTTGGGGGTCTTTTTGTATAATGTGATTAATTTTACATTCTAATTCTTTTGCATAAGTATGTTACACTGCATAATTGCATTCAAAGGCTTTTACTGAATAAATGTCATTTTTAAAACAGGTTTCTATTCAGACTTGCTATATTGTGATCTTCTGTTACTTTTGTAACCAACAAGTGCATTTTTGCCTTATATATATGTAAACGCTTAATAAATTGTAAATCAATATGCAAGTGAATCAGCTACAGGAAAGCTTGGTTGTATCTTTACTTATTTATTATATTCAATCCTTTATTTTTAAAAGCTTTTAATCTACTAAGGAGATTGTTAGCATTATTATTTTTAAATAATTAGCCCAGAAGGCCTATTAATTTATAAGCATCATTTTGTGTTGATTCACTTTTCAAACTGTTGCCGCCAAATATTATCGCCATATTATATTCAAAGAAACTAAATAATGAAGAATATGCATGAATGTTTCTCACTTTGTGAAGAAACAACGGTACTTAGAGCCATCAAATTTTGAATAACAGTCTCCTCCAACCGAACATGGGCACTTGGAAGCCCAAATTTTGAATTTCAGATTTAATTTATTATCTATTTAAAATTTTGTAAAACTTTAACAAATTATATTAACAAACTCAACAATTTCAAGATGAGCATTGCAACACTGTATGGGGGGAAAACTTATTTATCTCATGTGCACGAGACTGTGTATCGAAAATTTTAAAGATATGCTGTTTTTAAGTATTTTGTGATTTTGCTGTTGAATTGAATTTTATGTGTTTTAAGTGTGAAGAACATGATATTTAATAAACAAAGGTAATGCACAAAAGTATAATAAACACCACTTTGGGTGTAATATAAAATCTGAAAGCTGTCATATTTTTTCTTGTATCTATTTTACTCTATGTATATAAAAAGGAATTTAAAAGAAAATCGGACGAAAAGATGTAGAAATTGGTTAAACACCGAGAAATATGTAAGTGGACAATAAACAGAAGTTTTGACTAGTTATTTTGCCTTCATTTTCACCATTTTGTTACTTATATTATGAATATTATTATTTATTTAAATTTATATGTAAAACAATATTTCATCTTTTGTCTATACCAAAAACTATCAACTTGTGGAAACCAAAAGTTTGTGAATGTTGCTTTGAGAAAGATATTCTTTATTCATGTGTTAAAAATGCTAGAATAGAATCATTATTGCAACAAGTAAATTCATGTTGTATACATTCCATAAATTTATAACTTACTATTTTTATGTTTTATCAATGAAGAGTAAAATATTATTCTAGGATGTTTAAAAAACTATGGAATACATTTTCATAAAGCTGTATTTTTAACCAAAGAATGCATTTAATGCATATATTTTATCTTGCTCTTTGATTTATTGAAGTATTTCCTCTTATGATATATTTCTATATTGTAAATTACTGTTTCTTTTTATTTTTTCCATTAAATAATTTTATAATTTGAAACTAAATGAAATAAACATTACATTATGTATGTATTTATTTATAACTCTTAAATATTAATATTTTTAATTTTAATTTATAGTATATGAATAAATTCTTGTTTTTGTAAATGCATATATTAGTGCATATACATTTAAGTGTAATATATGTAGGAAATTGTCTGCTGTTTTACCTGACTGTCTGTATTTTTTTTTTTTCCACAGTGCTTATGGCTCTTTAACTGTGAGAAGTCTACTAGATATGCGGGAGCATTGCCTTAATGAATTTGACTTCCCTGATCCATATTTACAAGTAAGAAAAGATTTAAGAAAAATGCTGAGAGAGAAAAAAAAAAATGTTTAGATGAAATGTTTTTGTTCAGGCTCAGCCCCAAAAATAAACAACCACATAGCAACAAATTTTTCAAAAGCACTAACTAGATTGTTGTCAGAAACCATGATGTTTTTGTGCAGTAGCAGCAAAATACTCTGCCATTAAGAATGGTGCTCAGAAAGGCTATTTTTTAATTTAGTGTTGAAATTTTAAGCAGTCTAACTTTAATAGAAATCTATGAATCATTATAGACATAGTGGAGTGAAAAACAGTATGTTTAAGGCTCAAAATATGGCAAAAATGTTAGATTTGAACATGTATTCTAAATGTTAGAAGTCAACGATAGTAGCAAATGTCCAGTTATTAAAAATTCCAACAGTACTCTTGTAAATCCTAAAAACCAGTTTCAAAATTTTTCTTCCGTTAAAATCTTCAGTCCAATTTATAGATCATACTTCCTTCAATGAAGTATTGATTTAAAGAACTCGGATATGGTCATTTCTTTATGAGCTTGAAAAACTGGATAGAAACTGATTATCAGAAAATTACAAAAATTTGCTACTTAACTGTGGTATTTTCTGATTATCCACGCACTCTTCCGAAAAGTTGCCAAGTTACTTTTCGAAAGCAACAGCCATATCCAGAATGGCTGTGCACTAAGAATTGTATAAACAAGCAGTGAATCGATAAAATTTAAAACGCAAGAAACATCCATAATAAAATCCTTACTTTTTTCAAGAAATCTGTATTTAATTTTTTCTTTTCTCTCATGCTGTTGTTTTTCTCATGTAGACATTAAACTGTTTTAGCTGTAAAAAAGAATTGTTCAGATTTGGCATTATGCAAGCTGTCCTTTCATATACATAATAATATGTCTTCATTATAGACGAAACTCTGAAAATTGCAGAAAGTTTGATCCATAGAATTTGATCATTTAAGAAGTACAATTTCATAGCATGTGAATTTTTGCATTCTATTGTACAAAATGCCATGTTTCTGAAGAAATGCAATGCTTTCTCTTTCATCTGGCAGCAAACTCCACAGTATGCTGTCTGCATATGCATACACCTAGGTTGCCGCATAAATACATTTTGATGATGTCATGGTTTGCCTACCTTGGTGACAAAATGCACATGAATACTTTTAGGAAGGGTACGAATAATCAGAAAGAACCCTTACTGCCAATTCAAATTTTGCTAGAAACTTTACAAAAAGATTTCAGCTCACCCAACAGGATTATTACAATTCAATATTTCTTATCTTTTCATCCAATGAATTGCACTCCTTTGCTTTATTTCATAAATATATTGGTCCAAACTATGCATACAGCTTCTGCTCAGGGTTGCAGCTCTGTTGGCCAAATTGTATGTGCTGTAATGCAAATGACAAATGAGGGTACAGTAAAAAGTATGATAAAATGCAATGATATAAATTATGAAGACATAGGGTAAAATAGATACTCTTAAAGCAATGAATTTTCATAGACAGCTTTCAGAATGTCATTTCTGAATTGGTCAGAAACAGTGAAAAAAAAGTTGCTGCTTACAAATAAATGTATAATTAGTTGTATTTATAATAGATTTTCAATCTCAAAAATGCTGTATTTTTAATTAAGGTTGTATAATGGTTTGAAATATTAAAATGTTTAATTCATATGGAGTGCCAACTGTAATGATTTTCTAGGATGCCAAAAATGCAATAGTTTTTTTCTTCATTAATTTGTTTCAAAATAATTCCAAAATATCATTTGATGTTTCTTTTCTGGGGTCAGCTTTTCCAAGTATGCTTTTTTCTATTCATAGAAGTTGATACACTTATTTGGTGCTTTAAATAGATTTTTTTTCCCCCTAGCAAAAACGTTTGGAAAATGAACAGGCTTTGAAACTTCTGAAAGGTCGAATAGATACTCTTAATGCAATGAATTGGAGTGAGAGACAAGAAGCCTTGGTTGTAGGCCTTTTAGCTGGTAATGTCTTTGACTGGGGTGCTAAAGAAGTTGCAAAAGTGATGGAAGGCTCAGATTTTGGTTTTACTGATGCCAAGGAAAAGTTAGAAGGTACAATTGAGAAAGAATTTTCATGTTGCATTAACTGATTTTATTCTTTTTTAATTTTATTTCACTTTTAGCTAGGCCATGGCTCATAGATGATTTAGATGGTTGGATTGAACGTTTGAAAGGCAAGCCTCACAAATGTGCAGCTATATTTGTAGACAACAGTGGAATGGATGTTGTTTTAGGTGTAATACCATTTGCTCTGGAGCTTTTGAAAAGAGAAACTAAAGTAAGGTTTATCAGGTTATTATAGTCCTTTCTTATGTAAAATTATGAAACTTAAAGCAAATATGGTGGTGGTTCCCTGCATGGGCCCTTTTTTTTTTTTTTTTTTTTTTTTTTTAAATTTCTGATGGCAAGGCAGAATACAAAACGAAGCTCTGAGTAATATATTTCAAAACATTCTACAGTTGCATGAAGCAGTAAATGCAAGGTGATTTATAATTCTTTCTGGCCTTCAAAAGTTTATAGTAAAATATCTATAGCAAATGCATATTACAAAAGTGTGCGCAACAGTGTGCAAAAAATTCATCTTAAGTTTCTATTCATAATAGGTCTGATCATATAATTGTAGATTTAATTTCTAGGAGTGTTTAAGAAGCCTGGTTGCTTGTGCAATGCTAAATGAGCAGGTTAGCTAGGATAGTCGGCTAGGATCAAAGTCTGCAGTTTCATGAGAGTTACTCATGTCAAATACCTGTAAAATACATTTAGAATTTAATGAAATTCTTCATATAAAAATAGAGTGATACAGTGATGTGCAGCTTTCTCATGGTTATTATATTATAAATTTTAAAATCCTGGAAAGAATGACAAGTCACCGTATATGATGTAATATTCGCATGCTATATAAATACAATACAAAGTCCATAATCCGGACTCGTCGGGACTTCAGTGATTCTGAATTAAGGGTTTTTCCAGATTTATAGATCATCAATTTAAATCTGGTAAGATGGCATGCAAAAATTATACAATTAAAAATATGAAACTAATTTCTAAAATAAAGAGCAATTAGGATCTAAAGGTTATCAAAATTTACAAAAAAAAAGCTTAATATTTATTTGTTTACTTTATTAAACATTTCTTTCAATGTAAGTTGTTTAAGTTGCTTTTTGTGCTAAACATTAAACGCGCATGCCTAAAGCATACAAAAAAGTTTGTGGCTTTGAGGTCCGGATTATAGATCATTCTGGGTAATGGACGTCCGGATTACAGACTTTGTACTGTAATATAAAATGTAATGATAAATTAGTGAAGTAATACATTATTAGCATTAAATGATCATAAATAAAATATATTACATGTAATATTACGTATTTAAAATTCTGTCTTAGAAAAATGAAAGTAAAGGATTCTGATCTTTTAGACTAATTATTTCTGCATTACTTCATATACTGTTTCAAGGGATGCCTGCTGAATTTTACCATGTTACAGCACATTCTTGCTTGGCAAAAATTTATCCTCTTCTTTCTGGACAAATTTAAATTTTAACTGAATAATAAACTGAAGATGGCCAATTTTCAAATTTTACTTACATATGCTGTCCCAAAGAAAAGGAAGAAAATTCAAGATAAATTAATATTTAAAGTTTAATTTGACCAGTGCATTGTATAAAGATTACTATAAATATATTTCTACAATTTAAAATATGAAAAAATCAAATCAAAATTTTTAGATATAAATTTAGCAAATTAATAAAAATAATTTGTCTTCCACTTCATGTCAACTCCGTTACCTTGAGATTATTGTATCCGTAATTAGTTTTTAAATCTACCTAAAGGGTGTAGTACATATTCAAAGTAGTCAAACTTAGCTTGACTACTTTATCTATGTCATTGAATATGTACTGCCCTTTTTAGGCAGATTTACAAACGAATCGGGGGTAAAATAATCTCAATGTAACGGACTTGACATGAAAAGGAAGAAAATTATTTTTTTATTGATTTGCTAAAGAAAAATACTTCTGTAATTAATTTTTATCATGAATATAACACACTAATAGTTCATGTTTAACATAATTAAACTTCTTTATTTAAAAAAATTAATTAGGTTAAAAAAATCAGAGGTTGAATAACATAAATCTTGAAAAGGACAGGCAATTTTGCCCATGATAAATTTTTTTAGGATTTATATCTAAAAAATTTCAATTGATTTTTTTTTATCTATTTTAAATTGTAACAATATATTTATAGCCATCAATGCATTGCTCAAATTAAACTTTAAATATAATTTACCTTGAATTTTCCTTTTTTTCTTTTGGGACAACATATGTAAGAAAAATTTGAAAATGGGCCAGATATTGAATCAATAGATATGAGGGCATAACTGAACTATTTTTTCTGGCTTTGTTTAGTTTACTTTTTCATCTTAAATAATGAATTTTATAATATTGCCTTTGAAAACTAGTTAAAGTACTTGTATGTTAGTATATTATTTTTTAGTTATTATTTTGTAATTGTGGTTTTTCACAAGTACTACATAAGAGTTATTTTTATATTATGAAGCTTTTATACAATTCTATCAGTAACCTACAGAGATACCTTGAGCAAAACAGTTTTATTATTTTTTGCTCCATTATATTAACCATTTATGCATAAGTGTTCAAAAGAATATTTGTTAAAAAATACATGTGTGTATGCTACTCCCTTCACATTTTACATATTGGAAATATAATCATTTATTTCAGCTGCCAGAAGGATAATATTCAGTATTTTAAGTGAAAAAGATTTTTAAAGTGACTTGTTTCAGTAAAAACATAATATATTATTACTTACTATATTATATATTTACTTTAGGGGTACTTTAAATATCTATCAAATTTCTTAATATGAAAATCACTTGAAATTTCAAAATAAATTGTTTATGAATATGTAATAAAGGAAAATTCATTAGTGGGAGAATGTGTTTGAATGTGTTCATTAGTGGGAGAATATCAATAGATATGCATATATATGTCATGATATGATATTTGTCATGTATTTAAGGAACAAGCCAAAAATATTTTATTTTAAAAAAATGATGTTTGGGCCAGATTTAAACATTCTTAAAGAACAAGCCAAAAATATTTTATTTTAAAAACATTTCTCCTTTTATACTTTTCCAGTAACTGGTTAATTGAGTAAAAACTGCAAAAATTATGAAATCAAAATTATAAACATAACAGTGTCATGGATATACATTTAATGAACATATATTGCACTCAGATTCATCAATTTCATTTAAAAACATATTTAATATAAAGGGCGATTGGAAAGTAATTTTTGCATTAAAGTCAAATAAATATTTAACAAGTTTTTATTTTTAATTGGTGTTGTAACCACCCTCGTTATCAACAGCATTTTGCCATCTGTGTGCAAATTTTCAATGCCGAATCTATAAAAATAGATTGGTTTTTGAGACAAATATCTAGAGATTGTATTTCAGTTTCATCCAATTTTCAAATTTTTTGTCATGTAGAAAGTGATGTGTAGTGATCGGAATAAATTAAAATTCAATTGCATAATGTCAGGTGAGTTCAGTGGATGAGGCAGTGCAATTCATTCATTTTTTCCGGGGTTCGTCTTGGCGCATTGCAGTCTTACATTTTCATGTTGCAGAATAATACCTTTCCTGTTGATAATCAGTGGAGACTTTTCAATTAAAGATTGATTTACTCAATCCAGTCATTCATGATAAGTCCACATTCATACTTTGTCCAGGTTTCAGTGCTTCAAAATGAATGATTCCACGAATACTCCACCAAACACCCAAAAGCATCTTTTGGGGGATGGAAATCTGGCTTAGTAGTTCTTTGTGATAGTTCATTTAGAGAAAGACACTTCTTTTTGCGTTTTGCATTGTCATAAGACTCATTTTTCATTCCCAGTGATTAAGTGATCAAAAAGCAGTTCAGTATTATGATGTTGAAGCAATAATTTGCATGTGGTAAACTAGTTAGATTTGTTTTCTTCAAACCGATTATGTAAGACTCGAACACTTGCTCTGCTTACTTTACCAATCTGCTGCAAATGTTCTTGAGTGGCCAACCAAGGTTAGTTAAGAGTGTTTGCCAGTTCTTAGATTGTCTACGTCAGATTTGCTTCCACTTCAACCCATAATGTGCCATTGTTTAAAACTGTCGGTCTTGCTGATCAGTATGAGTTTGAAAGATCAGAATTGCTGGATCTTAATTCAGAAAACCACCTTTGGCATTTTAAACATCTAATGAACTTGGATAAACATCACAAATATATTTGGTAGCAACTGTTGCATTACTACCCCTGTAAAACTCGAAAAGCATTTAATGCCGGATGTGTACCTTTTCTGGTATTTTCCTGGCAATTTCACTCAAAATTACAAAAATAAATAATTATTTAAAAGTAAACAAACCGCTTTAAAATACCTTTGCACGACTTTGAAGTACATAACGAGCTGATAAATGGTAAATGAATACTGACATGTACAGAAATGATCTTGCTTTCCACTCTTTCTTATAGTTTATTATTAGTTCTAAGATTATGTTGTTTAATTTCTTTATTGCCTTGTATTAACATATTTTAAATTTCAGGTTTTACTGTGTGCAAATTCTAAACCTGCCTTAAATGATGTGACTTATCAAGAGTTAAAAGTTTTGATGCGTAAAGTTGCTGCTATTATAACAGATGTAAAAGATGCTTTAAGTAGTTGCAAATTAAAAATTTTGGATTCTGGACAGGGTTCACCATGCTTAGACCTCAGGTTGTTATTGCTGTTATTATTATTAATAATATTGAGAGTGTGGAATTTTCAATATGTATAGTACCATCAATGCATGAAATGCCGCCATTCTATAGAATATCTAGGAATTTTCTAGAATGCTTAGCATTTTTAGGCAAAGTAGGAAATATGAAAATTAGTATACTTTCCTTAGGCATTATATAGAATGAAAAATATTATTTAGGCAAAGGATTAAAAAAAAAAGATCATGATAGAGCTATTATTAAAGACAAGCATTCTCAGAAATGCAAATGTTATTTTGAAAAAATAGTGTCGTTAAAAATGTTTTCAGAATATATAAAAAAATAAAAGCTGTACAAAACAAAAGTTATGCGTCTCTTATTAAAGAAAACAAAATTTTCCTATAAAAGTTAAGCAATTTAACCTGTTTTTTGTAACGTGGTAAACTTGAGTGACATTTTGATTACACTTAATTACTTTTTCCACACAAAGACATTTCATAGTATTTTGGCACTTTGTTTTACTTATACACTTGACAAATCTATGGCCACTTTTACTGGAGAGCAATTGCAACTGACCAGAAAGGAATTTTGTGGTCAGGAATATCTTTAATTATAAGCATGTTCTTAGAGTATAAAGCGAATTGTGATCTCATGTTTTAAAATTCCGTCAGAAGAAACTGTCCACTAACACATTCATTATAACTACCAATATATTGCACAAATCACTTTGTCCTGTGTTGATGTCAGAAATGGGAACTCTCACAGTAGAAAAGTTCCAAAGAAGCAGTGGGAAATTTTTTTTCTCAGTTCGTTTTTATTTTTGTTTATATTTCTGCATTGATTTTTGAAATAATTTTACTTACAATAGCATTTTCAGTTTTGAAACAAGGAGTGTACAAAATACCCATTTCGTCATCTTCACTAGCGTGGCCATAGAAGATATGAATTTTTTAATAACTTTTTGTGCATGCATTTGCATCACAGAATTTCTTTTAAGCACACACATCTGGTATCAGAAACAAAATGTTATAGTCAAAATGAATTAGAGATGTATTTTGTACATTTATCATTTGGCATGTTATAGAATGCCTAGGAAATGTATGAAACGTTAATCATTTCAAACACTGCCGGCTAGTTTTCAGAATTCTATAGAATGCCAGCTTTCATACATTGCCAATAGCATAAGTCTTTCATTTTAATTGATAATTCATGCATATGTGTATCTGAAAGAGCTAGGGAGGTAAAAAGTCATATCTTCATGTTTTTATATTTAAATTATTTGTAAAATTTAGCTAATATTTAAATTTTTAGTTTTTTTTTAATATTTCTGAGTGGCATTAGTTTATTATTTTATTTATATATACTTCATAATGTCCATATATTACTACAAGTCGTAATCATTTTTTCTGCATTAGAAAATATAGTTAAAACATAATTGTATTGTAATTTGTAATCAGCTTTTAATAGTATATTTACAATTCTAAATTTGTTAATATTCTTTTAATTATTATTATATTATTTTAATTATTAATATTATTAAAATTCCTATATATGATTTGTATACTTTGGGGGGCATGTTTAAGGGAAATGCATCATAATTGGATGAAAATTTGTTTTTGCTTAATTTTTTTGGCTAAAACTTCCATTGATTGACCATTATAAATTAACATCCTTTTGCAGACATTTCAGAAAATGAATGACATAATTGATTATTATATTCCTTCTGCTGTATTTTAAGCATAAATATTTATATTTTTAGCCGTTTGAATCTTGAAGTTGCAGAAGCAATGGAAAGTAATGAAACTGATCTCATTGTGCTTGAAGGAATGGGGCGTGCAGTTCATACAAACTTAAATGCTAAATTCAGATGTGAATCAATTAAAGCTGCTGTTCTGAAAAACCAATGGCTCGCTGCTCGGCTTGGCGGAGAGATGTTTTCTGTTATTTTCAAATATGAATGCCCACCTGTAGGTGCATGACCTAAAGTGTGTACTTAATATAACTTCATACTGCCGTCCTCAGGTGACTACATGTGTTAACTAATGTGATATTCCTAATGATTTGATTATTTTTAAGACAAATGCATAATAAGGAAAAAAGTCCTTTTTTGTGATAATATTACTTATTCTTAATTATATTTTAATTTAAGAAAATTTATATATTAAAAACAATGCATAAAGAAATGTGTTCAATGTCTATAATTATTCGTTAAAGAATTCCATAGACATAAAAATGACATGAAACTTTAATAAAATTTTAAATGTTAAAAAAAGTTTTTAATTGCTTATTTATAATATTTTTGGTGTAACTTTTTTTTTATATTAGTTTTTCCCTTTCATAGGTCTTTAAAAAGCAAATTATAATAAAATTTAAAATACTTAAAGTATATATTTTCATAAAATCAAATTTAACTGCTTATTTCAGAAAGCATTTTAAATTCTGGAGTTAATGTGCTTCTATTTATTTTCCAAGGTAACGGGCAAATCAAACTTTAATTGAAAAAGGAAAAACCCAAATAAGTTTTTGAAATGAAATGTTGATCATAAGGGAACAAGTGTATTAAAATGATGTTTGAAATTGCATTTTATGTGTTAAAATTATTTTGAATTGTTTTTAATAGAATTGTATAGGAATTAAGACAGATTTTTTAGTGTATTTAAAAATTATAAAAAGTATGAATTTAAGTTTTGTAGTTAATTTTTGAATGGAAACCTGAACCTTCCCTGTTATTTATAATCAGTATAATATCACCATTTCATTAGAATACAAAGTTCTTTATTTTTAAACTTAATTCTGTAAAATTGTATGTAAATACATATCTATATGTTTTGTTATTAAAAAATTGGAACAAATTCTCTGAATTGTGTAAATTATATAGTTAAATACCAGTTTTCAGGAAATATTTTTTTTTAAGAGCTTAATGTTCTAAATTGCCTTAAGAACATGATATACCTACTATATGTATTGCAATATTTATAAAGATCTGAATATGTAGGGAATTTTACTTGTACATACGGAATCTTGCGTGTTTTGTACATTATTTAGTGATTATTAATTTGTAAATAAGTAATATTGCTGAAGTTTAAAGCTATAAATAATAATAAATTTTTGTGTTACATTTTATATTCTTCATAAAATACAGTACTACTGTTAAAGGTTATCCTGATAACTCCTTTCTAATCATTTGAATTACTTGTTAAAAAAAAAAAAAAACTTGACCTTGTGTTTTTATTAGAGATATGCAATGAAAATTATATTTTAATCAATAACAGTTTTGTGTAAAGAATTTAGTTTTGAAATCATATTTTTCAACTGATTTCATTAAGAATATGCATTATAAATTTAGAACTGTATTGTGTAAAGGTTTTTAATAAAATTGGTAGAAAAATAGCTGTGATAATTTTCTCTTAGGTTATTTTTATTCTTTTCATGATTTGCCTAAGTTTCATATTTAATTAGATATATTTCCAAATATTTATCTTGATTTTTTTTAATTTACTCAAAACTATTGATAAGAAGCAATCAAGACATGCTTAACTTTTAATTATTTATTTCAGTGTCTGTAAATTAGTCTGCATGTGATCATAATTGGTATGTTTGTAAATATATTTTTTATACTGTAACATTTTTAAAGCAATAAAATTCAGTTTAAAATAATTTAAAATTTTGTGGCAGCTAAATCCTATATTTAGATTAAAATATATATTTAAAATCCTATTTTATAAGAATGAAAGCTAATAAATGCATCAAAGTTCCTCGAATCTGCAATCGTAGATTGGCTAACATTCTGAATTCCCTATGTGCCACATAGCATTTCTGGTTCCTTTATTTTACACTCATGTCCATAAATTAAGGATAATGCAAAATCAGACAAAGGAAGAGTTAGAAGCAAAACAAATTTGACTTATTTGTAAAGCTTATTTATTAAACGAAAGGTAAAGAGCAAAAAAAAGATGTTATATGTTTGATATTATTAAAAAAATTAGCGATTTTCCCCCCCTCCCTGGAGCAAATTACAAAGAAAAACCTATTTACAAAAAAACAATATTACATGATTGGTATGAGTGTTAATACATTGTATGTCTCCCAGACAATGCAATACAGTCCGTAGAACGCCTAGGCATGCTGAGTATCAAATTATCGATCTGATCTTGGAGGATATTACATCACTCAAAAAGCAATGCTCTCCGAAGTTCCGGTAGACATGTAGAAGGAGGTTAATGAGCTGCAACTCGTCGGGCAAGCATGTCCCACACGTGTTCTACTGGATTCAAGTCCGGTGAGAATGCTGGCTAGTCCATACGGGTGATATCCTTCGATTAAAGGCATTCGCTTACGATGTTTACATGGTGAGGACGGGCGTTGTCATCCCTAAATACAAATTGTGTGCCCATGGCGACCCGAAACAAACGTACATGTTGTTCCAGAATGACGTCCCGATAGATTTGGCTTGTCATGGTTCCAAATTGAACATGCAGGTCCGTTCTGGAACCCAGAATAATTCCACCCCAAACGAGCACTCCTGCACCACCGTAACGGTGTCGTTCAATGATGTTTTCTTGGTAACTGGTACCTGGAGCTCTCCATATGAAAGTCCCGTGAGAATCAGACTGCAAGCTAAACCTGGACTCGTCGGAAAACATCACACAAGCCCACTGTTGCAGTGTCCACAATGCATGCTCTCTATTCCAGGCTAACCGCAGGGGACTGTGAGTTGCAGTAAGTGGAACGCATCTGACAGGTCTACGAGCATATAGACCAATCTGCTCTAAGCGTCTGTACACGGTCTGCCTTGAAATTGTCATACCATTGGCTGAAGAGAGCTGACGAGTTAGGTCTGAGGCTGTGCTCCGCCTGTTTCTTTTGGCAGTAACTGCCGAATACCGGTCCTCATTCGGCATTGTAACTCTGGGGCGACTTGTGCTGTAACGTCTACTCACTTTACCATCATCTTGGAATCGTTGCCAAAGCCTGGAGATGACAAGGCAATTCCAAGTTCGTCTGATACTTCCAGTTGGGTACGCCCACATTCCAGACGGCCGATAATTCTACCACGTAAAAAATCATCCAAATGCGTCCTTTGTATCATAACTATTCGGTTATTGCACTGAAATGCTTATAAAGCGCCTGCGAACAATTTTACTTCTTTGCCTGTATTCCTTATATATCACTCTCTCGTACTGTTGTCATTGTGATGTACCATCAGTGTCATCTGGTTACTTTCTGAAATTTGCATATGATTCTTGAAGATGTGTGTAGTGATTTTACAGGTGATATATTTATTTTAGAGGTTGATTTCCGCGTGACTCCGAACTATCCTTAATTTATGAACATGAGTGTATTTAATTTTAACTGTTCACCCGAAAACTCTGAATCACTCCTCTACGCAGCTCTTGTCCAAATGTAACGAAATAGTACAAAAACAAATCATTATGTATTAATGAAAAAGGTGAGAAAGAAATGGAAAAACCCAGTTTTTATGTTGTACAGCAAAATATATAGTTTTAAAGAAGGGTAGAATAAGAATTATTCACTGTGCTAACAATATTATTTTCTAGAACTAATGTCCCAACATTAGCTGTTTTTTATGCTTGTTGCATCTTGAGATTCTTCTCCTGATAAACAGAACTTTAAAGAGGAAAGGCTGCAGTAATATGTTGTTAATGAGAACAGAGTGAATGTTAGAAGCCAAAGTGGAAAAAAATATGTATGGATATGAAAACTAAGCTGCAGTAAATATTTTCTGCCCGATGATGACAGAGATTCCCTAAAGTATATTGATAGGGAATCACGATCAGCTAATTCAGCTATGAGCTCCATGTGTAAGGGGTTCCTGTATCTGAGAATAACATTTCCGCATTTGGTTACAGTAGTCCCAAATCATTGTGCACTGTATGAAAAGGCAGTATTTGGTGTGTTTGAGATGCTATGTTGCAAACTGTTATCACCTTTCCTTGCCTTTAGAAATGTATAAGTTCCAAACTTGTCATAATTTTTTCCCCTCGGCCGTTCTGAATTATGGATAAGTGGAACTTCGAGTACTGAATCGGCAGATACAGGTAAACAACCATACTATCAAACAGATAAAAAGTATCTTGATTAGAAATTTGAAAAGCAAAGCCTGCTGTAAATGGTAATAATCACTATTAATATGGTCTCAAACTGGGAGGCTGTCTGTGGTCCACGAAGCAATTTTACATGGTCTATGAATACATTTCTTATAAATTAACCAGAATTGTTATGATATTATTTGAAGAACAGAAGTTTTAAAATTTCAATGATTTGAAGTCCACTTTTGCATTATTTTCATTATCAGAAACGAATGTAATGCCAAAAAAAAATCTGCTAATACAGCTGATTAATTTCCACTGCAATATAAATCTTACTCAAAACTCTGAAGATATAGGTTTGATTAACTTTTATCTGTGTTTGTCAAAAGAAAAATACCCTCATTTTCAAATTTTTATGAGAGTAATAGCTTTGTTTGGAAGTATATGTACATGTAAAAAGTTCCCCCCCGGACTTGAAAATTAATAAGTCTTGCCAAAGAACCAGTTTGAGTGATTAACATTTACAGTTTGCGATGAAGATAGATTTTAGTAATTTTCTCTAAATTTACAAACTTTATTAAAATCAGAAAGCTATCAGAGTGCTGTAGCTGAAAGTTATAGTAAGAAATAAAGAAGTTAATCATTATTTACCTGCAAGTACATTTTTTTACTATACATCGAAGAAAAATTTAATGATTAAAAGACAGAGAAAAGAATGTCATTGTTTTTCTTAAGTATTGTCTCTTTGAGAAGATTTCGTAATAAATGCCAGCTTGAAAATTTAATGTTAAGCTGTCAATATTTTTTAATTACATAGTGTAACCAACATCAGATTTTGGAATGAAAATAAGTAAAAATTTGAATTTCTTTCCTTTATCAATATTACTGTTCACATATTTAGTAAATAAAATTTAGTTAAAGAAATTTATTTTCTTGGGAGGAGAGATGGGAACTTTTCATATTGTTTCTTAAAAAAAAAAAAAAAAAAAAAAAAAAACTGGTCCAATAACTGCCTTTAGATGCATTCAGCTTGCATGCAATTTGAGGTTATTGTCATGCAGAACCAGAAAATGCAAGATGTAAGGGGGGAGAGATTCTTTTGGCAGCAAATTTTAAATACAGTGTGGTTAAATTGTGTATTGTTCAGTCGTATGACTAAAGCACTGTTTTTAAGGAAATAAAACTACAATAAAAGTAACCCGTGAAAGCTTCTAGACATACAATACAGCTTGGTAAGAAAAAAAAATTAATTTTTTAGCCAAGACCAGTGTTAGTAGATGCATATGATATATAAACTTCAAAAAAAAATATGAAACAGAATTATTTTACAATGAAAAATACATAGGCAAAACAAAAGAATTGCAAAGATTATGAATCCTATAAACTGAACTGTACTGAAATACATATCACCAGCGAATGAATATTTCACTTTTGGGATTAAAAATAATGCATACTGTTGCCATATGATAAAATCAAATCTCTACCATTGCTTAAATAAGTGAAAAAAGTATAAATATTCAATTGTCAAAAGTTTATTAAAAAGTACAATAGTTTTCAACAAAAAAAAATTTTTAAAGAGAAAATTTCAATTTTTATATCACTACAGAATTTAACCATCTTATTAAACATTAGTTTTTATGCAGACAGTAATTATATACATGAAGAAATGTCATTATTAATTTATAAATATTATACGGCATTACAAACATTTTTATTAATTGTACTGATGATTTAAATGTTAATAATATTTCTCTTAGAAGTTTAGATTATTTTCCATATATTTTTGTTGTTGTTGTTGCTTATGCTCACTTGTCTGATGTAGTCGGCCTAAGCCCACGAAGAATTATGCCTGCCTTTGGCTCAGTTTTGCCCCCAATTTTAATGCGTAGCACACGGGTGGGATGGGTCCAAGGTTCTCCCACCACTTTCTCCTTCCACCAAACCACACAAGAGAACCTTTTGCTCGCCGCATATTTAGAGTGCCACCATGCCACATCAACACTATACATTTACAAACATCCGTGCCTTCTCTGAGATTCAAACCCGGGCCCTTTGGCACAACAATCGGTGACTGTATCGGTTGGACGGCATAATATTTTTTATGCTGATAAGCAGTGTTCTTTTATAGCATATGGGAGAAACATCTTAAACTTCATCAGTTTGCTGCAGCTTTCAATTCTTTCACTTGGTAAAAAGAATAATCCTTGAATTTAGGTGGAAGAAAAGGGGGGAAGAGCTAAAATACTTGGAATAAGAAATTTAGCCAAATTCAATCCTTTATTTTTTTTAATAATTTTGCAGATTGTTTTGATGATTCAAAGTTCTAAAAAGTCCTGAAAGTGAAGAATAATTCTAATGATGCAAAAATATCCTTTCCAAGTACATAAATTGTTATTAAACACAAATAGAACAGATTGTGCATCTGTCGAAATTAGACTTTCTAATGATACAAAAATAAGTGTACAACAAAGGACTTATTTAGAGTGTTCAAACACTAATAATTTAAAAGTTATGCAGAAATACTTAAGTAGCTGATTTTAATCAAGTCTGGCAGGAGTGTAGAGCATATCATTTTATAAAAACTACACTAAGAGGTAAGGAATGCATTGCTAATTGCAGTAATGTAGCTAAAATTTATACTAGGAAAAAAAATGAATTAAACTATTGATCCAATGAGTTGTCCGTATTGCATTTTTAATTTTATTAAAAAATATATTTATGCCAAGATCTCATGTATTTTAACACTTTTTTTTTTCTTTATTTTGTATCGAGTGTTTTTGTTATGTATCCGTAATTGTTTTTAATATATGTATATATGTATTCTCTAAAGCATGTGTAAAAAACACATTATGTATTGATGTAAGTTACAAGGCATCAATAAATAAACTTTATACCTGGGAAGGGCTGCAGTTCTGTAATTATTTATGCTTATATGTAATTCAGTATCGTTGTGTTCAAAGTGATTGATGACAGTACTTGATGAAAATCAAAACACTATTTGCCAGTATTACACAGGGTTCCAAAGACACGTTTACAGTTGTCGGAAAACTACGATAAACACCAGGGCTTAATTTCTAAAATTAGAAGTGCTGGAGCCCTATGCTAGACCATCAGAGAAGAGGAACAAGAGTAAATAAATAAAATGGCCAATAAAATCATTAATAGTTAAAAAAATGCAACAGTTAATTATTTCTGGATTAATTAATATTGATAATTAGTATTTGTATTGTTATTTAATTAATTATTAGTCTTAATTAAAATAATTAAAGATTAAAATTAAATTAAGAGTACGGAGATAAATTAATTTAATAAGCAATTCTTAATATAATTTTACTGCTAGAAATAAAATTTTCAAGATCACATTTCTACTGAAATTGTTGTTCAGTTACATAGAAATGTTGGACCCTTATTTAAGGCTCCGATGTGCTCCATCTAGAATTTATCGCAAAAACGAAGTAGTACCGGAGCCAGGCTCTGGTGGGCTCCGGCGCAATTTAAGCTCTGATAAACACTCTGAAACAATCAGCAAAACAGCCTTCAGGCTAAAACCGTGAAGACAGCTTCATGAGAAAGCATTGAAATATGGCTCCCGATTCGGTTTGGTCACTCTCAAGCTCATCTCTGAACTCAAAACGCTACTACTGAACTCAATATACTCTTCTACTCTGCATATATGCAGGGTATATATAGCTTTTGACCTGCCTTTGAGAACATTCTCGGGAAAACGGGTAAAAATTCGAATATCTTGCTCCGTCTATGGTATGGTCACCAAATGGGCAATTTCACATCAAATCTGGCAACCCCAACCCCAACCCCGCTTTGCGGTGAAGCTATCTTATCACAGTTGGGCATTTTGTAACAATATATATGTATTGCACATAAACATAACTCATTCTAGTTATTCATTATCTGTTCAAATAATCAAACTTAACTATTGAGTCAGTTCATAAATTCATCTGCATTTTTTGGTAAATTTTTAAATATCAATAATATTTAAATAATGTAAAAAACACAATTTAACATTTTAATCAATTATATAATTTCCTCCATTATCTGCAATGTCTTGCCATCTTACAGGCAGCTTTTTTATGCCATTGCTGTAGAAAGACTGGTTTGGATGCAAAAAAAAAACTTGAAAGTTCATTGTGTACATCTTGTTTAGAATTTAATTTTTTTCCCAGTAAAAAATTTTGTAAGTAATAAAATAAATAAGCGAAATAAGTGAAAATCACTTGGGGCAATATCTGGGAAGTAAGCAGGGTGTGGCAAAAGCTCCCAATTAAATTCACTCATTTTTTGCAGCGTTGTTCCAGCTGTATGCGGTCTAGCGTTATCATGATGAAACAACACTTTCTTGATATTCACCGATCATGGGCGTTTTTTGATTAATTCTGAGTTAAGACGGCAAAGTTGTTCACTATAAACTTCCAAATTAATCGTTTAATTTGGTTCTAACAGTTCAAAACGTCCTGAACTGGGTTCATCATCAAAGCTGCTTTTTTCAACTTTAAATTTTTTAAATCATTTCTGGGCAGTCCTTACACTAATAGTGTGTTCACCATGTACACTATTAATTTTTATCGCTGCAAAGCTGGCAAATTCATCACACAAAAATAAAAAATGTAGCACAGCTTGTTTGTACTGATTATCTATATTCATCTTCTATGGGTACTAAAATGCGTTCGATATTTACGAAAGTTTGTGATGAACTGAATAATATGTTAGTCAAATGATGACAAGTTTCAACAGGTTCAAACTTGTATTGTTTTAGTAGATGCATCATAGTGAATTCCAAGCATACTCTTAATGTCCATGAACTTATGGACTGACTAATTTATATTTTGTGTAGTAACTGGAAACCAGATCAAATTACCAGTGTTCAGCAGCTTTATAGCTAAACGGTCACTATTATATTTGGCAAAAATACTAGAATAGCAAGCTTCATTAATGTGCAGATTTAGTTTCTAATAATAATTTTAATTTATTCAGTGTTTCGTTAGCATAGGTTAAAACTATCAATTTAAGTTGAATCCTGAATGCTGTTAATGTTTTAGCTGCATTCAAGATTAGCTAGTAAATAAAATTTATTTTATTTCAAAATACACATATTTCTATCTAACACCCTTTATAGGATGCTATATAAAATAATCATTGTATGCAGTATTTCTCAAAAATTGATATAACCAAAGAATTAAAATTTTAATGAAGATTTTCTTACATATAAATTTCTCATTTTATTTAATCTCTATGTTGATATGTCTTTGATTAAATTATTCATGCTAAATGTTTCTTGTACTGCACAAAATGCTGGGTTTTTTTTAGTTTTCAAAATATTAATACAGTCAAAAGTCGTTAATTCGGACACCCATAATCCGGAATGATCTATAATCCGGACCTCAAAGCTAAAAACTTTCTGCGCACGCTCCGCGTTGGCACAGGCGTTTTATGCGTGCGCGTAAGACCTTGACTACTGCGCATATGCGTGTGCGCAAGTGCAGAATACGTTTTCGCCTGCGCGTTTAATGTATAACGAACGGTGTAAGCTAAAATTATCTAATTATCTATTTCAGTTAATGATAGCGTTGTTCCTTAATCTTCGAATTGGATCCCGCTTATTATTTTTTGCAGACTGTAAGAGCAATTTTATAAAAGTAAACTTGAACTTTCGATCATGTCAAATAGAATTTCCGATGCTGGAACTTCCAAAGGATCTACAAAACGAAAGTATGTTTCGATGTCCAACAAACAAAAAGTGGAATTGCTGCAAAAAATGGATAAAGACATGAAGAATGTGACAGAGAGGTTAGTGAAAACGAAAAAATTTCGATTTACAAGTTAGTCGGTATTCTCGGCACAGCAATTAACGGGACTTGAACAGCGGAACTTTGTAAGTGAACAAAAAATTATGTCTGTTTATAGAATTAAAGAGAAAGTATTATCACATAAAACGAAGCAACTTACATTGAAAGAAATGTTTAATAAAGTAAACAAATAAATATTAAGCTTTTTTTTTTTTTTTTTTTTTTTTGTAAATTTTGATACCCTTTAGTTCATAATTGTTCTTTACTTCATAAATTACGGTTTCATATTTTTAATTTTAGAATTTCTGCATGCCATCTTACGAGACTTAAACTGATGATCTATAATCCGGAAAAATCGATAATCCGGAATAGCCGAAGTCTCGACGAGTCCGGATTAACGACTTTTGACTGTATAATGTATTCATATGCACTTTCTTCTGTCTGGGAGAAATGTTTTGTGTTTTATTGATAGTCACCATTGTTCTTCTTTAGTATCTTCATTGAAAAAAAACCATTGGACTGATTTATTGAGAGTTTTACTTTCAGAACAAATTTGTCTGTCTGCAGATTCAGGTCTTTAATTTCATATCATTTTTTTAAAAAAAATTTTAAAAAAGAGACAGAGAGAAAAGAAAGTACTGATAATTGAGGTATCATTACAAAAAAACTGTGAAAGATCTCATTGGAACTCTAATTATTGCCTTTCAAGGCAACGGCAGTTATTCATGTGATCTTACCTGAATTCATCAGTTTTTCATAAAGAAGAATAAAGGGTAACAAAACGATTTAATATAGTCAAGCCATGTTATCCAATGTATGTTCTGTCAATGTACAGGTATTGCATAAAGAATTATTCTTTTTTTCTTAGTAAACGGTATTTCGGATTTAAGATGAGATATATGTGTTAGAAAAAGAAGCTAAGCTTAAATTTGCTTGTGCAGCCTTGAAAGGGGCTATTATCTATTTCTCTGAAAAAGTTCAAATTTTACCTTACGTTATGAGTTCAGGACGATTTGTTGTTGTGAATCTTAAATTCAAGATCAGTGTAACATGATTTTGACAGATCAGACGTTTGATACTGCTGGGAAAAAACTGAGTTTAAGTAATGCTCTATGTGTGCTTCTTTTAGGGTGTTTAATGTAGGTAGGTCAGTGTGTCGAGTGTTCTATTGAAAATTTTGTCTTAATATTTTGGGGCTGAAGGCCAATGTAATTAACACATTAATCTTCAGTAATTAGCTTGAACATAATGCTATAAAAAGTACATTGTTATATAGTTATTGTGTTAACAGAAGAGGAAGGATTTCAAATTCACACATGATGCACCTTAAGAAAGAGTCCTTAAATCCACAAAGATTTTATTTCAAGAATATTCTAATTGAAAACATTAATTTTTAGTAGAATCTTTTATGTGAAATTTTTATTTAATTATTTTCAAAATTTTTATATTTTAAAAACATTTGTGGCATCTTATAGTGTAAATATGCTTATTTATGATTGGTTTCAGATTTTTTTTTTAAATTATATTATCTGCAGTTGTAGTCGATGCAGTAAATTACAAACAGTAAAATCTCCCAAGGGACACAAACCTCATTTCTGAAAATCTTGGTCGTTTCTGTTTAAAACGCATTGTCGGTCGTTAGAAGTGAAACAGTTTTGGAAACGGCAAGATGAATTAAAATTTCAGTACAATATCTGCCTTCTGAGAATAATTTAAAACTTCTATTATGAATGTAGAGACAAAACAGTTGCTTCTAAGGATCGATTTCTGTTGGTAATTGCCCGTCGAAATAGAACTGGTTAGCAGTAGCCTTTGGAACTTTTGTATTGCAGCAAATTGTTAATAAAATATTTTATGAGAATGTTCTTTAAGCCAGTAACCGAATAAGTTAGCTTCAATGACCTCGCAAAAAAGAGGTCTACATGAACTGCAGCTGAGTTCATGAGAGTTGGAGTCCACAACTATGAACCACATTCATTTTTAACAATGAGTAATGGCTCAGTTTAATACCTGATTCTAAACATGTTTTCAGAAATATTCTCAACACGGGATTTTTTTTTCCATTGGTACATTTTTATGTTGTATGCATTCGTATTTGATTTAAGAATTTTCCAAAATAAATCCATTTCATTTTTTTTAAAAATTTTGGGAAATCGATGTTTTCATACACATGAAGGTAATTTTGGACACGAGTGTATTTTGCTAGACTGATAGAGCTTTCCACTACCGTATTGTACACAGGCATAAAATCTTATTATGAAGCTACTTCTTCGAATGGTATACAAGTTGGCAATTAGTGACAGAAATCAAATGAAACCTGAACCAAAACGTACATGCTATTGTGATCAAAAAGGATCAGACATAATTCATTTAAAATATGCATATCTGCCACCTATAGTGTATACAGTCAAAAGTCGTTAATCCGGACTCGTCGGGACTTCGGCGGTTCCGGATTATCGATTTTTCCTTATTATAGATCATCAGTTTAAATCACGTAAGATGGCATGCAGAAATTCTAAAATTAAAAATATGAAACCGTAATTTATGAAATAAAGAACAATTATGATCTAAAGGGTATCAAAATTTACAAAAAAAAAAAAAAAGCTTAATATTTATTTGTTTACTTTATTAAACATTTCTTTTAATGTAAGTTATTTAAGTTGCTTCGTTTTATGTGATAATACTTTCTCTTTAATTCTATAAACAGACATAATTTTTTGTTCACTTACAAAGTTCCGCTGTTCAAGTCCCGTTAATTGCTGTGCCGAGAATACCGACTAACTTGTAAATCGAAATTTTTTCGTTTTCACTAACCTCTCTGTCACATTCTTCATGTCTTTATCCATTTTTTGCAGCAATTCCACTTTTTGTTTGTTGGACATCGAAACATACTTTCGTTTTGTAGATCCTTTGGAAGTTCCAGCATCGGAAATTCTATTTGACATGATCGAAAGTTCAAGTTTACTTTTATAAAATTGCTCTTACAGTCTGCAAAAAATAATAAGCCGGATCCAATTCGAAAATTAAGGAACAACGCAATCATCAACATTAACTGAAATAGATAATTAGATCATTTTAGCTTACACCGTCCGTTATACATAAAACGCGCACGTGAAAACGTATTCTGCGCTTGCGCACACGCAAATGCGCAGTCGTAAGAGGTCTTACGCGCACGCGTAAACGCCTATGCGCATGTGTCAACGCGGAGCATGCGCAGAAAGTTTTTAGCTTTGAGGTCCGGATTATAGATCATTCCGAATTATGGGTGTCCGAATTAACGACTTTTGACTGTATACTATATTGTGTTATATGCTATGTAATGCACCATGGGCAACATTCTCGGTAATAAGATAGCTAAACGATTGATGGATGTGGTCTTTCACAATAGCTAAGAAACAAGTTTCTGGCCATTAGGGACGAAAGAGCACCTTTAAGAAGTCGCTTAAAAAGTGTTTTCAGAATCTGTTACAACTTCCATCGACATTTGACAACAATTCGTGCCTTCTTTCATCGCTTGCATATAAATTCGTTTTTGATGAATTAAGAATCGTTGCTTTGGATGATTTCCCAAAATGGTGAATGTAATTGAGTAAAGAACATGCATTAAATTTTGTCTGCACAACTGAATTTCTGCTGGAGAAGCATCTGAAATGTTGCAAATGTTTTGAGAATAACACATTATCCAAAAATGAGAATTTTAGATTGGATAGGATTTTTAATTAAAGTAGAGAATGCCTGGAAGAGGAAACGATCTGGCAGACCATCAATCAATTCAGATATGTCTCACGGTGGTCGTCATTTAATAGTTAAAAATACCGGGTGATCAAAAAAGTCAGTATAAATTTGAAAACTTAATAAATCACGGAATAATGTAGATAGAGAGGTAAAAATTGACACACATACTTAGAATAACATGGGATTTTATTAGAAAAGCAATAATTAGCATAACAAATTCAGACAAAGCAAAGATGATGTTCTTTACAGGAAATGCTCAATATGTTCACCATCATTCCTCAACAATAGCTGTAGTCAAGGAATAATGTTGTAAACAGCACTGTAAAGCATGTCCGGAGTTATGGTGAGGCATTGGCGTCGGATGTTGTCTTTCAGCATCCCTAGAGATGTCGGTCGATCACGATACACTTGCAACTTCAGGTAACCCCAAAGCCAATAATCGCACGGACTGAGGTCTGGGGACCTGGGAGGCCAAGCATGACGAAAGTGGCGGCTGAGCACACGATCATCACCAAACAACGCGCGCAAGGGATCTTTCACGTGTCTAGCAATATAGGGTGGAGCGCCATCCTGCATAAAAATCGTACGTTCCAGCAGGTGTTTATCAGCCAGGCTGGGGACGATGCGATTCTATAACATATCGGCGTACCTCTCACCCGTCACGGTAGCAGTTACAAAACCAGAATCACGCATTTTCTCGAATAAAAAAGGCCCGATAACAGTAAACTTTTTTTTTTTTTTTTTTTTGTTCTAATAAAACCCCATGTCATTCTAAGTATGTGTGTCAATTTTTACCTCTCTATCTACATTATTCCGTGATTTATTAAGTTTTCAAATTCATACTGACTTTTTGATCACCCGGTATTATTGAAAAAGTTCTTTTATAATTTGGATCTTGTCAAACAATTTTGAAAGATCATTTGGATTTTCCGCGGTCGCTTCGCGAGAAATTCCAAAATCAACAGCATGTTGAGGTTGCCCAGAAGATGCCTTGTAAAAGAAATCCCTTAATATGCGTTACTGATGGTGTTGGAACATTGGTATCTTCTATTTTCATGTCGAAACAGTTCAAAATCACATAAATGGCATTTGAAAGGAGGAAAAAAATAGTCGATCAACAAACTGATATATACTGTTTTCCTTGGATTGTTATGGTGTTGTGCCTTATAAATTTCCACCAATTAACTGGCCAAACTGTTTACAAAAAATATTTGAATTTGCGGTCTTTGAATGAAGAATTCCGTGGAAAATGTTTTGATTGGCGACGCGATAAATCAAAAGGTTTTGAACCACTATCATGTCACCACTCACGATACTCTTATCGTTTTTTTGATCAAAAATTCAACAAATGGTCCATGTCCTGTGTATAGTTAAAACTGCAAGTTCTATATGGCATAGTATGACTTTTTTCCTTACGTCTAAGGTTAAAAATTGCTCCTTCGCTATCACAATTTAGTTTATCGTTATCGATTCAATAAAAGAAAATTGCTGCCAGTCTTGAAAGTCAGAAAGAATTACTGTAAAACATGTTTTGAAAGTTTGTCCAGAAAAAAGCGTTGGTATAAAACTGCATTGCAGTGTGAGGCAATTAGTTTGAAGGTGATGTATTAAATATTGACCAATAAATTAGTTTTGTGTTTCATTAAATAACTTCCTATCCTTTAAAAGCAGTTGTATGTATGTAGGTTTTGTGTTAGCTAATTCTCTGGGTTTACCAAAGGCGCAGTGTATAAGACCACTGCATACAGGAAATTCAGCCTGAGTTTTCGTCTTTTTGCGAACACTTATTTTCGTGACCGGTTTTCCTTTGAAATTTTCCTACGAAAGTATCTCTTCGGTCAGGGAGAGATAAACCTGACAAGCTTCGCCATAATCAGTTTTTATTTAATTTGGTTTGTCAAAATCAAATCTTGAAATTGATTTTTGACCCCTTCTACCTATCCGTTTTTCTTGAAATTTTTCTCGCGTGCATGTTTGCAATGATAATATAATATTCAATAGCAGTTTTTTTTTAAATTTGATACAAGTTGTTGTTTTTTTAATTTAGAGCTGAATTTTTCTCCCTGATCCTCCATAAATGGTTAAATAAAATATCGAAAAAATTTAATATTTACATAATGCGAAAAGTTTTTAAATAATAATAATAATCTTTCGGAATAAGATTTTTCCGAATATCCAGCATAATTTGACGGATTTTAGAGGTTTTTCTAAAATTTTTCGAATCTATAGCTATCGTGTAGTCTCTAGGAATGATGAATTTTTAAATCAAGTGTATATTCTTCATTGCTGCAGACCCATGATTTGAAGTGATAAGATCGGATTTCTAAATCAAACGAAAAGAAAAATTCTTGATCAAATGCTCTGATTCCCCCCCTTTCCGTTATTGCTTTTCTGTATTTTGCAGACTAAAATGTCCAAGCCCTTTTTTAGACCAAAAGACTATTAGATCTCGAAACACAACTTTGTGTTGGGGACTCACTTTAAATGCTGTCCTCTATAAATGCATTGTTTCCCTTTTCATTCGAGTCTGTTGTCATTCGACAAAATATAAAACATCTTTCAAATTTAATCTACCGGTTACGGATTAAAAAACTAAGCTACTTAAAAGCAGTAATATATAATAATAGTTCAGAATAATATAATAATAATATTAAGAATATAAAAAATGCATTTAATTTACGATATATCTAATTAAAAACATTTAATATATTTTGTAGAATTACGTTGCATATTTTTTCAAATATCTAAAGATATATAGCATTCCCATGTTAGTCTAAATATATATTCATTTAAAATGTTTCGTTAGTCCACCTGGGCCATCTCTATTGATAATATGATAAGTCACGGTAAACCTTAACGGAACCCTTTTGGGCGACAGTTAAAATCTGAACTCTTTCAGAACTTTAGTATCTGTTATTTCTGCTTATATACTTCTATCGTCAAAGATATCAAAGAAGAAAAAACAGCTAATCTTTAGAATATGGTAACAGGTAGTTTGGCGACATTTTGGTAAGGCGATAAAGGTTACTAGCTAGGACTTTAGCAATAATCTGAGAAGTACACAGAAGATTATTTTGTCTCGGAGAAATGAGAGATCATAAGACATGTAATGTAACATTTTCCGGACAATTCCGATCGTGATTTTAATAAGCACTTAGAAACTAATATAGCTAATAAGATATAGCTAATAAACACTTAGAAACAATTTCGCTGCTGAAGTGCAGAATCGCACACTTATTTGTTTGACGCTTTTTACAAGAGTAAGAAGAATTGGATTTTTGTCAATTTTCTTTGACTTTTTAAGTGAAAATAGGTCGATGTGTACATAGAGAAAGTCAAGAGTGTGCGCAATGCCATTTTTGTGCAATTCTGGGATGTTTTTTTAAGTGAAAATAGGTCGACGTTTACATGGATACCGTGTATGTGCAATTCTTAAAAACGCGGCAAGCAGTTTGCGATTCTGCATTTTCTCTCAATTTCGCACCTAATCTTCGTCATGATTAAGCATTTTTGTTCCATGAAAGTTCTAGTATAAGCGTAATTCGGCTAGCAGATTATTGGAAAAAAATGTTGAGTAAAAAAAAAAAAAAAAAAAAAAATGCCTCTACTTCGTGAAAACAAAATGGCGTCCAAAACAAAACTAGCAGGTTGCTATAGTTGGTCGCCAAATTTTCCCCAAAAAATCGCCAAGTTACCATAATCTAAATATTCACCGAAAAAACTTACCTTGGCTACCAAGGCTCGCCAGCGTGCTTTGTGGACTTTTCTAAAGAAACTAAATCATACTTGCATTCCAAATATCCAGCATCACTTGCTATAAAATGACACTAAATATTTATTTATAGAACTAAAATTATATGTATATCACTCGTACAGTGTTTAAGTTCATGACGGCTGACAAAATACATCTGTTCAAATTTTCTAGTTCTTATCTAGCGGGTGCTATTCAAGGTGGAACACAGTTCTTAACAATATCTATAGTAGCTATCAATATCAGTCTTATTAACTGCTAAATAATATGTTGAATAATAATAGACTTTTCTGTTTTACTATTTCAGTTCAGTTACATAAGGAAGCGCTGGAGCTCGCCTTATTTGGAAATTTGATGAGCTTCGCAGGAATTCACGGCCGGAGTAGGTTCTTTGAAGCCCGATCTAATCTCTACCGCTCCTAAATTTTGCTGTCCAGCTCTTCTGAAATAATAATTCCACTGGGAAATCAAAAAGTTCTGAGCCGGATCCGGTTTCATTGAAGTGTGAGGTTGGTTGACTAGTTAACACTAATATATTAAATAATGTATAACTAATGTATGAAATAATTAACGTTAGTTAATACTAATGTATTAATTAATCAACCAACGTCGGAAAATATTCGAAAGCTGTGTGCCGAAAGAAGGACGTCTTCAGACTCTCTGAAAGAAACCCTTTCGTATTCAAGTTATGTATCGCGGAAAAAAAAAAAAACATTCAGGCATTTAGTATTTCTCATTTAAGCCAGCTTCTTTCGCATAAAAAAATCTCGAACCTTTAAAAAATGAAGAAAATAATGAAACTACTGAAGATAAAACTAATCATAAAACTGAAATAAAAATACCACCAATAGTCATCACGCAAGTTGAATTAGATTGGATTGATCTACAGAAAATCTTAAGTACTAAAATTCTAAAAAACGAATATGAAACCCAAAAAAGTTTACTTAAATACTTCCACCGAAGAGGATTACAACAGCGCCATCGAATTTCTAAAGATATCATGCATAGAATTCCATACGTATCAACTTTATTCCAAAACTAACATTAAAGTCATTTTAAAAAATATGCGCTGAAGCATCTCCGAAACTGCAATATTTGAAGACCTAAAATTTAGAAAATTCCCAGTACTAAAAGTTAAACAGTTCACAAAGAGAATAGAAAATGATATCATAAAATTACCCATATACTTCATTGAACTTGAAAGGAATAAATTAGGAGAAGCGATTTACAACTTAAATAATATTTTTAACTTCAATATCACTATTGAGAAATATGCACCTAAAACTAAAAGACCAATTCAATGCTTCAAGTGTCAGAGCTATGGACATTCACAGGCGAATTGCTATAAAAAAGAAATATGTTGTAAATGTTCCCAGAATCACCGATCTAACACATGCTCTTTAAAACGTGAAGAAAAACCCATCTGCTATTTTTGCCGTGGGGAGCACGTATTGTCCTAGCGTGGTTGCCCGATTTATAAAAAGCGTTTTCAAACTCCTAAACCTGCAGAGAAAACCCAAGAGATTCCAAATCTTAAAGATTTCCCAGCACTCGCATCTAAATCTGAAACTGAAATTAAAGAAATTCAAAGAAACATCCCATTCAGCGCCGTCTTTAAACAGCAGAAGATCCTAGCAGATAATAATCCAATATCCCAAGTTTTTTTCAAATCCTAAATTTTTCAAATTCATTCAAGACATGAACGATGTTGCAGTTAATATCAAATCCGCTAAATCCAGTACAGAAAAACTTTCTATCGCTTTCTTAGCATTGCTCTTGATTTCGCAGAAGAGGAAAACTAAGTTCTGAATTTTACTTCTTGTTACTTCCTGACGCTCCAATAGATGGCGACACCCAAGCGACGATGTTTACACCAGTTAAAGTGGATTTATTTCACACTAAGACGTACCCCGCAGGGTAAACAACTTCTGAGTCAAAGTTCCCAGGACTATATACTCATTCATGCCAATTCATGCCAATAAAAAAATTTCACTCTTTTAGTAATTATTACTCGAGATGTACTGATAGTTTAATATATACATAAACGTTTAGTAAGCATAAAAACTAATGCATAAAAATGCTATCTTATAAGTTATTTAAAAAAGATTGATATGACTTAAAATAAAAGAGATTTTGCATTTGCGAGATAGAGATAAAACTCCTTTCGCTTCTATGCGTAAGTTCGATTACTGAATCCTTATTATAATGTGAAAAGTGGAATAAAATGTATCTCACTTTAGGAAAAATGAAACTAAGTAAACCAATCTTAAAATCATTTAAATGCTTTTAAAATAATTTAACTAAATACTATTAGGACAATGAGATATAACTTACACTCTATAGCAATCAAAAGCAAGAAAATCGGTCAAGGTAACTTTAAAATAATGTCACTTTGAAAATGAGCTGCACAAGACTACCTCCTTATCGCACATGTTTATGTCATTTTCAGTATCACATGATATGAAATGGTTCGATCTTTATCCTATGGCCCACGCAGTTAGATAATAGATTAAAGACCTGTTAAACAATTTTATAGCTATTTCAAAAGAACAAATATTTTAAAATCCCTAGGGCCCCTTTGCAACAATCTAGGGCTAATTATTCAAATGTATTAATTAGCTCGGACTGCTTAAAATTATTAATTATTCAGATATATTAGCTGCGACTACAGATATTTTTAAAAAATAACTTTTAACAATGTGCAGCAATTGTAACGATTGTAATGTAGTTGGAAGAGGGAAAACCTTTATCCTCATATCTGGTTTGATTATTTATTAAAGTAAGCACTCGAAAGCTATCTACCAAAGAAAGGGAAGTTCTTGTGAAGAACTTTCTAAGGGAATTGATTCGTATTTATGTCACATTTGATGAGAGAATCTTCAAGCAACCAATCCATTCGGTTACCAGGGACCGAACCCGGAAAAAATTATCAGTGTTCGGTGATCTCGTCCCTTTTGCTACTTACAGGAGAAAGCAAACAACTTCCACAACCAGTTCCAGTGAATTTAATTACACAAAAATTGCACGCAGACTTCAGGGCTAAAAGAATTTTGTAAAGGAATTTCCGGAGGAAATGATTTGTATTTGGGTAAAAAATCCAATGAGGCCTTCTATAAGAACTAAGTGTTACCGAGGGTTTAGCTACTCGATCGTTAATGGCACTCGAAGTTGAAAACTTGAGAATTACATAATTGATTACGCATGGCTATATTTACGTATGCTACTTTGATTTATTTACTCATCTTACTTTGCACTTGGTTGTATGTAGACCTGTTGTCGTTAGATCTTGCAAGCGTAAGAGGAAGCCGTCATGTCTCATTTTACCCTTTCCACGCCAAGCTTTTTTGAAGTGGCAACAAAAATCGTGCCATTTCAGACCTTTTCTTTATTCTGCAGGGCTTTAGATTGAGAACATTAAAAATTATGCCAGTTCAGCTTTTCTTCCACAATAGTGGGTGGGGCATGTATTCAAAGAAAGAGACAGGACGCAATGATAACACATGTTCTACCATGGGTTAATATTTCTCAAAAGAATTCTTATGTTTAAAGATGTCACAGCCAGTGACATTAATGTCGTATCTAAACATTATCGGGATATGAAGAGCGAAGCGTCATTGTGATGCCATTTTACACATACTTCAAACACATCTCATCATGTTTTCGCTTTAATATCGACTCTGAATCGAAATTCTGAAATGAAAAGGCCTTTTACCTATCTCATAGTAAAAGGTTCAAATATAAAAATTTTTCGAAAACTCTTCTGCCTTAGTGCATGAGGGAGCTCTTCAGATTTTCACTGATCTGCATCACAATATCCGTATTATACTCGGGATTAAGAATAGCGATAATGTCTTTCTTCAAATAGTGACAAAGATACGAGCGACGCTATCGATACAAATAAATCTAAATGCTCGGCAACCAGTCAAGAGTGTCTTACGACCTGATGACTTTAAGAAATCCGACTGTGATATATAAAGAAAAAGAAAGCCGGCAAAACAAAACAGAATAAGAACCAACGTGACAATTTCCATAGCGATCTCATTAAACCCAGATGGAAGAAAATCGACAAGAATATCAGGACGGAAACTGACGAATTGGGATTCCATAAATTTATGCATCAGCTACTTAGAAACTGCTAAACAAAGCGCCAGTAAAATCCCTCTGCCAAATCATCACTAAAAAAAAACAAAACCCGACGAGAAAATAACACGGGAAAAAGAATGGTTAACTCCTAGGAGACTGCAAAACCTCCAAGTAATATTTATGAACTAAAGAATTTCTGTGGTCATTGCAAAACAATAATAAGATTCAGGATCAGTAATATTCACCTATCAGTCAGTTTGACCTATTTATTTATTTGTTCTCGGAATAATGACTGGCATCTCATGTTTCTCACACATTGCTCTAAGTGTCTCAAAATGATCATCTGCATTTTCTTCTGATGTCCAACAATTGATCTTGAAGCATCTGATCATGTTTTCCTGCGACAGCCAAATCCAGATCTTCATTTTATGGGTGTCTACTTAATAATGCTGTTTCTAATATGAATTTGCTTTCAAAAAGGGAACATCCATAAATTCCATAGTGCGAATGGAATGAATTAATATTTAAGCTTGCGTTTGTGAATGTAAGAGAGAGCGAATTTTTGCCCCTCGAGGCCAAATGGATTGAAATTATAAGGCTTTGCGTTATAGTTGCCGTCATTTAAATTGTTACGCCTGAGAGTAGTTCTGAGCCAACTCGGGTTTAAATTAAATTGTCTTTGAATACTATAGATTTGAATTTGACTGTTACTTTAAGTTACATCGCCCCAAGTGGTATTTGATCTTGTCAAGCATGAGATGTGCGTTTATATTCAAGTTCTGTTTTAATGAAAAGGTTATTCTAAATTTTAAAACATTTCCAAATTAATTTCAGACACAGCAACAATTCACTCTACGTCTTTTAGGGTTTGTATATCGCTACTGCTCGCTTTCAAATCGTAGAGTTTGTTAATCAAAAATTTGTAAGTTTTACAAATTCCGTACACATAACGAAGAATGTCTGTGTGTTTGATTGTTCGCGTTATTGATTTCTGATCAATTATGGTAAATTTTTTTAAACATTTAATCAAATAATTAATCAATAATTATTATTAAAATTGAAAAAAGGTGAAATATTGGATGGAACTTGAGCTTTTAGGACCTTTTGATTATAAAGACGAAAATCATTAAAAACTGCATGCCATTGTTGCTGATATAATGAGAAAAAGAATTAGCTTATTTTCTATCGATATTTTTTATGTGGATTCCATGTTGCATCAAGCTGAAAAATGTATGACTATGAATCGTAGTTTTGCATCGTTATTAGAGAAGGATTGCAGTGGTATCATTCTCTCTGTTGTTAGATGCATCAATCTAACTTAACTAGCTTCGATTACTTCCTCTAGTTTTGAATAAAGAAACTCTAATTTTTATAGGTATGCCTAAAAGTGCATTTACTTTAAGACAATGGCGAATTTTATAGGTTATATTACAAAATGTTTTTCGAAAAATTTACAAGAAGTTAAACACAAACTTTAAAAGTAAATCAGAAAATATCTTCGAATTTTATTTGGATTCAACTTAAATTTCGAATTGTAAAAAAAGGAATCAATTAAATTTAATAAAAAGAAGATATATTAATAAATATATAGCAAATTCGATTAACATTGAGGAGCTAAAATTTTGAGAGCTAATTATTTAAAAACACTAGTGTGATTTTTACAAAAGTTGGCACTTATGCATAATTTGAGTCGTAGAATGGAAATATAGGAAAAAATTGGTATGTAATTTCAGAAAAACTCCAATTTTGCATAAAAAACGCAAAACCCGAACTGGGAAGTCAATCTTCCCAGTAGTACGGAAGATACAGAATTGCCTTTTTTTTTTTTTTTTTTTTTTTTTTTTTTTTTTTTTGTGTGTGTGTGTGTGTGTGTGTGTGTGCAGAGTATACCCGAGTGAATGGGCCATGGCCCACTTCATTGTCAGCTCGTTTTCACCGTTTAGTCTTTTTGAAAATCATCCCATTTCAGTCTGTCATTATGGGGTAGATAAAAGGAGTTCCCATTTCAGCTTTACTTTCAGGATCCTTCAAGTGATCCTTCAATGGGATGCGGCTATGAAGTATATATGAAGTGATGTTACTATGACACTCCACTCTTTAAACTTCGTATTGAGATATTGTTCAAATACGACATTAGTTCCTAGCACTGTTACCTAATACTGTAGACGTGAAAGATTTTTGTATGACGTAATAATACGTAGCAAAGAACGTGTTAACGTTTATCTTAATCTCTTTTACTGAACATCTGAACTAAACGTTTAGATACCTAGAAAGAACAGGCAACCATACAATTCATATAGACCATACAATTCACTATAGTGGAAGAAGTTTCCCTCACCTATACTAAAATGGGAAATAAAAGCTAAAATGCTATATATATATAAAGATATATATATATTTTGTGTGTGTGTGTGTGTTTTCGACTGGAACACTTGCAGAAAGAAAGAAAAAGCCTAAACTGGCATGACAGTTTTGCTTATGGGAAAACCTGTAATGGGAAAAGCTGAAATGGAACATCACGATGAAAATATGCCACCACCTTCCTTAAAAGCACAGCTGAAGACGTCGTTCCATATATTTGTCCTATATATACCATTGATTTTAGCAGGAATATTCTGCTTCAAAACGTTCCGTGTCGTAGCATCTGTAACATAAACTGTGAAAGGCATAAGCTAGGAGTATCGAACAAAGTGTTCAGTTATATCCTTTAAGAATGATCTTTAAAAACTTATTTTGGGGACTGAAAAAAACGTCGACATAACTGCTTTGAGCTTGGTAGAGACTTAGAATATTGTGTTTTATGGAATCACTTCCAACACTAATATGCTCCAATTAGCAGATTATAGGGCCTTGAACAGTTAAATAAAAGTTGTAAGTTCTTTAGTTTATTAACCAGTTATTATG
Source organism: Stegodyphus dumicola (assembly GCF_044657685.1). Lineage (NCBI taxonomy): Eukaryota > Metazoa > Arthropoda > Arachnida > Araneae > Eresidae > Stegodyphus > Stegodyphus dumicola. The sequence goes on from NC_140776.1 coordinate 172,735,501, forward strand.
ATTTTGATCTTTCCTAAACCTTCTTCAATCAGTATTCTTCACCAATTGCTTTTAGAGTATATAAGCTGAGGGTTTTGAATATTAGAGAGAAAGAGAGCTTCTGTCATTCACGTCATCCTACTAAATCCAAGAATGCCTAGCCAACTCTATCTAAAATTAATTATTCCGGCTTTTACACTTTTTAGATGTACGCGCCGGTAAAATTTTGAGTCAGCTTATAGCTTATTTCGTTGAATGTGTGGTCTTTAACTACGTTGCAGCGTTTAAATCTAACTGACTGTTGTTTCTTAATTTATGTTGCCACAAGTGGTGGTTTGTCTGTAGTACAAATCATACAAGTTATAAGATACAAGTTATAAGAGTTTGTTGTTGTAGTTTGTTGTAGTACAAATTGTGTCTTTCATGTTCAAAATTCAGAATAAATAAAAATGTTATTTTAAAACTTTCTCCTGCAATGATAACTTGCTAATGTGTTTATTTGCACGACTAACATAGTTTCCAAATTAATAGTAAATATATAAAGTGGATTTACAAGACAATTTTTGAGAAGAATTAATATGGATATTTTATAATTTGATTAGTCAAAAAACTGGACGCATTTCAAATTGAAAAAACAATAACCATAAATTAATTTAGAAGCCAAACAACAGAAATCAGCGTTATATTTTTGTTTTTTGACTTCTAAATTAATATTTATTTCGCGTGTTATTGTATCTTAACAACCATAAACTTGAACTTTTGTGCAAATGTCAGTTAAGCAGACGATTTCTACTTAAGTCACAATAATTAAATTTTTACATTAAATTTAATCTTCGGAGACAAATAAAAAATAATGTTTTCTCTTACTATTCCTTTTAATATTTGCCGTAGTGGCAACATAGAAAGAATAAGTATAATATTTGGGATTAACTTTTATGGCAACAGGGAAGAAAACAAATATACAAACTAACTCTTAACCACTGTATATATATTTAATCAATTCTGAATTAAAATTTTGCCTACGTATTGAGTTTTATTCCTATTTTGTATTTGTTTGCAGTTTGATAGAATGATATGTTACTTATAGAAGTATATAATACAATTAATGCATTAAGGATCGATCAGCTTTCCAAGAAGTTATGAAGGCAATTATTATCACACACTGTATTAAAAAAAGTTTTAAATTTTACTCTTCCAAACCACAAATGATGTGCTTAAAACTTGGCTTCTGAGCAATAGATGCTTTGGACTCATCTACAGTTGAAAGGTCTGCATTCCTTTTATATAGTTATAGTTAAGAAGTTATAAAATTTTATAATGGTAATTTTGTACAAATGTTACATATGAGGAAAAATATATTATTCAAATACAAAACAAGGGTAATTTTTAAATAAAAAATTTAATTCATTAAACATTTAAGAGTATAGTAGAGAATGATTTATTATTAAATAAGTATATTTATTTATTTACAAATGCCTGGCTTTTGGTACTTAAGCCATTGGCAACTTTGCCTCCTAGTACTTCTGGATTACAGAATTAAATCCATTAAGTGCAGAGAGCTAAATAAATACATAATTGTATTCCGTATCCTCTGATTTAATATCCATGCGGCTGAGGGAAATAAGGGTTCTTTCTAATTATCCGCACTTCTGCTTTCAATCAACGAGATAATATACCTGTTATAAGAAGTCGTTGCTTTCAATATTCAGTAGAACTGCCGGGTTTTTAACGTATTTTCGAGAATAAACGCGACAAAGGCCACTGGTAATCCATAAATGTGTTTTAGTATACACAGAATTCATTTTGTGGAAAACCTAGCAAGCAAATGAAGACTGCTTCGACGAAATTTTGAAGATCGTTACTGAACTGTATATACCAGCTGAAAAGCAATCAAATATCTCCTCATACGTTTTCTTCCGTTTTTCTCTCCTAATATTTCGTTCTTCTTTAAAAAAAATGCTTTTTTTTATTGTTATTTATTGACAGACTACACCTCATGAGTCATAAGGATAGCCAAATAAACATCTTTGCCAATGAGTTGGCGACTTTTTATGGGTTGCGGATAATCAGAGACCACCGGGGTAAGATGAAATAGTTATCGTATCTAACCCAAGTGCACATAAGGGGGTATATTTATCATCATCATTATTATTATTTTCAAATTAACTAGCCTGGATTTAGGGACTCCTTAGAACACAAAGCCCAGGAGGGGAGGGAGCCATCGAAAGGCCATCGTTGGTTACTTTATTTACATTTTTGTTATATTTATGTTTAGCTTTTTATACTTGAATATTATTACAAAATAAAATGCATATTCAGTTAACCATTTTTCTAAATATATTTTTTTAATATCAGCATCTTCAAATTATTTTAAATTGATCAGGCGAATCCAATCAGTCCCTAATTTCAGTGCACAGTAAAGTTTGGAAATATATGCATTCTGATAATGAAAACGAAAAGAAAAAAAAAGGGGGAGGGGAGAGTGGTTGCATTAATTTATTCTTGAATCCCCTTTCCCAGTTCAAGTCTAACTAATTTAGGGTAAAAATAACACCGAACTGATAATGCTTTCTTTTCACTTTAGCTAAAAAGAATTTAAAATATGATGAATCCCGAGTTAGCGTTAAAAGATACAAACATCGACGGAGGTTGGGCTTGGATGGTCGTTTTCGCCTCGTTTATGATTCATCTTATAGCAGATGGCTTAATGTACACATTTGGAATATTCTACGTTGAACTTCGGAAATACTTTAATGCCACCGAAATAGCGACATCTCTTGTCATGTCTATTCTTATGGGAGTATCATTCTGCATCGGTAAGCATTTATTTGGAAAATTAGACGCTCTATTGATTGAAAATTTACTTTCATGTATTCTTGATTTCTTTAACAAGACATAAACAAAATGTTCTCCTTACGCTTTCACTAAGACAGTCTACATTCAGCAAAGCCACTATGCAGACAGAACTACGTTGACAAATAATTCGTGATCGATAAATACATGTTCACATAAACAATGGTATACAGTTTGTCCCATTTTGAATTCAATTCATATATTGCAAAAGTATTCTAAATACAAAAATATCTGTTTGTAGATACACCATACACACTAAAGGCCATACCCATAAATTTAGTGTAATTTTTTTTCCCCTTTAGCGAAGCGCTGACGTTCGGGAGAGTTTCTAGGGCTCAGAATTCCACAAATATACGCTTTGCGAAAACAAAAGGACAATTCTGTATCTCCCGATCTTCTGCGTTTTTCATGTATCGTAATCCGGACTTAAGATATATATTAGATTTATATATAGCGTTGGTCTAACATAGGTATTTTGACACAAAATCGGACATTTTCTGAAACGACATACCTATTTTTAAATTTTATTTATTTGGTTAATCTTCGGATTATGGTAACTTGGCGATTTTTTTGGTGAAAATTTGGCGACCAACCCTGCTACAGCAACCTGCTAGTTTTTTTTTTTTTGACGCCATTTTGTTTTCACGAAGCCTTTTTGTTTCACATTCATGTTTTTCAGTCTGCGTCAAGAATAATTCACTTGGCAAAATTCTTAATATTTATGGTATCCTGTTTTTCTTTCCATTGTGCACGAGCAAAAAAAAAAAAAAAAAAAAACATTGTTCCTTCTTTCAAACAGTTTTAACAAAGCGCACAAATTTGGCGTTATTATCGCTTACAACAAATATGCCAAATTTCAAAACGCACCAATATATAATATTTACGTACATATCAGAAAATTTTGAATAAAAAGCTCTTTTTTTTTTTTTTTTTTTTTTTTTTTTTTTTTGCAGGTATGCTTATAAATGCATCAGCTTTAAGATGACTGCTAAAATGTTATAGGTTGTAATGAGAAAAATTTTTCCAAAACTTTATAAAAATTACTAAAAATGCAAATTTTAAAGACAAATCAAAAATTTGCTGCGAATTGTACTTGGATTCAACCTAAATTTCGAATTGTAAAAGAAGGAATCAATTAAGTTTAATAAAAAAAAGGGTTATCAGTAATTATATAGTTAATTCAATTAACACTGAAGAGCTAAAATTTTGAGAGCTAATTTTTTAAAAACTGTTCGTGTTATTTTTACAAAACTTGGCAGTTTGGCATAATTTGAGTCGTAGAATCGAAATGTGGAACACAGTAGGTCAGAATACCTATTTTAAAACAACGCTACATATAAATTTAATATATACCAAGTCGCACTTCGGAGAAATCGAAAATGCAAGTTATGTTTCGTCAGTAGACCCAGTAGAACGGAAGATATAGGACGGGCCCCAGTTTTTTTTTTTTTTTTTTTTTTTCCCAAGGTGTACGTGAAATCTGACTGCAAAAAGAACTTTTAAATACGGTAAACCTGCATCTCAACTCCCAAAAAATGTGATTCTTTAGGTTTAAATAGTAGTATTTTAGAAATATGCATATTAATCGAAAAAAACAGTTGAACAAAAAAGGAAATTTAAATACAGAGTTTAATAATAATTACTTAATCATACGAAGCAGTGCCGTCAGTACACAAACCAATGCGTCTTTTGTAGTCAATACAGTTACTTTCAATGTAATTGTTAATTACCTTAAACATTTCAGAACTGGTTATTTGAGATGGTAGTTCGATGAATCACATCAATTCTTCTCTGATATCATTAACTGCATAGTCAATATAACGGACGTAATGTAAAAATATTGCTCAATTTGAAAGGTCGGTTGATTCATCCATTTACATACACTCCGATTTAAGAATATATTGTATAGTTCGACCGTCTCAAACGCAACCTTGGCTGGCGTTCTGCCAAAACACATAGACTCGTCGAAAAGGGGCGTTATTACTTGCTGCGACGTGAAAGGTCACGTGAACACCTCCGGAAAGAGAAAATTTATATGCCCAAGGGAAAGAAAGTTCACATCCTTCCACCCTATTTTCAAAATAACTCGGTCCGAATGGCGCATACGTGTTTGCGCTCATATGGTCGCGGATGAGGCGGTCGAACTATAGTAGCTGACTTTCAATATCGGATGATAATTCGCAAATTCTACATCCAATAGTGTCATTGAAAATCCAAAGTTTTCATTTGATTTGCAGCTGATTGAATCAACACTTTAGAGCACACTTCTATCAAACGAGGTTTAATTAGTTTTTCAGCAACTAAGTATGGTTTTTTCGACTTAACGATACGCATAGCAATAAATACAATGCTTTTAAAAGCGATTTATTAACCGTAAAACGTTTTTTAAAAGCATTGTTTTGACCTTCCAATTCTTTTTTTTTTTTTTTTTTTTTTTTTAAAGTCTGCGAGCTTATTCTCTAGTTGTGGATGCTTAGATTGTAAATGCCGCGAAAGCTCGGAGAGTTTCATGCATTCATTAGTACACAATGTTCACAATGAACAATTTTCTAACTGAAGAACAACAAAACCACATTCCAAATAGACTGATAAATACTTTCTACGTTTTAGCGGGCCGTGGTATAACATCAGCTTCAATTGTATTCGACGATGTACTTGCCTTTTGCGAATCCCTCCTTTGGACACAATTATGCGCCTGTTGTAGTTGCCTTCTTACCATTCTGGTTCTTGATTTTAGAGCATTAATCTAAAAGTTATAGAAATGAGTATAGGGAATAATTAATTACAGTATTAATTCAAACCTTATGGTGGTAAGTCATTTTCATTCTTAAACTACGCAGGAAACTGTTAGAATGTGGTGATATCATCTACCTGGCAGATGGCACTTCAGTATGGTAGATTTTACTATACTGAAGCGCCACCTGTCAAGCTCTTCATGTCGGTTTTCCTTTGCTCAAGCGGCAACAGCTGAAGTAATCGAAATTCATAAAAGCAATTGAATTTGGTTAAAAAACTTCATTGTCAATTTTTCTACTTTCTTGTTAATAAAACCATTTAAAGAAATTCGTTTTGTTTGTTACACTAACAATGCAGTTGCCATTATTCAATGGCCTTCAAAGAAAAATTAGCATTTCTCCGCTGAAAACTAATATGCATCGTTTAATGTGATTACTGGTAATCCGAAAATGAACGTTCGTGGCACCACGATAGGTCTTCTAATATTCGGAGCAGCGCCATTAAACAACAAACGACAAGTAAATTAAACAGACAACAACAGACACGCTGAGAAAGTTTGAGATAATGCGTTGAGCAGTATGCATGATAACACACACAGTTGCCAGATCCTTTTTTTTTTTTTTTTTTTTTTTTTGGTAAATGACGGTAAGTATATTGTTATAATACTTCTGAATTTGGAAGAATCGGAGAATTGCGTCTGCGGACCGGTGGTTGAGAAACACTGATATAGGGTACCTCTACCGATACCATTTATCTTTTATTTCTCTCACAAAGTCGTAATGTAACTAGTAATCGGTACCGCGCAAATTTGCAGTAAATATACGGAATGATGTGGACTTCGAACTTGAGAACTGCAGATATTGTCGGGCACTGAAGTCGACTCTGATCAGTGTCCTCGTCTGATTTACCCACAGTCCTCGCCGTATGATTCGAAAAATGTACTTTTAAATAAAATTGAAATTAAAGGCCATGCTTCAGTACTGAGGAGACCATTTAAACAGAATCACCGGCATAATTAAATGACCTTTTAGAGGGGGGGGAAAGGCTATTCACACTGTTTTTGAACTAAGTTTGTTTACATTCTCAAAAGATAATTATTTCGAAAAAGGTGAATATAAACAAAAATATTTTTTTTCCTTTTCTAGGTTTCGTTTGAAAAGTTTACTGTATCACCTGATAAACTGAAAATTAAATTATAATTTTCAGATAGAACATTTCTTCTGCTATTGGAATTAACAAATGAAATAATCTAGAATTATAGATATAACTATTAATAATTAGCATATAGCTGTAAGATATCGTAAAGAATAACTCGTAGAAGCTAAACATGAACTATTTTCGAAACTAAACACGAGGTACTGTGCAATCGAAATTTGTCTTATGCATAGAGTTTATATAGGGGAAGTAAAGTGCTGCTTAGTACAACACCTTGTAAAGTTGTACTGTTACTTTACATCTGTTAACATGGGCGTACCCCAAGATCTGAGTCAAGGGGTGCAAGCTACTTTCGAACGAAAAAACTAAATCAGGATTGAGCTGAAGTTATGCCCACTACCAGCCGAATGAAATAAAACTAGGCGCTAGTAATCCGATCCAAGACTCTGCATCATCCGATCGAATCTCAGCATGTTGGCTAGATACAAGGGCTGCTTCGTATTAATTTTTTTTTTCGAGCTTAAAATGAATAGAATAACACTTTTCCCTAGAAAATCTTTGAAAAATGTAATGCTTTTCTTCAGATGGCTAGCCTTCGCGTGGTTTGCTGTAACAGAATAAAGCAGTAAATAAAAAATGGCATGAATACATGAATTAAGAGGTAGTTGAAGTTTGGGGAACTGGAATAAAGAGACTAAGAATTCTTTTTAACTGATATATAAATATATTTTTTGTTTCTTCTGCGTTAAATCTTTCTCATTTATTTCGAGTCTTCTGAAATGAGCTAGCTTCCCAAGTACACTTGACATGCCACATAACCCATTCAGGCGATCCTCGGCCTCTGTTGAGAACAAACAACAATTTACTGTTTTTACTCTATATAAGGTACTAAATTATTGCTCAGTAATATTCATAATATATCGTTGAGACAGAGAAATAAGAAAGGCATGCTTTGTTAATAAAAGAAATGCCCATTTTTTTACTTAAGTATTCCAAAGTTTAACCCCTTCATGTTGACGATTACTTTTTCCTCTCTGTCTCCAAAAATCGTACCAGAGTTTTATTTCAATATTAAAATTTTCAGACCCAAGAAAATGCTGCATTTTTTTTAAACTATTGTAAATAACTATATGCCAACCAGGGTAAACATACCATACCATTACCATAACAGTAAAGGTAATGCAGATAAATTTTAGCTGGACATTCTTTTCCCCACTGATCATGTTAAAGAATCCAGCTCAATAAATTATCAAAAACATTTTCTAAAATTCATCAGTTATAGGTGTTGGAACATTTGGAAAGATATCACATTCTTACAAAACTCGTCCATTTGCAATTCAGCGCGATTTTTACGAGTTATAATACTGGAAAACGACAGAAAATATATCGGCATAAAATGTCTGTTGCTCTACAATGTTCTTTCATGAGCAAGCTGCAATTTTTACATAAAGAAAAATGAGTTATGAAAAACGGGTATTTTTAATTAATTATAATTATAATTTCCATTTATTCATCGTGTTTTGTTTTTGGATAAACAGGAAAAAATTTTCGGAAATCAGCTATCATTTTTTTCATGTATTTAGTTTCTCGATCAGTCTGGCTTCAAACAATCCAAGATATTGGCTTAACTAATTACTCGGACTTTCCAAGGTATTGTAGTATTAGTCACAAATAATATAAACATGATACAAGTTTAATATTCATATCACACTCGTTATTAAAGAATTCGAAGTGCTAATCATGGATGATGGATATGAGGTGATTAAAAAATATCTGGCCAAAGAGAGAAAAGAAATAAGCAAGTTTAGTAACAGAATGTGTATGTTAAATGGCACGCTGAGGTGGGAAAGGTCGCTGTCGAGCGGTAAGTAAAAGTGTTTGTAATTGTAATTCTTCGTACAAATTGCTATAGGGAACTTTGCAGACATGCATTTTATCCCTAGGGCTACTACAGACGGAAACGGAGCGACTGCTGAAATGAAGTACTCGATAATTATTTTCTACAGCTCCTTGGAGTAGTTGCTTCACTTTAGCAGTGGCCACATAGTTAAAAATGCATGTCACCAACTTCTACTTTCGTGCAGTGATGTATACCGCTCGAATTTGTAAGGGAAATGACGGTTTGCAGTAGCAGAAAAATTTCCTAAGCTTCACTAATGAGAAAAGAGAGAATTCTAGAAACAGTATGGGAAGGCGGAGGTAATTTTAACGGAAGATATGAGGGTATGAAAAAGACAGAAGAATCCAACACTTTATGAGCACAAACTCCTGCAGATATAATTCTAACTGTTAAGCAAAATTTGATTTTAAAAAAATTCACCGAATCCAAGAGATGGTCTGTAGACTGAGAACAAATTTCAGGCTCTGTTCAAGTGACAATTTTTGTCTCCCACATTTCATTGCATGGCTCCAAAAAGTCTATTGTAAATATGTATTGAAATGTATTGTTGGATTTAATGTTTTGAATTGAATCAGCATCCTAGCTCTGCTGCAATATATTATCTTCCTAATTTTCACTGTGATTGTTCCCAAAAAAGGTTATTATTTAGTGTTCGTTTGATTAGTTTAGCGTTACAGTTCAGCGTCATGTCAGATTTTTCTTTCTTTCTTTCTTTCTTTTTTTTTTTTTTTTTTTTTTTTGAAAACATACAGACTCCTCGTGCACCACATATGTAATCGCCTTACAGAAGTAAGTTAACTAAAATATTAAAGGTTACGTGCATAAATAAAACGAACAAAAGCAGAGAACAACAGTCTGGACTTCACGAAAACAGATAAGTTCACTGACTAAGTCACTCGAACATTTTCAAATCATTCTGCAAGCATAATCTAGGGCCATCAAACGTAGGGCATGAGAAAATGAAATGTTCCACATCCTGAGGTACTCTTTTTTCGAACATTCACATAAATTGTTTGATCTAAAACAAAACAGGTAACTTGCAAATTTACCTTGACCAGATAAAAATTGAGAAACTTTAAAATTTATGGAGAGGAAAGACTCGGAATGCAGTCTATGGTAACTAGAAGAAAGAACTTTAGGGCATTACAAGATGAAATATATTCCTCATTCCACTTAGCCAAAAGCTTCTTATAATGAAAGGACTTCCAACATCTCTTTGGAATGCTAATGTTGATACCAATGGGCATATTGTTAAGGCATATTTAGTCAATAATGACACCAAGAAATCAGCTCTTTCATTTCCACAGAAAACGTGATGAGCACGCGCGTAAGCAAAGCGGATATGAATTCCTCTATTCTAAGTGAACTGACAGTTAATAAGGTTTCGATAACTAACCTAGGGTTAATAAGGTCACAGCTGGTAATACTGTTCAAAAGGTGAAGAGAAGAAAGAGAATCAGAACAAATAAAGTACCTTGAGGATGTTGTCCCATTATCCTTGATCCATTTGACGGCACAATAAATACACAGAAGTTCTGCTTGAAAAACTGTGCGTTCATTCCGTATATGGTGTCTAAAATAGAAAACCTCGGAATGGCCTTCAAAAAGAACAACTGCAAGGCCAGCCTTGTTGTTCATCTTGCTGCCATCAGTAAAGAAAACCATATGAAAACTCATTTCAGTAGTCTGTTTATAATCGCAGAAACTTATGGGCTCTAGCGGGATGAGGAAGATCAGTGAAGAGGACAATTTCATTTATGCAGTCTTCCAAAGTATCGGTGCCAATGACTCGAAAATATTATTCTTATATACAATTTTAAAATCAATAGGTGGAACTCCTGCAAGAACAAAAATAGCCTCATAGCTTAAGGTTCTATAACCACTAATAATACGAAGAAGAATTCTCCGTTGAATCTTTCTCAAATTTCTTTTGTTAACCTTCTTTGCCAGAACATGTCCCTAAGCACGACAGCCATACGAAATCAAAGGTACAATACACTGCTTATACATCAGTTTCTTAATATCGTAGCTTACTCCAAAAGTATTTTTGGCGATTCGGTGAAAGCCATTAGTATTTTTTTCACACTTAGCAGAAAGGAACTTAATATGCTTTTTCCATGTTAATTTTTGGTCAAGAATGACACCAAGATACTTAACATTTTCCACAAATTCCAACAGAGAATCATCAGATATCAAAGGAGCAATATTTTGTTCATCAAACAATCATAATTAACAATCATAGCTTTACTTTTTGAGGGACTGAAAGTAAGTTTATGAGAAATCGCCCAATTGGAAATAAAATCTAGAACTTTTTGTAATCTCAAAAGAAAAATGTTATTAAAAGCCTTTCATTGGAAAATTAAAAAATAAGTCGTCTGCAAATGCAATTTTTAAACAACTTTCGAGAGGACTTAAAAGATCATTTATTATTATGTTCCCAAGAGTAGGTCCGGACACAGAACCTTAAGGACAGCCTTTTTCTAGAGAATAAACCTTAGCTTCGGTCTCAAGCTGAAGCTCAGCGGTTTTTCCGTTCAAGAAGCTTTTAAGCAGGGTATAGATGTTATGTGGTATACCAGCATCTATTAGAATTTTTAAGATAGATGGCCACCAAGCATTATCCAAAAGCCCCTTTGAAATCCAGGAAAATAAGAATTGTAGTAAACTTCATTTTCTTTCCATACTGCAAGATATTACAAAGACGAATAATGGCATCATCAGCAGACTTCCGAGAAGTAAACCCGAACTGAGAATCATTATAAAAACATTTCTCTCTCAAATATCAATTTATTCTGTTAATGAAGAGAGTTTCAAGAAATTTTCCCAAGGTATGCAAAAGACTAATGCATCTGATATTATCAAGGTAAGGAGTTCTTGTATCTAAAGTTTTAGGAATCAGAACAACCCGAGTCCTCTTCCATTGTGCTGGAAAAATTCCTAATTGTAAACAAAGGTTAAAATGTCTGTGCAAAAAAGTGCTATCCACCGCATGAAAGTGCTCTACAACTTCATGGGAAAGAGAGTCTAGCCTAGGTTGATTTGTTCTTCATGTCTACTTTTCCTGATACGCGCATTGTATATGGTGGGCTTTATTTGTAGTATCAACTATACTAAGTCAGCATGCGTTGCATAATATGTTTTTTAGTAATGTGTGGAATAATAGCAAGTCAGTGTGATGTATAATTGCAGGCTTGAAATTCCATTGTTAGTCTTGAATTTTATTGTTTGGTTTACCCAAACTAGTTTTGTATCCATGCAGCTCTGTACTTCTAAGTAATTCTTTTTTTTTTTTTTTTAATCTATGCAATCAATGTCATATGTACCCAAGATAGTTCTTTATATCCCTTATCTAGATGTGACTCTGAAATTTTTTTTTTTTAATTTAGACTCAATAAATGCCGTTATGGTTTCTACAGGGCCGGCATCATGCCGCAAGGGCTTGTTCCCGGCCAGTAGTCCTCCTTGGCACTGTAAAAGTAAAAACAAAAAGGGGTAAAAGACAGGCAAATGTTAGAGAGTTGAAATCGATTTCTAAGGCTTAATTATTATTACAATAAACTTTCAAGATAAAATAAATTTTCTGCTGAAATTATGGTGTCTTAATTAAAAAAAAAAAAAAAAAGTTCCAAAATATCTGCAGATACACTTCTATTACTTTTCGGAACGAAATGTTTACCAACTCTCTTAGAGTTTTCACACTTCCTGGAGAATAAACCTTTGGCATGTAGGTAGGCGTTTTCTTTCCTTAAAAATCTCAACCTCCGTCCAAATGTTTGTTTCCAGGCAAGTATTAAGGGGTAAAAGACAGGCAAATGTTAGAGAGTTGAAATCGATTTCTAAGGCTTACTTATTATTAAAATAAACTTTCAAGATAAAATAAATTTTCTGCTGAAATTATAGTTCAGTTACAAAAAAGAAGTACTAGAGCCCTCTTATTTAGGGCACCCGTGAGCTCCGAGTAAAATTACGATTTATCTAAAAGATTAAGAAATACCGAAGCCGGGCTCCGATGTGCCTCGGCTTAATTTAAATTTTGATTACAGTGTAAGAAGATTACAGAATGAAATTAGCCGAAGTATAGAAAGTTTAGAATATGTAGTTAAATATTAATAAACAGGGTGTCTCAAAAAATGTACTCACACTTCGAATAAAGAGAAAAACTTTATTTCGGAACATAGAGTGAAATGAAATCGCCTCGAATGCAGAAGAGAAATATAACTGAAGAATCATGTTTGTGAATATTCAAACTGATGACCATCATTGTCCGGATAACGCACACCAAGGGATTCGCAAACGTCACGAAACAGGTCATTAGGAATAACGCGACATTGTCTTTCAATTTCCAATTTCAATGCCTCAGTTGTTCTTGGTTTGGTGCGATAAACTTTGTCTTTAAGATATCCCCACAAAAAGAAGTCCATGGGCATAAGGTCTGGGGAACGCGCAAGGCATTCATTGGTATCCTTTCGTTCAATCCATGTGTCTAGAAAGGTTGCATCGAAATGAGCCCGTACATCGCGATGATAGTGAGGAGGTGCTCCATCTTGCTGAAAGTAAATGTCGTCATCATCACCAAACATGTGTGAAATTTGTGGACCGAAAAGCTCCTGAAGCAAGTTGACGTAACTCTCATCAGTGACAGTTCCGTTAAAAAATGGTCCTATGATGCTCAATGTGGATATCCCACACCACACTGTTACGTCTGGTAAGTTTACATGGTGTTCAAGTGTTACATGAGGATTTACAGGATCCCAATACGCTCAATTATGGCCATTAATGGAACCATTTAATTTAAAGAATGCCTCATCGCTCCACACAATTTTGTGTAGAAACCCTGCATCTTGTGCACAATTTGGCAGATTCACAGAATTGAACTCTCTGGTCAGGATTGTCTTCGTTGAGTGCATGGATTAGTGTTGGAATGTAGCATTTCCAGTGCATGGGCTTCATAATGCGATAGATGCTATCGTTTGAGATATGGGTTTCCAGAGCAGTTTGTCGAAGAGATTTCTGTGGTGATCGAAAGAGTATTTCCTGCACCTGCTATTCTTTTTCAGAGCTCTTGGATGCCCGTGGTCGTCCAGGACGTTTCTTGTTGACGTTCTGCACAGTTTCATTTGCTTCAAACTTGTCTCTCTTGGGAGCAATGGTTCAGCGCATTGATGGGTTTTTTTTTTCGAATTCCCATCTGTATCGTCTTTGCAGTTCACTGGCGTTTTCGGTGTTCCAATAACATTTCAGGACAAACTTCGTCGCTTCCAAGCTAAGTTGATTTCCTACCGTGCTGTGATAAATTAATTACACCCGCAGTTCAAAAAAGCAGCATGCTAGAGACAGTTAAAGTGTGAGTACATTTTTTTAGACACACTGTATTTTATATTATAATCATATTACGAAAAAATAGATCACTATCGTAAATTATGCATTATAAAGCGAATTTAGATCAATTTGGAGCTCTTTTGAAATGGCGATTTCACGAAGCACAACGAATTTCCAAAAAATAATTAATTAAGTAATTAATGGAGTGGTCAGTGACATTAATGCACGTAGAAATAGTTATTTGTGTTTTGAATGGTTGCTGAAATTCTTTGAGCTCAAGGGAAAGTGCTTTTTCTAAAGATTCAAAGAATTACAATAATATACAACATTAGTTTATTTGACTGTTTAGTACCAGGTACTTTGCCAAACTCCGTAGTCAAAATACCACATTGTCTTTCCCAAAGAAACAACACAATCTCTAGTCTTTCCCAAAGAAACAACATCGTCACCCTTCCCCAAGGTATTGAGATTTTTTTTTCTTTCCCCTAATGGTGGGCTTTAGCCGTTTACAGGCGCTGGCTGTTACTAAGGCTAAAAGAGCTGATTTCTTTATTATGGAGGCACCTAAGAGATGGACCACCATTGCCTCCTATGAAGGAAAGGACAAATTACTTCCACGCCTTCTCTGAGATTCGAAACTGGGCACTTCGGTACGGCAGAGTCAACCACTTTTCCCGTATGAGGTACTGAGAAAATGAAACCTATTTTTCAATTGAAAGAACAAAGGGGCAACCCCTGGAACAAGAGTTGTTCTTCGGAAACTTTTGAAATAGTATCTAATTTACCCGCTAGAAATATGTTTGTGTCCTTTACAGTGAGCATAAACAAAAGATTATCTCACTCCGGGGATGGTCCGGTCGGTATTGGTTATTAGCACGACAAGTTATAAGGTCTGTGGAAATTTCCAATCCAGGTGTTTCTAAGTTCTTTTGCAGAGAAAATAAAAGATTAGCAGAATAATAAAAAAGACAATAAACTTCTCAACAACTTTTCTTGGTTAATAATTGAAAAAAAAAAAGGGGGGGGGATTTTATTAAATTAATGAAAATGAACCCCCGCACCCATGTCTATTAAATGCTAATGAAATTGAAACTTTTAGCATAATATATTTTTCCTATTTACTCCAGGTCCTCTTTCAAGTGCCTTAACAAATAAATATGGTTGCCGAGTAGTCAGTATCCTGGGAACACTAGTAGCTTTCTCTGGTCTTCTACTTAGTCTTCCGGTACCCCATATAGCATATTTATATTTCACGATAGGTATTCTAGCCGGTAAGCAGAATTTTTTCTTTTATATTTAATCTTATTTTCTAATTTGTGCAAGTTAATGTATTTATTGGAACAAAAATGAGCTCATTTATATCACTTGCTAAAACAAATTAGCTTAAATGTTTAATGTTACCCAGTGGGTATTAGGAATGAACTGGAGATTGACTTTAAAAATGGAAGAACATATGACCCATATCAGTTCTCAACAGATGGAAAATTATACGATTCTATAAATATAAAAAACCCCGCGGGTATGAAAAGCTTATAAGCAAGCAAGATGTAAGCAAGATAGAGTAATAGCGGCAAGAACTTAAAAACATATAGTATTTCGCTTCTAAACAAGGCCAGCACAAGGTCCTTTTGCCATTCGCTTCTTCGCGATTTTACAGCTTAGATTTTGTTTTCCTTTCAGTGGAAGGATATACAGAACTGGCGCTCGGCTTTTTTCCTGGCACGGCTCTGAGCAAATTCAGTCAGGAATCCCTCCTGGTATTTCAACTAATCGTGGAGCTCTCGAACAGGAGGAAACCTTGTTAAATGGAGGTTGCTTGTAGCTAACGAATTTGAATACTATGAAGTGTAAACAGTAATTAAGTAACTGGCGTTGTAAACTTGATCTTTGTTACGTTGATTTTAAAATATCAGTCTAATACTCATTCTGATATTTGTTAGAGTTTTCGGTATTATCGCAGGAAGTTACTTACTACCCGCATGCTGACTTATCGCACGTGAACCAGACTGAAAACCAAAGAAACTGATAATATTACCGTACTAAACCCAGTGCTTAAATTGCGCCGGAGCCCACCGGAGCAGATTCCCGTACTTCTCAATTTTTAAGATAAATTACAATTTTAGCCGGAGCGCACCGGAGCCCTAAATAAGATGAGTTCCGGTACTTCTTTTTATAAAACTGAAGCACAATTTAAAGGAAAAAAAATTAGAATTCCTAACGTTTTAGTTTAACAATAAGCAGACCTTGCAATACTCTATTTCCCTAGAAATACGAACTCATGAAAACATGAGATATTCAAGTAAAGTCCCCTCACTCACATGTGGAAACCTTTTCCTTTAAGAAGGGCAATAAATTTGGGTGAGTTTCATTAGGAACGCGTAAATTTCTCGCCATGCCATCGTATCTAGTGTATTTTTATCGATGCTTACATTTAGTTATCCTCGCAGGATGGAAAAATTGTGTTCTTAAATGTGCGTTAAGTGACAGCGAGTACAACAAGAGTGAAATATTAAGATAAACTGCTCAAGTACGTCCTATACATCGTCTTATAGTATCCACTAATGGGGGGGAAGCGTAACCAGCAACTTTACATTCATCCTTAGGAGTCAGATTCAGGACTCATTTTACCCGACACACATCTGCTTGATGGCTATCATTAAATCAGCAGAGAGCCGCGGTCAAAGAAAACATTCTCTCTCACCAAGGTTCCCCTCATTTTTTGTTTCCACCCACTCATACCCTCATTCTGTTTCGCCCTGGAATTTTCCTCAGCTATACTTCTTATATTTAATTTTTGTGATGATAAAATACTCCCACCCCCTACGATCAGAGCTTAAATTGGGCCAGTGCTTCTTAGTTTTTGTAATAAATCATAATTCTAGCCGGAACGCATCGGAGCCCTGAATAAGAAGGCTGCGGCACTTCCTTTATGTAACTGAATAACAATTTCAGTAGAAAATTTATTTCGAAAATTTTATTTTAACAATAAAATTATATTAAAAATCCTTTATTAAATTTCAATTTAACTCTTCACATTTTATGTAATTTTAATTATTTAATTACTTCAATCTTTAATTATTTCAATAAATAATAATTAATTATCTAATAATTATCAATTAAATTATAATTAATTATTTAATAATTATTGACTACATAACAATTTATAAACATTAAATAAATAGCTATTAATTAATTTGATAACAATTAATTGTTTAATTTTTAAATTAGGAATGAGTTTAATAGTCATTTTATTTATTTATTTACTCTTGTTCCTCTTTGCTGACGGTCTTCCATAGGGCTCAGGCATTTCTAATCTTAGAAATTAAGCCCTGACTAAACCACATGAAAAGCAACAGTACATAAATAAATAAATGCAAAGAAATTATACTTGCTTGCTTTTATTATCAAAATACCAGATTATTACATTAAGCTGTACAACCTTACCACAAAAATGCATTGATGCGGTCCTGAAGAACACTTACCATATAAAAGCAGCTCATACGATCCTGTTCGGCATTTGTCGATTAAAGAAGTCCTATTTCACATTTCTCAATAGTAATAATTTTACTTCTGTAATCAGATATAAAGTAACACCGATAGTCATTCTTATTTTTTGCTAGTACAAACACTTTTGCTATCTCTCATTATGGCCAGAAATTTGTCTTTGGTGTTCACAGATAATCAGCACAATTCAGCAAGATGATGAGGCAGCATCGTAGTTTTCCTCTCAAACTTCGTACAAATATTTGTTAAGATGATCTCATAGACATTCTCTCATCTGAATGTTGGCACCGTAGTAAGATCAACAAAATTGGTCTGAGCTTTTACTGTCAGGTGTGGGCATCACATGATTCATACATATACAAAGGCAACGGTAGATCACCCACTTCCACAGATACGACCCGGCAGATTACATGTTACGAGAATGCCAAATTTTCAGTGCGTTTTATTCATTTTTCTCCAGGCAGATAGACCTAGTGTGCTTTGCCGTAATTGTAGAGTTCCTCACTTTGGAATTCTAAAGTTAATGTTGGAAGTGAAGAATCTAAGAACTCATAAGCGAATAATCGCTTGCGTTCGGTGACAAGAAACAACAAGATAGAAGGGTAACTAACCCTTTATTATTCCAATAAGATTTAACAAAATTTCGCCTGGGAGTGTACAAGCAAAGCCCGCACTTGGACTTGAACTTAAAGGACTAAGAATTAAACTAAAACTAAGATTAACTAAAGAAGTATAGCCGAAGCTATCAAGGTTCAAAACGAGAGTGCCCCCTTAACTTATTTGACTACGAAGCTTAGCAAGGGCCTGAGTACGGCCGAGCGTAATAACAGCTTTGAGAGAGAGAGTGGCCAAAAAGGCAGACGTGCGTAAATCAGAAACACTGATTCTCTCTGACTCAGTAAGTAACTTCGTGGTTTAAATACCGCTCCTCCTCATTAAATATTCAGCAAGATTCCAAAACTACGTTCTCGCCGTAAGTAGTAAGTTGAAGTTAAGAATCTGACAGGAAAGGAACTTAAAATTTAAATGTTAATAAAATTAACATAATCCTTACATAATAAACTAAACATTTAAAAAAAAATTCAAATTGCGATATAATTATTGATGTTTTGTTTATTACATATTCGTCAAAAATAAAGATTGCAATGAGCAGTATTATTTTTTCTAAATTGAGGAATATACTATTTATCAACTACTTGCTAAAAATTAATTATATTAGATATCCATTCATCGCTAAGATATTGCACTAAAAATTAAAAAATTTAAAAAAATCATACATAAAAAGTTTTTTTCCCTCTCTTTTCGTTTCATTTAGGATCTGGTATTGGATTGATGGCAGTGCCTGGTATTGCTGCAGTTTCCTGTTATTTCGAAAAGAAGCGTGCAATTGCGACAGGTTTAGCTGTCTCGGGTACTGGTTTTGGAGGTTTGATTCTTGCTCCTTTATTAGAATGGCTGATAGACTTTTATGACTGGAAAGGCGCCATGTTGATATCCGCTGGATTAATCCTGAATTGTGCTGTGTTCAGTTCTTTATATCGCCCATTTTGTGAACCAAAGCAAGAAATTCTTCCACCAGTGGAAACCATCACCATAGAAAGTGAATTGGCAGCAACGCAAGAAAATGCAAACGAAATGACCGCTGAAGAACATGCCTTGGGCTACATTCTACAAAGCTCTGCTAAGCACAGTGAATCCGATGTCTTTCGTCAAATAGGAAATATTCTTTTTGATTCCGAGGGTAATGTTTCATACGTCGTTTCGAAAGCTTCTTCTAGCGAACCAGGACTTCTGTCACAACCAGATATTTTCTACAGAGGTAATCTTCAAAAGTCTTCTGAATTGAAGATTGTCTCTTCACCGGAAGAACCGACTGAAATACCTGAAGAAGAAAAAATTTGCCCTAAAGAAATCACAAATATTATATTGGAGATGGTAGACATATCCTTGATGAAAGATTACACATTCTTAATTTTCGCAGTTGGTAATTTTTTAATAAGTTTTGGAATATATGCCCCTCTTGTTTACATGACAAGCCGAGCAAAACAGCTAGGTATCACAATGAAGAAGGCCAGTTTGCTCTTAGCTACAATAGGATTTTCCAGTACAATCGGCCGTATAATATTTTGTTGCTTGGCAGATATAACAACGGTGAAAAGTCTTTATATCTATATCGCATGTTTATTCTTCAATGGAATTTCAACAATGTTCTGTCCACTGGCGAGCCAGTATTACCAGTTAGCAATTTACTGTGTTGTTTTCGGATTGACTACAGGTAAGACTTCATAATAAATCATTGGTTTCTTAATAGAAAAAAAATTTTAATCCTACTAACTACACAACATAAAATTTTTCCATGGTTCGATTCCCGGCGAAGGTGTTGCTCATTTTTCATCTCTCCTGCTTCCGAAATAACCTAATATCTCTACATGGTGATTGGATTCTGAAAATATTTATGACTTGAATAACACTGTAAATTAATAGATTTATATCTTTATCTTTAATCGCCGCCCAGACGGGAATGTGGTTAGTGCTGCATTTGTCGTACCAAAGTGCCCAGATTCGAATCCCATCGGAGAAGGCATGGATGTAATTTCTCCGTCTCTTCATAGGAGGCAACGCTGGACAACCTCTTAGGTGCCTCGACAATAAAAGAGACCACTGCTTCCGGGCTTAGTAGTAACCAAAGCACCATGAAAGAAAACAAATATAAAAGAGATATTTAATATACGTAAACAGTATAGCATGAAGACAAAATATTTAAATTTGTAAGCAGTGCGAAATTAGTAGAAAAAGCTGGCAGCCTGGCAGCTAAAACGGCCCTTATCCGGTTAGGCATAAAATCGAACTGGGCTTGGATGACAGAAACGGGCAACTCATTCCATGCTGCTTCAAATCTATGCTACACTTCAGCAACCGTATTAGCTGAAAACGGGTGGCGGGCTAGTCTCTCAGCAACCAAGATGTTTTCGATGGGTAACAGATCTGGAGGAGACCATGCAGGTCAGAGCAGCAATCGAATATCCTGTGTATCGAGGAAGGTTAGAACAAGACGTGAAATATATGGTCTTGCAATTATCTTGTTGGAAAATATTTTCATTAAAAATTTAAGGATATAGAAAAACATAAAACACCAAATACAGTTAAATGAATTTAAAAACACTTTTTTTTTTCCAATTAAAACTAGTTTCTAGGCAAAAATAAGCCATTCGGCCAGCTTGCAAGAAGACAGATTTTTCGGTACACAAAACTGAAAGTTTGCTTTTGGTCTCACTCGACAAAAAGACACTGAAGGCATAGAAACTGATTTAATATGTTGTGTACGCTATGTTGAGTGAATATATGAGATAATTTAAAAACTTAAATGATAATTCCAGAGTGTATTAAACATAATTTAATTCGCAATAATAAAAGAAGACGTTACTTTGTTTCGAAGCTTAGTTTCACTAGATTGGCAACAAATCCACTATTCTGCTAAGTTTCAAATGTAAACAAATATGGTTGCTATAGTAAAAAATAATTAGGCTTAACCGCACTTAAACAACTTTTTAATTGTTGATAATGTTACCAAATTTAACCCCCAACCAAATTTAATAATTTAATAAATTTACAGATGTTGGTGTAGACCCAATAGATGAAGGTGCCTTCGAAGGAGGTGGGACTGATGTACCAGTTTCGACAGTTTGTGGTTTTAAGATAAAGGCTGGTTTGAGACGATCCCTTTGGCTTAAGCCTCACCGTCCTGAAGTCACCATTTGTTGCAATTCTGGGTCCTGTTTCTGGCATTCAGCAATGGCGGAGAATTCTGTTGTTGATGGCAACTGAATCTCTTCAATTCTGGACAGAGCATCAGCAACTGTATTTTGGGGGCCTTCTACATGCCTAAAATCGGTTGTAAACTGCGCTATGTAATCAAGATGACGCATTTGCCTGGGAGAAGCCTTGTCAGGCTTTTGTCGAAAAGCGAAAATTACCGGCTTGTGGTCGGTATAGATCGAAAACACACGACCTTCTACCATATGACGAAAATGTTTAATCACATCACAATATTAAAACTTAATTACTACAGTCGACAGGCAATCACGTTGGAGGAAAGCGAGCGACCAACCGCACCGACGACGACGTGACTGTGTGTCGCCGAAATCACCTTCGGTTACAGTTAGTGATAACGGCGCGCGGTTGGCGAGTACAACACATGTTTACAGAGTCGCCACAATAATTATACAACTATAACATGCAGGTTAATTAAAGGCGTAAAAACCTTAACCGTAAGATAAGAACAAAATAATGCAACCATTTTTAAAGCAAAAAATGCACAATTTACAAATATATAAGCGTAAAGAAACTAAGTTCACTGATCCGAGTAACAGAGTGGATATATACACTGAAGTGACAAAAGTCATGGGATACCTCCTAATATTTTGTCAGTCCTCCTTTTGCCCGGCGAAGTGCAGCAACTCGACGTGGCATGGACTCAACAAGTCGTTGGAAGTCCCCTGCAAGAATATTGAGCCATGCTGCCTCTATAGACGTCCATAATTGTGAAAGTGTTGACGATGCAGGGTTTCGGGCACGAACTGACCTCTCGATGATGTCCCATAAATGTTCGATGGGATTCATGTCGGGCGATCTAGGTGGCCAGATGATTCGCTGGAATTGTCCACAGAAAGTTCTAACCAATCGCGAATAATTGTGGTCCGGTAACATGGCGCATTGTCATCCATAAAAATCCCATCGTTGTTTGAGTACGTGAAGTCCATGAATGGCTGTAAGTGATCTCCAAGTAGCTGAAGGTATCCATTTCCAGTCAATGATCGGTTCAGTTGCACCAGAGGACCGAGTCCATGCCATGTAAAAACAGCCCAGACCATTATGGAACCACCACCAGCTTGAACAGTGCCTTGTTGACAACTTGGGTCCATGGCTTCGTGGGGTCTGCGCCACACTCGAACCCTACCATCAGCTCTTTCCAACTGAAATCGTGACTCATCTAACCAAGCCACGGTTTTCAATTCGTTTAGGGACCAACCGATATGCTCACGAGCCCACGAGAGTCGCTGCAGGCGATGTCGTGCTGTCAGTAAAGGCACTCAAGTCGGTCTTCTAGCCCAAGGAAGACAAATTTCGTTGCACTGTCCTATTGATTTCTGCGGTTATTTGACGCAGTGTTGCTTGTCTGTGAACATCGACAACTCTACGCAGACGTCGCTGGTCTCGGTCATTAAGTGCAGCTGGTCGGCCACTGCGCTGTCCATGGTGGGATGTTATGCCTGAAATTAGATACTCTCGGCACACTCTTGACACTGTGAATCTCGGAATGTTGAATTTCCTAACGATATCCGAAATGGAATGATCCATGCGTCTAGCTCCAACTACCATTCCGCGTTCAAAGTCTGTTAATTATTGTCGTGCGGCCATAATCACGTCAAAGCCTCTTTGGTGGTCGTGTGTGCTTAATGCATGATATAATTAAAGAAAATAAGAGTAGACAATCTCCTATAACAAAAGAATACATTAAGTACTAAATTAAAATTTAAATTACATTGCAGAGATCAACGCAGAGCTCGGAACACAGTTCATGCTACCGTCGCGTACAGTTGTTTTGCGAGAAGTCCGAGTGAGTAAAGATGTCGCTTTGCTGCTCCGATTAAGAACTGGATTTTACACGTGGCGCCATCTCATGAGTAGAAGTTGAAGTATCTGTCGGAACGCCACAGTACTCCCCCCCAAGTACCATCGGTACGTTATAAATACTTTGGGTTAAATTTAACCTTTCTTCCAGATCTGGTAGTTTTAGGTTGCTCTTTAACGGGATGTAAGCTTTCTTCCGGGAGTGATGTTGATGAGGAAGTTGTTGGATCTTGCATTAGAAATGCTGGTTTGAGACGATCGATTCCAATCACTGATTGTTTGCCATTGCAGATGATGGTGAAATGTTTCGGTGTTCGTTTGACAACTTTGAATGGACCATCATATGAAGATGTTAAAGTTGGCTTAATTGCATCGTTGCGCACGAATACGTGCGAAGATGTCTCAAGCGCAATATGTACAAAATAGCTTGGCTGGTTATGCGAAGATGCTGGGGTTGGCGAGATATTGCTCATGGTCTCACGTAAACGTTGAAGGAATGTTGGAGGGTCAATAACTGGAGTAGATTCTGGGTGAAAGAATTCACCTGGCAGACGGAGGGTTACACCATATAACATTTCAGCACAAGTGCTACCAATGTCTTCTTTGAATGCTGTGAGAAGACCAAGCAAGACTAGGGGTAAGGCTTCTGTCCAGTGTGTGCTACTGTGGCACTTCAGACCTTGTTTGAGAGATCGGTGAAAGCGTTCCACCATCCCATTTCCAGCTGGATGGTATGGTGTTGTGCGAATATGGCGAATGCCAAGAAGAGAGGTGAGGGATGCGAACTAGTGACATTGAAATTGTCGGCCTTGGTCAGTAGTGATGGTGGTAGGCATGCCAAATCTTGAAAGCCACTGGAAGATGAATGCTCGAGCTAGAGTTTCAGCGGATATATTTTCAATAGGAATGGCTTCAGGCCATCTTGTGTACCGATCAATACAAGTGAGGAGGTAAGTGTAACCATTTGAAGGAGGCAATGGGCCAACCAAGTCTAAGTGCACATGATCAAAGCGTCTTGCTGGAAGGTTAAATTGTTGAATGGGGCTGTGAGTGTGACGGGATACTTTACACCGTTCACATCTAATACATGAACGAGTCCATTCTGTGATGTCTTGATTCATTGCTAGCCAGACAAATCTGTCTGCGATCAGCTTTTTGGTGGCACGGATTCCAGGATGTGCCAAATTGTGCAAGGCATTAAACACTTCACGTCTAAAATTGACAGGAATATAGGGACGTATTCTATTGTTCTCTATGTCACAGTAAATTTTAAGCGTTGGATCAATGTGCAGCGGTTGTAACTGAAGGGAGGTTTGTGGATTTGAGATTAGGTTCTCGAGTTCCTCATCATGCAATTGAGCTTTTGCAATTTCAGAGAAATCTAGGGTAGTGAGGTTGATATTGTTTACCCGAGATAAGGCATCAGCGACACAATTATCAGTACCAGAGACATATCTGATATCTGTACTAAACTGGGCGATGAAATCCAGATGTCGAAGCTGACGAGGAGAACATGAGTCAGAGTTTTTTCTAAAAGCGAAGGTTAATGGTCGATGATCGGTGAAAATGATGAAGTCGTGTCCTTCCAAGTTGTTCCGGAAGTATTTAACAGCACAGCACACAGCAAGTAGCTCCCTGTCATATGTGCTGTATTTCCTTTCTGTAGTAGTAAGTTTTCTGGAGAAGAATGCCATTGGGGAAAGTCCTTTAGTGGTATGGGCTTGAAGCACTGCTCCTATGGCCGTGTCAGATGCATCTACCATTATAGAGAGCTGATCACTAGGTGAGTGATAAGAAAGTGTGGCTGCATTTGCCAGATCGTGTTTGCATTGCACGAATGCTGCAGATGCAGATTCAGTCCAAGGGACAGCTCGTTGATCGTTTTTTTTTTTTTTTTTTTTTTTTTTTTTTTTCTATTCTTCAGAAACTCATGTAGGCAGGCTTGTGTTTTTGTGGCATTTGGCAGAAAGCGTCGGTAGAAATTTAACATTGCTAAAAAACGCTTCAGTTCAGAGATGGTTTTGGGCTGAGGTAGGTCGTTAATTGCTTTGACTCTTTCCGGTAAAGGTTTCACTCCATTCTGGGTGATAAGACATCCAAGAAAGGAAACTGAGGGTTGACCAAGTACACATTTGGATGGATTTAGTTTTAATCCATGATCTTTAAGGCGAGTGAAAATATGACGCAGATGTTGAAAATGTTCTTCCGCATCTGTAGATGCAACCAGGATATCATCAAAATATGGGATGCAGAAATCGAGGCCAGACAGTACTTGGTGTATGAAACGCTGAAATGTTTGGCCAGCATTGCGAAGGCCAAATGGCATATATAAGTACTCAAAGAGACCAAATGGTGTAGTCACTGCGGTCTTGGGCACATCTTCAGCATGCACTGGGATCTGATGATATGCTCTGGCAAGATCGAGGGTAGAAAATGTTTGTTCCATGAAAAAGATGGGTACAGTCTTGGATATGTGGAACTGGATATCTGTCAGGGACTGTGACGGCATTAAGTCGACGGTAATCTCCACAAGGCCGCCAGTCACCATTAGACTTTTTAACCATGTGAAGTGGACTGGCCCATGGACTTTTAGATGGGCGAATGGTTCCCTGTGCTAGCATGAATTCAAATTCTTTGCGAGCAGCTTTTAGCATCTCTGGAGAAAGACGACGAGGCTTGGAAAATACAGGTGGGCCATGTGTTTCAATGTGATGATACACTTCTGGCTGATGAGTATGCTGCCCTGATTTGGATGGGTTTAAAATGTCAGGGAATTCTGCTAATAACCGATGAAACCGTGTGCTGCCCGATACAACACTTATGTTGGTAGGTACGTTCGATATGTGAGAAGCTTGGCCCTGTGATGTCAGCTGAGTTATAGCATCAATTAAACAATTATTCTTGACATCCACTAGAAGGTGGAAATGTGTCAAGAAGTCGACACCAATAATTGCTTGAGTTACATCCGCAATAATAAAAGGCCAGTTGAAAGTCCGGCGCAAGTTTAAATCAAGTGTCAATAGTTTGGTGCCGTAGGCTGCAATTTGGGTACCATTGGCTGCATACAGTACAAGTTTATTAAGTTGGTGAGCATTTGTTTTAGTTCTCGGGAGCACTGATATGTCAGCTCCAGTATCTACTAGAAAACATAACTGAGTTGAACGATCAGCCAGTACTATTCTGTCGATGTGGCGGACATTCTGTTGGCCAGCAGAAGACCGCCCATTTAGTTTCCCGCTTGTACAAAAGTGCATGGAGGGGCACACTTGCGAGCTTGAGAGCCAAAATTCATATGATAAAAACATATGTCACTTGTGGGTTCTTTGTACTGCGTTCGAGTATTGTGACGAGATTGACCTCTGCTTCGAGCACGAAATTTATTACGTGGGCCCTGATTTGATCGATTGTATCTCCGTGAAGCATGAAGACTTGTAGAGAGTTCAGATACTTTTTTGGTCAATTCAGCCACTTGTTGTTCGAGGGATGAACTGGAATGTGCAGCATTAGCAGCACTGACATAAGCTGGAGTAACAAGTTCATTAATTTTGTCAGCCATTGCTGCTAAACAGGTTAGATCTTCATTGGAAGCAGCAAGAATTATTTGTATGTTATTAGGGAGACGCGAAAGCCATAGTGACTTCAACAAGTCGTCACTAAAATGGCTTCCTGCCAGATCACGCATTCGTGACAGCAAGTATGAAGGTCGCTGATCTCCAAGTTCAAGTCCTTGTAGTAAAGTACGTATTTTTGAAGATTCACTTTCTGAATAGATTTCAATGAGCCGTTGTTTCAGTTTGGAGTATTTATCACAATCCGGTGGTTTGAGAATTAAGTCATGCACTGAATTCAGAATATCAGACTCAATTGCTGCAACTACATGGTTGAATTTTGTAGAATCCTCACTAATGCGAGCGATAGAAAATTGTGCTTCGATCTGAGCGAACCACAATGAAGGATTATTTTTCCAGAAAGGCGGTGGCTTCACCGCAACGCGTGTGATTTGTGGCTCTGGTGGAATATCGTCGGGCATACTGATAGATAATTTTCACTTTAATTAATAAACACTTAACAGCACAAATATTGTAGCATGAGGATACACTATTGATATTTTACCATGATAACAATAAATATTTTAACCATGCAGAAAATATTTACGTAACGATACACACACAAATAATACAGGGTCAGCAATTACACACACAAATAATATTTTACCGAAATGCATTTGAAAAGAAACCCCTATTTGAGAAAAAAAAAATGATGCGTTCATTTTGTATTGCACACTGCTAAGGCACTTTCGAAGGAAAAAGGAAATCACTCCTGTAGCACATGGGAAAAAAAATCACTACTTTCGAACACTGCGGGAAGAATTTTGCCGTAGCACGTTGCAGAAAAATTACTGATGTAGCACATTTAGCGAAAATCACTATTGTATCACATTTGTCACAAAAGTTGAATGATCGAAGAATTATTGCACGACTGGCGAAGTCAGCGGAACGGAACAGATCACATTGATGATTTGCTGAAGCTTCTTGCGATGATATGCACGACTTTGAAAAAAACACAAGCAATATATATCAATACTTCTAGAAATAATTGAAGGGGTACGTTGTAGCATACGTTTAATGTCCATATTCGTTGTTATTTTTAGTCAGTTCTTCGGAATGCCTTGGATGCACGTGGCTTAGGGTCGTTGAAAATCCATTGTCAGTAGCGTGCTCAGTCAAAAGGTCACCACTTTTGGTGGTCGTGTGTGCTTAATGCATGATATAATTAAAGAAAATAAGAGTAGACAATCTCCTATAACAAAAGAATATATTAAGTACTAAATTACAATTTAAATTACATTGCAGAGATCAACGCAGAGCTCGGAACACAGTTCATGCTACCGTCGCATACAGTTGTTTTGCGAGAAGTCTGAGTGAGTAAAGATGTCGCTTTGCTGCTCCGATTAAGAACTGGATTTTACACGTGGCGCCATCTCATGAGTAGAAGTTGAAGTATCTGTCGGAACGCCACACCTCTTCACATAAATAACTTGAACACGAATGAAAGCCCTGCCAAAGCACTTCGCATTTATACATTTTCTACGCGATACTACTGCCATCTGTATATTTGCATATATATCCCATGACTTTTGGCACTTTAGTGTATATATATGCATACATACATATATTTATATACTTTCGGTGCGGCCGATTGCAACCAAAAAGGGAGATACACACATCTACATGTTATAGCAGTCGCACATACACAATTTCAACGTTCTTTAAGATTATTCGTTTTTGAGTTATGCGAGATACGTACGTACAGACGCCACGAAAAATCTCCTCTAGATCCATTTTAAATCAGGTTTATAATTCGTTTCAGAAAAAGAGTTCCTTATTCTGTCCTTAAGTACAAATGTCACGCAAAAACATTGTTAAATGCCATTCGATAGCGATCAAAATTAATATTTTGGTTGAAATATTATACCCAAAATTTTTCGCGATTACAGTATTTCCTTTATACTTCGTACAAGGAAGCAAAAAGATTTAAGCGCTTATTGTTACATTCGGTACATTTGAGATATTTTAAATTTTTATTTATTTATTTATTTTTTTAGGATCCTGTGTGAGTCTTACTTCCATTATATTAGTGGATTTACTGGGTATGAGTAAGCTAAATAATGCCTACGGTCTTATATTGCTCATTGTCGGAATAGCAACGTCAGTTGGTACGCCATTTACAGGTAAGAGAAGAAATATATTTATTTCGCATCACTATAACTTTATGTTATCATTTCGAAAGAATTTAAAACAAGAGTTTTCCTTATATTACTCACATTATGCGTGATTAAATTGCTTTATTACTTTACTACTTTACACTATGCATCATTAAATTATATCACTCCACTACCGTTTACAGTTGCAAGCAGTAGTTGAAACCCTTTCACATTTCATTATAAAATTCAGTATTATAATGTTATATCCAAGTACATGTAATAAGTTCCCAAAAGAAATTTTGTTACTTTTCGGATAAAATTTCAAGGAAAACAGTTGCATGGAAGAAATAATTTTTTTTTTACAAAATCCTCCGCTATTAATCGGATAATTTTTCTCAACGTGATATAGATTCATGTATATCACGGCCCACCAGCGGCCGAGCGGTAAAATCGCTGAACACTGGTAGTTCGGTCCGAGGTTCGAATGGGCGTTTTCGTGGTTTTCCCCACGTGTAATGTGTATACGAGCCAGTTCCCCTTATAAAGTCCTCCACGAAGACATCCCTCCCTTAAGGCAGATAGCCCTTGAGTGCTTTGCCCTAATCTAATAAAACCAAACCAAACCTGTGTACATTTTGGCATTGTCCTACAAGAATCGTTCATCTTTCTTACTCATCAGGACTGGTTGTTTCATAGGCTAAGGAATCTCTACGCATTCAAACTGCCGACTGCAGACCTTTGTAAGCAGTACACTTTTGTTTACCGATTGCAGTAATTCCTTTGAGGAAGGACTTGCACAGTTCGGCATACACACACATGTTTCTTCGGCATGGGTTGCAATTTTACAGTATGAATGATGGGATCTGTCGTAACAACTAACCATGTGATTCCTTCAACTTGGACCCATTTCTGATCATACATCAGAAGGAAACAAAATTGTTCTTTCTGTGATAGGAAATGAGTGACAAGCAGATGGGAAGAGTTTCAGAATCTTCTTCCTCTCCGTAGAGTCTTGCAACACCAATTTTTTAAACGGTTCAGTCTGGTGTAACTACTCTACCTGGAGCAAATACATTGTAAAACTTGCTGTGAAGGTTAGGGAGAGTTAGCAAAAATGTTGAAGAACGTTCTCATAAACGTGCTTGGAAAAGCATGTTTAAATGAAGAGGAATTAGTCACCACATTATGTAATGTAGAAAGCTTGATAAACTCACTCCATCAAGAAATACTTTCTCCGTCAATATTCTTCCAAGAAATCAAAGAAGATGGGGTACGAAATTTTGATATAATTGATTGTAAGAAGTTAGAAAACAGATTTGTTTATAGAATGAAATACGTCTAAATCTAAGAAACAGATTTTGAAAGGAATAATTAGGATTGTTAAAAGATTATTCTTCATAAAGAATCGTCGGTTTAAGATTACTAATTGGTGATAATGACGTAAAGGGGAAAAAAATATCTTATAGCTAAAGTTGTCAAGACTTATCCAGGTACAGATGGAAGAATTTGCATAGTAAAAGACACACTTTGGCACCTTCATCAGAGCTATTCAAAGACTTTACCCATTAGAAGCCAACATATCTGAAACCTGCAATATTTGCAAACAAATTCCTGAATGATAAAAAATTCGAGCAATTTCACATTCTGTCGCCTAGCTTGGCTACATTTGGTCCGGTCCCTATTTAACAGTAATTGATCCCTACTTGTAACTTTAACCGTATATGCCCTCCAGTAATTTCGAGAAATGATAGGTACTAGAGATTTCTCGTCTGCTGGGGAAAAATTATATAAGAGAGGAGAGAGTTTTAGTTGTCAGTTTTCAATTCAGAGTAAACTTCGGAATATTGAAACACCTCCGTGCGAGCTTCGCTTGTTAGATGGTCTATGCCAGTGGTGCCCAACCTTTGGTGTCTCGCGAGCACATTTCCAAAACATCAACATTTTTGTTAAACATATTTCCAATCTTGTGTGATACATCTGAAATATTAATTACGGCAAATGGGTTTGAGATGAATAATAATATTGGTTGAACTTTATGGAAATCAGAGAAGCGGAGTTCAAAATTATTTTTCAGTGCATTTAGGTTTTCCGAGTATTTCTGTGTTTCAATTGCCTCGTGGTTATTAATATTTGTTGATAAATTCTGAAAATGGGTGAATTTTTTTTCTCTCATCTGATTTATTCACAAATTTAACTTTATCTGAAAAGCAGTTACAGTCCTAGTCAATTGAAAAAGGGTTTTTTCTTTTCCCTGAAGATCTTCGTTCAGTTTAGCTGTTATATCCGTGAGAAAATGCAGATCGAATAACCAATTGTTATCGTCCAATTCTTTAAAACATACGTTTCCAGATTCCAAAAACTGCTTTATTGGCAAAAGAAGTTCTACAAATCGTTGAAGTACTTTTCCCCTGCTGAGCCATCTAACATCGGAATGAAGTAATAAGATTCCATGTTCGCTATCAAGTTCATCAGCCAGCAATCCATTATTTTATAACGCCTTTCAAGATATCTCTTATGACTATAAATGCTTACCATATTTAAACAATTAAGAAAATAAACGAATGGTTATTTTTAAAATACTTTTTGTTCATAGTACCTAATCGGGCTGACGAGCATACTTGTGCTTGCAAGCACAAGGTTGGGCACCGGTTGTCTATACATTGCATTGTGTTTAACATTCTTATTAGTCTAGAAAGTGTTTCTTTTGGGAAAATAAATTTTATCAAGCTATTATCGGTTCTGTGTGCTTCCAATTCATTATGAACCCGTATGCATGCAACAATAATTTTATCCTGAAATAAGAAAAATCGGCCTCTGCACAAACCTGATGCAATCATGTGAAAACCATGTGCAAGTTCCAGCAACCCAGTTCGACTGTCGCAAACGCAACCTTGGCTAGCATTCTGCCAAAACACATAGACTCGTCCAAAAGGAGAGTTATTACTGGCTGCGACGTAAAAGGTCAAGTGAAAGTCTTCTCTTCTCCGGAAAAAGAGAATTTATATACTCGAGGGAATGAAAATCCCCATCCTTCCACCCTATTCTAAGATTAATTCGGTCCAAATTACGCATGCGTGTTTGAGCTCATGGTCGCGGATGAGGTGGTTGAACTATACAATATAAAATTTACGTCCAAAATGATGCAGATTCTTATGATGCAAGCAGGTTATGCCAGTCAAAATGTTGTACTTTTTCTCATAATATTTCATATCTATTAAATAAAATAATGATTCTTGTGATACTTAATAGTCAATGTACCTAACGTAGAAAATACAGCCTAGCATGGTTATGAAAATTAATAAAAAAAGTTTTACTTTTCTATAACAGAACTTTTTATAAGTTTTTCAAAATTATTTCAGGTTGGATACATGACCAGACTGGTAGTTACGACATTGGTTTCTATATTTCTGGATCATTAATAGTGACAAGTAGCTTAATTCTTCTGTTCATACCACTTATTCAAAAGAAAAGTAGCCTCTGAAAAAAGACAGTAACATTCACATTTTGCATATGTTTGTAATGCCTAATAGAGAATTTTTCGTACAAACTTAACTGACAAATGGCTTTTTTTCAAGAATTTTGTTGTGCAATATATTTTTAATATGATTAAAGAAAAATGTAATTAACGTTATTGATAGAATGTCTTTTTATTTAACTTAAATGTAAAATTGCACGAGCTCATTAATAAATAATAAATGTACTCAGTTATAGGACAAATCACACGAAAAAATTTGTAAAAACCAAACAAAAAATACATTTACTAACTTTATTAAACTAATTATAACCCTAATTTTAAATTATGACACTTAAGTGCTTCATATAAAGTATACTGGTTCAGTATTTGTCATCTCGCAATCAAGCGTTCTATTGGCAGCTGTTATATCAAGAAGATGACATATAAATATGCATCTCATTTCAACTCTATCCATATAATTAACGTGATATGGGCACCAGATTCTAAGAAATGTAGAAATTTAGAAAATGTAATATTCCAGAAGTATTTCCACAAGTTTTTACATTAACATTATTAAAAATATTATCTCATAATATTTATGGAATTACGTACTTTCACAGTTTCTCATATTGCCTGTAGGCCCACCAGCGGCCGAGCAGTAAAGTCGCTGAACACTGTTAATTCGGTTCGAGGTTTGAATCCCGCAATCCCGTGATTTTCCCCATTTGTAACGTGTATACGAGCCAGTTTCCCTTAGAAAATCCTCCACGAAGGCATCCCTCCTCTTAGGCAGATAGCCCTCGAGGCTTTGCCATAATCACACACACACATATTGCCTGTAACTACTTTAAAATTTTTTAGCTTACTGGCATTTCATCATGATGTTTGTAGCAAGTTATTCAAGTAGTATGGCCATTTTTCCTAGACCCATCAATGGCCGAGCAATAAAGTTGCTGAACACTGGTAGTTTGACCTGGGTTCGATTCCAGGTGAATGGTCTGACTGTATGGGAGTTTTCATGTTTTTTCCCCACGTGTAATGTGGATATGAGGCAGTTTTCTTTAAAAAGTCTTGCATAACAGCCACCCTCTTCTTAGACAAATAGGGCTCATGTTCTTTCCCATAATCAAATAAACCTTTTTAAAAAAAAAAAAAAAAAAAAAATTCAAGCTTTCACGTGCGTTGATTTTTTGTATTGTCCTACATTTTTTTTAATTGCCAATGTGTTTGCCACTTGAATATTGGCAGCAGTGAGCTACAGAAGGCTTACAAAAGTCCTTTGTCACATTTGTCTTCACTTTGTGAGCCCTCTGTTCTTTTTATTTGGTTGTTTACACCAAGAAACAATACTTGTGTGGCATGTCGATCATAATTTGATTTGTCATGTTATTCTTTCTTTTCCTGTGAATTAGGGTCTCGTCTGGTTTCATTTAAATTACATCCAACACATTATTGAAAGCCCTAAATTGAAAC
Organism: Stegodyphus dumicola; assembly: GCF_044657685.1. NCBI lineage: Eukaryota > Metazoa > Arthropoda > Arachnida > Araneae > Eresidae > Stegodyphus > Stegodyphus dumicola. The sequence goes on from NC_140776.1 coordinate 172,769,209, forward strand.
AGGTGTTGGAAAATACCAGCTTTCTTCACTAAATCTTTTTTTTTTCAGTATCAAATGCTTTTTTAAATCAAAATAGTGGGTTGAAGTTTCATTGTTTGGTTTTCTGTTAGAAAATAATAATAACGTTCGTCTTTCGTGCTCCGTCTGTTCGATAATACCCGAACCGGTCCCAACCGAGAGGCCTTTCATATCACGCAGGTGGTGGGTCGCCAATCTTAGTTCCCCAAGGAGTAAAATGTACGCTAATCATGCTACCACTCCGAGGCCCCAATTCAGGGCAACAGACTTTAAAAGTTTTTCTATAACCACTGCTAGCTTCTGAGCGCATCGGGTCACCACTCCTGGTTCAAAGGTTTCACAGCGGTGGGGAACATGCACACCTGGAGATCTGACTGGTCGTTTAAAATGCTACCTACGTGGGATGCCTGAAGCCCTTGCACCGGATCTAACACGGGGCTCACTCTACCTCACCCTGTGGGCCACCCGAATAAACCAGGACGGTTTTACTCGCGAATGCCTACAGGTCACGGGAAATCACTAAGTTCAATGATTTTATACCTCCGTGGTATAAAATCATTGAACTTGGCGGTTCAATGATTCCGCAATCATTGTTTCATTGTTTCTTAGTCTTCAGCATATAAGTCGTACCGAGATCTTAACCAAATGATATTAAATTTAGGTATATATGGCATTTAAGAAGATTTTCAGCCTGCAGCAATTATAAAATTTGCTATAAAGAAAAAAAAAAAAAAAAAAAAAAAAAAAAAAAAAAACTTATTCCAGAGGAAATAAAATAAATGAAATAAAGTATTAGAAAGTATGTCAAAATCAAAATACATAGTTTGATTTTTAAGTAAGCGCAGTTTTGTTATATACACTAATACGTGTTGCGTGGGCGGAACGAGTCCTTGTGTCGTGTCTCGGCATTCCGTGGCAACAACTGTGCCCAGTTGCAGCTGTGTAGGTAACCTGTGCGGTCTGTTCTGTGTCTTTATCAAGATTACCAAATTGCCTGCAGCGTGCGGGATACGGTCAGTGATATGTACGGTCAGAAACCCACCTGCTACAGATATTCACTGGCAGATTTGTGAAGTTTACAAAGCTACTGCCATGAGTGAAGGCAAAGTGCGTAAGTATGTCAGAGACTTCAAAGCTGGCCATAACAACACCCATGATGAGTTCTACTCCAGTCTGTGATTACAGACGATATGGTGGATTCAGTTGAAGCGAAAATTCTTGAGACAGACAGTTCACCATTCTCACAGTTCTAGGACATGAAAACGGTCGTGACCTTTTGGTTATCGGAGGAGGTGGCAAGTTTCTATGAAAATCTAGTTCTAAAATATAAGTGATAAAACAAACTTGGCAACTATGTTGAAAAATAGAGAAACGTATGTAAAATTTGAAATTAAATTTCATTTTTGAAAATTTTCTTTCGATTGGTTTTTATTTTCAAACGCTTGCATAAAAAATACCCCTCGTATATCTTAAAAACAGGTAAGTGTCAGTCAGAATCTGAAGATCTGGTGGAAAGGTAAATATTAAAAAACTTATAAAATGAATACATCATGCACATGTGCTTACACAGAAATGTTAAAGATTTTAAAGGTACTCTTAATTGGTGTATTCAATTTATGGAACTAAAATATACAACGATGTAATAGCTGTGACAATTTCAGATGATTATGACTGACTATAAACCTCCATCTATAGCTTAACGATAACATCTATAATTTAAACATAATAACTTAATATTTAAACATAACAAACAAAATAAATACTTTACAATATTTCATATGATTTTTTAAATACAATAAATTCCAATTCTGTTTAAGGGAAATAAATATCTGTTAATTAAATTTGATGTTAAAAAATTTTTTATATACCAGTGAAATTACCTGATGCAAGTTATTTTCTTGAAACTAGTAAGAAACTAACAAAAAACATTTAAATAAAAAGTGCATAAAATTTAATAAATATTTTAATAAAGCATTTAAACAAAAAGTGCATAAAGTTTAAATAAAAAGAATATGTGAATAAAAATATGACTTTTTTATAAGTAAAAAGATTTTTATTTAATATTCATTTGGAAAGATAAATATATAATCAATGACTTTTAATGAATATAATTAGGAAATGTCAAATCAACCAAGCATAAGAAAATGCTTTATCTATGCTAAAACTAGATGATTGATGGAAATCTATGCCTTCCAAAAGGCTGAGTTCGGAAAGCCAATTAAAATTTTAAAATGAGAAGAAAAGAATTCATATAAACAAATAATCTAATTAAGTAATATCTTTTATTATGAACCAGTTTTTACAAATATTTCCATAATGGGATCATATAAAATACATACATCAAAAAGTATAAATTCAAAACAAGTGATTTCTTACTAAATGGGGGGGGGGAATTCAGATTATGTAACTGTGAATATAAAAGGTACAAATAAACTAGGAACAAAATTCAGAATTTTTACTGTCTTAAAAAAAAATTATGTATCAATTTAGCTTTCACAGAACAATTTTTAAAAACTTATGTTCATTATGAATAACATGTTTATCATGAATGCACTAAAATTAAAGTGAGAACTATTATAACATTTATTCACATCATACAATATATGACATGATTAAAAAAAAAGATGCAATTACTGAACAATTAAAAGTTATAAAATTATGATCACTTACAATCAAAAATTTGTTCATTAAAATGAGTGACTATAATTCTTCATTACATTTATCAAATACTCTCAAATCAGAATTAAAGCGGTCCATTATATACCTGATTTTAAGAACACAGAATAGCTGTATATGATGGCTGCATAAAATTTTTACAGGAAAAGAGGGTGATACTGTTTTAAAGTTAATTTCTTTCTACAATTTGGGCACTTTCTTGTTCCTCGAATTGACGTTACCAGACACTCATTACAAAATACATGACCACATATAGATGAAACCAATTCTCTGCCAGAAGATGTGATCTGTAAAATAAAAATTAAGTTACATTTAGAGAAATTTAAAAAATACATAGTTAGACTGTGCTTTTGCTTAAGAAAACTTCTGCATACTGCAATATTTTCATTAATTACTGCAAAACTCACATTAATAACCTAATATGAAACATCCTTTAATCCCTTAATTTTGATATCTATTAGCTCAAACACATAGAATTCTTCTGACAACAAAAACTGAAGTATCCCTTGTGGTCCAAAAGACGCATGTAAAAATGTCAGCCATGTGGCAGAATATAAAACAACAAACACTGTGCCATATCTGCTTTACAAAAATGCAAAATCGTGAAAAATCTTGTGCAATATAATTCACATAACTGATTAAGAATTTTTTTTTTACAATTAAAATTATACAAAACTGAATTGCACATACTATTTTGAAAAAAATATATGAAGGAAAAAAAAAGCATTTCTTTTAACTTAACAACAAAATATAATCAAACACTGATTTAATCCTTTTGGTCCCAACAGGACCTATATGTCCCAGCCATTGTATCTGTTATTTCAGTAAAACAAATTAGCATTGTTTTACTTAGTAGCATTTTGAAAACAATTTCCATATACTTGAGTAACTTTTATGTCCATTACTGTATATTATAACTCCTATTTAAAATATCATATGTGTGTACTTCCAAAGTTACTGCATTTTAGAAGAAACTGGAGACTATTTCTGCTTTTTTCAATGTAAGTGTTTTCGTTTATTATTGACATGGACTGAACTTGAATTCTTATCTGCCAATCTAGGACAAAGTAAAATTGCTTGCAGATGAATCAGTCAATTCAGACCTGTTGGTAACTGGGCCTAAAAGGGTCTATGATTTTCATTATTAAATACCAGCCACCTAAAATGGTTTTATAAAGATATATATAAAGATTTCAATGAGTAGTATTATTAGGTCCAGCTAGTAAAACTTTATAAAAATGTTTAAAAATAATTCAAAAATATTGCTTTTTTTAGTGCACTTATTTATCAACTTTCCAATAGAACAATTCTAGGCTTTAAATTCAAAAGAAAGAGCTGTAGCAAATATTGCAATTCATAGTACAATTTCTTTAATATGACAACTACTTTTAATTATGCCCCCAAACTACCTGAGTGAATGAAGATTACGCTTTAAAGCACAAAAAGCATTGTTAAACAATTAAATACCAAATATGATTATGATTATATCATTATGATTGTTTCTTTCCATCAGACTTTCTCAACTGTTTTTATATAATTTATGGTATGCTATTCTATTCATTACATACAGGGTGAATCTACAAAAAAGTGTGCAAAACTTTACATGGTGAGAAAATGTAGCTATACGAGAAATATTCGTCACAGAATGTACGGATGAAGCGTGAGTGGTGAGAAGCTAAAAGATAGTTTTTCACTGTCACACTTAAAGAATTAACACAAGAATAAGAGAAGATACTTCACAAAACATTTTATTAATAGGAATGAATTGATGTACAAGCTTAAAGAAATTGCTCAAAAGACATTCTGCCTGGTGTATTGCAGACTTCACACCTGCGCAACAGGCACTAACGTACATTTGCGAAGACACCAGGGATTTCTAGAGGGGGGATCGATGCAGAGAATTCTGTACCTAGGCAGTCTCGGCCACAGGGCACATAATCATTGAACTTGGTGGTTTCACCTGCCCAAGGGAAGATACCTTGAGATGGAACTTCATTGGCCTACCCGAGGTGAGTCGGCATAAGTCACGGAGCAGTTGGTTCTGTAGCTCGGTGTGGGACAGCACCAAGTTTGCTCAGTAATGTCCTGCTTTGAACTGCAGCTCACATAGTACTGGCAGGGAGCAATTTTGATGACCAGTCAGATCTCCAAGCGTAGTTCTCGGCGAGAACTGGGAGTGGTGACCCTGCAGGCCCAGGTGGTAGCTTTGGCCATTGAGAAACAAAATTTTAAAATCTGCTACCTTGGATTGAAGGCCCAGGGAGGCAACATAGGACAGCTTCTAAGTTCAAGACCCTCCCTTTGCCTAATATGGCAGTTTACGGATGAGGCCAATCCGTGTAATGCCAAAGGTGGAGCATATAAATAATCAATTCAATATGGCCCCACAGAAAAAAGTGCAAACACGAGAAATCCGGTGATCTTGGTGGCCAATCTATAGGACCACTTCAACCAATAAATAATACATAAAACTTAGCCCAGTTAGCGGTAGGTGGAATGAGGGATATTTTAAACTGATTTGAGAGTATATGAGAAGATTTAACAGCTGTTTTAACTTTTTTGAGGTCAAAAGTTAAGGGATCCTTATGGATCGAGCAATATGGGCCTTCATTTAACAGTTCAGTGACTCCATTAATGCATTATGTGTTTGTCCATTACAATAATCTGCCCACCCTCATCAGTTTTACAGAATACCTTATCAGATATTATTGTACCTTTTATAGAATAGCTTATCAGTACCCTGATCAGAAATAATGATATCATGATTAGAATGAGTTTCATGTAAGGTTTTTCTTTTCCAAAATTTTAGAAAATTTAAAAGCTTTTTTAAGAGAAGCAATGATTTGAGGAGATGGAGTTTTAAATTTCTGTGAGAACTTCCAAAAGGCTGCCTATTCTAGCTTCATCCCTCCCCCTGAAAAAGTAAAAAAAAAAAGCTATTCATCTAACAAATATATTCCAATTTAACAAACTATCAGTGTCTTTTCAAATTTTTCCCTTTCAGGATTTTTCCCCAAAAATGATCCAATTTAGTTATTGAACCCATGCCAAGCTTACTCAAAAATTATTCTTTTCACTAATTAACATTTCTCTCAATCTGACAAATTACGGTTTCCAAATATGATAATAGCTTTTTTAGCATAAAATGTACAAATGTACAACAACCCATGGATAAGGGAATACTTTGTCCCTTTAAAATGGAATTATTAGTCACATGTACAAATAAACTGTAACAATATTAATCAGTGATATACTGAATGAATTTCAAACTTTTTTTTCAAAATTTCACAAATTAAAAAATTTAGTCCATGATGTAATTACTAAGACTCATAGAATGAAATATATCATAAATGTTTTAAGAAAGCAGGTTTTTATTACAAGCTAAAATGAAATGCGATTTCCCCATTTTCAAAGTTAGCAGGGGAGAAGATATTTTTGAAACCTGAAATTGACTTTTACAGATCTGTTGTTTTTCAGATTATAAACCTTGCAAAGTTGAGTTATCAACTTTTGCATTGATAAAATACAAGCAGTGACTAACCGAATGTTTAAAATGAGGAGAAAATATAACAAATCAGATTTACAGATGTTCTTTTTGGTACAAAAAGAATATTCTAATGCAATATGGAAAACAAGTTGAAATATCTAATGATTTCCAAACACTAACAAGAAATTTGGAAAATGAAATTGTTAAAACAAACGTGATTTATAATTTTTCTTTCTAGTGGCATGGTGACAAAAAAAGCCAACTGCCACAATCTTGGGCCACCCAGATGATAGAGTTGGTTAGTGATTCTTACTACTGTACCAATAGGCCCAGGGTTCAAATCCCAGAGAACACATGGATGTTTGAAAATGTATAGTGTCTGTGCTGCAAGGAGGTGCTCAAATATATGAAGAGCTGAAAGACCTTTCAAGTGATTGGTAGTAGAGAAAGAAAGAGTGGGAAACCCTCAGACCACTCCCCTGAGCAACAATGCAAAATTAGGTCTGAGCTTAAAATTAGCAAGGTCTGGTGATACATAACACACCTTTGATAATACACAGGTGCTAGCCTTGTTTCACCCTGTACCAGCCACAGCCTTTTTTAACAGTCTATGACAAATACAATATATTAAAAAATATACACATATATGCCATAAAAGTTATTCCCCCACCACCCAACTAATTAGGTTTCCTATAAGTCACTTTCAAACACCTAGCCAGAGAGAATCATATAGTCAATAACAATACACTGAATGATGTCAGGCTATTATTATTACAGCAATCTTATCAAAATTAAAGTTTGAATTTTTGATTACGTCAAAAAGAATTTCTAATTCTGAAGCTGTAATAGGACCTTTAAAGCGAAAGCATATTTGGTACCTGCCTTCTATAACAGCCTCAATAAGAGTAAACAGCAATGGCACAATCTGAGCTGGAGAATGTGCAATTTCAAAATTAGGCAATTTCATTCTGGTGATTCTTAAAATATAGCTACTGAAAAAAAATAGCGGCAGTCTCTCTCTTTTAGTTTAAAGAGCAACTGGTGTTTAATGCATAGGATTACTAACAAAAGTGTGAAGATTTTATAGAACAATAAAAACAAACAAAAGGTTTCACACAAACATGCATTTTATCTTACTTTTGATTTATACATTTACTCATTCAAAATGACCCCAGGTAAGACTGGTCAATGATATGAGAGATATGATACATAACTTAAGATGTCTGCAGTTAGATTTTAATAAATGTTAATTCTATAAATGAACTGCCAAGTGTACTTGTATAGTTACTAATTTTACATTGAGATTAAAATGATGTTAAATAAAATCAAATGCCCTTTGCATTTCTTTTTATGTCTAAATTGAAATCTCCCATCATAATAATAAGAACATATGTAACAGCAGTAAAACTCTTCATTGATCAATATTCTCAGAATATTTCATCAATGCATTAACATCTTCAAATCTCCTGAATTAACAACTGGATGAATATATATGAATACTATAATAAATCTTGACTGTCCATTAAATATTACATCAAACATACAAACATGGCCTGCTTCTGAATCCTGTATTCTCTTATGCTGCTTAACAGTAAATTCTATTGGTACACAATCTGTTACACTCGTCAAATTTTTGTAAATCACAACACCAATAGTTTGGTGAAATAAAATAAAATATAGCAAACACCACCTGAACACACTGAATGTCTACCAGACGACCTAGCCATTCACACACAGTCGCACATGTGCATGGAGCTACGACACCGCCAAAATTTCGCTATTTTTTACACGTTACTAAATTGGACAAAGAGTATACACTACTCTTTGTCCAATTTTTATTTATTTGATTTTATTTATTATTTTTATTTTACTTGTTTTTTGCATTTGCTAATGTGCTCTTTCATGTATCTAATGATGCATTTAAATTAATTGTAACATCTTAAATTTTACTTTTAATTAATTTGCTAAAATTTTGCTTCAAATAATGCTTGAATTTTCCTTTGTCTTAAATTCTGCCTTATGGAGGAACATAATTTTATGTTAAAATGTGACAAAGAGGCTTTTGAGAATGAAAAGAATTTGTACGACAGTTTAGCAGGATTTCACAACACAATTACAGTAACTGAACAAGAAATTATGTCTATTTATATAATTAAAGACGAAATGTTAGGATAACAAATTAAAAAGCATAAAGATTTTACAGAAAAGTATTTTTGGCGGGAGGTAAGTTTTGATTTCCTTAAAATCATAAATGCTTGATTATTTCATAAACATCCATTCTATATTTTTAATTTTCTAATTTCTACATGTCATCTTAATAGGGTCAAACTGATGATCTAAAATCCAGAAATTTCCTAAATCTGCAATTGCCAGAGACCCAACGATTCCAGACCTTAGGCTTTGTACTGCCACTGTCTTATACAACATGGGGAATTCAAAATATTGTTGGAATCGAAAGTTCTCTCACGGTGTTTCAAAATATTCTAAGATTGCTATAAACTTACATCAATCACTTTTAAAATGTAACTTTTAATATGTACAATATTTACAAATCATTAATCAAAACATGGTGGTTCAGTTGACAAACAAATCTATGTGCTTTCGCAATCGAAATCTTTCAAATATTAACCGAAGTGTTCATAATCAACTAGTGTGTGAAGCATCAAACATCCATCTCTCGAGCTGCCGGTGGACAGTCTATGGAAATTCACAAAGCATGTCGTGTTCAACACACGACGCTAGCGCCATCTATCAATTAATCAATCACACACTCCCCACCTGAACTCTGTTAAGAGTTCACATTAATCAAACAACAGAAAATATATTCAAAACTATAATCATTATACTAAATTCTAAAAAATGTATGTTAATCATCAAATACAATTTGACACTACTTCAGTAAATCTAAACTATTCTTAACCTAAGCACATGAAACAAAATTAGCAAAATAAACAATTGCATAAAACATATTGAATAATCTCTTATTAATAAATTATAAAAAATGTTGGCTAATCTTTGGAATATGGTAACAGGTAGTTTGGCGACATTTTAATAAGGCGATAAAGGTTACTAGCTAGGACTTTAACAGTGTACATGGATAAGGTCAATGTGCGCAATATCATTTTTGTGCAATTCTGGGATGTCTTTTTAAGTGAAAATAGGTCGACGTGTACATGGATGATACCGTGCTTGTGAAATTCTTAAAAACGCGGCAAGCAGTGGACGATTCTGCACTTTCTCGCAATTTCGCACCTAATCTTCATCATGATTAAGCACTTTTGTTCCATAAAAGTTCTAGCATAAGCATAATTCGGCTAGCAGATTGTTGGAAAAAAAATAATGATTAAAAAAAAAAAAACATGCCTTTTCTTCGTGAAAACAAAATGGCGTCCAAAAACAAACTAACAGGTTGCCGTAGCAGGGTTGGTCGTCAAGTTTTCGCCAAAATTCGCCTAGTTACCATAATTCAAAGATTAACCAAAATGTTTTTAAAGTTCAAAAGGATATAATAATTGAACTGGCCGGTTTATTATTGTTCCATCAGCAGTTTTTAGTTCATAAGAACAAACTTTGTTGTCACGACCACGAAAAACGTGTATCACTTTGCCACAGTTCCGCAAAAGTTTACACTTGTTGTTGCCTTCGATTAATACACGATCATCAACTTTTAGATCATCATAAACGTTAGGATTTTTTAATTGATGAGCTGTCCGAAGATCCATCAAATATTGTTTTTTTCCATTTAGTCCACAATTGTCTAACCAATAAATCTTGGTAAATCTTTCTTTTGGTCAGAAAGGACTTGGTAGAGTCATCTTTAACAATAGAATTAAAGTTGATAGGTAATGTAGAATCTTTGTTTCCAAAAATAAAAAAAATTGACTGCCTTCAGTCGCAACGGTTCCTTGTGGTCGTTGTATACATATGTCAAAGGACGAGAATTCAAAACAGCTTCCATTTGTGCTAAAACTGTTAAAATTCTTCAAGTGTTAGTAAAGCTTTACCGAGAATTTTTCTTAAGCACTCTTTCACTGATTTTACTAATCTCTCGTAAAAGCCTCCCCACCAAGCCCCTTGTTCTATTACAAACTTCCAACTGATTCTTTCATTTGACAGAAAATCTTGGAATTTCTCATTCAACAATAGTTTAGAGAAATGTTCGAGTTCCTTTTTTCCCTTTTTAAAAGTTTTTGCATTGTTCGAATAAATTACTCGACAATTGCCACCCCTAGATGTGAATCTTTTGAATGCCATCAAGAAAGAATTCGTAGAGAGATTTGGTACAAGTTCCAGATGTATGGCTCTAGTGATAGCACAAGTAAATAATGTTATATAAGCTTTTTGACTTCCTTCGACGTTTTTTACGTACATCGACCCAGCAAAATCGATGCCAGACACGTAAAATGGTGGTGTCTCATTGATTCTATCTTCTGGAAGTTGAGAAGTGGTCTGGTCAGCAGACTTCAATGAATATCTTTTACAAATAAGACACTTAATTATTAGTTTTTTGCAAATTGACGTCCTTTGGGGATCCAAAAGCAACTTCGAATTTCAGCTAAGGTCGTTGCTACTCCTCCATGCATCATTTTAACATGTGCACTTCCTACTATCAAATTCGTCAGCCAGGAGTCTCTTGAAAGAATTGCTGGATGTTTTTCATCATGTGACAAATTAGAATGTTCTAATCTTCCACCTGCTCTCAGTATCCCATTCTGGTCTAAAAATGGGTTAAAAAGATATAAAGATGATTTCTTTTCAACTTTATTCGTTTTCTTCAGAGACTCAATTTCTTTGGGATAAAAACGTTCTTGTTCAGATCGAATCCAATAATTTTCGACATCTACTATTTCTTCAGTCATTAACGGACCTGTCACATGGTTTGTTTTCCTAATTTTACCAATGAATTGCTTTATCCAACCAGTTACTCTCAACAATTTTCTTAAATTGAGATTTTCTTAACAATTTTCTTAAAATTTCTTAAATTACTATATTTTGAGATGTCTATAAGCCTTTCTTCAACTGATGTGCATACAAATTCATAAATATGATTAATGTTCTTGCGGTATTCCAATTCTTCTTCAATGACATGTTTCTCTTCATTCTGCCGAGGCCACAACTCAGATGACATTCTAAGCCATTCTGGTCCTTGAAACCAGATAGGATTGTTTTTCAGCTCATGAAGTTTAGCTCCTCTCAAAGCCAAATCAGCGGGATTACATTTACCGGGGCAATAGTGCCAATTGTCTGGGGATGTTAAATTTTGTATTTCTTGAATATGATTTTTAACGAAGAGCTTCAATTTCTTTGCACAGTCTTTTATCCAAAAAAGTGTGATTTTTGAATCAGTCCAGAAAAAACAAGAAAGTTGTAACTTTAAAACTTTAGTGATTGTAGTGCCTAGTTTGGCTGATAAAAGAGCTCCCATTAGTTCCAACCTAGGTAAGGTGAATGGTTTTAAAGGTGCTACTCTAGTCTTTGAAGCAACAAAAACCATAAATATTTGTTCATTGCTAGAAATTATATGCAGATACGCTACTGTACCATACGCCTTTTTGCCAATGGGTTAAAAAGCGTCAGAAAAACAGTGTGCAGTTCAATCCTTTCCACATCACTATTACCGACGGCAGAAAAATAATATTGTGGAATACCAATTTTGTCTAAATTGGAAACTTCTTTGCACCAAACAGAACATTAATTTTCTGGTAGTTCATCATCCCAGTCTAAAGAATCCGTAGAGACTACATTACCGATTATAAGTGTTCAAATTTGTTGCAATATGATTTTGACTCTAAGTAAAAATGGTGATAGTAGACCTACAGGATCAAAAATTCATCCTATTGCTTGTAAGACAAAACGTTTAGTATTAACTTGTTTTGATAGAAATGTTATCAAGTTTTTTACATCAAAGTAAACTATGTCACCTTGGTTGTCCCAAGCGACTCCTAACACTTTCAATGGAGGATTTCTAGCTTCCGAAACATGACTAGATTCCTCGGATTCAATACCTTCTTTAATCCATAATTTGCACAGCTCTTGAGAATTCGTGTGCCATTTATGTAGAACCATACTAGCATCTCTAAAAATGCTAACGCATTCTAAACTGGTATTGAAAGCAAGTTCAACGTTTTGGTGTTCTCCAATAATGTCATCTACATAAATGTGATCATTTAGAAATTCGCAAGTGGCAGGGTAGGTTTTCTCATATTGTTTCAAATGGTGTTTAATGGTTGCAGCCAGTAAAAACGGACTGCTATTTATGCCAAATAACACACGAGTGAACCGATAAGTTATAAAATTTTGTGGATCATCGAATGTGTTTTTAGTAAACACAAAACGCGTTACATCTCTGTCTTTCTCATCTACTTCTATCTGAAGAAAAGCCTGCTTTATGTCACTTGTAAATGCTACAGGATGAAGCCTGAAGGCCAACAGAAGTTCAAAAATGTCAGGATACAAATTTAGACCAATATGCAAGCAGTCATTGAATGAAATTTCACCAGGTCCATGTGAAGACGCGTCGAATACGATACGCAGTTTACAAGTAGTTCGATCACTGTGAACGATTTCTCTGTGAGGCAAATAAAATGTGATTTGAGATCCACTATCAACAGTGTCTGAAACTAGTTCATTGATGTTTTGTTGTAAATAATCTTGTAGAACTGTTTGGTACGAATAAAAAAGTTCAGGGTTATTCTGAAATCGTTTCAGCGCAATGGCTTTATTATCATGTAACTCATATTTTCTATCAGACTTCCATGGCAGCCTAACCTTGTAACGAGAATTTTTGTATAAAATTTCCGATTCGAATTTTCCCATTATTTTCCATTACTTTTATTTTTTTCATTTAGTTCTTTCTCAGCACGAAAGCATATTGAACGGTTATGTCAACCTTTGCACTTGGAGCAGACGAGATCGCTTCTACATTGCTTCACACTGTGGTTTGATTTCAGACAAAGGTAACATCTTGCATGTTTATGTAATAAATTTCTCTTCTTATCAACTGTCAGTGACTCACAGTCTTCAGTAACATATTTGGATGTATTACAAAACAGACACCAATTAGTAGTTTTGCTTTCTTTAACCGGTGCCAAAAGTTGGTAAGTGGAATGGGCGATACTCCCCTTCCCTCCCTTCTCTTTATAAACACAGAGAAGTGCTTTCTAATTTATGAGTGGAGAGCAAAAGATGGCTTCTCTCGCGACTTTCCGGTTCTGAATGAATAAACTGCAATAATTCGTCAACATTAAAAAAAGGTGACGAATCCGTTTTACGATTGAATTCTAAGGTTATATCAGATGGCAGAGTTTTCATTATGGCTGGAATCAACATAAAACTGTATTTATCTGGTGTGACTTTTAATGATTTCAAGCTGCGTATTTGAGTTTCTATAGTGTTACAACGTTTGCGAAGTTTTAAAGTGTCACTGGATTTGGTTACTGAGGTAAGGCTCAGGAGTTTTTGCATGTGTGAGTTTATAATTATATCTTTCCTGCCAAACCTGTTTTTAAGTATTTCAATAACTTCATCGTAATTTGGTTCCAAAATACAAAAACCTTCTATCGAGTATGCAGCGTTGCCGCATAAGTACGATTTTAAATAATTAAATTTTTGGATCTTTGTTAAAGATACATTATCGTGGATTGCTACTTTGAGAGTTCCAAAAACTTGTCCACTGGGTATAATCTCCATAGAATTTAGTGATGGTTAATTTTGGCAGACGCGTACATTTATTGCTTTCGATTTTAGAATTAGTTTCGTTAAGACAGTTTTTTTATCTGAATTTATTACTTCATTTAATTCTTTCAATTTTTTATTTGCTCTGAATTGCCATAACTGAATTTTTTCTTCGTATTTGATACAAGATAGAATTTCTGTTTCAAACTCTTCCACCTCTGATTTCAAGTCACGCTCTATCTGGGCATCTAATTCACTCAGAGTTTTCAATGTCATGATTAATTGGTCTAAACTTTCTTCTAATGTACTTGTATCAATTTCTTCTTTATTCAACTCTCATTCGATTTTTTTTTTTTTTTTGGAATCTTAGACACGGTGGTCCTGATAACTGTTCTTTTCAATTTTACTTTACCAACAGACTCTTCCGCCATACTTACTCTACAAATTAGAAAATTTAGTCTTACCCTTTGCTGACTTTGCACACTTGCAATGTGCTAAATCTAATTCTTTACAGCCTTATGCACCAGTTGTTTCAAAATATTCTAAGATTGCTACAAATCGACATCAATCACTTTTAAAATGTAACTTTTAATATGTACAATATTTACAGATCATTAATCAAAACATGGTGGTTCAGTTGACAAACAAATTTATGTGCTTTCGCAATCGAAATCTTTCAAATAGGAACCGAAGTGTTCCTAATCAATTACTGTGCAAAGCATCAAACATCCATCTCTCGAGCTGCCGCTGGAGAGTCTATGGAAGTTCAGAAGGCACGTTCAACACGCGATGCTAGCGCCATCTATTAATTAATCAAAATAATTTCCACACAAGGTATTGATGGTAGGGAAAAAGAGGTAGAAGATCCTCTGGTCAGGCAATTCTAAGTCAATATTTGGATGGTACAGAACAAACTCATATTGTGTCTTATAAGGTGTCTAAGACCTAAGCTAATGACAGGTGCATTCTTTGCCCCTCAGCTATAACAAAATTTGTGGACCTGATATAGCTGTAGATTGCAAGATTAGGGAAACTAGAAATAACAACAACAGAAAATTTGCCTTAAAAAAATAATGAATTTATTTAAAAAAGAAAGAAAACAGAAAAAAGTGGGAAAAGGAAAAAGAAAATCAGATGCTTTCAGATTTTATATTATGCCCAAGAGGGCACTTTTTAAACGTTCTGTGTGTTACCTTTAATTAGTGAATATCATGTCCTTCGCACCTAAACCACATAAAATTCAATTCAAGAGCAATATCACAAAATATTTAAAAACAGGAAATCTTTAGAATTTTCAATACACAGCCTGGAGATTTTTTTTTGGGGGGGGGGGTATAGTGATGCCATTGCTTGCTTTGAAATCATTGAGTTTGTTCATAAAAAATTTTGTTAAAATGTTCTAGAAAATTTGAAATAGATAATAAAACAAATTAAAAATTCGGGCTTCCAAGTGCTTATGTTCAGTTGGAGAACTATGTTATTCAAAATCTTATGGCTCTAGGTACCGTTGTTTCTTCACAATGCGAGAAACATTCATGAATTCATGCAGATTCTTCGTTATTTATTTTCTTTAAATATAATACATGGCGATAATATTTGGTGGCAACAGTTTGAAAAGTAAATCAATGCAGAAAGTGAAACAATGCAAAATGCCATTTTCAGACTAATAGCCCTTTGGGTCTAATCCCTTTTATGTTAAAAAATGCAAATAGAATATGAAAAGATAATTTTGAAATATACAACTACAGATAATAGTTACCTGGTCCACACCATCATAACAAACTCCACACTCTATTTTGCGCAAGTTTTCACTAAAAATTAAAATAGAAAATAATTTTAGTAACATGGTCAGAACACTTATTAAATTCTGGACATTTTTGAGAAAATATACACATCAGTAAAATTCAAAAGAGAAAATGAATACATTGGTAAAATTTTACACATAAAAAAGTCAGATGACTATTTTCAATATCATATGTAAATTGAAAATATGTATATCAATGATTTTTATACTTCTTAATCAAATTATGCATTTTTTGCTTTTAATTTTTCATGAAAAATCATTTGAGATTATTAGTTTACTATTTTTTGCTACTCAATCAGATAAAAGTTTACATAATTGGAGGACCAGAGTAAAAATTCTTACAAAGACTATTTCTTATATTTTTTTACAATACAGCTGATATCACTGATGCAAACTGTATAAAGTATAATGAAATGAGTTCCCAAATCAAAATCTTATAATTTAAATTTAAACAAAAAAATACATTTCATGATCCTTAGACTTTTAGTTTATTGTGTGTTGTATAAAATAATATAAACTTATACAATTAAAACTACTATTATATTTTTTTCTGTGAAAAGCTGGAAATATAAAGAAAAAATAATTCCTATTTACTATAAACCTTAAATGATATAGAGGAAATCATATAATTAAACCAAATATCACATATCCTTAAACCAAATATATGATGAAAGCACAAATTAAAAAATCTAGTACATTTTTATCATGTAAGAACTAATTTCTGCTGGTGGTTTTCCCTCTCATGGAAAGAAAAGCACTACTTTTCCTGTAAGAATTACTAGAATATATAGCAACAAAGCAATGTAACAATGGCCTAGAGCTCTCTTTTTTTGAGAAAGATGTAAAAAAGTAAAATATAAAGTTTGAAATTTTAACTTCTAACATTAAATTTTAGAATTTAGAAAAGTAAGAAATACACAAATATTTTATGTATTTGGGTATCTGGAAAATTTTGAAATTTTTTATGATAAAGATAAATTAAGCAGTTCAAAAACATAAGAGAAAATTTCATTGAATTACATAAGCACAATTTTGTTCTACGACCATCTGCCATCCCTCCAGCAGATGAATTCCTTTAAAAAAAAAATCTGATGTGTACATCACATGACTTTCTTGTACGGAATATTAAATTATATGCATTTTTTCCTTGAATTTCATTTAAATTGATTGGATTGAATTAAATCTACTTCATCGACAGCGCATAAACCACAATAGAATAAATGCACTCTTTAAAATTCACTATATTTGTTTACTATAACGACACTCTGAATGCACAAAATTTATATCATATGAAGAATTATCTTATCGTTGCCACATGTTCTATTCAAATACTATAATAAAGCTAGAACGATGTATGAAAGAAATTAAGCAAGCAAAACAGAAAAGAAACAGTTTTTCACTGACGATTGAGTATTTCTCATTCAATTAATTTGGTTCTCACTTCGCGAGAAGGCAAAAATACATAAAAACTCAAAATATCTATATTAAAAATTACGAAGTAAATCTCCACTTATTTCCTCGAAAAAATTCCAGAAAGAATTAAGCATCATTTAATTGGCAATAATAAATGAATGCGTTATCTTTGTTGTTGCGAAGCTAAGTTTCTCTAGACTGGCAACAAATCCGATAGTCTCCTGTTTCAAATGTAAACATCAATGGCCGCCATTAAAAACAGGCTCAGCGGCAATTAAACAACTTTAAAATTGCTTATAATTCTAAAAATGTTGCACACAGGTTTACTAAAGGCATAAAATCCTTAACCGGAAGATAAAAACAACATAATTCAATCATTTTTAAAGCAAAAAATATACAATTTACAAACATATAAGAGTAAAAGAAACTGAGATCACTGAGCCGGGTAACAGAGTGAATATATATATATAAATATATTTATATATGTTTGGTGCGGCCGATTGCAACCAAAATACGAGGTGCACATCTACATGTTATAGCAGTCCTATATACAATATTTCAATGTTCTGAGGCTACTCGTTTTTGAGTTATGCGAGATACGTACGTACGCACGTACATACATACGTTCGTACAGACGCCACGAAAAATTCTCTTCAAAATTCATTTTAAAGCAGTTTTATAATTTATTTGAAGGAAAAGAGTATTTTATTCTGTCCTTATGTACAGATATCACGCAAAAACATTGTTAAATTGCATTCGATAGCGGTCAAAATGGATATTTTCGTTGAAATATGCTGCCTGAAACTTTTCGCGATTACAATACTTCCTTTTTACTTCATACAAGGAAGTAAAAAACATCAGAATGATTTATAAAGAAATTATAAAAGTGAAATTTAACAAAAGTCAATTTTAGGCCAACTGAAGAGTTTTGAAGTGACCTGAATAGATGAAAATGCAATGGAGATAAGTCTGGTGAATATTGGAGATATGTCTGGAGGAAGGGGTCCTATAAAACATCCCACCCATAAGCCTTTGTCTAAATTTATCAAAATATAGGGCTACCATTGTTATGATGGAAGACAACAGCACAACGATTGGTCAGTTCGGAAGACTTTGCTTCAATTTCTGCTTTTAAAATTGACATTTGGAAACAGTATTTTTTCAAGTTCATTATCTGATTAGATGGCAGCAATTTATAGCATACTAATCCTTTGTAGTAACATACGCGAAGAAAAATATTGGATGCTGGCCGCCCTCTTGAAGTTATTAACTACGGGAGTCGAATTTGGCTTACCCCATTCATGCTAAGCAGCAACACCATTTCAAATTAACTCCAAACTGACTTTAATTCACTTTATAATGCACGATTCTGGTTACTCAACTAATTGTAATGCAATTCTCATATAAAATATATTAGAATTTACTTACATATTCTAAATTTTATGTTCTTTGCCTAATTTCATTTTTCAATTTTCTTACAATTTTACTGCAAAAATTGTGAATAATGCAACTTTATTTATTTATCAATGTATTTTTTAAATATGATGAAAATAAAATGAATTACTAATGTACATAGTATTTGTATGGGTAAACTTAGTAATGTATCATATATTGAAGTAAAATCGAATTAAATACAAATATTAACTGGCCAAACATTGCTTGAATCTTCAATCTATAAAAATCTACAAATACCCACCGTAGCTTACGATAACTCGTATCATACAAAATTTAATAATATCAATAAAAATGTGATAAAATGTACAATTCGGATGAAATAAAATTTAATACGAAATATTATTCCAAAAATCACTAGAGGTGTGGGGATGTCTGATTTATTTCACTAAATCAATAAATTTTGTTTATTGCTGAGAAATATTTTCTTTAGTAATGGCTAAAAATTAAAATTCAGGAGAGATCATGAAATCATAAGATCAAAAGATATGACAAGAGTAAATCATGAGTTTTACCACGAGATCAAAAGATATGACAAAAAACTGAAAGTCTCCTGGTAAAACCGAGAAAGCTGGCAGCTATGTTTTAACAAAACATATTGTGTACAATATTGTTTGCATCTTCTTCTCATCTCCATAATGAGCCATTTTAAAAAAAAAAATGGGAGGGGGGGTTATTATTTTTCAGGAAAGCATCACATGCCGAAATTCGGGCAAGCATGTTCTGCTCTGTTAAAATATAGATACCTATACAATGTAGTGGCTTACATACCTATTCTTCAAATGATCATGTGCTGTATTTTTTGGAATATTTAAATCCGCCTGATAGAACCCAACCTGTGTAAAGTGGATTTTCAGCAATAGTGTCTTTTAACAGCTCCCTACTTACAAAAGATGCTTATTCAGAATGGGCATCATCTTCAAAGCTAAAATTTTCCTTGTAAACTTCTCAAACCACCTTCGAGCAGCGTAATCAGAGCACTCTGTCTGCATATTCAGCACAAATTTTATGAGCAGCCTGACTAGCACTTTTTCCTTTTTTAAAATAAAAGAGCATAATATGATAAAAATGCATTTTTGGATTCTCCATTCTTAGCACTACAGTTTTGGTGAAAAGCATTATGCCATAGCACATGCTAGAGGTATTCAATGTGAACAGAAAAAATTGTAAACATCTCCTGTTATCAAGGCCATGCCTTATCAGCAATAACAAAATAATTAGTAGAAAATGCACAGTGATTTGAAAAGCTGCAGAACTTTTTGAATGATCCAACGTTTTACACATTATACAAGGATTTGAAAAGCCTCTTGAAAATGGAGACCCAAGACATTTATTTCTTTTGCCTTTGCATAAATCAGACCTTGTACCCACTTACAATATTTTGGTACTAAAACATTAGCCAGCATCTGGCAATATACCACTAATAATATCATCAATGACTCTGCTCTTTTGCAATTGTTGCAGCAAATCCTAATAGCTGTTGTAATGTTATGGTTGTGATATATTGCAGGGCGCCAGCTACTAAATTAAGTTCCAGTATTATTTAGTAATTCTACCGCAATATGTTTTGAAGATTTAGAATGGAAAGACTCTAAAATCAGATTGGCACAGAATTCAAGTTTTCCAACTATGTTAAATCAGTACCTCTTATAATGATAAAAACAAAGTATATAAAGACCAAACAGAAAGAAGGAAGTAAAAACACAGATTGTTAAAGAAACCCAGATTGCTCTAGTATCATACACACAGAAAACAATGTAACCAAGTGTATAGAGAAAAGATTAAAGGTACACCTGGATGCACGCCACATATGCTCATTCACACTTATTCTTAGAACATATGTGCTAGTAGAATCACTATGTTTTTGAATGTTACATTTTCATCAAAGGTCATCCTTTGAAGCATGGCTGTAAGGTCAAAGTTCAGAAAAAGTCTTATTTTTAATGCAGACAGCTAGCATTCTTAATGATAACGGCTGTTTTGAAAGGTTTTATGAGCAACCAATCAGTATCCCGAAATTTTCATTCTGTGATGTTCTTGTTTAGAATGCTAGTTTGCAATAACTCCATTACGAACTGTGTGATTTGAATTCTATATTTATCCAAACTGTTAATTCACATTTAGAATGGCTATCATAAAATGAGATTATAAGTGGCAGAAAAGTAAACTAAAGGTTCTTTTGCCCATTATAGCAGAAATTAAGGACTTAAAAATAAATAAAAATTCCCTTTATGTCCTTACATTCACCCTTCTCTCCATTTAGAGGATAATTAGAGAAACAAAAACAGATGCAACTGGGCAAATCAAATGACTACATTACAACACCTTCAAACTGATAAAATACTATAACACGTGCAAGATTTATACGTTGCTTAACAAGCAGATATTGCAGATAAAGTGATTGATATAGGAGAATGAATCCAACTGATGAAGTAAAGGCAAAATATGATAAGCATTTTGAGATAACTTACGATTATCTCAAAAGTTTAAAAACAGAAGAAGAAGAAGAAGATGAAGCAAACTTGTCACCAAATTAACGTGAAGGAAACATATTATTGGCAAAGATTTTGCCTGATCTCAATATAAATAGAATAACAGCAGAGAGTACTTAATTTTATTCACCTACCTCATGACTTGAGAACTCCATTTGGGGCTCATTCCCAATTTAATAACAGAAAGGTTCACATTTAGAACATTTCTGGCATGCAATGGACTATTCTATAAAATTTATCTACCTTTTAAATGCTTTTGCATTATTTAACATTTAAAAGTGCAGGTAAAACTCTTCTGAAATTGTAAAACACTAAAAAAGGATCTAATATGAAATTATTTTAGAAAACTAAAGTTATGAAATTGACAAATATAGTTAAAGTATCCAGTAAAAAATTATTTTAGAAAACAAGGAGTTTCTTGGAAGTTAATTACTAAAGAATTACCTAGCCAGGAGGTTCTCTGAAATTATAACTGAAGATGATTTCAAGATTCTAGGTTTTGTACTGACACTGGAAATTAAATCATCAGAAATGGAGGCTGTGATTAATGCTGAACCTCTAACCGATACAATGATTATATACAGCCCTGATCTCTCTCATCAGCAGACTTTTTAACTAGTCAAAGATTGTTAGCCATGAAACAGGTATCCTTAACAAAGAACAACATTAACACAATAATGATTGTTGGAGCTGTTAAGGCAACAAGAATAAGCATAATACAGTCAAAAATCGTTAATCTGGACTCGTCGGGAATTCGGCGATTCCGGATTATAGATCATCAGTTTAAATCTGGTAAAATGGCATGCAGAAATTATAAAATTAAAAATATGAAACCGTAATTTACGAAATAAAGAACAATTATGATCTAAAGGGTATCAAAATTTACAAAAAAAAAGCTTAATATTTATTTGTTTACTTTATTAAACATTTCTTTTAATGTAGATTGTTTAAGTTGCTTCGTTTTTTATGTTATAATGCATTCTCTTTAATTCTATAAACAGACATAATTTCTTGTTCAGTTACAAAGTTCCGCTGTTCAAGTCCTATAATTGATGTGTCAAGAATACCGACTAATTTGTCAATCGAAATTTTTTCGTTTTCAATAACCTCTGTCACTTTCTTCGCTATCGGAAGCGAATTATAATGACGAGGCATTTGATTTAAATCATATCAAAGACGAGATGAAATACTACATTGAGTAAACAATTATAAGCCAAATAAAATAAAAACATCTGTCCTTAAGATAAGGATAGTGCTGACAGATCAACTTCCAATTCAATGCACGCCGCCGCGGCGTTAAAGATAAATAATAATCTGGATCCAATTCAAAGATTAAGGAACAACGCAATCTGCAACATTAACTGAAATAGATAATTAGATAATTTTAGCTTAGCTTATCCCGTCCGTTATACATTAAACGCGCATTCGTAAACGTATTTTGCGCACGCGCACACGCAAATTCGCAGGCGCAGAAAGTTTGTAGCTTTGAAGTCCGGATTATAGATCATTCCGGATTATGGGTGTCCGAATTAACGACTTTTGACTGTATTTATAAATTTGCAGGATTAGTTTTGAAGCTTTGAACTTAGGACCTTCTTCAACTGCAGAAGTTCAAATAATTAAGGAAAATCCTGCACTCAGATGATATTAACCACTTTCTTCCTCTCATTGTTATCACCCGAGCACAGACTTCTTTTTTGCCATTTGTACTTCAGCAGTTAAAGCAGAAGGATCTATATTTAAACCTTCAAAATCAGTCCTGCAAATTTATAAATATTGCACTGATTCTCAATGTCTTAACACTTCCAATAAAGAACTATGTTAGAAACATCTTAAATAAATTTGGAAAAATTGATATATATATGAAAATAAATATAATCTTGAAAACTAAAATATGCTCACCAAGCAAAGAGAATAAGATCAATCGATATTTGTAAGGAATCAATAAGCTTGCAATATAATGAAAACAAATCCCAAGTTAGCTTTCGAAAAAACCTTTAAAAGCAATTTCCCAAAGCCCAAAATGGAAGGGTACTTTGTTCTGCTAGACTATGTTGTGGAATTATTATTTGAATAGCAATGCAACAAATTTTTTTCATCAGAAAGAATGACACTGCATCCTTCTGAGCAAGGAAATGTAGATCAAGAATCAGCACTGCAGTACAGTAGTAGGAATTAAAAATCCTGAAATGACAATATAGTGTCCATGGTGTGAGATATACTTGTACAGTCAAAAGTCGTTAATTCGAACACCCATAATCCGGAATGATCTATAATAATCCGGACCTCAAAGCTAAAAACTTTCTGCGCATGCGCCGCGTTGGCACATGCGCACAGGCGTTTTACGCGTGCGCGTAAGACCTTGACTACTGCGCATATGCGTGTGCGCAAGTGCAGAATATGTTTTCGCCTGCGCGTTTAATGTATAACGGACGGTGTAAGCTAAAATTATCTAATTATCTATTTCAGTTAATGTTAATGATTGCGTTGTTCCTTAATCTTCGAATTGGATCCCGCTTATTATTTTTTGCGGACTGTAAGAGCAATTTTATAAAAGTAAACTTGAACTTTCGATTATGTCAAATAGAATTTCCGATGCTGGAACTTCCAAAGGATCTACAAAATGAAAGTATGTTTCGATGTCCAACAAACAAAAAGTGGAATTGCTGCAAAAAATGGATAAAGACATGAAGAATGTGACAGAGAAGTTAGTGAAAACGAAAAAATTTCGTTAGTCGGTATTCTCGGCACAGCAATTAACGGGACTTGAACAGGCGGAACTTTATAACTGAACAAGAAATTATGTCTGTTTATAGAATTAAAGAGAAAGTATTATTACATAAAACGTAGCAACTTAAACAATTGAAAGAATTGAAATTTACATTGAAAGAAATGTTTAATAAAGTAAACAAATAAACATTAAGCTCCTTTTTTTTTTTTTTTTTTTTTGTAAATTTTGATACCCTTTAGATCATAATTGTTTTTTATTTCATAAATTACAGTTTCATATTTTTAATTTTAGAATTTCTGCATGCCATCTTACGAGATTTAAACTGATAATCTATAATCCGGAATCGCCGAAGTCCCGACGAGTCCGGATTAACGACTTTTGACTGTATTTATATCTTGATTACAAACTTACTGATATCTTTGTAATTGGTCCTTGTGATGATGTAACTACATAATGTTCATCTGATCTTTGTAATTGGTATTATGTAAAAATATTGTGCAACTTTGAAGCAAAAATACTAAATTAAATGATGCCATACAATAAAAATTTTAATTAATAGGCTATCAGAATGCAAGAAATCTGTAAAATCTTTGCTACACAAACCATAAACATACATTTTAAAAACATTACATCATGAAAATTTAATATCTTACTGCTGTAAATTGGTGAGTCGATCACTTTCATCAACAGTTCTCCTTCTTTTCCTTCTTGTTGTGTTTGAAGAATTTACCAGAATGGAATGAAATGTCCCATTTCCAGTTACAATGGGAGCATATGGTGTAGATTCATTAACTAAGGTAATTAACCTCTCGTTGCTCTCATTACAGATTTCCTGTACTGAGTTATTTAATACAGATGAGTTCACATTGTTTTGAGGTACTGAGTTATTTGATAAAGATGAATTCCCACTGCTCTGAGGACAAATACTTAAAATTCTTGGAGTCAGACACTAGAAAAAGCGGGAGGAGAATAAATAACATAGATGTTAAATACAACCAATCATAAAATTAGAAACAAAAGCAATAATTACTTTACAATGGTTCATAAAAAATTAACAGATACTGGAAATATTAAAACATATTAAAATTTAAAAAACTGAAACTCCAAGGCATATACTAAAATAGTATTTACATACTTTCCTACGGATCATAAAGGTCTGTCCCATCAGACTCGTACCAACTATTCCAGCAGAATTTGAAGGAAAAGTCACTCTTTATTTAGTTAGAAAATCAACAAATGCACGTTACAGATAGTTAAAAAGCCTGAATAAGCTTGAGCTCTAAAATTATCCAACCAATAAGCTTAATAAAACTAGTACCAACCAATAAGGTGGCATAACTCCCTAATGCTGTTTAAAATGGGAACAAAATTATCACCTTCTTTCTGAACTCCTTGCTTCATAAATTTGCTTAAATTCAAATGTAAACAGTGCTGCATCATTTCGTGAATTCCTTTATTGTATTGTGCTATTTTGTCGAGCCTCACATTCTTTCAACACTTTCAGTATAAATGCATATGTGTAACTGTCTGAGTGTGTTACAGGGTTTGTCCAGAAAGTAGTAAGACTGAATTTTTTCTTAAAAATGTATTCACAATTTTGATACGTTGACTTAATAGTTTTCAACATATGCTCCTTTTACATCAACACAGTATTTTCTAGTGATTCTGCCAATCACTGAAGGCTCTCTGGAATGCTCCCTCGTTACGGCCTCTTGAATGTCCTGGACCGAGCCGTGGTGCCGTACTTTCATAACCCTTTTCAGCCAGGGAAGAAGCAAGATGTCTGAAAAAGCAACATCTCTAGGCTGTTCCTGTACTCAGAAAACGAGTCACCCGTGTCCATCCAGCAATTGCTGTATCATGGAGACTCCATCATGACAATTCGTGAAGGCACACTGCCTTTGCTGTCATGGACTTTCTGACAAAATATGGCATTACAGCTTCCCCAGCCACCCTACAGCACACATGTTGCTCCGTCAGACTTCTTCCCTCGATTGTAAAGGGTCATGAAAAGACGGCACTACAACTTGGTCCAGGTCATTCAAGAGGCTGTAACCAGGGAGCTGAAAAGCATTCCTGGATTCCTACTTTCCTGACAAACTCTGTATTCCCATCTATGAGCATGCACATAAATATATACACTTACATGCTTATACATATTATTTAAATGAAACATACATCTATATAGGTATGTAGATATACAGTGGATGGACAAAAATATGGAAACACCTTGTGAAATGCATGTTTGAAAAGAAAGATTGATTTTAATGAAATATGTAGGTGGCGCTGGCATTTTTGACTACTGACGCCACCTATACAACTTCGTAAATGTGCTAAACAGTTCAGTTGTTGTCGGAGTACTGTTATGTGAGGTTGTCATTACATTATGTCAGAGTTAACAGACTTCGAACGTGGGCAAATTGTTGGAGCATGTATGGTAGGTGCTTCCGTAAGCAAGATAGCAGAGGTGTTTAGTGTTTCAAGAGGTACTGTATCGAAGATTTATTCCGCATATTTGAAAAGCGGAAAAACATCATCTGCTAAATCACAGCACGGACGAAAATGTGTCCTGAGTGATCGTGACAGACGATCATTAAGAGAAATTGTGACGAAAAATAAGAAGACCACAGCTGCAAAAGTTACTGCTGAAATGAATGTTGTGTTATTGAACCCTGTGAGTACCAAAACAATTAGAAGGGAGCTTCATAAACAGGGAATTGCTGGCCGTGCTGCAATTGAGAAGGCACTCATCAGTGATGCTAATGCCCGTAACAGGAAAAGGTGGTGTTTAAGTCACAAAGCCTGGACTATGAAGCAGTGGAAGCGAGTAATATGGTCTGACGAGTCTTCTTTCACATTGTTTCCCACTTCTGGCTGAGTTTACGTCTGGATGACGCCATCTCAAGCCTATAATACAGACTGCTTGTTGCCAAGAGTGAAACATGGCGGGGGTTCTGTTATGGTTTGGGCAGCCATATCGTGGTTCTCTGCTATCCCCATGATAACTCTGTCAGGGCACATGACTGCCAAGACTTATGTGAACATTTTGGCCGATCAAGTTCATCCCATGGTACAAACTTTGTTCCCCAATGGTGATGGTGTCTTCCAAGATGACAAAGCCCCTGTTCACACAGCTCACATTGTCCAGGACTGGTTTTCTGAGCACGAGGATGAGTTGTCCCATCTCCCCTGGCCACCACAGTCACCAGACCTGAATATTATCGAACCTTTGTGGTCTACATTGGAACGGAAAGTGCATTCTCGTTATCCACCGCCAATATCGTTATCTGAACTTGCCACCGTTTTGCAAGAAGAATGGTATAATATTCCCTTGGCAAACATTCAGGAACTGTATTTATCCATTGAGAAGACTGCAAGCTGTTTTGGATGCCAACAGGTTTCCTACACCATAATAAGCAAAGAAACATGTTTTTTTAGAGGTGTTTCCATATTTTTGTCCAACCCCTGTATGTTTACATAAATAAACATAAATTCTCATGTATTCATGTGTATATAGCTACAAGCAGTTCTTTTTACATTCTAAACAGTTCTGTCCATCTTTATTTACATACATGTTCATTTCAAAGTGACTCTTACACATGGAAGTTTACTGTGATTATTGTTCAAGCAATTTACAGAAATATAAATTCTGTGTCAGAGAAACAAAAATATATAATTTCAGCTTAAAACCTCAAAACCTTAAATACACTAAAACAAGTCAAATGGTCTGAAAGAGCTTTTTGCTTTTCTTTGTAAAAAAAAAAAAGGGAATTTTTTTCATTGCTTTCTCCCTGGGGTTCATCTCTAGACATCAGATTCTGGTTTGCTTTCAGAACAACTGTAATTTGAAATTTTCTCTCAATAAAGAAAAGTATCTAGAAGTCTAGTCAGTAATCCTTGCACCCCTCTGAGAATCCATTAAACTATACACAATAACCATTGTTGCAAGTAGGAGGTGATTCCTTAAAAGGGGGAAACCATAGTTCAAGAAACTCTGGCCTTTCAAGGCTCTTACATCTACCAAATCCATGGGTCCAAAAGGTTAATACAATTAAAGTGGATCGAAAGGGAAGCCTTGATTTCTCTAGATCAGTTATCCATCCTGGGATAATATCAAAAATAGCTTGATGAATAAAATGGAATACAGTAGAAGTCCAGAAATCCGCAAAGCTTGGGATCAGAGGTTGTACAGACTTTAGAATTTTGTGGATTTCAGGACAGAAAAGATAAATCATAATATTCAGACTCAAAGTGCAAAATAAATAAGGCGTATTAGATACATTTAATTAAATTATTATATACATTATTGCAATAATTTATTATATACGTTAAATTATTATTACATATATAAATTGATTATATTATTCATTGTATTATACATACACAGCATCGAGGTTTGCTGATTTCGCCCCATGCAAAGATTTCAGATTTCAGATTCCGGTGTTAGAATCACTGTTGCTGTAAAATTTCAACAGCTTTTCTTTATTTTTCCGTATATCATAAACAATCGTGTCACAATTCCATACGATTCCGCTCTAAACCGAGGAATAGCACCTGCCTCTATCTTTTGCAGAATTTGCACTTTTTGCATTATGGTCAATACAATGTGTTTACGTTTTTCAACGGTGCAAGCAGTAAAACTATGAGTGTGTTTCTTATCTGTAATTGTATTAAAAGGGGCTGAAATTAAAATATTCTTAATTTATCCACAAAATATCTGGATTAAAAAAGGCAGCACTAAATAATCTAGAGAAATAACAAAGCTCAGAAAATACAACAACATGAATCGTGAACTTGAAAGAAGCGTTGAGTGAATCGTCTGCTTTTTTACCTCAATGCAGATTAGAGGGGAAAAAACTTTCATCGTGATGTCAATAATTTGGTATTTCCGTTATGACTCATTATTATTCGGTAAGTATTTTTTCTTTGATATTTTGTACTCAATGTTGCTATAAACTACCTATAAACTGAATGTTTATATTTTGAGAGGCAATGTGGATTTCAGGAGTTGGCGGATTTTTGGTATTTGACTGTATTTTAGTATTCTACAAATTTTGTTTTTAAGTCAATCCCCCCCCTTCAGTTCTATTGTGATAATGAATCAAAAGAAATAATTTGTAGCCTGCGCACCATATATTGGGTGCTCAAACAGAGGAAAAAAATGAAATTCATTGTCTGATTGTAATATTGATAAAAATTGAAATGACTTTAAAATCAAAGCATTTTTCCAAATAACACACATCCAAAAAAAAAATTTAACTGTGAAAGAACAAGGCTTTCATAAGTAATCAGATTCTGATAAATAAATCCACCTAACTGAACGAAAAATTCACTGAAAAGCATTCACAACCAAAGCATCCTGTTCACAGCTAAAGCACTTCAAATTAAGCACAAAAAGAAAAAAAAGAAAAAAAAAATTAATTAACTGCCAACTCAAAAAAAATTAGAACAGAAGTGCTAACAATCTAAATGGGATGAATCACTTAAGAATGGATATGCATAAATTAATTTAAAAATGCAAACCTAAAATAAATAAGAATTAGTTAAAAAAGAAATGGATATTTTTAAAGAATGGAAAATAAGCTACAAAACACGTTTTTAAAAACTAAGATACATACTTAAAATGAGAATCTAATTACTGTCCATACTTATGGAACAATAGAAAGTGAATTTGTGAGGATGTCCAAGGTCATGAACATATGTCACTATGATGTCACAAAATCATGTGATTTAGGGTGTCATTTGTGACTTTCCAACTCTTTCCTGCTACTTTAGTTGAAAAATTTCAGGCAATACTGTGTAGGTGTGGTCATGTCTCATGATGGACATACTGACACCCTTCCATTAATGATGTAAAATCTAAAAGCAACAACAAATAAAAAATACTATACAACACAACTGATGTTACGAATGAGCTTAACAGTTATGAAATGAGCTTTCAGTTATTCTTCAAGATTTATAAGCTATCTAAATGAATGTCTAAAGAGGACATCTTGATTGAGAACCATTTAAAAATGAGAAAAGAGACAATTGTGCAATCATCTTATTATCAAAATCCATATTATTATCACTATTTTTATAATTATAAAACCTTATTACTCTCAAACACACTAAACAAAATTTTTATACATAAAATTTTAAAATATTCTAAAAATTCATTAATTACTGGAAATCCTGGACATGAATTTAGATTCTTATATATTAACGGTCATATATTAACCTTAGCAGAAATTTTTAAATTTTCAGAATGTACTAAACTCTAGCAACCATGTGCATAACAATTGCACAGCAAATTCCAAGCTTCAGCAACTTTTATAACAAATCTATTTTTTACTATAAAGTCTATTTTATAAAACATACAGTTACTGAATTTGCCTGCAAAGGGAAAAAATAGCAGTAAAATTTCTTCAGGAATACAAAAATGTTTTGCAAAATTACTAAACAGAACAAATGCCTTGAAGTCTTCAAAATATTTCCAACAGAACAGAAGTGCACTTGTAACAAACAAGATTTATTTAGTTATGTATAATTTAATAAATACATATAATTAATACATTCAAAATATTATTTAAATTTATAACACCAAATTTTAAACATGACATATGATAACACAATCGCAATGATACATACGATAATACTATCATCTTCAGGAACTGCTGGAATTAAATTATCATCATCCTGGGTCAAGTCAATGAACCCTAAAAAATTGTGACACAAAATAGTAAATATACATTCTATTTTGACTTTTATGAAGCCATAACTTTCACAAAACATAAAATTAAAAGTAGATTAGAACTCCAATTAAGTTTGATATTAAATTATTTATGGATTTTTAGTTTTATTTAAATAATAAAAGAAAATAATGGGGAATGTTATACATATCTTTTAAAAGTTAGTAAATTAGCTTAAATTACCATATGTATGACAATCAGTTAAGCTTGCAATGTTCAGCAATTTGGCGACAAAACAAAACTGGTATGTTCCATTAAAAAAAAAATCACAAATTTATCTCTATATATCAAAAAATAATAATAATCTGTATTAACCATTAAATTTTATTAACTGATATTGATCCAAAAATATTATATTAATTCAATTTTAACTGAATAGAAACAGCCATACATTTTGCTTTAGAGTAAAAAAAAAAAAAAAAAAAAAAATTTTCTTAAATTTCATGCTGTAAAAAAAGAAACAAAGTTATATATTGTTCAATGAAAATGAAAATGAATTTCATTGTTTAATTTTGTTAAGTATTTGTATCTTTTTACAAGATAGTTGGAGGTTTAAGTTTCAAGACTTTTGGCAAAATATTTATTTGATAATAGTTACTGATAATCTAAAGAAAGATAGAAACTTCTTATAATACTGAACAAAAAAGTGTTACCAACCAATGTGCAAATTTCACAAATAATTGCAAATCCCAACATTTTACCCTTGAGTAAGGAATAAACTGGTGCTTATGTACTATTGCAACCATCTTAGTAGAAGTAGCCAAATTTTCAGAAAGTGCCAAACTCTGACAACCATGCACATAACAGTTCTTCCAGCAACCACACTCATAACAATCATTTCAATCAAGCAATGATGTCATTTTCGTATGTGTTCTATTCCAAGTTCCAATGGTTTTTACACACAAATCATATTTTTTGACTTTGTTTTAAAGTATGAGTTTGTGGAATTTGTCAGCAATGGAAAAAACTAAGGTAAACTTTCGACAATAATACAGAATTTTGCTGAAAAAATTCCAGATGGAACAACAACAAAATGTGTTTTCTAGATAGCCACTGTTACCGAAGATTGCACAAAGCCGACTCTCCACAATTCTCTGATATTCTTTTAAGTGAAAACAGATCGCTGTGTACTTTGGGAGAAGAATAACGAAAAAAAATTACAGAGATTTGAAGAACGTGTTTTATTTTTTAATATTTGACACAACCCTTATTTAATAATTCAAATTTGTATTTTAAATTGCTAAAGTACATTCTCTTTTCCTATGTTGATATTATTTAGCAAACTTGCTACAAATATCGACAGTTTGGCAAGCATTCTAAAAAAGAAGATGCAAAAACCACCAATCTGCACATGCTAAAGTAACTTTCACATTTTCATCCAGAAAAAATTGTCAAATTGCGGCAAGATGGTTGCGATAGCACCTAAGTACCGAATAAGCTTATATAAAAATAGAAAATGTTGTTTTTTGACAGTCCGCATCCCCAGCAAAAAGTCCCAAATCTGCCTCTTCATTCTCACCATGCAGTTTCCAATGTACAACGTTGAATTTCTGTCTTTTCACATTATGATACATCTGTTAGTTGATAGAAAATTCCACAACTTTTATAGTGAAAGTAGTTTTAGGAATAAAACCATTTTTCTGTTTTTTAAAACCATTTTTCAGTTTTTTAAAACCATTTTGAAAAGCAGTTTATTGTCTCTCTTTCCCACCTTTTTTACACTTTCTTGAGACATTTGCATTTTTTATTAGTTCTTTCCTCAATTATAATTCTTTGTCTGGGAATTCCAAGTTTAAATGCAGTTTTTCTCTGGTTTCACCTACCAAGAATATTATAAGCTTTAAAATTTTACCCATTTCCTTCAAATTAAAGTTTTTTCGCTGTGCCATTTTTGACATAATACAAGCAAAGCATTCAACAAATTAAAAATATGCTTCTTCCAGTGATTTATTCAGCTTCAAAATTTACATTTCTAACCAGCAGAATATTGTATTTTGTCTATTTACTCGATCTGCTGCTTCATGAATACTAATGCTGTCTTTGCTTTTTTCAACCTAAAATTACCACTTCCTTCCCATTTAAAGACCGTTAATGTATAGTAATGCTATGAAACATTTCATGAACTTTTTTTATACCTATCTATGAACATAAACCTTAAAAAATAAGATTCAGAAGTAGCATTTTCATCTATCAGACAGTATTTGAAAAGAAACACTCATTTATAGCATCTCTATGTATTACTGAAGCACTTAATACCTGAACGATAAATAATCCAATAAAGCTAATGGATGAACTACACACAGCTTTGATAAATGCAAGTATGATAATCTGTCACTAAAGAATCAATCTATGCCTATCTAAATTTTGTAAGTGGCAGACACGAGTTTAATAAAGTGGCATTTTTATTAATTAATATAGGGGTTCCCATACTTTTTCAGTTGGTGATGCACTTACAGGTTTAGTATTTTGTTACGGCGTCCTAGTCATGTTTAATGAAGTGTTGTACAAGGTTTGTGCTTTACAACCTGCTTACTACATAATGCCATAGCAACACAACACTTCACTAAATATGACTCTATACTGATACTAGCGACCATGCACAGAAAAGAAAACAACCACAATCTAAAGCTCATATAGGTATATATCGAACTTATACACAAGAATATTATATTATCATTATTAAAGAAAAATAAGAAAAAATCAATTGGACAGGTGAGCTTGCTGATCTCTACAAAGTTTTTCAAAACAAGAAATAAGACTTGACACTGCCACAATCATTTCTAGCTCCCCACTGATCTATGAACGATATTTGCTCTTTATTAGAGCTACAGCTG
The DNA here is from genome assembly GCF_044657685.1 of Stegodyphus dumicola. NCBI lineage: Eukaryota > Metazoa > Arthropoda > Arachnida > Araneae > Eresidae > Stegodyphus > Stegodyphus dumicola. The sequence continues at coordinate 172,802,521 of NC_140776.1, forward strand.
AAAATCCGGTTTCACATAAATATGATGTTGCAAAAGGAATAAGAATCCTTAAAGCTTTGGAATTTAAGAGTTCGATATTCATTTTTGATGATTATTCAAAACTCCACCAAATCAAAATAAGCAAATTTTGTTTTAAGGCTATTGTCGCAAGAGAGTTCAAGCTTCTGTGAACTGCAGTAATATAACAGTGTTTAGCTCCCATGTCCATGTAAAGTTATTTTGAACAGTTAGGCTTTCAACGGCCTAGTTTTTATGTAGTTTCGATATGTCCCAATACTAAATTCAATTTACAGTTTATTGGCTTTGATGTAAGTGCTTCCCTATGGGTGATGCAATAGGTCCACATAACGAGCGGTGCTCGCGATGAGTGCTCCAGACAACTCCTGTCGATGCAATGCAATGGTCGAATGCGGGCTTCTGGAGATCACTGGCATAGGCTATAAAAAAAATTCAGTATTGCCTAACTCAAGTCCGTACATGGGAAGAGAGTGGTGTCAGTTTCCTACACAATGAGCGATTTATATAGCACACACGATTAGAATTCAGATTCCGTAAAAGAGTAAACAGGAGCACAGCAGAACTTTGGGAACCCTTGAATTAATACAGTCAAAAGTCGTTAATCCGGACTCGTCAGGACTTCGACGATTCCGGATTATCGATCATCAGTTTAAATCTGGTAAGATGGCATGCAGAAATTATAAAATTAAAAATATGAAACCGTAATTTATGAAATAAAGAACAATTATGATCTAAAGGGTATCAAAATTTATAAAAAAAAAGCTTAATATTTATTTGTTTACTTTATTAAACATTTCTTTCAATGTAAGTTGTTTAAGTTGCTTCGATTTTATGTGATAATACATTCTCTTTAATTCTATAAACAGACATAATTTCTTGTTCAGTTACAAAGTTCCGCTGTTCAAGTCCTATAATTGCTGTGTCGAGAATACCGACTAATTTGTCAATCGAAATTTTTTCGTTTTCAATAACCTCTGTCACTTTCTTCACTATCGGAAGCGAATTATAATGATGAGGAATTTGATTTAAATCATATCAAAGACGGAGTACATCGAGATGAAATACTACATTTAGTAAGGAATTATAAGCCAAATAAAATAAAAACATCTGCCCTGAAGATAAGGATACTGCTGACAGATCAACTTCCAATTCATTGCGTGCCGCTGCATTAAAGATAAACAAACGTTAAAGTTTAGATAAACAAAGGATATGCCTTTATCTATTTTTTGCAGCAATTCCACTTTTTGTTTAATGGACTTCGAAACATACTTTCGCTTTGTTGATCCTTTACATATTAGTAAATATATATCAGAAATTCTATTTGACATAATCGAAAGTTCAAGCTTACTTTTATAAAATTGCTCTAACAGTCTGCAAAAAATAATAAGCCGAATCCAATTCGAAGATTAAGGAACAACGCAATCTGCAACATTAACTGAATTAGATAATTTTAGCTTAGCTTATACTGTCCGTTATACATTAAACGCGCATTAGTAAACGTATTTTGTGCACGTGCACAAGCATATTCGCAGCCGTAAAGGTCTTACGTGCGTCAACGCGATGCATGCGCAGAAAGTTTGTAGCTTTGAGGTCTGGATTATGGGTGTGCAAATTAACAACTTTTGACTGTATATAGTTTGGAAACTAGGTAGGTAGGTAATTGAAGGTAATAAGCGGCTGGTTTTATTAACCATAAGTTTAACATGTGACAGGTACTGTATTATACAGCCACGGGAAAATAGTATATATAGTTAAGAAGAAAGCAATAATATTGTTATATACATATATATATATTTAATATAATAAATAGTATATACAGTTAAGAAGGAAGCAATAATATAAAGAAAAACAATTTATTAAAGTGCAGAAGCCTTGTAAAATTACAGTATCCTGGAATATTTTTAGGGTTAAATGCTTATCTATTCACACATTTTATTTTACATTTAAAAATCATCTCAAAAACTTACAGGTGTCTATGAATGCATTAATAGCCAAATATGATTTCATCATTCTTTTTGTGCATAAAATACAGAATGATTAATATTGCTTTAAAATGGCATTTATGAAAGAGAAAAATTTCTTATAATTAACAAACTTTTAATCTTTATGTAATACAGAATAAATAAAAGGTACTGATTTTCACCATAACATTTTTTAAGCATCAAAATATATGAAATTTATAAATTCTCACCTGAATAGGTTACAAAAGGTTTTGGAGCAGAAATATTTGCAACAGCCTGAAATTTAACAAAGGAAGACTAAATCATTAGAATTCAAGACATGATTTATTTTCAAGATTTAAGTACTACAATCTTGCAATGGAAGGATTAGAAAAAAGTTTACAAAAACTCATTACAAAAGCAGTTATATGTATTCTAAATCTATGATATTTTATTCCATATACAGATTGACATATGAAAAATATCTTGTAAATATACACATAAATATTTAAAAATAAATCAAAATAATAAAGCACATGTATGTAACAGATGTGTTCATTCTGGAAAATGTTTTTCCTCTTTTTATAAGTTCGCTTTCTCATATACACTACCTTCTTAAAATAGAAGTATTAAAAAATGATAAAAATAGCAATTGCCATAATTTCAATGAAAATGTTTGAAACTCTTGTTGCATTCATCATATTTTTAGCACTTTTTAATTCATCATTTCTGTAAGTAATCAAAAGAAATAATTATTTTCCAGATGAGTGGCAAACTAAAATTATTTCTAAACTGGATAACTGTTCTGTTTATCAGGACAGTTATACAATAACAAGTAGCAAAATTATAAATAATAAGATTAACAAATACAAAATACTTTAATCATGGTTCACACGCTCAGACAGAGGCATTTTAGAAGCATTCAAAAGGAAAATTTGTATTTACATTTATACAAATAAACATTACAACTTAAATTTAAGCTTATTAAAATTTAATTCACTTTCATTAAATGTTTACTAAACTTGAGATTTATTTAGAAAATATATTATTTAAAAAATTATCTTTTACAAAGTTAAAATATAAAATCAATATACAGTAAAAAGTCTGTAATCCAGACGTCCATTATCCGGAATGATCTATAATCTGGACCTCAAAGCCACAAAATTTTTTGTTTCTGTATGCTTTAACGCATGCACGTTTAACATTACGCACGCTCATTTAATGTTTACGCATGCACGATTAACACAAAAAACAAAGCAACTTAAACAACTTACATTGAGAGAAATGTTTAATAAAGTAAACAAATAAATATTAGGCTTTTTTTGTAAATTTTGAAACCCTTTAAATCATAATTGCTCTTTATTTCATAAATTATGGTTTCCTATTTTTAATTGTATAATTTCTGCATGCAATTTTACCAGATTTAAATTGATGATCTATAATCCGGAAAAACATTTAATCCGGAATCACTGAAGTCCCGACGAGTCCGGATTACGGACTTTGTACTGTATTTACAATTCTGATAGCTTTCCATTATAAGCAGATTTTACAAGCGCTTTTAAACTCTTTCCTATAATTATTTTAGGCTTTTTAAACTCTTGCAACAGTGTTTCCCTCTTCATAAACGCACTGTATGTGCGGTATAAAGTCTGAAATCAGGACCTAAGGACCAACAGCAACTTTTTAAAATTTTTGTATGCTTAAATTTCCCACATGTGCATTTAATATTTTTGTTATAATAAAACATATGGAAAGCCATGATTTTTAATTTCACTTTGGCACTAAATAAAACATCTCCATGTTGAAAAGACTCGATCATTTATTAGCATAAATCTAATACTGCTTTGGTTTCATGGGCTGATCGATAACCATTACTTGATAGCAGGACAGGCATGGAACCGTGATGGTTTTGGCTTATAGTTGAATGGTTCAAGATGCACAGAGCACCAACATCAATACTGCAAGTAAACTACCATTCTAGTTGGTAAAGTCTCAGCAAGCAGAACTAAAATTAGGACGAAGTTTAACCAACTAATGGCAGTAATTCATGAGATAGCAAAGTCTTTACGGAATGCAATAGAAAAGACGTTTCATAGTGCAAAATATATAAAATACATTCAAGATAAATATTGTTATAGAAACACAGATGCTATAAGAATACAATGAAAAGTAAAATACACGCTGCTACAATGACTTGAAAATATATACACTTTAGCTATTAAAAAACAGCATTACAATGGACTGTGCAAAGACGTTTAAATATTATTTTGACAGTGGGATCACTGTCTCCTAAGCTAAGTCATATAGGCATAAAGAGAGTTTGGAATTTTCTCACAGAAATTATGCAAACTAGCAAGGATGTAATCATGAGCAGGAAGCATGTCAATATCTTGGTGAATATTCTGATTCGGAATGCATTACGGAGCATTTGTAAACATTCCTAAAAGTTCATTTTGAAAAACATTGTTTTTTGCGATAAGATTTAAGTGCTGAGGCTCAAACTGGTACAGCATAAAAGAGAACTGGATGAATCAGTGTTATGTAGACAATTCTTTTCACTCCAAGGTTTAGCTTCAATTTCCTCCCCAAGAGGCTATACAATGGCACAAAGACTGGATTAACCTTGCTTAAGGCATAACAGATTTGCTCCTTGAAACTTAACTTATTAGCTAGGATAATGATATGGACACCCAGATATGTTGTAGAATTTACAGAGAAAATTTGATCTCCAGTTTGCAAATTTAAGTTGACAGGGTGGTTTTCCTCGTATCTTCTGAATAATATACTATATTACTTGCATTTAATTTAAATTTCCATAAATTACACCAGTGTGAGATTACATTTAGACACAGTTTCAGATTTTCTATAGCATGATTTGGATTGATTGATTTAAGTCATAACTACTGGGCCGTCGCCATATTTTGCAATCTTGCTGCTGAGAGGTTTCAGCACATCACTGATGTGCATATATTAAAAAGTGTAGGTCCTAATACTTAAAACAACAGCGCATATGATTTTTCTGCTGGATACTGTGTTTCCCATACGAACTTGAAATGTTTGACAGTACTATTATTGATTTTTTACCTACTGGATAATTTATATCCGTGATGCCAAGATGGGGAGTCATTATTTACTACTTTTTGCTTTCATCATAGCATCACTTTCAACACATTGCAGCTTGAGAAATACTCATTGCAGTCATGTCTTAACTTTTTTTTTTTTTTTTTTTTAAATATCAGTAGTCGAATACCCAAAAGCAAGGTAACCTTTCTATGTTGATATTATACTTGGTAATGATTGCAGACTTCAGATAATTGTGCTACAAAGTATTGCATGTGTTCAGGGGGAGAAATTTAATAGAAATTTCTTTCCATATGTAAAAAATAGATTTTGTAAATGATATTCATAAGCTAAAAGATTAAAATTAGGATTATTTAAATTAAGATAACTCATCTGTCATCGAGATAAGCCTTAAGTATATATGGAAATTTATTCATTTGGGAATGAGATAAACCATAAGCATGTGCAGGAAGTAAACGTAAGTATAATAAATAACAAAAGTAATATTGTAACAAAAGTAATTTCCATTTTGTGTCAAAATACCTATATTAGAACAAAGCTATATATAAATCTAATACATATCCTAAGTCACACTTTCGAGACATGAAAAATTAATTTTGAATTTTGTCAATCAGCTCAGTAGAACGGGAGATATAGAACTGTTCCCCCCCTTTTTAGCACAGTGTACATTCTCTACAAACTCCCAACTGATAATAAATAAGAAAACGGGTTATTTTTTTAAATAACCTTAAAACTATCACCTGGGAAATAAAAGAATTTTTATGGTGTAATTTATAATTTTACTTTTAGAGAAATTCACTTAATTTTTACTTAAGAGTTTTATAATGGAATTTAGAACTTATTCATCTTTTAATATGTTTCGTCTTGATTCTTCAAATATTAGAAAACTATTTTCGTTTTAAACAGTTATGTTTAAACATGGATAGTCACTCAAAATAATTAGATCCAACTGCTTAAATCTTTTGTTACAGCAGTGATCACCACGGGAATATTTTACGTAGATCGTGTTAACGCTCTGTTTGGCTAATCTTGATCTCTCCACTGAGCTGGTGCTGATAATAACAACTACCATTGTCAGCCTTATCTTGTAGTTGATTGTATAAGCATGAGGTTGTGCATGCTGTTTTTCGTGTGAATATTAAACATTTGACAACTTGGATAGTTTAATTTATTTACAGGTATCAAGCTAGGTCTATTCTAACAATGTTGTGTTCAAGCCAAAAGCAAAAAACTCATCACTTTCATTCGGAATAAAAAACTGATTAATTCTTTACCCAGGTAAAGGATAAATGTGTGCGCTTACTGAGCTATCCAAGTGTATCAGTCAGTAAGAAAGTAGTGAATTCAATAAATGCTTACAAGATTTTATTTCTTTCGAGACATGAAAATTGCATTTTTCATGTCTCAAAAGTGCGACTTAGGATATATATTAGATTCATATATAGCACTGTTCAAATATAGGTATTCTGACACAAAACCAGACTTTTTCTGAAATGACATGCCAATTTTTTTTTCCATATTTCGATTCTACGACTCTAATTATGCCAAACTCCTGAGTTTTGTACAAATCACAAAAGCAGTTTTTAAAAAATTAGCTTTTCAATGTTAATTCAATTTGGTATGTATTTATTAATCCCTTTCTTTTTTAATGAAACTCATTTGATTCCTTCCTACACAGTTCGAAATTTAGGTTCATTCCAAATAAAATTCGCACTTTTTTTTTTACGATTTATTTTTAAAATTTGTATTTTTAAATAATTTTTATAAATCTTTTGAAAAAAAAAACTGAATTACAACCTATAAAATTTTTACAATCATCTTAAAGTAGATGTATTTCTAAGCATACCTGCAAAAAATTAGAGCATTTTATTCACAATTTTCGAAGATATACGTGAATTTATATTCTGCCGCAGTTTGAAATTTGGTATATTTGTTGTAAGCAATAACAACGAAAATGTGGTTTATGCACTTTGTTAAAATTATTTGAAAGGAGGAACGATGCAACATTTTTTTTTTTCCCCCGCTCCTGCACAATGGAAGGAAAAAGAAAATTAAGTTGCCATATATTAAGTTCGCCAAGTGAATTATTCTTGGCTCAAACTGAAAAAAAATTTGCCAAATTAAATTTTTGAATTTCTCTGTAAATTTCCCATCAAATTTTAAAAAATTTAATACTTAGACATAATCTGAGTCATAGAAATGAAATGTGGAAAAAAATTGGTTTGCTATCTCAGAAAAAGTCAAAATACCTATATTAGAACAAAGCTATATATAAATCTAATACATATCCTAAGTCACACTTTCGAGACATGAAAAATTAATTTTGAATTTTGTCAATCAGCTCAGTAGAACGGGAGATATAGAACTGTTCTCCCCCTTTTTAGCACAGTGTACATTCTCTACAAACTCCCAACTGATAATAAATAAGAAAACGGGTTATTTTTTTAAATAACCTTAAAACTATCACCTGGGAAATAAAAGAATTTTTATGGTGTAATTTATAATTTTACTTTTAGAGAAATTCACTTAATTTTTACTTAAGAGTTTTATAATGGAATTTAGAACTTATTCATCTTTTAATATGTTTCGTCTTGATTCTTCAAATATTAGAAAACTATTTTCGTTTTAAACAGTTATGTTTAAACATGGATAGTCACTCAAAATAATTAGATCCAACTGCTTAAATCTTTTGTTACAGCAGTGATCACCACGGGAATATTTTACGTAGATCGTGTTAACGCTCTGTTTGGCTAATCTTGATCTCTCCACTGAGCTGGCGCTGATAATAACAACTACCATTGTCAGCCTTATCTTGTAGTTGATTGTATAAGCATGAGGTTGTGCATGCTGTTTTTCGTGTGAATATTAAACATTTGACAACTTGGATAGTTTAATTTATTTACAGGTATCAAGCTAGGTCTATTCTAACAATGTCGTGTTCAAGCCAAAAGCAAAAAACTCATCACTTTCATTCGGAATAAAAAACTGATTAATTCTTTACCCAGGTAAAGGATAAATGTGTGCGCTTACTGAGCTATCCAAGTGTATCAGTCAGTAAGAAAGTAGTGAATTCAATAAATGCTTACAAGATTTTAAAAGGCATTTATTGAATTAAAGTGATTTACAATTGCCTGTCAAATCGCCTTTTATTAAAATTAATGCTGAAGAGTTCTCTTACTTGTGTTATAGAGCATTTTGATTTTCAAGAATACAATGAGGCAGTGGAGTTGGAACCGATTGATTTTCAAGATGATTTATGTGTAAAATCGCTTTCTTCAAGCTCTGAAGGCATTTAGTCTCTTGTTCCTAAAGAAAAATACCCAATTTTGGTCCAGGTTTGTCTCAAAGTGAAGGCATTGTTCAGCTCAACATATCCGTGCAAGATTTCTTTTTCCAGTATGAAATTTATTAAAAATAAGTACAGAAACAGACTCACTGATGAACATTTGGACAACAGTATTCAAATAGCAGCCACTACATGCTCTCCCAATACTTAAAAAAAATTGTTATTGACAAAAAAAAAAAAAAAAAAAAAAGTTCCATTCTTTTCATTAAAGTTGTGAACAAATTCAGAGTCCGATTTAAAAAAAAAAAAAAAAAAAAATCTGTCATTACATTTGTTATTTATTACTAACTACACTGTAGTTTCTTTCTTAGGTACAATTCAATTTCAGTTTCTTTTGGTTATATACAGTTTTGGTTATATACAGTTTAATTAAAATAAATTTCATATTTAGTGGAAATATAAGTTTATAGGCAATAAATAAATCTAATTTTTTTTATTTGGTAGTTCTTTTGCTTAGTAGCTTACAGTAGGATTTAAAAACGGCACAGTAGCTCAGAAGCTTCATAAGTTTCGCGACTACTGGTTTAGAGGGATGAAATGAAAGTTAGGATCAAAAGCTTGATTAATACCTTGTGCATATGAATGTGTACACAAAATAGATAGACGCATCAATAAATAGTTTGATATATTACTTATGACTGCAATATGGATGAAAATACAGTTTGTTCAACTATTGAAGATTATCTGAAGAAGTATTGGAAACAGAGATGTATTTTTGAGAAAAATGATGATGTATATGTGATATCAGGTTTTAAACAGCATGTATCTCATGAACTCGATGCACATCTCCATAAATTCCGTAAAAAAAATGCTATAAAGGTAAAAAGATGATTAGCACTAAATGTTTGAAAAAGTTGAAAGGGGAGGTTCTTTATTATAATTACAGAAATCGTTATTATTTATTTTAATTATAGAATTTTTCCCACCTAAGAAATACTGTTACAACAGACTCCTGGAACACATACAATTGTTTTTCAGGTAAAGACATTCTCATGCAGAAAAAGGTCCTTTTCCATTAGCCAGGTTTTAATATATCTGATCCTGATGGACTACAACTAAAATTTTAATAAAGTATTCACATAAATAAAACTGTGTTTTAAAGGGATAGTAACAACTAAACTTTTAATACCGTATCACATAAATACAGAGGCTGTTCCCCAATTTTTTACATGATTTTGATTTACTATAAAAAAAAATCGCCTGCTTGGAAATTTGTTTTCTAATTGAAACTATAATTTTGAAAGTATACAACATCGTCTGCTATTTGACAGTTTTGTTTTCATGCAAAATGGTACTTTTAAAAGAAATGGTTGGAAAGCTACGTTTCTGCACTTTGTGAAGAAAATTATTCATATATAGTTACTAAAACATGCTGTGAAAGCCATGGTTTTTCGATATTTAAAAGTATGACAGTTAATATTATCAACAAAAAAGTCAAAAAATGTCAGTCTGGCTTCAAGAGGAAAAACTGTTCCAAATACATATCCAAAGAAAAACCAGACATGTTCTGAATGTTGCAAATGTAAGAACTTTATAGAGACATTAGGTTAATTGGAAAAAGCCAGAGAGATGAAAAATTAGCAACCGCCTTCGCCGGAAATCAAACCACGGACCTCTGAAATACCGGTTCAGTGTGCTGACCACTACACCACGAAGGCAAGCTAGGAAGGCAAAAGAAATATTTTATATACTCTCCCTTTTAAAGGGCAACTAGGGTTTTTTAAGGGACCCAATCACCAAATCCTGGGTGAGGAGAATCATCATTATCAATCATCTGGGTGAGGAGATTTTTGGCGCAAAAAATCGCTGCTACATAAATCCAGAATAACAAATCAAAGGGAAGCACTTCCACAGAGAACCCGGTAAATGTAAACATCGCCAACTTTGGCGATAATAGTTCAAACCTGGTAACCCAGCGGATTTATCCTATTCGCTTGTTCGAAGTTTGTAACCATTCCTCCTGGGTTTATTTTATTGAATTATCACTGTCGTTGTTCTCATTTGCAGCTTTATATTATTCTTCTCTTATTTATTATTATTTTTTCTGAATTTGTTAACAACGAATGGATAGAAATATTTTCGTAGATAGTTGCCGGTTCTCGGTTCGGGATGAAAGGAAGAAAGTACGGCGGGAGGGGTGAATGCTAATTTGTAACACGGCTGTTCACGTTGTGTTCTTAATTATTAACAGCTCTAAGAACCAGCAATTTAAATAACTAAGTAATGCTTTTATTTTTATTATTGGTTATTGTCATCTAAAATGAGAATAAATCAATTTTCTGCCTTAAATTTTAACAATATATTGTTAATGCTTTTCTAACAATAACCTTTCAGAGGATGGCTGGCGTGACATAAATAAATGATTACATTGAAATAAAAAATATTATTGATTATCTAAGATGACAGAATAGTTTGATGCATCACCATGGTCATCAAAATTAGCAAACCACTGCTGGTGTAAGAAATATATTGTTTTCTGTATTAACTGGAATTTAAGATAAATATTTTTCATTTATCACGTTTAACCGGTTAATTTCAGTACATTAATACCAATTTAGGTTGATCTTTACATTATGGTAACTTGGCGATTTTTTGGCAAAAATTTGGCAACCAACTCTCCTACAGCAACCCTCTATTTTTTTTTCCACGCCACCATTTTGTCTTCACGAAGTAAAGACATGTTTCTTTTCTTTTTATCTACTGAACACTTCTTCCAACAATCTAGTAGCCGAATTACACTTATGCTAGAAATTTTATCAAACAAAACTGCTTAATCATGACAAATATTCACTGCAAAATTGGGAAAAAGTGCAAAATACCATACTCCTTGCGCGTTTTTCAAAATAACACATACACATAAACCATGCACACGGCGACTTATTTTTACTTAAAAAAACATCCCAGAATTGCACAAAAATGGCATTGCGCACACTCTTCACTATATCCATGTACACTGCTTTTTTCTCATAAATTAGAAAAATTTCACGAAAATACATGACAATTTTCTCAATCCTTAAACCCGGTAAAAAAAACATATATGAAATTACCTGATCGCGAAAAAGTATTTACCCTTTACAAATATGAACATTTCCACGTATAAAATAAATAAAATATCCAAAAACTTTTACCTCTAAATCATCTATTACATTATACACGTCACCAACGAATTCATACCGCAAGCATTACAAATACTTAGTATCAAATATTTAAATTATTTCCATGCATGTTTATTTCAACTTAAATGTATACCAAATTCCTACAAACATAAAATTCACAAAATAACTATCATTTAATTAAAATATCACTAAACCATGTACACGGCGACTTATTTTTACTTAAAAAAACATCCCAGAATTACACAAAAATGGCATTGCGCACACTCTTCACTATATCCATGTACACTGCTTTTTTCTCATAAATTAGAAAAATTTCACAAAAATACATGACAATTTTCTCAATCTTTAAACCCGGTAAAAAGAACATATATGAAATTACCTGATCGCGAAAAAGTATTTACCCTTTACAAATATGAACATTTCCACGTATAAAATAAATAAAATATCGAAAAACTTTTACCTCTAAATCATCTATTACATTATACACGTCCCCAACGAATTCATACTGCAAGCATTACAAATACTTAGTATCAAATATTTAAATTATTTCCATGCACGTTTATTTCAACTTAAACGTATACCAAATTCCTACAAACATAAAATTCACACAATAACTATCATTTCATTAAAATATAATTAAATTCAAAAACACTACTTAAAATATAAATGAGCACATACATTAAATTAATAAAAATTACCTTACAATCCTAATTGCTTTAAACTAAATCATTGCTAATAACAATTTTCCCAATAATACCAAATTCCTTTCCACCTTACATTTAGAACAATGCATAAAAATAATATCCTCAAATAATTAAAAATACTAACTTACCTAATCTTCTTCAGAATCTTGATTACGTGGCGGATACTCTTTTCTAATTCATTCAATAAAATTATTGAAAGATTTTTTCTGCGAAATTTTCCTCCATACTTCCTCCGCTAAATAAAAAGCAAACTTCTCTTTATCACAATGCCTAAATACCCATTTCGAATTCACTTTAGTTAGGGCCATGGGATCCAAAAATTAAACAACACTGTTTCACACAACACAGAATAAAGCTAAATACAAAATTTCCACATTTTTTCCCGATTTCCCCCCTTTTCCGATTAAAGAACCGTAATTCGTCCATTAATATCACATGACATATCCCATGATCTCTCATTTCCCTCACGCAAAATAATGCGTAATCGGAACTGAGTACTGCTCACATTATTACCAAAGTCCCAGGTAGTAACCTTTATCACCTTCAAAATGTCGCCAAACTACCAGTTACCATATTGTAAAGATCAACCCCAATTTATAACTTTCAAATGAATTTTTATTTCCATTATAAATGCTTATACAGTCAAAAGTCGTTAATTCGGACACCCATAATCCGGACCTCAAAGCTAAAAACTTTCTGCGCAAGCGCCGCGTTGACACATGCGCATAGGCATTTACGCGTGCGCGTAAGACCTTTACGACTGCGCATGTGCGTGTGCGCAAGTGCAGAATACGTTTCTGCGTGTGCGTTTAATGTATAACGGACGGTATAAGCTAAAATTATACAATTATCTATTTCAGTTAATGTTGATGCTTGCGTTATTGCTTAATCTTCGAATTGGATGCAGCTTATTATTTTTTGCAGACTGTAAGAGCAATTTTATAAAAGTAAACTTGAACTTTCGATTATGTCAATTTCCGATTCTGGAGCTCCCAAAGGATCTACAAAACGAAAGTATGTTTCGATGTCCATCAAGCAAAAAGTAGAATTGCTGCAAAAAATGGAATAAAGACATGAAGAAGGTGACAGAGAGGTTAGTGAAAACGAAAAAATTTCGATTGACAAGTTAGTCGGTATTCTCGGCACAGCAATTACGGGAGTTGAACAGCGGAACTTTGTAACTGAACAAGAAATTACGTCTGTTTATAGAATTAAAGAGAAAGTATTATCACATAAAACGAAGCAACTTAAACAACTTACATTGAAAGAAATGTTTAATAAAGTAAAAAATAAATATTAAGCCCTTTTTTTTTTTTTGTAAATTTTCATACCCTTTAGATCACAATTGTTCTTTATTTCATAAATTATGGTTTCATATTTTTAATTTTAGAATTTCTGCATGCCATCTTACGAGATTTAAACTGATGATCTATAATCCGGAAAAATTGATAATCCGGAATCGCCGAAGTCCCGAAGAGTCCGGATTAACGACTTTTGACTGTATATTGTCTTATACTTAATATATTCTTTTCTGTGCTAACTTGAATTTAATACAAATTTATTTAGTATATCACGTTTAACCAGTTAGTTTTACATATACATGCTTATTATCTGTGCATTTTTACTACCATATGCTAAATATATTGTTTTGTCTGCTAACTTGAATTTACATGCACTAAAAATCACGTTTACAAAATACAGTCAAAAGTCGTTAATTCGGACACCCATAATCCGGAATGATCTAGAATCCGGACCTCAAAGCTAAAAACTTTCTGCGCATGCGCCGCGTTGGCACATGCGCACAGGCGTTTTACGCGTGCGCAAAAGACCTTGACTACTGCGCATATGCGTTTGCGCAAGTGCAGAATACGTTTTCGCCTGCGCGTTTAATGTATAACGGACGTTGTAAGCTAAAATTATCTAATTATCTATTTCAGTTAATGTTAATGATTGCGTTGTTCCTTAATCTTCGAATTGGATCCCGGTTATTATTTTTTGCAGACTGTAAGAGCAATTTTATAAAAGTAAACTTGAACTTTCGATTATGTCAAATAGAATTTCCGATGCTGGAACTTCCAAAGGATCTACAAAACGAAAGTATGTTTCGATGTCCAACAAACAAAAAGTGGAATTGCTGCAAAAAATGGATAAAGACATGAAGAATGTGACAGAGAGGTTAGTGAAAACGAAAAAATTTCGATTGACAAGTTAGTCGGTATTCTCGGCACAGCAATTAACGGGACTTGAACAGCGAAACTTTGTAACTGAACAAGAAATTATGTCTGTTTATAGAATTAAAAAGAAAGTATTATCACATAAAACGAAGCAACTTAAACAACTTACATTGAAAGAAATGTTTAATAAAGTAAATAAATAAATATTAAGCTTTTTTTTTTTTTTTTTTTTTTTTTTTTGTAAATTTTGATACCCTTTAGATCATAATTGTTCTTTATTTCATAAATTACGGTTTCATATTTTTAATTTTAGAATTTCTGCATGCCATCTTACGAGATTTAAACTCATGATCTATAATCCGGAAAAATCGATAATCCGGAATCGCCGAAGTCCCGACGAGTCCGGATTAACGACTTTTGACTGTATCATGTTTACGGCTCAGCTCATCGCCAATGAAACGCGAGCTTGGCGAGTAAAAATGCAACGGCGCCAACGGGTTTTCTGCGGATGAAAACCCAATCAAAGAATTGCACGAACTTGGTTTCCATGTACACATCAACCTACTTAAAAAAATAAAAAAAAATAAAAAAAAACAGAAAATTGCTCAAACTAGGCGCTGTGTACTCACCTGATTTCCTATGTCCATGTATACGTCAATCTATATTCACTTAAAAAGTTAAAGAAGCAACCAGCAAAAAATATATAATCTCAATAAACTACATTTTAAATCAAACAATGAAATAACATAAAAAAGGAAATTTATCTTAGCACTACACAAAGGAAATATCCACTTACCTTATTTACAAATTTACGTGTCTTCAGTCAAACGAAATTTCTTAACGGCATCCAAAAACTTCCTAAAATTATCTGAACTAGAATCTGTTTACTGGCATTGTCACATAAATTCACAAAATTAAAGAGTACAAAATATCCTTCGTAGTGCCGGTATCCTCCAAAGTTTGACTAAACGCAATTCCTTGTAACTGTAATGGCTACTAAGTAAACCTTCATTTACATGCCAGTCAATTAATGTTTTTTTCTCTTTCATTCCAAATCGTAGAGAAACTTAATCTTACCACATTCACCCATTTGACCACAAAATAACAACGTACTTATCCAAAATCCAACATGCAAACGAGCCTTTCCAAATAGTTTCCCATCATTCAAGTTCACCGCAATCATGCAACAAATTACATCATAATATGGTTTCCATGACATTCAACTTTCATTATCATAAATGAAACAACTTAGCGATAATCCAAGTGACACCCTTAAATCTACTCTCACCCTTTCTTCGTTTGCAGGCAAATCTCACAAACGCAATTTAAACATTCAGCTGAAGACCAAAAATATCGCAATCTGCCTTTAGAGCTTCTTCTAATACAACCAAAACAGCATGCATGAAAATGGCAATGTTGCTTATTCAAATTTGCAGTTATCAATAGGGTTACTTAAGTATACGGTTGCCACAGTTCGGCAACTTCTACCAAGGTACTTGCCATAAGTACCAAAACAAAAAATTGGATGAGCCAACAGAATAATTGAAACAGACACAAGACTTTTTAGGCAAAGAAAAAGCAATTACATGTTTATTCTTCTACCTCAGTTGGTTTTGGGTGATTTACGTCATGAGGCTAACGAATGTACTTCCTTGTTGTAATCCTAGATCGAACAGCAACCACTTTAATGTTTGAATAGTCAGTTAATATATGCATTTAAAACACAATGTTTCATTACAAAATCATATTTAAAGCCATAACACTCATTTTAATGTGTAAATCTGGAATTATATGATTTTATTTTGGAGAGAAAAAAAACATTTGTACTAATAACTAAAAATGCAATGATAAATAAATCTCCAGTTATTTTAAAATACAGTACTCTAACAGTTTCCAAGTTTTAGAATTTGAAACTAGTTTTGGAAAGAAGTAATTTCTCTTAACATTCTAAAACTACAATAAATTCATTTTATAAACTAAATTAATTGTAATTTATCAGTCAGATAACAATGAACATTTCAAATGCTCAAGTTCTTCATGTCCCATACAAATCTCTGCATTAGTTAATTACATATATAATGTTGCTTTTGATCACTATTATTTTATTTATTAACATATCATAAATGTTCTCTAATGACATGTAAAATATTTGTAAAACACAGAATTACCTTTTTATCATTTTTTTAAGGCCATGTTTAGTTTGTATTCATTTGGATGCATAAAAAATTCTGTGATTGGATCTATAAAAACCGTGAGCAAGTTTTACGTACTACTAAAACCATTACTTTATTCATTTATACACAGAATTCGTAGCCTTTAGAATACATGTGGGCGAATCTGAATACATATCACAATATTCAAACTAACACTAGTGGCCTATTAGGCAGTGGGCACAAAAAGTATTTGCACACATACATTTTTGTTCACAATTTATAAGAAAATGAATTAAGAAATACAAAAATTGGCATTTAAAACATAGAATAAGCTTATTCATTTAAATTAATTACAAAAAATATAATAATATTAATAAAAAAATATTTTTGCAACAATACAGTCAAAAGTCGTTAATTCGGACACCCATAATCCGGAATGATCTATAATCCGGACATCAAAGCTACAATCTTTCTGCGCATGCGTCGCTTTGACGCATGCGCGTAAGACCTTTACCGCTGCGAATTTGCGTGTGCGCGTGCGCAAAATACGTTTTCGAATGCGCGTTTAATGTGTAACGGACGGGATAAGCTAAGCTAAAATAATCTAATTATCTATTTCAGTTAATGTTGCAGATTGCGTTGTTCCTTAATCTTCGAATTGGATCCGGATTATTATTTTTTGCAGACTGTTAGAGCAATTTTATAAAAGTAAGCTTGAACTTTCGATTATGTCAAATAGAATTTCTGATATATATTTACTAATATGTAAAGGATATACAAAGCGAAAGTATCTTTCGGAATCCATTAAACAAAAAAATGGAATTGCTGCAAAAAATGGATAAAGGCATATTCTTTGTTTATATAAACTTTAACGTTTGTTTATCTAAACTTTGTTTATCTTTAACGCCGCAGCCGCGTGCAATGAATTGGAAGTTGATTTGTCAGCACTATCCTTATCTTAAGGGCAGATGTTTTTATTTTATTTGGCTTATAATTGATTACTCAATGTAGTATTTCATCTCGATGTACTCCGTCTTTGATATGATTTAAATCAAATGCCTCGTCATTATAATTCGCTTCCGATAGCGAAGAAAGTGACATAGGTTATTGAAAACAAAAAAATTTCGATTGACAAATTGGTCGGTATTCTCGACACAGCAATTATAGGACTTGAACAGCGGAACTTTGTAACTAAAGAAATTATGTCTGTTTAATAAAACTAAAGAGAAAATATTATCGCATGAAAAACGAAGCAACTGAAACAACTTACATTGAAGGAAATGTTTAATAAAGTAAACAAATAAATATTAAGCTTTTTTTTTGTAAATTTTGATACCCTTTAGATCATAATTGTTCTTTATTTTGTAAATTACGGTTTCATATTTTTACTTTTATAATTTCTGCATGCCATTTTACCAGATTTAAACTGATGATCTATAATCCGGAATCGCCGAAGTCCCGACGAGTCCGGATTAACGACTTTTGACTGTATTAAAATATCTTATGTCAAAAAAGTATTTGCACACTCAACTCAACTTTAGCAAATTTGAGTTTTTATGCTATTATTTGACAGTCCTCCCGCAGTAAATAACATACGTAAGACGACTATAAAAGAAGGTGTTGTAGAAACGTTATCAGTTGATTGTCGATTTCAAACTGTAATGGCACCTAAGAAAACTGAATTGCCGATTTCATTGCGAGAAAGAATTGTTTCTCTACATGAAAATGGCCTAAGTTATCGAAAAATAGGTAAAAAAAGTACATGTTTGCTTCTCTACTGTTCGGTATGTTATAAAACGTCATAAAGAAAGAGGATCTACATCAAGTAACTTGCGCGCTGGACACTCAAAGAAACTTTCACTGCGAATGAAGTGAAAACTCATAAGAGAAGCATCAAAAAATCAATTTATTAGTGCAATTACTTTAGCCAATGATGTCGCTTCAACATCTTGAGTTCAAATCTGTGCCCAAAGTGTTCGAAATGTCCTGCACGATGCACACATTTATGGGAGATCTCCAAGGAAAAAACCTCTCATAACTGAACGAAATAGATTGAAGAGACTTGAATTCGCTAAGGAATATATCAATAAGCCAATTGATTTCGGGGAAAATGTCATATTCTCCGACGAGAGTAAGTTCAACATCTTTAAATCAGATGGCAGGAAATTAGTTTGGAGAAAACCTTGTACTGCTTTTCATACCAAAAATATGTTACCTACAGTTAAACATGGAGGAGGTTCTGTTATGATTTGGGGGTGCATGGCTAGCAAAGGTGTTGGTAATTTGTGTTTCATTGAGAATATGACAGCTCAAACCTATATTGATGTGTTGCGAGATAACTTGCCACAAAGTGCAATAAAATTGGGTATCAGTAATTTGTACTATTTTCAGCTAGACAATGATCCCAAGCACACTGCCGGTATAACACGTATGTGGTTGCTTTATAATGTTCCCAAAAACATGCCACTCCACCACAATCACCAGACTTAACTCCTTTGGAATATTTGTGAAATTCTTTGGATTTAAAAATGAGAAAAAGGAAGATTTCAAGCAAATCTGCCCTTATTGAAGAGTGATAGACTACTGATCCTACTGTTACAGAAAATTTAATTAAATCAATGTCAGCAAGATTACAAGCAGTAATAGATGCTAAAGGAATGCATACTAAATATTAGTTATTTGAAATTTGCTTATATATTTTATTTCTTTTGTATTCATGCAGTTGTGCAAATACTTTTTTGATACGAGATATTTAAATTTTTGTTACAAAAAAGCATTGTTATTTATATTATTGTAATTTTTCAGTTTGTTTTGGATGATTAAACTTATTCTGATTTGGCAATACCAATTTTTTTATTTCTTAATGCTTCTTTTTATGAATTGCAAACAAAAATGTAGGTGTGCAAATACTTTTTCTACCCACTGTACATCACGTATATGACGCGCGTTACGCAAATGAGCGTCCTTCTACATGAGACAACGTTACATAATCACTACAAAGATAACAATACATAAATTTATTAATTTCGCTACAAATGAAAATTTCCCTCTGATGATTTTCATTTGCACCGCAAATAGAAACTTTAGCATAAAATTATAACGTCCGTTGTTTGACATTTAGTATATTATCTCAGAAGCAGTTTTCATACTCCTACTACATTATAGACAGTCAGAGTAATTCAGAATTGTAAACTCCGTGATGAACAAAACAAGTTCTGCTCCTGAGCGCCTGAATTTTCAGTGTCCGGACATTAACACAGCGTTGTATAACTGTAAACTCACAGTTGCATTAAAAGCATAATCATAATAAAATTATAAATGGTTAAGCATCAGAATAAATACAAAATAATCCAGACGTAATAAATGAAAATTAGGAAAAGATTTAGTCAAAATATGCTTACCATTATAATACCGAAATATTCATGTTTGAAAACCGTTCCAAAGAATAAAAAGCGCGCAATCGTAGTGGTGCACCTTTCACACTAGTCGTTGTACCCAAAGGGGGAAAAATATAAATTATTAGACTGACTAGTTAAAAAAAAAAATTTCCAAATCAGAACAATCAACGTTTGCGAAGAAGTTACTAGAACACAAACCCTAGACAGCGAATGCTTAAACCCACGAAATCCACAACTTTTTAACTCTATAGTTTCTGCCTTCACAACTGTGTCAGAGCGAAGGCGGTATTCTTCAATAACAAACCGTGTGTTGCACTCAAGGTTCGTTGCAATGTACTATAATTTTTCCATTATGACATAGCTTCTTAAGACAAAAGTTAACATAGAGTAAACAGCTCTAACCCCGTAATCGCCAACTTTTTAACTCGTGAGTTTTCGCCTTGACCAGTGCTTCAAAGCGAAATCGGTATTATCCAATAACAAAACCGCGTATTACACTCGCATCTGAACCCCAGATCATCATTCAGCTAACCAGATAGGTAATCTTAGTTTACGACACTGGTTAAGATTAAGCATGTGCAGAAAGAGCATGTTGACAAGATGGGAGTCCTGAAGAAATGTTTTGACTGCAGTATCACTACAAAACAATTCTTCAAAAGGGAATGTCCTTCTTCAACTTCTAACAACAATTGTTCCGTTTTGCTTTCGAATATCAGAAGAGTTAGAGATGGAAAAAAGCGTAATAGATTATTCAATGAAGCATCTTGTAACAATACAAACAGTTTATTTTACAAATCCAGAAAATGACAACTGTAGCTTTGATATCCAGTGACGTAGCTAGGGTTTTCAGCGCCCAGGGACAACTGAAGATTTTGCGCCCCTCTCTGTGCGCCACGAATGGAAAACACTTCATTCTAAAATTTCGTACCATCAATTTGGCGCACCCTGAATGCTGCGCCCAGGGACGCGTAATGGCAGACCTCACATTGAGTTGAACAGTGTTAAGCGAATTTCGCTTACTGCGCATGCTTGATGGTGCACCTTTGGCGCGGGGAGAAATATTGGTGACTAAGCAACCCTACGTTAGCTTATTCGTGATCTCCATGGCTGTCGAGTGTGTTCGAGTGATGTTTAAAAACTGCAATGTTGTGGAACTTTGCTTATTAGTTATTTTAACGTCCATGCCGATTGCACTTGCTTATTTTTCTAATATATGTTTCATTTTAATTTGTCAATAACAGTGCATTTAATATTTGTTAACATATGTTCGTAATAATTCGTTATTTAATTGTAATTTGTTTACATGTTTTAATTCAGTAATTGTAAACTGGAGTATCTCGCTTAGTTTGTTAGCGTATATTCGCGTTTTTATTTTCTCATTTCAAAGAATTTAATAGCTAGCATTAAAGAGTTGTAAAATTTCTTCAGTGTTATTTGCAAGCACTTGTTATATTCCTCAGTGTTTCTTTATGTATGTACGAATGGAACGTATGATAAATCCCGAATTGTTTTTATTGCTTAAAAGTATAATGAATAAATTTTCAACTAATATATCCTAAATTTCAGTCTTTTTCTGAAAGAAAATTTGTACAGATCCAAAGGAATGTGCAGAATTTCATAAGTATTATATTTTACATTTTGAATGCAAATACTTCGCGATAATTACAGCTTTCTAGTTGTTTGAACAGTACAGCAAAAAATAGTATTTTAACACAGTAATTAATTTACATTTACACTATACTCTACGAAGATTTAAACGCCAGATTTGTTTACAATCAGATGGCGGTACATCTACCATATACCGTATTTATCTTCTTTTCAAATCGCGCCAACATAGTAATTACGCCAAATTGTTTTCTGGTCATGCGCAGTATGCGACATTCGTTTAACACTTTTCAACTCAATGTGCGGTCTGCGATTACGCCCCAGGAACAGATGTCCCCCTTTGCCCCACCCTAGCTACGCCACTGTTGATATCTGAAACAACACACAAAATGTAAATTACGTAAGCTAATACTCATTAATTCTCAAATACACATAAGAAGCAACTCAAAGCCATTTTTCTCATCTCTATATACAGTCTCGTGAACCAAGCGTTCAAGTGTTACGGGCACCCGAGTAAAAACCCTATCCCGGTAGAGCAACAATTATTCCCCTTTCGCATATTATCGAGCATGATAATGGTGTTAAAGTCGTGAAAAGTCCTATCGATGTTGTAGACAGAAGTTCGAAATTCAGTACAGAGACGAGTCACACAGATATTCACTTCGAGAAGCAGAAACAGAGTGCGTAGCTGGCGAGAGCGGTAGTGGAAACTTGGGTAGGAGAGCATAAGTGGTACCACCTATTGACAGCTGTTGCAAGGTCTAAAACTCAAGAAGAGTAGATAACGAGCATCGGCTGCGGAGAAGAAGGTGACTGGTGGGCGAGAGATCCTCAGTGTGCTAGGGAGAAGGGGCTCTTTTCATTGCCATATTATTTTAGAAGGGTAGCCTAAAGTGAGGGGGGCGGGGAAAAGGAGGTTTGCTTGCTGAATTACAACTTAAATTTTAATGAAGATAAAAATGAAACAGAGATAATTTTTAAATTATAAATATGTTAGTGGGATATTTAAAAAGTAAATTAGAGAGTTATTTGTTGTTGAAATTGTTTAATTCTTCGAACATTACAAATAAGATGTACATTTTCTCATTATAGTTCTGTTTTTCTGAGTTTCATATCTGAGTTCATTAAGGAGGCTCATACACCTTAAACCCCTTGACACTCTTCGAATATGTGACTGTTGCAAGAATTGAGATATTTTATTTATTTTAAAATGAATTTCTAAATTCTATATATTAGGTTGTACTTTTTAAGCTACTGGGTTTAAAAGATTAAAAAAATAGGTTTCTTAAAATTTCAAAATTTTTCGCAAATGTTTTGAATTAATTAAAATATATGGCAATATTCCATTAGAGCGGCGTCAGTTAAAAATGATGAAAAAATGACAAGAAAACAATGCTACAACAACACACCAAATATCGTGCCTCGAGAATTTAACATTGAAATATCGAGGCTCGAGATTTCTAGTTTTCGTTTCAAATATCTTCACGCTACTATTTTTGCAATATTTCGTCACTTTTTGTTTAGTACGATGGAATAGACAATTTAATAATTACCTAATGACGAGGAGGCTGCCATAAGATTCCTTCAGGCAAAGAATAATTTACAGCAATTGATTTTGTTGTCAAAATTATTAGATGAAGTTAACTTTTGACTCAAAGCTCCTATATAACGTTGTTTCCAAAGAAAAAAAAAAGATTGTGAAATAAAACATAGTTTGAGGCTCGTGCCTTTCTTTCCTCAATGTCGTTCGTTTTATCTGTGTATGGTGTAAGGAATTGATGCTGACTGAATTTTGCCAACTTCAGTTAGAAATCAGCCATAATACTACAGTAAAATCAAAATAACTACTTGCGGGAGGGATGCGCAAATAGTTTGATGTCTGTAAAAGAAATAAAATTGATGGAGAATGGGTATTCGGGGATTTATGCCGAGAAAGCAAAGAATGTTTTCTGGTCGCATTTCCCGATCGTTGTGCTACGACATTGATAACTTCCATTCAGGAAAACATCATGGATGGCAGCATTATATTATTTTCAGACTGCTGAAAAGAATACAAGAAAGACGTATTAAGAAATTCTGGGTATGAACATTTCACTGTGAATCATCGTTATAATTTTGTAGACCTTACAACTGGATTCCATACCTAAACTGTGGAGTGATTGTGGGGTAAGTCTAAATGGAGTAATAAATATCAGAGAGGACTACTTGCAACCATTTAGAGTCATATTCGATAGAATTTATGTGGCATCGGTTATATTCAAAAACTGAAATTTTTCTATAATACTGAATGCTATTTGTAATTTTATGCCGCTTGCTTAAATTGAATTTCGTTTTGTTTTGTTATTTTTTATTTATGTGTAGAATATTCTTTTTGTCACTTGTCTAGATTAAATTTCGTTTTGTTACTTTTTATTATCTGTAGAATACTCTAGATTAACAAATTAAAAAGAAAAATTACTTTAAGAATTATGAAATTAAAAAAATTTTACTTTTTACAGAATTAATTCTTTTTAGTCTTTTGAACTCTATTGTTATTTCATAATTTTATATTTATCAACAACTGATGGCAAAAAAGTGGAGCATTTTTAACTGACAACGTTCCCTAATGGAATAATACTAAATGTAGTTATTTACCTTGCTTTATAATACTTTATCAAAGCAAAGGTGGAAGTACGTTAGCAATTGATATTTTAATTACGATGGCAATAATTCAAAATTAGGAAACAGGATGCTGTTAAATTATGCCACTATATTATTGATTCTGTTATACTACATTAACTAACATATATGGTAATTTGGTGTTTGTTATGAAAAAATTGGTGGAATGCAGTTTAATTCACTGCTTGGGGACAAAATGTTTTGTTCACAAAAAGCACACCTGTGTTGGCAACCTTAACGTTTCGCATTCCAGGAGCGCAGGTAGCTTTCAGTGCACCGCTTGTACATATTTCATACTGCATAGCAGTTTGATTTGAATTTGAATGATGAATGAAACAATTTTAATGCGTTGTTAGCACTGCTCTTTATGATTTTTGGAAATGCAAGGAGAGACAGCGGTTTCAGAATGGGGCATGAAAGTGCCTTTGGTTGCCCTAAATATGAGTATTTGAAATCTGGGAATAGCGTGTACTTATGTGAGCAAAATGGATAAACTGATGAATATGAATGGCTTTGTCAAAAGCAAAGTATTGGGAATCCGGATGATGTTTGTAAGACAGTGAGGAGAGGTTTACACTTTAAGCACAGTCATTTTAGCATTTATGGCATTTTAAGTAACTTTCACCTTTCCATCTGCAGAAAATCGCTAAATTTCACCAGGGTGGTTGAGTTAATAGGTAAGTAACAGTTTGCCTAAATGTTTGGAAAAAAAAGTGTCTATTTCTTATCGAAAACGGAGAGAAACGCACAAACTTGGTTCCAACAATGCAAAGAAAGTTTCAATAAGGGGATTGTCGCAGAATTCTCTTACAATGGGAAATTAAGGGGACTCATACACCTTAAACCCCTCACGATCTTCGAATATGCGACTGTTGCAAGAATTGGAATATTTTATTTATTTTAAGAGCAATTACTTCCAACTTTTTACAGCTGACTGCATAATATAGCTGCTTTCGAAACTAGTAACCAGAAAGTTTGTGTTGCCACAAATATTTTTGTAATTTAATCCTCTTTGTGACAAAATATTTCGCCATGTTTCCACCTTGCGTGCATGATATTTTAAAAATGGCTAGTGGTACATAATTGAAATTTGATGGAATTCTTTATATGGGCACTATTTTCTAACTGAACCAACAATCTGATGAATATTTTAATATTGAAAAATTTTATGGACGAAAACATTACAAATTTTGTTAATAAAATACATTTTATAAACTCAACTCAAAATTAAATAAAAATTTAACATGAAATTTTTATAATTTTAGGTTCACAGTAGTTTCCAAATGTTATAAAAGCTATATATTAAATATGGAATTAAATTATGAAACAGAATGTTTTAAACCGTGCGCGCAAGTTGGAAACATGACGAAAAATGTTGTCACAAGCGGATTAAATTATAAAAATATTTGTGGCAACACAAACTTTCTGTTTACTATTTCAGAAAGTAGCTATATTATGTAGTCAGTTGTAAAAAGTTATTAGTAATTGCTTTTAAAATAAATATGTTATCCCAATTTTTGCAACAGTCACCTATTCGAACATCTTATGGGTTTTAAGGTGTATGAGTCGAGTCCCCTTAAAAATAAGAAGAGTAGGAAAAAATGTTAAAATAAAGAGAAAATTTACACTCGAGAGAAAATTTTTACGTCCTTTATTCATAGAAATAATTCCATTTTTTTGTACCAATGATTTTTAAAGAGTGAAACATAATCAACACATAACAACAAATCATACTTCAGAAAGTACCAATGCATTCTTGAAAAAAGGAAGACTGATATAAGTATTGCATATATTCCTTTTCAACATATTCCTGCCAAGTCTCCTGTCGGTTCACATACGGACTATTGTGCCTTTGGTTTCTTGAAAAGAGCTTTAATTAAGCCCAAACCCTCAACGATTGACAGACTAGAAAGTAGGGGAAGAGGAATGAAAATCCATACCCCTGAAACTTTAAAAAAAAACCTTCTATTATGGAAATGAAATCATGATTCCGACTTATAGTCCAGAAAAAGATTATTAGGTCGAACATAGGGAAAAAACCTTTCCATTTGAAACATTAAATAAATGACCTTAATTCCAGTCTAAGAAAACTTTAGGATTCATTAGGATCATAGTACTTTGGTTAACGGATACAATCATTTGGTTAACGGATCATAGTACTTTGGTTAACGGATAAGTAATCTCATAGTACTTTTGGTTAACGGAGGAGCACCACTTTGCATGGAATTTTGAATGGCATAATCGCACACGCTGCTTATTTGCTTTGTGCAGCAAATGAATAGATACTAAATAGTATAAAAATGTTTCACTTCTTTTTTATTCTCTTTAAGTGATAGGGCCATTAGCCGCACGTCTGGCTATTGGCCTTGTTTCTTCAGGGGGCTTTAGCCAATATCCGATAGAACTGAATCCAGGGCAAAGAATCTCTTATGGCCCTATCACTTCTATGGACGCGCGCGCTTACCCGGGACAATTCCGAGAAACGAGATTCTAGTAGAACGGCTTTAAGCGGCAGGCTTCCGAGAAATGTTTCGTCTAGCTAGGAGGAACCTGTCCCGGCTACGAGCAACATTTTAAAATTTGTCCAAAAATGTTCCGGCTGGAGACGTGTTCCTCGAACGTTCAACCAATCAGACGAAAGTTCTGCTTCTGAAGGATCACGGGTAACTTTCAATATGGCAATGGCTCTCACTGTGAAGTGATGTACGGTGGAAATAGAGGCCGATTTAATTATTGCTGTTTTGTTGTAATACAACTGCCTGAGTCATTTTTTAAATGTGTATATATTCATTAAATATATAATCGTGGAAATTTCAGAGTTGACAGCATTTTACGACGTTCTTGCAGTTCGGATTTGTTTACAAATTGTTCGTCGCTAAAAGTTCGCCAAATTTGTCGTATTTCGTACTGATCGTGTATTATCACTGTTATATAATAGAATTTTAATTCTTAAATTTAAGTTGAATAATTTTTAAAAATCCGTTTGTATATGCGCGGCTTTTCTCCTAATTACTTATCTTTTAAATTGTTAATTGCATAATCAGTGACACATTTTAAACAGCATAAAAGATGCATGAAAAAAGAAAAGCATAGCTTATGTAATAATGAGAATACTCATTAAATTTGTCTATTATTTTCATGGTTTTAATGAAATACTTTTTGGATTATAAATACATTAGAAACTATACTTTTATTGTAAATGCTACATAATGAAACATTGGAAATTTATGGATTTATTATTATGCCTGATGGAAAACATTTGTATATACATCCATTAATATAAATCTTATTCATTACATTAATACTAATAAATATATATTAACAACTTCTAAACCATCGCATCTCTCTATCTGTATGTAAATATATGACTTATTAGATGTGTATATGTATATATGTATGTATGAATACAAAAATGAATATTGCCAAGACGTTTATTTGAAGTTGCTTTTAATTCAGATAACGATTATGTAATTGGCAGCAATTATAGTTATCAGTTCTTTGCAAATTATTATGGGTATGTAATAATCAGTTAAAAAATAATTGATGAGTATTTGAGTACTAAAGATTGTACACATTTTGTTATTTGGTTAATTCATAATTATATGATATGTATGATCTACGTAATAAAAACGTGACTAATAAATAATAAGAAATGTAACAGCTGTGCATTTATAACATTTGATTACTTAAAACAGTGCACAACTGATTATCACCTATTGTCTGTCTATGGTAAGAACAGCTCTCGCCAGTTTGTCTGCAGCTGTCTGTTGCCGTAGAAACGAGCCCTAACCTATTTTTCGTAGGGGTGTCTTGAAGACTTACTTCTGAGTTTGCGACCTTGGCGCATTTAAAGATGATTTGGCGATATTCACATTTTGTTTTAGTTTCAAGTAAAATGCTTGTTGACCCTTTGCGTCGACCCCGACATCCAATTTCCGAAAATGAAAATTCGATGGCGTAGATAAAGCTTTTGCAGTTAAGAAACGGTCTTTGATTTTGCCGTGTGAGGTACAAGTCGCTGAATTTGCCATCCCTCTAGATGTACAATGAGTAAAAATAAACTTGTAGGGAAATAAATTTAAAAATCCGTGTTTATTTTTGAAGAAAAATTTAAATTTTGACATTTAAAAAAATCATGCTATTATTTTGCTTCTTTTTTGTTTATTTGTTTGCTTGCAAAATCATAGATGACATCTTAGAAATCTACTTGATTGCCCCATTCTCTGTAATATAGTATAGACGCACTTCATAAATATAAAATAAATTTAATTTTTATAGTTCTCCCCTCTAGCTGATCTACTGTGAACATTCAAAGCAATTTCTTCAGTCTTTAAATGACGTTCTGCTATGTTTTTATTTCAAAATTTTCTGTTAATTTATTGCTTGTGCTTTAATAATGACTAAAAATTTCATCATTAAATGTATATGGAATCATCTTGAAAGTAAAAGCGTTTTTTTACATACCCATGCTCTCAATAAATACTTTTTGCGAACATTTCTTCTTTTCTCATACCTTTAAACTAAACCAAAAGCTGGTTGATTTAATGGCGGAAGGAAGCGAAGGTGAATTAAAATCAAAACTGCTTTTTCCTTAATTACCAGTGATTTGGGCTGGTTTATATGATTACGGAAAGCCTCCAGGGTTAAATGCCTAAGAGGAGGGATGCCTTCATGGAGGGCTTGCTAAGGGAAACTGGCTGTGCGCCCAAAACTGTATCATGTTGCCAACATTTCTTAAAAGTTAAATTGCTGTCAATCCATGTTTCATCGATGTAAACGATGTGGCGTTCACTTGCTCTGAGTTTTCTCATTTCGCGTAAATAATTGTTCCTCCAAAATACAATGTGAGGTCTTTCGATAAGAATTTTCTTTTTTTTTTCCTACGCATTCCAATGAAAATTCATTGAACACAAAACTTTGCACAAAGAGTCTTTTTGCCACGGGAAGTCTATTTTTTGCCTCAAGACAGGCAGTAATTTCCGCACAGATGGCACTTTCTTTTCTTTGATGTAAAAGTCTTGTATTGTCTGCCGTAGAACGCATTTGCACGGTAAAAAAAAAGTTCGCTCTTTACAGACAAAAGTTTTGTAAAGTTACAGAAGAATTTCCTGTAATGGTAACAGGTTGAAAGCAAACTGTAGCGGTAACAGCTGATTTGCTTGTAACATTACAGATAATGTTTCAGTAGCCGCGCGGAAGAATCACGTGACTGACTGGAAATTAGCCAATCAGGAGAAAAGTGTTTGAAAGCTAGTTGCAGAAAAAAACATGGCTGAATGCATGTTGGTTGTATAGCGCAGGTAAGTAAGAAAATGTTTACAATTACTACTTGAAATATTTTTTGTTCATTTTATGCAGATTATTCTCATGCACTTTGCACTGTTATATGTAGTGAGTAAGTATTTAAACGTTTAAGCTTTGCGATTAATTAATATCAGTGTTCGTAATGTCTAATGAGTTGAAAGAGTGCAAAATATTTATTCCAAATGCAGATCTAATAGTAGTATTTTGTCATTGTGCATCCGATAAATTACGCCTTAAATTGCCCGTATTATTATTTAAAGCCAATTATTCCAAAATTTAATCACTGTTTGTGGTATATAATTGAAATGGTAATGTGGTTGTTGAAAACAAAACTAATCATTTTAGCGTTCTTTTCCAATCGTCTGACCAAAGAACGTTTGACATCTTTTTCCCGGCAGGCCTTGCGAGAAACGTTTATATAAACATTTAGAATTCTGAATGTAATGTATATATTTTTTTGCTTACTAGGTTTAGTTTATTCTTTTTCTAGGATTATCTAATTAGTTATACCTGGGGAAGCACTTCCGGAGAGAACCCGGTGAATGTAAACATTGCCAAATTTGGCGATAATAGTTAAAATCTGGTAACCCAGCGGATTCAACTATTCGCTTGTTGCAACCATTCATCTTGCGTCCATTTTGTTTCGTTATCACTGTGGTTCTTCGATTTTGCAGATTTCTATTATTCTTCTTTTACTTATTACTTTTTTTTCTTAATTTTTTAACAACGAATAGATAGAAATATTTTCGTAGATCCCGGTTCTCGGTTCGGGATGAAAGGAAGAAAATAAAGCGGGAGGGGTGAATGCTAATTTGTAACACGGCTGCTCACGTTGTGTTCTTAATTATTAACAGCTGTACGCACGCAGAACCATGAGGTTCGAAATGCTCAAATAATTCGTTTTCGTACTCCGCAAAAATGTGCATTTTAAATAATTAAGTAATGCTTTTATTTTTATTATTGTTTATTGTCAACTAAAATTATGATAATAAATCAATTTTTATGGCGTAAAATTGTAACAATATATTGTTAATGCTTTTCTTACAATAACCTTTCAGAGGATGGCAGGTGTGACATAAATAGATTATTAAATTTTAATAATAAATACTATTTATTACTGATTATCTGTGACAGAATAGTTTGATGTATTCCCATGGTCATCAAAATTAGCAAACCACTGCTGGTGTAAGGAATATAGTTCAAATGACTCTTGAAAAGTAATGAAATGTGTAATGTTCAAGTTTTATTAACAATGCTACTGAAGAAAATTAGATTACTGTTGAAGGTTATTAGTATTGTGAAATAAATTATGAAAAGGATGGGTATTTGTTTCAATGTAAATTGCTTTAACCTGCATGCAAGTAACTTAAAAAATAATAATAATAATAATAATAATAATTAAAAAAAAATACTGAAAACTGTTAATCAGAGTTCATACACATTTCTGCACACAGAAATTAAGGACCATTAATGAAAAAAAATTCAGGACCTATGAGTAAACGCGAACTGAATAAATTCAATTAAAAATATTAGCGATGCCTGCATTTCACATTTGTAATACCATCCTAAAAATAAAATAGATCCATAAGTAGTATGTATTATTACTAAACATGAATTAACATAATTATTAATAAGTTTGAAAATGAAATAAACTTTAAGTAATTGATCAAGTAGCATTAAATATTTTACACTTATAATAGTTGGGCATATTTGAAAGAAGTGACATTTTTTACTAACTTTATGTAACTTTTTCTTTTATGTCTCATAATGTCACATACTTGGTCAGGCTAGCGGTTTAGTAAGTAGCAGGTTGATTTTATGTCAAATGGCATAGGTTAAAATGAGAAGTATCATAATCAGCATAATTCATAACAAAAGTTAATAATTTAATAATTAATTTCTGTTTAAATTTAATACCAATTTATTTCCGTATATCACGTTTAACCTGTTAGTTTTACATCAACATGCTTATTATCTGTGAATTTTTACTACCATATGCTTAATATATTGTTTAGTCTGCTAACTAGAATTTACATGCACTAAAAATCACGTTTACAAAGTATCACGTTTACGGGTCGCCTCAACGCCGATGAAACGCGAGCTTGGCGAGTAAAAATGGAACGGCGCCAACGGGTTCGCTCCCGAAGCGCCAACGGGTTCTCTGCGGATGAAAACCCGTAATTCAGTCTAATATGTTTATGTACGAGTGTGTTATGAAGTAAAATTACAAAAACTTGAACAACGCGGTCGAGAATCTCGTTTATTCCTTTAGTGTAATAATATTTTTTTCAGTGGTATTAATTTCTTACGAAAATATTATAACTCCAAAATGAAGTAATTATATTGATTAAAAATATGCCGTATCATACATTTCGTAATGTTTTGTTTTACTAACTAGATGCAACTTAATTATTCCATATATTTTAATATACCAATATCAACAGGGGAAAATGGAAATGACCTAAAATATTTTTCTAAGAATTCGTTAAACTAATTATAAAACAAAACTAAAATTTTGTGCATTATTTCCAAAAATATCATTTCATTAATATTTTATAAATGACAACATATATTATATTGTATATATAACTACCATTGCATACTTATAAGTTTTTAAACATTTAATGTAGAATTTATGTTGATTTTATTTTGCCCAGTTTTAATACAGTTTTGAAGTATTGTTACTAGAATAGCATGAATCTGCTAATACAAGTTTAATACATTTCTTGACAAATGTTTCTCTTATTCATGTAATATAATATATAAATCATAAAATAAGTTTTCTTAAAAATAAATTATTATTGTTTATTGGAATTTAAAACAATTCTGTATCTGTATGTTGTATTAAAAATAAAATAATAATGAATTTTTAATGAAGCATTGATTTTAACATTAACAATGTAAATATATATATATATATATATATATACACACATGAATAAATGCAAATGCAAGCTACTTTTCCTTACAAAACCGCCCATGAATATATACTTCCCTTTAGGCTGATAGCCTTTGCATGCTTTGCCATATTCTATCAATCCAAATGATGCAAATATGCAGAAAATTTTACTTTCTTTGAAAGTTAATACCGGAAATAAAATTCAGTGCATTTGTAAACTACATTAGTTCTCTTATAGCTTGGCATTTAATTGCCCAATGATTTACTAGTCCAAACTAAGGCAGAATTCAGATATCGTTCAAATAAAAGAAAATTAATAAGGTCTGATTTTTAGACGTATATATGAAGATTTATTTTTTTAAATATTATTTTAAGTCAACCAAATTAATTTCAAATTTAAGTAAGTATTCATGCCTTTCAGTAGCATTATTTTTGATATCTTAAATTAAATAACTGAATGCAATATTTCTTGTTAATAAAAGAAAAGCAATGTTATGAAAGACTAGCGAAGTGGATTTGCAAGTTCTAATTACGAAAGGTCCCATGCTTTAAGGGGTCATTTTTAAAAATACTTAATTAAAAAAAAAAAAATATATTCAACGTAAAACTTCCAAACTTCACACATGTGGAATTTTAATTCTATATATTTTATCTCATTCTTATTTTATTAATTAATTTCATAGCATTTTGTGTGACACTAGTAGCAATTATTAATTAAATTTTATGCTGTTTCTGATCTATGTTTTGATTTTGTTATTAATTACGTTAGTTTACATAAGATTTAAAATTATGTAAGGTACAAAAACCTTCTGCATCTATGAATATATGCTGAAGAGAATGAAATTATGCCAGTGAAATTTTTTAAAATCAAAAACAAATTTCTGTGGAAAATTAAAGTTATAAATTCTAAATGCAAACAAAGGAGTGAATTTGAAAGTTATCAAATAAGCCAAAGTGTTGGTCATTTTTTCAGTTTTGCAGAAGAATTTTTATACTTTGCAGAATGGGAATATGATGTTTGGTTTTGTTAGTATTAATTATTACAACTGAATTATTGCAACTTACATTGCAACACGTAATTTAGCTTAAAATTTATTTGAACTTAATTTTCTAATTTATTTTGATCATGTATATTTCATGTGTCATAAGTCTTTGAAATGAACTTAATTCTATTTATTTACACAATTTTTTTAAAGAAGAAAAAGTCACATTTGGTTTGCTTAGTTGCACACGAAGATACATACCTATATATATATAGAGAGAGAGGGAGAAAGAGGAGTTATGTTTACTTGCAGACTTTTTTCTTCCTTTTTACTAATATTATAGTATGAAAATCAAGGGGGAAATTAAGCAATCAATTTAATTTTGAAGGATGTGATTACAATAAGATCATAACCAATCAAAAATATTCATGAATGAACTACTGGTAACTATCATAGTATTATTATTTAAAAGAAACCTACATTCCAATAAGAACGCTTAGTAACATAACCATTTAAGTTATCTGATAAAAGTAATTTTCATTCCTACTTCCCTATACCTTGAATTTCACTCTTAGTATTGCCCAGTGCTACTCCCTAGACCTCAAAGCATTTAATGCATCTGGAACTGCAATTTGTGTCTTCTTCTACAGCATGCAAGTTATCACCGTTTAGTTTGTACTGCCACTAGCAATGATCTTCAGAAAATACCGTATTGCGTTGCATATTCCACCCCACCGAGCTTTAGAACCAGATTCTGAAAATTAAAAAAATATTTACATAATTTTCCCCCTTTTAATGCATTCAGAAAATGAATATCCCAAGATTTTAAAATGGATTTATCAACATAATGATTGTTTTCGTCATACTAACAAAGGCAAACTTTTGCACACTTAAGGCCCCGTTGAATCTTTCTCTTCTAACTGTTGAATATTATGTCAGCCTAATACAAACAATGATCTATGATAGTGAAAGCAAATACAGTCAAAAGTCGTTAATTCGGACACCCATAATCCGGAATGATCTATAATCCGGACCTCAAAGCTAAAAACGTTTTGCGCATGCGCCGCGTTGGCACATGCGCATAGGTGTTTACGCGTGCGTGTGCGCTAGTGCAGAATACGTTTTTGCGTGCGCGTTTAACGTATAATGGACGGTATAAGCTAAAATTATACAATTATCTATTTCAGTTAATGTTGATGCTTGCGTTATTGCTTAATCTTCGAATTGGATGCAGCTTATTATTTTTTGCAGACTGTAAGAGCAATTTTATAAAAGTAAACTTGAACTTTCGATTATGTCAATTTCCGATTCTGGAGCTCCCAAAGGATCTACAAAACGAAAGTATGTCTCGATGTCCGTCAAACAAAAAGTGGAATTGCTGCAAAAAATGGATAAAGACATGAAGAAGGTGACAGAGAGGTTAGTGAAAACGAAAAAATTTCGATTGACAAGTTAGTCGGTATTCTCGGCACAGCAATTACGGGACTTGAACAGCGGAGCTTTTTAACTGAACAAGAAATTATGTCTGTTTATAGAATTAAAGAGAAAGTATTATCACATAAAACGAAACAACTTACATTGAAAGAAATGTTTAATAAAGTAAACAAATAAATATTAAGCTTTTTCTTTTTGTAAATTTTGATACCCTTTAGATCATAATTGTTCTTTATTTCCTAAAATACGGTTTCATATTTTTAATTTTAGAATTTGCATGCCATCTTACGAGATTTAAACTGATGATCTATAATCCGGAAAAATCGATAATCCGGAATTGCCGAAGTCCCGACGAGTCCGGATTAACGACGTTTGACTGTACCAACTGCCATTCACTGTGCAATTTTGCCATATCAGCTGAATGTTCACCCTAGCAAGCATCGGACCACAACCTTCTCTAATTATTTACGTATGATCTGAGGCCTAAGGATTTGCAAGAACAACAATGAGAATGACAGAAGTTCAAATTATAAAGAAGAAATAAGATAACTTATTAGATGTTGCAATTATGTGTATTCTTATTGAAATAGAGGTTTCTTTTAAATAAATAATATTGTGATAGTAGTAGTTTATCCATGATTACTTTTCATTTGTTATATTCCTACTGTGACTGTGTCCTTTGGAAATTAAATTATTCGTTTAATTTTTTCCTCTTAATTTTCGGAAGATAAAATTAGTAAAAACAAGTGGGAATATGGCATCAAGAGCATTAGATATCCCCATTTTCTTGAAGCTGTTCACTATTATTGTTTCATCAATGATAGGCCATGCACCCAAAATCCACTAGCAGATCAGTTAGTAAGATGAAAATGACCACTATGCGGACAAAACATTTAGGGTAACTTGTTTTGTGACCGCGTTAAGGAAGACAAACATTACCTAAATCTTTAAAACATATTCAGAATCCTGTGCTAAAAGAAAGCTAGGGGGAAAATGTTGTCCGAGTCCCAGTGATTTCTTTGGACGAATATGTAATATTGTTTTAGAAATTTAAGGTAATAAATATAATATTTTTCGAATGCTAAAACAGTTCGAGAAATTTATTCAAGTTCTGAATTCTGAATATAAGTATACTGTATATTATATTTAATAACTATGGTGGCTTCATTTATGAAAATATTTGAATATTGGCTGTTTTTGTACAATGAACCTTCTCTAAGCTAGCTATACGTGATTCCTGAAAATTTGGATCTTTACATGATAGTGGGCATCCTAGAGAAGTTATGTTTACTAATTAGTTATTTTATGAGAAATGCTGGTTAAATTTAAAAAGTGATTGACTGAGGTAGCTTGTCGTAATGAGATGGTTCACTGTAATCTAATTTTTTAAAGAATTTAAGCTGTTCTTAATTAATTAAGATATTATAAAGAAATATGATTAAAAGTGTTATATAAGCACATGTTTAAAACATCTATTAAAATAATTTTTAAGAGCATGATTATGATATTAAAAGAAATGTTTTTTTTCTTTATTTAGGAGACATGGTTTACAAAGAGGAGAAAAACCATTCATTTTTTCCAAGCCGTCGAAACGAATTTTTATAAAATGTTTATTAAATTATATTATGTTATTTTTTAATTAATTCTTTTTTTCAGGTTTTATGTAAAGTTTATGAATTAAGTAATAAATTATTTTTACTTCTGTGTTTTAATTAGCATATCATTTGCTCCATAGTGTTTCACAATAAAATTATAAATTCAATAAACTTCTTAATTAACATGCTGTAATATAGAGAGAGCATAAAGTTTGTTTTCTGTTGTCACATGTTTATTTCACAATTTTGTATGCGAATCTCGAAATTTATAATAACTAGGAATACTTTTTAGTATCACTTTCGAAATGGTAAATATTAAGCTTAGATTTATTACATATTATTTTTGTAAAAAATTATAGGTAAAATTAAAATGCATTAAATTTTAAGCTAAACTGAAGTATTAATTTTAGAAATAAATTTCTTAAAGGCATAATTGTATTAAGAATTTTAAGGGAAACAAGGCTTTAAAAATTAAGGTCAGTTGGCAAAGTTTAATGCTTATTCAAAAAGCATGACATTAGGTTTTTAATGAAAGACTTCTATCTGTTAATTCAAAGGAAATTATTTGAAGGTAAGTAAAAAAGTTATGCATTATTTCAAACAATAGCAGACTGTTGACAAACACTGAGTGCAGATAAGAATAAAAAAATTAGTTAGACGTTGTAATTCAAGCGTATGAACAAAATTTGAATTCCTTGTAGTAACAAAATGAAGTTCATTGCTATGTTGAATTCTTTAATTTACTGAAAATGTCATTTTTTAGAAGGAGAGAATATATTTTTGAAATATGAAGAACAGCTGTTCTGAGTTCTTCATAGAAATATTTCACAAAATGTCTTTTACTGTAATAATGTGATCATATCAACATGCAACACGTTTACTCATATAAGTTAAATCTAAAGCAACATGTGTCTATTTTAGCTAAAATTACTAAAAAGAAAGTTCTAGAACATATCTTATTAACTGGCACTAAAACATGCAAATAAAACATACTATTTTTTTCAGCTATTTTACAGGGCAAATATAAGGAGTAGCATATCAATTTGAACTTTTAAATTAATCAAAATGATAATATGAAAGGCCTTTCAATAATATCAGACATAAGTTTCTCTTCATAAAACAAAAATACTCTGAAACAGACTAATGTTACTTTTTGAAAAAAAGAACATTGCTGTTGAAAGCGCATCTTTTAAATTAATGCTATTCTGAGGTCAAATTGACTAATTTAAAAAGCCAAACTATTATGCTTCACTTGCATATATCTGTATAATGATATACACATGCAGATATTGTTTTACTCAAAACATCTTGATTTCATTATATTTTATTATAATAAGCATCATTTTAAAACAAAACAATATATTACTTTTATAGACATATCCTTTAGTATTATCTATGAAAAATATATTCTACACACATAATTACTTAATGGGATATTAGAAGGAAATAATCTGAAACCTTTACAGATACAACCATTGGAATTTTACGTAAGAAAAGTATCTTCTACTCACATAATAACTTGCTATAATAATACAAGCAAATAACCTGTGACGATTACAGATATATCTGTTGAGATTTTACATGAGAAAAACATGTTCTTTTTACATAATTATTTGCTGTAATATTACACGCAAATAATCTGTAACCATTACAGATATATCGTTTGGGATTTTACATGAGAAAAACATGTTCTTTTTATATAATTATTTGCTGTAATATTACACGCAAATAATCTGTAACCATTACAGATATATCGTTTGGGAATTTACATGAGAAAAATATGTTCTACTTACATAACTATATGCTGTGATATTACAAGAAAAAGATCTGTAACCATTACAAGCAAAACTCTTGTAATGTTACAAAGAAAACACCTGTTTCTGTTACTCAAATAACCCATGGCATCCCAGTTTCCATGAGTTTTCTTAGTAACCTTACAGATTTTTTTTTACAGTGTGTCAAAATCGTCAATTTCACACTTATGATTAGCAGGACTTTTACATTTCTTTCCAAGTGTATTCAGAAGTTCATTTTCACCCATTGTTGATACTTCGCTCTTCAAAACTTAAAGAAGAGGAACTACTAAAGAGTTCGCCGAAGCTTCAGAAGCGCAAAATTCTGCGACATTATACACGATTTGACGTGACTGAGACTTTAAAGGTTGACCTTTCTTAAACTGGAAGGGCATTTTAAAAAATTGGCGATTAACAAAGCACTACGAAAATCAAGCTAAATAGAAGCGAATTTGAGCAAATGCTAGCACAAAAGATATAACAACGAGAATAAAAATAGCTAATAGTAATAATATAAGGCTTAAGAAAAGATGCGTGCAGCTGAAATGAAGCCGAGAAGACGAATGATAAACTTCCCTTAAGCCAACAGTCGCCAAAAACAAAATAACAATAAAACAACCCTTGGTTCGTCCCTATTCGAAATATACTAGCCCTGTTGCTATAGCGACCGCTACTCGCCAGACACCGTGGCGGGAGCTGTTCTTACCGTAGACAGACAGTATTTATCCAGCACACGTTTTAAACTATTTTTAGTGTATACAAAATTTGGCTATTACTGATGTAATTGATTACTATAACCAGAAGTGTGTTTATCTGTTACTTGAAGTGCCAGAGTGGAGATCAAAGTGATTAACTTGATAGCAATCACCTTTCTATTATCTTCCATTACTAACAATAAAGTTTAAAACGAAAAGCTTGTGAGCGATACAAAACAACACGAAGCGAATGTCACTTGAAAGGAAACGTCACTTTCGCCAATCTGAGCGATAACTGATTCTTGTTTGGCTTTCAGCCTGTTTACCAAGTGAAGATGGTAACCCTATTTCGCCAAAGGGCGTTTCTCAGAACTGTTGCTGCAAACGTTTTGTTCCGGCAACAAATATCGTATGTGATAAGGGTTTTTGAGAATCTCCTTAGAAGAATCCCCCCTTGACAAAGAACCTCTTTGTCCAAGAGTTGCTACTTTGGCTGAACGTGATTTCAGAAATTTCGCCAAATACTACTTATCTGAGTGTCTCCTCCGAGTGAAGACAGTTAATTCTCTGCCTCCGACTTGCAGTGTGTCAGTAGGAGATCCTGTGCTTCCAAGCTTCAAGTATTTTCATAGAAAATGAGCTGCATGGTATTTTTTACTTAGTATATTTTATTAGTAAAATATGTATGTATGTGTAGAAATAGGCTATCGCTTGAGGTTTACAAATATGAGTTTTACTATTGTTTTAATTTGATGTTCAATATGTCTTTATTGGTTAATATACTTCTCTTTTTATCGGGTTAATTTTATAAGAGAAAGTGTAGCGTTCATTTATTATTTCTTATAAAATGTATCAGTTTTATTTGATCAACTGATTCATTTAAAAAGTTTTCATCCAATTAATTTTATTTGTTGGATTTTTAAAATGAAATGCTGGTAAGTATTAGGCTGATAAATGAAAAGCATAGTATATTTTCCAATGTCTGAGTACTAGAGAGCTCTTCTAACTTATCCTAAGTTAATATAAAAACTCCTAAGTTATTAAATTTTATGTTTATTAAATATTAAATAAATCATGCCATTTTGTTTTAAATTTCCGCAAATCATACAATTTTGTAAACTAAATTGGAACAACATTGCATGATTTGCAGCAAATTACAAAATCTTTTAATTATGCTCAAAATCGTAGAGCTTACTAACCAGAAAATAAGATAATTATTTTCCCTGAAATTTTTCCAGATTCTTTCTCTTGAATTTAAAAGTTAAATTTCATCCTAAAAACTTAAATTACTGTATAATACTTTGAAACGATTTTAAAGTCGCACATACAAATAAAATAATTAATAATATGAAAATACAGAAGTGATAAATTAATGAAAAATATACAATTATGCGATTTTTAAAAGAAATATAAAGAATTTCAAACTGAAATTGATTACCATAAATAATTATTAACTGAATGTTTGCGATTAGCATACTAGTTAGCTTAAGGAATTATCCTGCAAGAAATCAAGAAACACTAAAATCATGCATTTAAAAGGAGTTGCCTAAAAACAAAATTGGAAAGTGGAAAATTTGCTGTAACATTATTTCCTCGTAAATTTGTGCCACATGTAAATACTTATAAATATATATAATTATAATAATATTATAATAATATTTAATATTATAATAATATTTAATCGTGGCATATTTTAATAATTTCTATGTGCATATTACTGGATCACGTGTGCGCGAGGTTTCCAAAAATAGTTCTGTCAAGTAGAAAAATATTTTATTTTACCAGGAAACGAAATGGCATTGATGAAAGCATTTGGACATATTCGAGGTGTTTTAAAAAGTGGAGTGGGCCAGTGTATTGAAATACATAGTTGAAATATACCACGTCAATAACCACGTGGTCTGAAATATATCATGCCGACCATGTGGTTTGAAATAAATTATTGTTGCCAATGGCAGCCTAACATATATGATTCATTTTCATCAGTAATTTATATGTTACTGACAATTTCGCTGCAATATAAATGATGCAAATATGTGATATACTATGTAAT
The DNA here is from genome assembly GCF_044657685.1 of Stegodyphus dumicola. Lineage (NCBI taxonomy): Eukaryota > Metazoa > Arthropoda > Arachnida > Araneae > Eresidae > Stegodyphus > Stegodyphus dumicola. Next base: position 172,843,470 of record NC_140776.1, read on the forward strand.
TGGTATTAATATTTTTTGCTTTACGCACTTTTAAAATTTTATGCTTGTTTCGAAAATTCCGTATATGGTTAGACGAGATGATTTGTAAAATGAGATGGTTTTCTAATTTTTTCGCTGCCTCGTTTTGTAAAATTTTCAGTGTATAAGAGGGAAACATTATCGAAAATCTTGAACTTTTTGTGTATGAAATAGTGAAGTTTCAATTAATAGATGAGTTATGCATCATTTTACAATATTAAATGCCTTGAAGATCCTGCTAGAGGAAAATTTGGAACGATTGCCATAGGAAAAAATTCTACATGGAAGGATAAACCTTTAAGTTTTTAATTATGAGAAAATTAGGTCCAAAATATATGGATGAGTGTTACACTCTCGTAGTAAATTCGTTTATTATTTCAACAGTATCTATTGCCACGTTGAAACACGAGCAGTTATTTAGTCTGTAAAAAGTGTAATTATTTAAGAGTAATGATATGCTTCGTCGTATATTTCAATATTTTTGCAACAAACTTTTCCATTAAGTAATAATTCTTTTTACTCTGCGAGCCGTACCAGCTTCTTAAAACCTGTGTAAAAAGACTTAAAGGGAAAATTTTGCTTTGAAATATATGCACGAAAACCCACGTGGTCTGAAGTATACTGATAAGATACACGTGGGCTAAAGCTTTGGCTAAAGATAGTTACTCTGACCAGCGTGAGGTTTCAATGGATACCGTATTTCTCTTTTATGCTCTTAGGATATAATAGCTATATATTAAATGTTCTGTGATAAAGTGGCATAAAGGTTCTTTGTCTAGGATGAGTAATTTCAGAGTGTCTATTAGTGGTGAAATCCCGTGTCTTTGTTAATGATTCCGGTTGCAACCTTGAAGGTCACTCCAGTGGACAAAGAGGTAAAAGGTCTTTCCATCAGGGTCAGGAGATGGACACTTTGTTATGTATGAGTAAAAGAATCCTCCCCCCCAGGAGTTCAGAAAGTAAACACAGGGAGATATATAAGCCTCATTTTCAACTTCGGGTGAGTGGCTTGACAGCGCCCTAAATTTTTCTACAACAGTGAATGGCCATATGGCAAGTTAGAATGATCAGGTTTAAACTCTTAGAAGTTGATGCCTGTAGTGAACGTAATACCTGTAGTGAATAATTGAAATCGGCATGGAAGCCATTGAATATTTTACCAATTTAAACTAATTTTGACGCTTATACGAGAGCAAATAATAATATCGATATAATTCCTTCCTATCTCAAAATTGCATTTTTTAACGTTTTCAGGCAAAAACTTGAATTAACTGAGTTCCTGACTAATCACGATGTTGATGTCATGTTTCTAAGTGAAACGCATCTACGGCCTAGTGAGAAGTTTAAAATTCATGGCTATCGTATTATTAGAAATGATAGACTCCGAGGCAGAGGACTGCAATTCTTATAAAAAAATCATATAAAGCATAAAACAATAAATTTGCAGAGTACTGCTAGGATAGAATATAGCGCAATACTTGTAAATAGCACCTCAAATGAAAATCTTCTAATTATAGCGGCTTATAACCCCCCGATAGATATTAATCTGCAAGACTTAGATATTCTTACGTATTTGAATTTTCCGAAGATCCTGGCCGGTGACCTGAACGCGAAAAATTGCTCCTGGGGAGCCAGAAGAAATAACAAAAATGGAAGACTACTTTTAAATTATTTAAACGCAAGAAATATTAAGCTTGTAGCACCTAATAAGTATACTCATTATTGGAGGAATAATGGAGACATCCTGGATATTTCTTTGTTCAAAGGAATTACCCAGACCCCATATTTAGAAGTTCTGGGGGAGCTTTCTTCTGATCATTTTCCCGTGATCTTAGATTTTTATGGGTTCTACCCTACTCCGCCAAAAATTCGCACTAAAGTCGATTGGAATCGTTTCACGGAACGTATGAATAATCTGCCCTGCAATCCCCTACTTAGAGACTGTGGTGAAATCGAAAGCGAAATCTACTCCCTCACCTTAAAAATTCAAAATGCTATCAAAAGTTCGTCTTGTGAATGTAAGAATTCTTACACTAGAAAACTCCCAGATGATATCCTAAATACTATCAAAGAAAGGAATACATTAAGGAAAAGGCATAATATCACTCAAGACCCTACCTTAAAAAGGCAAATTAATTATTTAAGCAGAAAAAGTTTCTAATGATATTAATGATTTTAAATCAAGCAGTTGGGAAGATTTATTGGATAACGTAGGCGCACATACAAACACAGTTTGGAAAGTTGCTAATGCTATGCGGAAAGAAAAGACGAATCATATCGCGCCGTTAAATCACATGGGCTTGACCCACCACTCCGAAGCGAATGTCTTCGCTGATACGCTGGAAGAGACTTTTCGGCCAAATCCTACGACCGACCCACAACACGAAGAGGAGATCAAAAATGAAATTACTCGTAATAACCAAGATTTTATTAAATTTTAATAAATAACCAATATTTTATTAAATTTGTTTCACCAGGTGAAATTCAGTGCATCATCAAAAGACTTGACATCAGGAAAGCCCGAGGTTTTGATGGAATGAACAATTGAGCCTTCAAAGCCATGCCCCCCCCCAACAGATGTTTCGTATTACTTGCTAACATTTTTAATGCGTGCATAAGAAACTGCTACTTCCCCTCTCAGTGGAAACACTCTATAATTATTACGATCTTAAAACCGGAGAAAAATCCATCGGAAGCTACCAGTTATCGTCCCATCAGCCTTTTACCGGCGATTGGCAAAGTATTCGAAAGAGCTCTTAACTCAAGAATCGCAAATCACCTACAACGCCTTGTTCTCTGATCGACCCAGCGCAGTTCGGCTTCAGAAAGCACTACAGCACGACCCATAATGTTGTGGAATTTATTTCCAGAACTTTCTTTCACAAGACAGGAGTTGCGGCGTGTTTCTTAGACCTGGAGAAAGCGTCCGACAGAGTCTGGCACACGGCCTGATCTATAAAATCAATAATTGCATGTTCCCCACCAGTTTTGTGAAGCTCATGATTTCTTATCTGAAGAGAAGAACTTTTCAAGTTCGGATTGAAGATACTCTGTCACAGAAGAAAGTAATACAAAGTGGGGTCCCGCTAGGCTCAGTTATCGCACCAAAGCTTTTTAATATTTTTATTAATGACTTACCTAATTCATTGGGGGTCTAAAACACTAAAATATGCAGATGACATAGTGATTTTGTCGCAATCAAGAATCAAGAAGTTACAATCCCTGCTCCGGGAGTTGCGTATTGAAGACATGGTACAATTTGGAAAGTATTTATGGATGATGCCGCGTGATTTTGATTTTTTGCTAAATTTAGATTGCAGCAAAATTTTAAAAATTTATGCTTTTCTTTTGTGTACTGAGTGCGCAGATTACTCCTTTTATTTATTTATTTTTAATTTCATTTTCTGGCACTCCTATTTGTGCACTTAAATCTTGAAATAATAAAATAACCATGTTTCAAAAAAAATAAGTAACTACTGTGCTTTAAATCAAAACCTTTATTAATGAATAAATAAACAATAATGTTATGAAAATCAAACCAGTATAAGTAAAAAGTAGTAATAAAGAATAAAGATTACTAGTTTACAAAGCAACAGTGTAAGTTCAGTGCAGAAATTTCACATGAGAAATATCATAAAGGTGATATGCTTAAGTAGTTAGTTCTTAAGTAGTATATTTACTGAACATTAAAAAACTAATATCAGCATAATTAAATAACTAATACAGTTTGAAAACTATGATCATGTGACTCTATCAGTTAATCATCTAATAAAATTTAGTAGTATTGTATTAAATTGGGCTGTAATTTGTTTACGCAAAACTGAGTCTGTGACTTGAGACTTTTTTTTGAGCTGGTATGTAACTACTAAACTTTTCACCAGTAGATCTAAAACACGTGCCAAAGGCCATACGGAAAATATAAAGAAAGCGTTAAAATTCAATAAACACCACACCCGTAGGTGAAGAAATAAAAGTGACTTTTAAGTCATGCAGTTCGAATATAGTGATGGAGAAACGAAATTAAAAAGGCCTCGCAGGCGCAGAAAGTCCGAAATTATGAAGAAGGATTGAACCCATGATCTCGAAGTGCCGAGAAAACTTGCTCTGCTCTTTACCAGTAGGCTACGATCTCTTATGTAGGATCTGTCAGAAAAGCTATGTACTTCGTCATCTGATTAAATCCATTTTCAGCGAAGTCAATGAGTCTTTGCGCTACTTTAAATCCAGCCCCGTAATTTCTAGAACGGAGATTTCGCTTCCTGAATTTTTTCAATAAGTGTGACCACAGTTTCAAACAGTCTCTGAATATGCTCATCTAGTACCCATGACATGGCATCATTAATAGTTTTTGGAACTTTTTTGGGGGGAGTTAAAGTAGTTTTCACCCCGAATAGAAAATGAAGTAATGGGGAACACAAAGCTTACCAAAATAAGAGAAACCTTTAATTTTTTATTTTTAAAATTTACATTACTCGTGTCCCACAACACAACATTTTCTCTATAGAAATCTCTATTAGTTGAAAAATTTGAGTTTCACTCCGACGAGGACGGTCGCTCGCTTTGCGATCTCCCGCCGACACAGCCTTCATCCATGGAATTTTGATTCTTCGCAAACAAATGCTTTACCTTTGGATACTCCAAACGTGCAACCATGTACAGAGAGCAATCCATCTGATGATGATACCCAAGACGACCGATCTAATCTTATCACTGAATTTTACGGACTCAAAACTCAGTTTGAAGCCATTCAACAGCAGAAAATGTTTCTAAAACGAACTGGAGCCTCCCTGGATACTTCTGGATACCAACAACTAGACCTAGCGGGTAAGACACTCTTTAATAAGATCAACGACATTGCAAACCGACTTAATGTACAGATTTTCCAACTCCCTGCCACCTTACAAGAATTTCAGCAATTATTAGAAAACGAGAAAATTGCCAAAATGGCCGCCGAAAAAGAAGCTCTTCTCCGCAAGGAGAAACTCAAGGACAATTTGAAACCTGTTTCTCGCACGCATAGCGTAAAGAAGCACCTGGTACGTCCGTACAGATGTGATTCATTCGGACCTAAATATTAAACCTGTAGATTACCATATTAAAAAGCTTAGTCGAAATTTATTCCTCAAAATTGAACAGATTGATAACCGAGCACTTCAGCAGATTCCAGCATACGATCCTGCTATTCGCAGCTCACAGAAGAGACCGAGAGCCGTGATTGGCCGAGAGTTTGGCATCTATCCGCCATCCAAAAGGGCAAGACACGCCCTCTCAACTCCAGTTCCAGCCCCCGCGCCATGAAGGAAGGACGTCTCTTCAGCGAGCTGCCATATAATTGCTTATTCCATCTTTTTCTACTGCAATCAAGATCTTCAAGCAAAGTTATCAATCTGTTTACTTAAGAATCACATCTCCCGCAGATTTTAAATCTGCCTAAGAATATTTTCATCGCGATCCCAGTAATTATTTGCACTCTCCAACACAAGCCACATGCCAATGAGCCTATTAATCGTAAACTCTTTCCTATCCGCTTTTCGCTTTAGTGTTTGTACTGTGTATAAAAAAATTATAAAAAACCAAAAAAAGTATAAAATATAAAATACAAAAAAAAATTATAAAAACCTAAAAAATTTATGATACTTAAGTTTTTGTATTCTCATCTCTATCCCTAAACTTTCTCGAGCCTGTGGCTCCCTCTATTGAGCATCAAGTAAATCACTTATGCCAAATTTTTCCAATTTCTGCTCACTTTTAGTAATTCTGATGTGGAGGTAAATAGTTTTGAACCATAGGCACTCCGAAATTTGCAAATCATTGGCATTGGCGTAAAGAAGCAAGCAGAAAGACCAGTTTCGACTCCCTCCGCTCAAGATACCACTACTGCCTCCAGCAGAAAAAGAAAGACTGCGAGCGTAGATTCGGAGGGCTTTATTACCCCCGCATCACGCAAACAGGGAAAAACTCCAGAAATCATTACAATTGATGATAGTAACCCCACTGAAGTAATTGCAAATTCAAAAAATATTGTTTCTAAAAACAAATATGAAAGAATTAAAGAAAGCCTCTTGGACAGCGGTCGCAGTCCTGCCAAGGGAAGCTCGATAATCCCCCCCCTGTTAACGAGGAAACTTCAGGAGGAGAAACTAGTACGGCGCAGTCACAGAGCGCTCCCCCCCCTCCACAGCAGCCCTCCATTCCGGCTATTCACGTTAAGAGCAGCAAACAGTGGAGAACGCAGATGACTTTCCTGCGAGAAATCGCCCCTAATATCAAGTGCGTTCTCACTGGACCTTTTTTAAAATTATTTGTTCAAACAGAACTAGAATTTAGGGAGGTTACACGATGGATGCGGCAGGCCGGCATCCAATTCAAGACTTTTGATCTAAAGCAGGACAGGCCTATCAAAATTGTTATCAGAGGCCTCCCTAAAGAAACCGAAATCGAGGACGTCAAAAATGAAGTGGAATCATGGGGTTTCCAAGTGCATAGGTGCGCCCGGTTGACTAAACCGCGCACTAGACACCCTATGCCACTTCTTTACATACAAATCCGACCTCATCCCTTCATAGACCAACTGTACAGTGTCTATGTAGGGCGCTGAGGTCAAATTTGAGGCTTACAGAGGCCGTAAAGGCCCTACTCAATGCTTTAGGTGCCAAGGATTTTTTCATTCTTCTGAAACTTGCACCCTTAACATCCGTTGTATGAGATGCGCTGGCCCGCACTGGGCAAAAGATTGCACATTAAGTGACGATCAACCTGCTTGCTGCTGCAACTGTGGAGGTAGTCACCCAGCGTCCTTTAAATCTTGTCCTCGTTACCCAGTACCAGGTAATAACAAAAAGAGCTCAAAAAAGAATGCTCCTAGGGCAGCTGCTCCTGCAGCCCCCCTCAGGGAACTACAAACACCCCAGCAAAAGCTGTACAACCAGCCACTGTGACTGCACCTAAAAGCACAAGCTCGCTGTCTTATGCAGCGACCCTAGGTAAAGGACCTACAGAGCCCCGACCCAAAAATCAGGGTCCAAATCCGGCGGCTATGGCGAATGTGCCTCAAATAGCTCCCCCGGTTACTCAAGTAGAAAGTGGAGACTCCGAGGATGTTTTCTCCTCTACTTTAAAATGCCTAATTGAAATCTCCCGCGATCCTGCGGTAGATAGGCATATTCTACTACAAGCCTTCCAAAGGGCCCTGCCAAAGCTTAGGCAGGCAGACGCTCTTACGAGGGCCTTCCTAATTTATGAAAGTTATATTATGCTTTCAAATTAGGATTTCTCGGCTATTTTAGACCCGTGTCTTAAGTTTTTCAGAGCTGTAACCTTTTACCATGGCCTTAAATTCAACTGTTCAAAACAAAGTTCAATTACCAACAGAGAACTTACCATGTGCACATGGAATGCAAACGGCCTCATCAATAAGATCGATGAGGTCAAAGATTTTATTGTAGTGCACGATCTTGACGTGTTATTAGTCCAAGAGACTCATCTTACCCCAGGGAGAACTCCAAAAATTGGGAATTATGACATGTACTCGACTGACAGGGTGTCATTAGCCAGGCGTGCAAGTGGTGGCACCTGTATCTACGTGAAGCGTTCGATTAAGCATCACATGATACCCCCTCCTGATTTAAGTATTTTGGAAGTGACAATTATCAAAATTTTCCTCCAAAACTCTCCCCCACTAACAGTCATCTCGGCGTACCTGCCTCCACTATCAACTGCACGTGGAAGAGGTACTTTTCCTGTCAGTGATTTTGATAAACTTTTATCATTATCAAATCACCTAATTATTGCTGGTGACCTAAATTCACGTCATACCGCATGGTTTTGCCCTAACAGGAACAGGTATGGCATTAGTCTAAATTCATGGTGCCAGAGAAACCATATACAGATCATAGCTCCTACCCTCCCGACTTACTACCCTGTTAGAAGGTCCCCTGCAGTTCTTGATTTGGCTGCCTTTTATAATGTCAATTTTAGACACGACATAAAAGTGATTCAAGACCTTGACTCTGATCACTATCCAGTTTTGATCACCCTAGATATCCAAAATCGTTACTGAAAATTACAGGAGCAAGTCTCTACAAATTGGGACGATTTTAGATTTATTTTGGAACGTACTGCTACCCCCCTATCAAAATTACTAGCAATTCGGATTTTGACAGGTGTTTACTAAATTTGGAGTCCATTCTCAAAGAAGCGAGAGCTGCGGCTTCAAAACCAATTTTCTATCCGGGTGTCAGACTCCCACCTGAGACTAAATCCAAAATTAAGCAGCGGAACTTTTTGCGAAAACTTTGGCAAAGGTCGCGTGATCCCAGTATCCGCGCCCAATTTCGCAAAATACAGAACGAGATAAGGACTGAAACCCGTCTCTTCAAACAGACGGAGTGGAAACACTACATTGAGTCCCTAACGACTGAAAACAATTCGATTTGGCGGGCTGCCGCTCGAATACGCAAACAATCCAGACACATTCCGCCGCTCCAAACGGCCGATGATGCACGGATGGCTTACACAGACACTGAAAAGGCAGAAGTCTTAGCCGACAGCCTTGTTACTCAATTCACTCCTAATAACGACGCCTACTGTAACCGCCCGGTTACTCAAGGGCGCATACACTCACGTGTTGAAGAGTTTTTAACACAACCTTTCACGCCTGAACTTAGGCCCACTGATCCTAAAGAGGTGATGGAATACATCAATAGACTGAAACCCAACAAGGCTTCAGGCATGGATTCTAACTCTAATCGCATGATTAAAAATTTCCCTGTAATGTTTATTGTTTGGATTACGGTCCTTATTAATTTTATGCTAAGGAGAAGCTACTTCCCCGACCGCTGGAAAATTGCAACGGTCGTCCCCATTCCAAAACCGGGGCAAAATCTAAACTTACCCGTCAGCTACAGACCAATTAGTCTGCTTTCCTCACTCTCAAAAGTATATGAATATGTCTTACTTAATCGCCTGAATGAATTCTGTCGAGATCAAAACTTAATCATCCCGGAACAATTCGGCTTCCGACCTAAACACTCCATGGTACACCAGTTACTACGTGTAGTGGAATTCATTCATAAAGGCTTTCGTAAGCGAGAGAATACTGGAATTGTCTATCTTGACATAGCTAAAGCCTTTGACAGGGTTTGGCATGACGGACTTATTCACAAGCTCATGCGACTTGGGTTTCCGGCTCACATCATTAAAATTATTAGCTCGTACTTAGCCGGACGAAGCTTCCGCGTACGAGTTAACCACGAACTCTCCTCTCCCCGCCCCATCCATGCTGGATGTCCTCAGGGCAGTCTTGTCTCACATCTGCTCTTCAATATCTATATCAACGACGTGCCTAAGGCACCTAGTATCGATTTAGCTTTATATGCAGACGATACGGCCATCCTAACTCAACATACCAACATCACCACGGTAATCTCTACATTACAGAGTTACCTTTCAGCCTTAGAACTCTGGCTCGGACTGTATAAAATCAAAATTAATGTCGCTAAATGTGCTGCCACTTTATTCATCCGAAGAAACATCCCTCGTTTAGATACTCTAATTTTCTTCGCTGAACCTATTCCCTGGGTTACTACTTACAAATACCTTGGTGTTTTACTAGACTCAAAATTAACTTGGTAACTTCACATTCAAAAAATTATTGCGAATGCGGAAGCTGTCAAAGCCAACCTGCGCCCCTTTTTCGCTAAAAATAGCGACCTGTCACTTGATAACAAAATCTTGCTTTATAAATCTATCATAAGGCCTATTCTCACTTACGCGAGTCCCATCTGGGGCTCAGCTGCTCTGACTAACCGTAAACACGTCCAAATTTTTCAATCAAAATTTTTACGGCAGATATTAAACGCTCCATGGTTCATAAGGAACGATGACATTCATAACGACCTCAAAATTATGCCCATTAATCGCTTTATACAGCGACTTTCGGAAAGATTTTTCAAAAACATCCATCTTGTTGGAAATCCAGTATTACATACCCTGCCGATATATGATCCTGCGGTTGCCTCTTCTAAAAAGCGACCCAGAGCAATCTTACAACCTGATTATGCTCAACTACCTTTTAAACGGCGTCGGTATTGGAATACAGGCGCCCAAGTGGATGCTTACCTCTCGTTCCTAAACCCCAACCAAAGAATCTGTAAGATTCTTTGGTTGGGGTTCTGTAAGAATCTGTAAGATTCTTTGCCCCAACCGCCCCCGCGTTAACAATGCGTAAGGGCATTGACCGGAGGAATCCTGTTCTTTAACTCTTTAAGAAGAGTCTTCTAACGTTTCTTTAACAAGGGACAACTTATCTCCGCAGCCGCACGCGACTGCACTTAATTTCTCAATAGCTTCTTAAAAGCTTCTTTTCCACCCGCTAAACGGGTTGCTTTCGACCCCCTAAGGGGACCTTTTAACGTCGCACTAAATAGCGACCAATAATTTTCTTCTCCTCCTTCAGTGTATAACACTGAACTGCTACTAGAACCCGCCCAACGGGTTTCACCCCCAGCCCTTTTTGCCCAACTCTCCGGATTGCTTGTCCTAAGGATTTTATTTTGCTGTTGATATCAAGAATCAAGGAAATGTATTGCACCTTTTTATTATTTTCAAAACTTTTTGAATGTTGACTCCTCTCTCAAAATTTATTCCTGGCCCTTTTTAAACACAAAATTTAATTTAAAGACTTTCTAAGAGTTTTCCTTTTTTCTCATGCGGAAGGCATTATCTGAAAAGCTTTTATTTTTTATAATTAGGCTTCAAAATTTTCCCTTATTAGATGAACCCCTCTTTTGATGTAATTATTCTATCTCTGATGATGTGGAGTTAAAGGCCTAGCCTAGCGCACTCCGTAAATTAACTTCCTTGATCCTTGAGCCTTGATCCGATTTTATCGTACGCTAGTGAGCCATCGTACGCTAGTGAGTTATTGTACGCTAGTGAACACCAGTTCTGAAATCGCGACAGAGAACATGACAGATTTTTGGCGCATGTGCAGATCCTTAAAATTGTTGCTGTACGAGAAAGTCGGCCGAGAAAATCGCTTCGTATAGACGGGTCTTTACAGCATTTTTCCTGTAACAAGATTCTGAAATTACGAGACTAAATATACCCAAGTCCCATATTGTCAAGATATGCAACTGTTAAGGTTTCCATCTTATGAAAATTCATGTTATTGTTAAAACTTGAGTTTGAAGTTCATTTCAACCCTATGTCACAGCCCATGGTTTGCGTAGCGGTTTCGGCCACTACACCACAGCAGCAATATTAAAATTGGTGGCAGCGTTTAGGGATTTTTCCTGAGAGTCAATTCAGGAACGAACATTTCACCTGTGGACTTCAGCTAACATCCTGCGTTGCTTTCCGTACATCTCGTTGTGTAAGTGTTCCGCATCGTCGAATGGAAGTTCCAGAAAGGTGCCAGAAGTTTTAAAGGACTTTATGTGAGCAGTCAAGACTTTGTTCACAAGAATGATCTAATTTTGCGTGCAAGGGCAGTTCGCATGGTGAAGCCTCTTCAGAAAGTGACAGTCTGTCAAAAGGGAACGCCGAAAGAAGCGTGACCTAGTGCCGCAAAATAGTGAAATTTCCCGGAATAGTTGGTGTATCCAAGTTAGTGCCAGGAGAATCATCGAAGGTGTGTTCAAATTGGTGAGCACCATTTTTTGTGATTTTGGAGAATTATGCCAGTTATTCGAGATTAGGCTGATTTTGGATATAGCTCTGTGACTGATTGGTGATCAAAAGTTTTCTTGTGGTTATTGAAAGTATTCTTGTGGTTACTTTTGCTGAATAGAATTTAACTGTTTGTTCTACTGTTATAATAAATGTTTAAATTGTTTGAAGTGTTGTAACGTTATGCTTTATAAAAGCTTAGTTTTTAAATCAGTTCAGAGTTAGAGGACAATATTTGTATAGTTGAGATAGCTCAGAAATAGTTGCATCTTAATAAGCATTTTTGTTTTATATTTTGTATGTATGTCATAGGCTAAATAGTTAGAGATCATTGAGTGGTTTAGGCATTTACTGTTCAAAATTATCATAATGCAGAATGAGCATAAATGTATCATATTTCTCGCAATGTGAAAAACAGTACTACCTGGAGCCATCAAATTTTGAATCACGTAGTCCTCCGACAGAACATGAGCAATGTGGAAGCCCGAATTTGGAATTTGGAATTGTTTTATTATATATTTCATATTATATAAAACTTTCGATTAACAAATTCAACAATTTTAAAGCGAGGATTCGTAACACTATACGAAAAAATCTGATCTGTACACCACATGACTTCCTTGTACGGAATATTAAATTATACGCATTTTTTCTAGCATTTCATTTAAACTTATTGAATTAAATCTACTTCCCCGACAGCGCATAAACCACAATAGAAGAAATGCATTCTTTAAAATTCACTGTAGTATTTGTATTACCATATTTCATTCATATTATAACTCATAATGCACAAAATTTATATCATTTAAAGAATAGCATTATCTAATCGTTGCCACATGTTCTATTCAAATACTATAATAAAGCTAGAATGATGTATAAAAGAAATTAAGCAAACAAAACAAAAAAGAAACAGTTTTTCACAGACGATTGAGTATTTCTCATTCAATTAATTCACTTCTCACTTCGCGAGAAGGCAAAAATACATAAAAACTCAAAATATCTATATTAAAAATTACGAAGTAAATTTTAAACACTTATTTCCTCGAAAACATTCCAGAAAGAATTGAGTATCAAATGTAAACAATCAATGGCCGCCATAAAGAAAAAGGCTTAGCGGAACTTAAACAACTTTAAAATTGTTGACAATTCTAAAAATATTGCATACAGATTTACTAAAGGCATAAAAACCTTAACCGGAAGATAAAAACAACATAATTCAATCATTTTTAAAGCAAAAAATGTACAATTTACAAACATATAAGAGTAAAGAAACTGAGATCACTGAGCCGGGTAACAGAGTGGATATATTTATAAATATATTTATATACGTTTCGGGCGGCCGATTGCAACCAAAATACGAGGTGCACATCTACATGTTATAGTAGTCCTATATACAAAATTTCAACGTTTTGAGGCTACTCATTTTTGGTACGTATGTACACATTCAGTGACTTTTGAATTAGTATTTGTTCGGCGTGTTATTGTGTCTTAATTACCCTTTACATAGTATTCATTTTTTAACAATGTATGTCTTTTTCCAGAGATTACTACCTAATTCCTGATTTATATTTTAGATATAAATTAAATGACAATCGAAGGAAATATAGCCAATTTTTTCCTTATTAATGAAATTATTTTTCCAAATAAATGCGAAACCCTATTTTTTTACTCAAATTACTATTTTTAGTGGAAAATGCAAGCAAAATTGGAAGAATTAAATCTAAAGCTTTTAAATACTATTAACATTGATGAAATTATGAGTGCAAAGAAAGGGCAGAAAAATTTGCTACTATGAGTATAATTATGTCTTTATACATGTTGTTGAAAAATTAGACGAATATTTATAGCTTTTTAAGGGAATTCTACTTAAAATACTACTGGCCGAATTCCCATTTCATAGGAGAAAATGTTTTGGAACAGCCAAGGAATTACAGAATGAATTCTTATTCGTTATATATATTTCAAAATTGATTCTTAAATTAGGGAATTGTAAGTTTTTAAATTTTATATTTAAAAATTTAATTCCTTATACGTTTTTATTGGAATAAATATGCAATAAAATTACGGGAGAAATTTATAAACTTTGAGTGATTTTTCCAGATATTCTCTAAGAGTTAAGAAATTTAGTTAAAAATTAACAATTTTCAATTAATAACGAAGCACTCTACACATATCTTTATTATACTTTTGCTTTCGTACGGTTCATAATAGATAGAATGCACACAGAATCTATGATAACGTGATAAAATATATTTTACCAAAAGAAACACTTCACAGTTTTGAAACTTTTCACAGAAATAGCAGTACAGGTCATTTTATATCACAGAGCTCTATCAGTAGTTACGCTTCAAACCACTAGAAACGTTAAACACAACAGAATGAAAATGCGCATCTAAAAGGCAAAGCCCTTACGGATATCTCAATACTACGAAGACGTTCTGAACTTACAATTATCCAAACTGAGAAACAGACGCTCTCTTATATAGTTTTCCTCCGACTTCCGAGAAATTTTTGGTACTTTCTATTTCTCGAAATTACTGGAAGGCATATGAGGGCCGGGTACGGTTATAGCTAATAAAAGAATCAATTACTGTAACTCAATTACATTACTAAAGTTATACAGGGACAGGACAAAAATGTAGCCAAATATGGCGACAAAAATTAGTTGCCGAGAGATTTGACAGCTTGGCGATATTTCACCAAATTAGCGAGAAAGACATTTATTCAATGTTAAATAAACTTGTCCTTGTATTATTATTTTTCCGAAAGAGCGCCGTTTGTGTCAAGCTTTTTATGTTACACTAGCCGCTATGCGTCCAGCCTTCGTCTGGCTTTTAAACGTACCGAAAAAATGCCTAAAAAACACACCTGGGACCAATGGCCGCGTAAGTTCTTCCAACTTTTTTCTCTTTGTTAAGATTCCAAACCTGCCTTACATACGGCCATGATGTATCTCCCGAAAAACATATGCATCTTGAATTTTTAGCAAACTGATTGCATGAGATGTGCATTAAACATTTATTAAAGCATAATTTATATCCCCCTTCTTAACCACCACCATAACTATATAAAAATTATATAAAAATTCTACAATAAAATTAAAAATTTTTAAAAAGTTTCATACTCGATAGTTTGAATGATTCTTTTTCTGAAATATTGAAATGTTATGATACTTTAGGAATCTTCTGAGAAAATGTGTCAGCAGTCACATCGCAGCCATTTAACTTAACAGAACATAGCATTTAATAAAAAATTTAACCAACTTTCCGTTGAAGAAAAAAAATCATGCGAAACTTTTCAGTATCTTACAAACAGTCAAATAAGCAAAAAATAACATGAAAGAAACTCAAAAAACACAAAATTCCGCTCAGAATTTTACTCTGCAGAACAACTTTATAAAAAAATCAATAAAAATGTATTATATATATATATAAATCTGATGTGTACAACACATGACTTCCTTGTACGGAATATTAAATTATACGCATTTTTCTTGCATTTCATTTAAATTATTGGATTGAATTAAATCTACTTCGCCGATATCGCATAAACCACAATAGAATAAAGGCACTCTTTAAAATTCACTCTATTTGTTTACCGTGGCGCTAGATTCACTTAACAGTATTATATTTCGTTCATATTATTATAACTCAGAATGCAAAAAATTTATATCATTTAAAGAATTATCTAATCGTTGCCACATGTTCTATTCAAATACTATAATAGAGCTAGAATGATGTATAAAAGAAATTAAGCAAACAAAACAAAAAAGAAAGTTTTTCACCGACGATTGAGTATTTCTCATTCAATTAAATCAGTTCTCACTTCGCAACAAGGTAAAAATACATAAAAACTCAAAATATTTGTATTAAAAATTAACGAAGTAAATCTTAAACACTTATTTCCTCGAAAAAATTCCTGAAAGGATTAAGCATGATTTAATTTGCAATAATAAATGAAGGCGTTATCTTTGTTGTTGCGAAGCTAAGTTTCTCTAGATTGGCAACAAATCCACTAGTCTGCTGTTTCCAATGTAAACAAGCAATGGCAGCCATTAAAAAAAAATTATTAGGCTTAGCGGCACTTAAACAACTTTAAAATTGTTGATAATTCTAAAAATATTGCTTAAAAATTTACTAAAGGCATAAAAACCTTAACCGGATGATAAAAACAACATAATACAATCATTTTTAAAGCAAAAAATATACAATTTACAAACATATAAGAATAAAAAACTGAGATCACTGTGCCGGGTAACAGAGTGGATATATATATAAATATATTTATATACGTTTGTTGTGGCCGATTCCAACCAAAATACCAGGTGCACATCTACATGTTACAGCTGTCCTATATACAAAAGTTCAATGTTCTGAGGCTACTCGTTTTTGAGTTATGCGAGATACGTACGTACGTACAGACGTTCGTACAGACGCCACGAAAAATTCTCTTCAGAATTCATTTTAAAGCAGTTTTATAATTTTTTTTGGAGGAAACGAGTCTTTTATTCTGTTCTTACGTACAGATATCACGCAAAAACATCGTTAAATTGCATTCGATAGCGGTCAAAATGGATATTTTCGTTGAAATATGCTGGCTGAAACTTTTCGCGATTACAGTACTTCCTTTTTACTTCGTACAAGGAAGTAAAAAGGACAATGAAATATGCCAATCTCTTAAAACCAATGACATAAGAAATGCGATGAAAAATTGTTACCAAACCCATATTTCTAAAAGAATGGAACTATTCAAAATGAGGCGATTTCATCAAAAATCTATCAACAACAATAAGAAAGGAAAATTGTTGCCAAAATCACATTTTTAAAGATGTGAGATGTGAGATGTGTACTCGGAAGCTTCATTTAAAAAAAAATTTTTTAATACAAAATATTATCATTTTTCCAAAATTCTTTTTGTAAAAGCAGTCGCAAGGATGAAAGTTTGACGTGTCCAAAAATCAAAGAAAAATAAACTACATTTTTAAAAATAAACTTTTTTAGGAAAAATCCCGTTGAAAAGGTGTTAAGCTCACTTTGTTAAATAAATTCGTATTTAATCGATTTATTGAAACACGAAATTTATTTTAACTTCGTAAAATAGCTAAGTGCCTACGTTTCATGACGATGTGAAAGTGGAGTGTGTAGAGTAAAATCTCGCTTTCCTATAGCCCATTATGTCTGAAAATGGCACGATTTCGTCACAAAACATAAAATTAAAAAAATTCTAATTCAAATTTCGAAAAAATCGCTTCGGGGTGCACTGGCTCTTGTCTAGATGCACCTATGTAAAAAATTTCGTAGCCCTGAGTCTATTAGCTTACGCGCAGCGCGAACGAAAGACACACACACAGACAGACTCTTTCTTTTATTATATGTAGGGATTATACAAAAAGATGCAGCAATTTCACATAAAAGTTCAACAAAATTATCGATATATATACAATGTATATGGGAAAGGACATATCGTAACAGTATTACATTTCTTTCAAGTATAAATATCTTAGTAAAACGATTAATACTGTCTTGTTGATGCCCATTACTTGAATTACCGAAAAGTTATGTGAATGGTAATATATTACATAGGCAATTGTAGTCCAAATATAACCGGAACTTCATTTTTTTTTTTTTTTTTTTAACTTTCTCAAATTCGGAAATTCCAGATTCTTGAAATGTAGACTGTCTAATCAATAAATTCGCAAAATCCTTCTTCAAGTATTTTTCAAGAACAAATATATCATTCAGATTAAAAAATGTTTAGACTATCTAAAATTTGAGATGTTTAACAGCGTGTTGAAGGAAACTAAATTTGTCTCATACAAAGACGTTATTTAGCTGTTTTACTCACACAGAAAATGAAAAACTGATATTGTAAAATTCGTGGATCAAATAAGACTGAAAAACAGTATTAACAAAACTGGTAATATCACTTTTAACTTGCTTATATGGAACCATTATTTAAAGTTTATTGAATTATATGAGTGATATTTAGTCAGACTAATGAACGCCCTTAGCTGTGATAGCTTAGATGCTGCACAGGCCGAAAGACATGGAGGTAGGAAAGGGAGGAGGGGCCAACCCGCGCTAAAAGTGAAGCACTGCTTTGAAGCTTGGGTCACCAGATGGGGAGTTCTTTGTTTATATTCAGAAGCTCGCTTGACAAGATTCTGATAGTATTCTGATAGAACACACGACAGTTCCATAGAAATCGAAAAAACGACACTTTCGCATGAAAGAAACCTTAATAGTGTGATGGATAATAGCAATTTGTATAGTTTAGTGACATTTACGCAAAAATCACATCTTGGTTATTTTTCGATAACTAACAACAGCGATTTTGATTATAAATTTGTTTTATAAAATTCTAAGCTGTTGCACTACAAAAATATAGATTTTAAGAAAAATGTTATGCTTAAAGAATGAAAAATACCTTACGGTACATTTAAAATTGTATACGTCTTTCGATACCCTTGATAGAGTATTCGATACTTTTATTTTATTTTCCAAACGTCAAAATGTTTTAAATAAAACAAATTTTTTCACATCCATATATTATTGTAACATGTACCTTTTAAAATTTTTTAGAGGAGAGGCTTTACTGCTGCTCATTTTAAACCCATCGTTTTAATTTTATATATCTGAAAAATAATCACTTTGGAAATAATCACGTTTTACTTATTTGGGTTAATTAAAAATAAAATTACCATCAAATGCTGCAATCCTCGTCAAAATTAATAAATATACACACAGATATGCCAACAAGTTAGCTTTCCCTTGATTTGGAACCACACATTTGTTTAAAATTATGTACAGTTTTACACGAATGTGTAGAACAGAAAAGGGATACATTTGCGAATTTGGCGGAAGTACCATGTACGGTCAAGATGATGTGACCATGTGAACGTGCTACATCATCAAAACAGCTTATTAAGAATTTGAAAATAGGGTAATCGACGCAGGTGAAAACATTTGTATATCCTGCCAAAGGAGGTCCGATCATGAATGGTCCGATCAGAACGTAATAAAGAGTTTTGGAATATGTATTGTTGAAATGAAGGGTAAAAAAAATCTGATAAGTATAATTAAAAGAATTATTCCCCTTACATTTTATAATAACTCAGTTACAAGTTTTAAATAATACTAAAAAAAAAAAAAAAAAAAAAAAAAAAAAAAAAAAAAAAAAAACTTATTTTATTTCCTTTCAGAAATGATCAGAGAAAGGCAAGTACTATTTAAAGTATTTCGCTAATTCCTAATAATTCTCTAATTTAAAATGAACCGAATAGAGCATTAATTATAAATTGACTTACATTTTTCGATTTAAAAGATGCCCCAGAAGCCAAAAAATCATGTCATATTTAAGAAAGTATTTTAGGAAGAAGCTCTATAAATAGAAAAGAAATAATGAATAATTTTAGTATTAATAATACAATAAACTTTCATCTTAATTTTTGTACCTTAACCGAATAAAATCGAATTACCTTAAATTTTTTTTCTAATGTATTTAACGAAAACTTGTGAAAATATTTCATTCAAATTAAACCATTCTGAGAAAACTGTCCTGTGAAAAGTATAGCATTTAATTCCGTTCAGAATGAAATGTTGTTTAAAAATATGTTGTTTTCACATACTTAGGACTCTGAAGTGTTGTAGAAAAAGAAAATATGTACATTTATATGTATATTTACGACGTAATTACAAAATATTTACATCCGAACGCGTCAAATCCCATTGAACTCAATGGTAAATGGCCCAATGTTTTGGTCACCACGTAGGGATCGCCGGTGCTTCAGAGCAGGGTACGGGAGAAACTTGTCTAGGGCGACTCCATCTTACTTCCTACCTCCATGCCGAAAGATTATTTATTCCCATTACCTAACACTGCACATCTTTCTTAGAACTATTGGTAAAGACGTTAGGGATAATTGATTGCTTAGCTGGATAGTTTATTCAAATTCTTTACATTTCACGATCTATTCTATTCTTCCTAGCAATTTCTCATAAAGCCATTGCCTAGATCAAAATGTGCATACTGAAAATTTTCAGTTGTTAGGAAAGAAAAATGCAAACACAGTAGTTCCCAGAAAGTAAGCAGCCTTCCCAGAAAGTAAGCAGCCGTCCCAGGAAAAGTTAGCTTAACCAGCAATTACTTTAAAAATCGTTGAGAATTCAAGTAGATAGGTAACTATATGAACTGATATAACGAAACATAAATTATTTTAATGAATAAAAATATATATATACGTTCTGATTTGCTAACAAAGTAGTTTGAAAACGTATGTATGTAGATATGAGTTTCATATCAATATTCTGAATTACTTGAAATTACTTTGAGATAATTGATTTAATTTTTTGTAAAGGAATTCTCTAGGATTGTGAACTTAACTATTCCGGATATAGTCGTGTAGAATTGTATCTTCGCAGCTTAATTTTAATAGCAATTCAAAATACTACAACAACTGAAAATCAACACTAGAAAGATAGTTCACCCCGCAAGAATAGTAACAGGATTGTAAGAGCAAAACTATTGTAATGTAAGCATATTACTATCCAGTTTGTATGTACTTGATAAAATAATATTGTAAAGCAGTTTAAAATGACATTGAAAATCCAGTCAATGTATAAATGAATTACAAGTTTATTTTCATTAACTCTGTAAAAGTACTGTAAATATGAATTCAGATAATGTTTAAATGTATACATAACTGTCATAATTTTGTGTATCTATCACATGTAACTTGTACAAGAAAATGCTTGTAATTAACATATCTATGCTTATTACACAGCCCTTGTATGCCCATGTAATATTTACATTTATATTTTTACACGGAAGAAATATTCCTTTCTGCCGGGATGACTATTAACACTGTAAGATTTTTACGACAAAGTCAGGTCAGTAGTTATCTCAGGCGGCGCTCAGATAGAGTTGTATATTTCTTTCACTGATTCGCATCAACCCGAGGTTTAAGGGTTAGGTTAGGTTAGGTTATTTAATTACCGCAAAGCCTCGAGGGCTATCTGCCTAAGGAGAGGGATGCCTTCGTGGAGGACTTTCTAAGGGAAACTGGCTCGTATACACGTTACACATGGGGAAAACCACGAAAACACCATGCAGCCAGCCCGTTTGCGGGATTCGAACCTCGAACCGAACTACCAGTGTTCAGCGACTTTACCGCTCGGCCGCTGGTGGGCCCGAGGTTTAAGGGAAATAGGGGAAAGTGCAGAATCGCCCACTGCTTTGTGCGTTTTTAAGAATTGCACATACTCGGTATCCATGCACACATCGACCTATTTTCACTTAAAAAACATCCCAGAATTGCACAAAAATGGCATTGCGCACTCTCTTGACTTTATCCATGTACACATCGACCTATTTTCGCTTAAAAAATTAAAGAAAGTTGACAAAAATCCAATTCTTCTTACTCTTGTAAAAAGCGCCAAACAAACGCCAATCAAATAAGTGGGCGATTCTGCACTTTAGCCGGGAAATATTGAAATCGTGTATGAAAACTTCTTTCCTGCCTGGACGCGAAAAATAGGAAATGAAAGCAGTAAGGTTTTTCAAAATAATAATTGCTTCGAAATGTTATCCTGAATATACACAAAATAACTTTGTTTTGTGAGAAAGCAGATAAACGAAATAAAAGAAGGTACTTACATGTTAACGGTAACCCCTTTTTGTAATCTCATTTTTCATCAACAACTTAGGGTCGAATTTTAATTCTTATTATTCAAATACTTTAAATTTGTTTGAAATTCTGATGTTCACTTTCTTCCTCAGATTCACAGCCTGTTACTGGGAGCTGCAATAACAAGGGCAGGCTCGGAATTGAAAGATACAGCAAATTATCCAGCATTTCTAGATTTCTGTACGCTGCTGATAGACCGTAGATGCGACCTCAATGCTGCTGATTGGCAGGGTCGGACTGCTCTGCATCTTGCAGTTAAAACAAACCAAGAAATACTTGTTCGAAAACTTCTTATTTCGGGAAAGGATATCGACATCGAGAAACGTGTGACAGCGAAGGCTTTACACCATTACGCTATGCATGTGAATATGGATACAGGAGACTAGTGGATTTACTCATAATTTCCGGAGCTAGTTTACAGGACGAGGATTGGGAACCTGTTTTCGAAACTTGGAGTAAACTCAAAATGTTAAAGGAGGAACAGAGAAAACTATACAATTATGTTATTGATAATTCGAAGCAGTGTCTTAGGTTAGAAAACCTGTGCTACATAACTATAAGAAAGAACATCAGAAATGTCGGAAAAGATGCTATTAAACTCAGATTACCTCCATTATTAGTACAACGCCTACAACTTAAAGAATAATGGAAATATGTAAGATGGTTTATTGGCATATTCATACAAAAGATGTTTATAAAATCGAACATGCTGCGTCATCTCTAATTGTCTGTAAATTTCTTAGCTCAAAAATTTAATAAAACAGTGTAATCATAAGTGTTCATTTTTTCCGTCAAAAGAGTGGATCATTTAATTCCTTTGTTACATTGAAACAGCATTTCCTGTTCATTTCCACAAAAGTTGTTTTACGTTTATAGCAGCACAAGTAAGCCATCATAAGGGAATGTATATATTCTAAGTTTATGAAAGCAACAACAACAAAATAAAAATCAAAGTCTATTGATTTTGTAAACAGTAAAAAAGGTAGACTAAATGTTAGCTAAAATAGCACATTGATGTATAAATGATGCAGTTACTGAAGCAAATAAGAATCAACGCAATTCGCGTAAGCTTTCAGGAGTACTTTGTAGACTTTAACAAATTCTTATATTTATTCTTGTTTGCTTTTCTTAATTTGATAATTTTTTGTTTTTAATTAGCTTTTTAACTTGATAAATTTTTAGAATTCAATAGGAATAAGATAATAAAATAGTTATGTGTAGTGAAATTCATTATTAAAACCTGTAGTGAGCATTAATTTCAAATTTTTGTTCTAAAGCAATATGTTAATTAGATATGAGTTGAGTGGCATTTTTATTTAAAAATTTACCTAAAGAAAGTGCAACTTGTTGTCAAATGCTATAAAGATCCGTGGAAACAAAATTAACTATGATAAACGATAAATCGGTGATTCATTCAATACATATAAAACACAAATTATTTAATATGTACGTATAGAAGGAAATTAACAAAAGGTAACGCGATTGAGCAGAAACTTATTTAATATATCTAATAATTATTTTACTTAGAACAAGTATGTAAGCAATTTATTTAAAATAACATGCATAAACATGCGATAAAATGCTATGTATTATTATATTTAATACAATTTGGCTAGACATTTATTAAAAATATGAATACATATAGCAGAAAATTCATTTTCTATATAACGCTTCTAATGGTTCACAGTTCAGCAAGTGCTGCAAATAATGCTTAAATATCAATTTGCAATTAAAAACCACATATTGTCACAATGCGATTAAAAAACGCCACGTAGATTATAAGGTATTTCTCCCACCTTCCTAGCGTGCCTTCGTGGTGTAGTGGTACTGCACGCTGGGCCGGTATTCCAGAGGTCCGTGGTTTGATTCCCGGCGAAGGCGGTTGCTAATTTTTCATCTCTTTTGCTTCCAAAAATAACCTAATGTTTCCACAGTGGCGCCCGAACTAAAAGGGTGTTAGGTGATTATTCTCCGCACCCAGGATTTGGCGATTGGGTCCCCTAAAGACCCCAGTCGCCCTTTAAAAGGGGGAGTATATAGCTATTTCTCCCGCCTTCGTGGTGTAGTGGTTCTGCACGCTGGGCCGGTATTCCAGAGGTCCGTGGTTCGATTCCCGGTGAAGACTTTGTTAGTTTTTCATCTTTCCTGCTTCCAAAAAATATCTAATGTCTCTACAAGATAACTAATTGTTGTTTGTTTCTTGGACATACGCAGATCTTTTAACTCTTTGTTTCCTGCACATGCGCAGATCAGTAAGCATGGGTTTCTTGACTGTGAAGAAATGCACTAATTCCACTCTCTTGCCAAGACCACTACTGAAGACAAGGTCTTTGGCCTACATTAATTAATGTGTCGAATACAGTATAAAGTCCAATATCTGGATTTGTCGGAACTTTAGCATTTCCGGATTTCGGAAATTTCCGATTTTATTTGATCAGTTTAAATCTAGTAAGATGACATCTACACATGACAATTCTGAGCTTTGCTTACTGTGTAAATCAGATAAAAGAATGCACCTTGCAGCAGAATTTAAGGGGGGCAAGTATTTTATAATCTGAGCACAAATCAGCGGAACTGAGGATAAGACAATTTTTAGAATTTGAGAAAGTAGGTTCTTAACAATTGAAATCAATCTCCTATTAATAAAATTCGTTTTTCAGTTTATAAAGATCGTATTATAATTTTAACTTCTTAACGAATCCTTAAGATTCCTTCTCAGTGTGGCTTAACATACATAAGCCAAACTGAGAAAGGGATAAAATTTCATTTTCAAGAACATGAATATTATGTCCAGGGCCGGGTTATGGGAACCGCAGTATATACAGCTGATTAGAACCTCATAACTAAAGAGACCGGGTAATGAGTAAATATTGTCAAAAATGGCTGAAATTCTCAATGAAAAACACCTCTCTGCTTCTGAAATCTTATAAATACTGAAATTCTATTTCAGAAATCCACTACGCGCTAAAACAAAGCCCTCTTTGTTGTCTTGTAAATATAACATCTCCATTTCTCATCCGTACGTTATCGTCTTAGAGCTGTTCTCTATACTAAGAAGAGACCTCAGGGGAAAATATTTGTTATAAATGAATGTAAACATGCAAGCAACAGATGAAATAGCAAAAGTAATTTCAACTTCTCTTACACCAGACAAAAACAATATTTAACCTACATTGCAGCTCCAGAAAACAGGGAAAAATCATTAAATTAGGAAAAGTATGACTTTCCCAATGCGTTATTAACTCAAGAGATCCAGGAACACAGCCAGATATTGCAGGCAATAATTTTAGGACTGTTTGAGTTAAGGAATTTCTATTAGATAATTATGATGAAAACTAAGCATTTCCCATAAGTTAAAATACAAGACTTTTTTTTTTTTTAAGGCTTCTTTTCTTGACTTTCAGGTGGTAAGAAGGTGAGGAGTAAAATGGCTTGCATACTGTGAAAAAAAAGGGGGGGAGTGCTAACCACTATTACTATAAAGTGTTCATTTCTAACAGCGGACTTCCTCAAGTTCCATTGGCCAGCTTCCCAACAGACCGATAGATGGCGCCACAGAAACCAGCAGGTAACCCTAAATTCCATTTCTGCGCCTACTTACGGAATCACCCATAGATGGCAGCACGCAAAAACGAGAAGATCACCTTGGGCGGCTTCTAGACTTTACTTTCTACTCCCTCGCCCAGTTTTCAAGGGACTTACTTGAGATATTTTTCTTCTTTTTCCTCCCTCCATGGGATCCATCCAGGAACCTTTCAACACCATGCCCATTGTGGATTTCCTTCAGGTTTACAGGGAAGTACTGCGAATGCAGTAGAACCTCTGTATCAACATAAATAAGTTCAGAAGAAGGCAAGGATTTTTGAAAATTCTCGTTAACCACAAACCATTTCGTAAAACCATACAGATCATGCCTGCAAATAGGAAAAAAACAAAAAAATGGTTTCTGAGCTTCCAGAATTCAAAACTAATGGAGCAGCTGAACAGATGATCAAATTGATAAGTAAGAAAAAAGGCTATGCTTTGTTTTCGAAAGATATTTTATATCCACCTAGAAGAGGATAGAGTTGTGTACATCGAGAGCGCAGCATTTCAGAGGGCCTTTCCTATGATTTTAGGCTAATTAATTATAAAAAATAATAATCAAATTTTGAGTCACAAAATGAAAGGCTCCACGGTTCAGTTCAAATGAGTCCTTTCTTCATAAGTCTGCAACCATCTGTATCATTATATTTTTGGTAGGAAAAAAAAATCCTCCTTTAGCAGGCAATCAAGAGAAGCTGAGAATTCCAGCTAACTTTTGAGAATAATTTGAGTTACTGTCCAAATATGATGCAGTGCTGAATAAGCATACTCAGCTAAAGAGGAAATTTGGAAGATTGGTGGCGTACCCTGGCCAAGGACATTCAGAATAAAATAGATTCATTAATTTCTAATAAAATTTCCTTTCTCACAAGTATATAATCAGAAACAAATGTTGTTCAAGAAAATTAATTAGCACGCTAAATTAAATCACAAAAGAGAATCTTTTGTGCTTTCCAAAAATGAATAATACTGTTTCTAGATTTTTTTTTTTTTTAATTTCATGAAATTGAAAATAGCTTTCTGAATGTCCTGACTAAATTACTTTTCATGTATTTTATCTGAATTCCCGATATGTTCGTAGAATTGCATGGCCACTCGTATGATAATGGGAAAAACATGAAAGGGAAAAAGAGAGACCGATTAGCTAACATTATTCAGGAAAAGCCATTAAATTATTACACTCCTTGCTCTACTTATAGCATGAGTTTGATTCCTAGCTCTCAATAAAATTATCAATAATTGCGATAAATTTCTTTAACGTTGTATAAAGGTTGTTCGTTTTATATTCTGTTCTGTGAAGCACTAAGAAATTTTGATCAGTGATATATACTTGATAATGAAACTGTTCTAAGTATGTACTATTCATGTTAATTAACCCATTTTATTATAAATGGAATCTATACTTTTAATCAATACATTTTACTTAATCAGCATTAGCCGTTTTGCTAGACGAAGTTAGATCGCACTTTTAAATTTGTGCCAATATTTAGTTATTATATTATATATATCTGTGGCCGCCGAGAAATCTCTAGTACCTTCCATTTCTGGTATTACTGGAAGGCCTATAAAAATGCACATAAGGGCCGAGTCGGTTACAGTTACATATAGGAATCAATTACAATTATTCAATTAAAGTATCAAATAACAATTATACAGGGACCGGACGAAAATGTCGCCAAATTGTCACCAAGTGTGCGACATTTGGCTAGTGCTTGGCAAATTTAGGGCTAAAATTGAGTTTTCAAAGCAAACTCCAGCTTGGCCATGTCTCGCCAATTTGCCTCAATATGGAAATAGATTTGCCCCTGTAATCATATTTTTCCAGCATAGCTTCGCTTAACACATCATTTGTTGTGAAAATCTAATAATAGAAACATGAAAAATCATCCAACTTAAATCGCCGTTTTGAGACAAACCAAAAATCATTAAGTGATAAACCAATCGAATTTTTTAAAACAAACTTAAGGATTTAGATGTCTCGAAACGTAATGCGGAGTTTGAAAGAAGATGACAATAAAAGAATTCTATAAAATTCAAATTCCATATTTAAATCACCTAACCTAATCAAAATGGAAGCCCTGATAACTAAATTAACTATGGCAAAAAGAACAAGAGTTTCTGTCCAAAACAAGAGATGTCTTCATAGAAGACTTCATAAGGGTAAAGGATGTCTGCATACTATTATTGTTTCATGTATTAAGCAATGTGGTCATTAATACCCTCGATATGTAGATGATTCCATATAAGGAAAGGAATAGCAAGATTTTCCATATGATATGCTTATTAGCTTTTATATCTCTAAGGAAGGATATTGTTTTTAGCTTTTTAACTTATACAGTCCGGATTCTCAGAGAGCTGAATCCCCCTGCTATTTATAAATTTAATATTATAATTAAAAGATTTAAAAGCAATATATTCCTTCTGTACGAAGCAAAATCTCTATATCTTTCACACGCCATCACGCATAGCCGTTCCATACGACAGAAAGAACATTAATTAATATGGTTATGATGCAATAAACGAACTTCTTAATAATTTAAATTTTTTACTTTTTTAATTCTTATGTATATTTTGGATTTGTTGTATCAACAAAAGACATTTCTAATGCTATATTTTTAATTGATTTCTATAGGCGTATTTAATTGTTGTAGGATCATTTGTTTCATAATTTTTATGCTTTTTACGATTTTAAAGTTTTTAATATTTTTCTAATGCTTGAAATTTATAATGGTAAACTTCATAATCTTTTTCATTAATAGACTGCAATCTGAAGATATCAGTTTCCCTTATTTTTATTTATTTTAAATAGTAAAGATAGGACAAGACGTATTGTGTGAGGGTGACTGTCTGGGCATGATTGGAAGAATGTGCGTCTCAAGAGACAATTAATGCAGGATATAATTCATAAAATATCTGCTATAAAATGCAGGATGAATATGAACAAGTGGGAAAAACTTCAGGGGTGATAGGTGGTAGCTATACTAGCAGTATTTATCATAGAATATATGGTCGGAACGCAAGCGGTGGAAATTAAAGGGTACTTTTCCACTGTCATATTTGAATAATTAACACAAGAATAAGAGTAGATACTTCAGAAAACATTTTAGCAACAGGAATGTAACTGATGTACATTCTCAAAGAAACTGCAAAAAACCTTCCGCTAGCTGTAATGCAGGCATCATACCTGCGGGGTACGGACTCACGCACACCAGGCATTTCCCGAACATCTCTGGCAAAAACGGCGATCCTGGCGACTAGATCCATATTAGTTTTTAGTTTCACTGGGACACTCGTAGATTAAGTTTTTCATTTGGACCCACAGGAAGAAGGTACAAACACGAGAGAGCTGATGAACTTGGTGGCCAAGCTATGGAACCCCTTAAACCAAACCATCGCTCTGAAAATTTCCTAATTCATATAACCAGCCATCCTCTCAGCAATCCACAGTAGAAAATGATGTAAACATTTTTCTGGTTTAAACATATTCACAACAAATATTACCAAAGTAGAGAATAGAGTAGTTTCTTTTAGCCTTGTATCCAGAACAGCGTCAGCAAGATCATAGCTAATTGGAATGATTAAATCCAAAAGTGGTTGTAGACGGAAATTAGAAGATCACAAACACATTTATAAATACGTGAAAATAGATTAAGATTCATTAGTTTCGTAATTCATATCAATAGCGAGTTATATAAAATAGTGTCACTGTCCTTTGTTGACGGAGTGAGAAAGGAAAGTAAAGGAAGACCGAGTTGCACAATTATCTCCTTTGCAAGGTGTCCATATTATACTGTTTATCGAGCTATTGGCGACAGTCCATCACCAATTTTCATACCAACACGCCTACTTGATGAGCAGCATCGCCATTTGCAGCGATTCTGGAAATTTCTCGAACACAGGCCTGTCTAGCGGTTTGGTGAGCAGATCTGAAATCATGTCGGAACTTCTGTCGGAGTCTAGGCTTAGGAACCCGTTTTGTTGAAGTTCACTCAAGTAGTGGTATTGAAGCGTCCGAGAGAGTTCTAAAAATAGAAATTTCAGTTTCAGCGAATGTATCGCCAACTTTTATGCAGGGTAAATAATATACAATTTTACTGTATCGCCAAATTATGAGAACGTCTATTATCTGCTTTAAGGAGGATTACGTAAAGAGGAGAACAGAACATAAGTAAGAGATTTGTAACTGCATTCAGGTTGCCAAAAACGTGTTGGAAAGGAGAAAGGCAGAAGGAGGAAATAAAGTCGTCAGCTAAAAGTTTCATATCAACGCCTGCTCTCTCCCACTCACGTGTCTGATGATTCTGCGATAATATTTTTTCCACCAGAGCACCTTTTAGTGGGTTCTTGTTAATTCGCCCCCAGTAAATCGGGATTTGAGTCTATGTGTCCTCAGGTTAGATTATCGTGAAGTATAGGAATTGCATACCGCGTGCAGATTTTAACTGAAAAATGCAGTTTAGCGGGAACAATTGGCGGAACTTTAATCAAGCTTGCAACCAAGATAATGGCAGAAGTAATGATAGAAGGCACAGCAAAGCAAATTTTTGACTGCCTTCGCCTCTCAAATAATAAAGTTCTTCGAAGAATCATTGACATTTCTAATAATATAAACAGATGTAATTGTTCCATATTTCCTCAAAGTCGTTATTATATGTCGATGACTCCATTAATATTGCGAATTTTGCCAATCTTATGGCGTTTGTTAGATACGAAAAAGATCAAGAAATTCCTGCCGAATTTTTATTTTGCCAGCCTTTGTCATGTCATACAGTAGAAGATTGTTATGAATAAATTTTATGTTAAGAATACATTTATGCAAGACAGCAAAAGTGACTGGAATAGATGTGTTTTAATAAGTGCAGATAAAGCAAAAAGTATGGTATCATAAAGGACTGAAGAATAAAGAAAAAAGGAGAAAGAAGGATAAAGGACAAGAATTCAGAATGTTACCCAAAATGTCGTGTCCACACATTGTTGCATATACCGAGAGGCTTTGGCAACAGGTAAGATGCCTTCT
Source organism: Stegodyphus dumicola (assembly GCF_044657685.1). NCBI lineage: Eukaryota > Metazoa > Arthropoda > Arachnida > Araneae > Eresidae > Stegodyphus > Stegodyphus dumicola. The sequence continues at coordinate 172,873,445 of NC_140776.1, forward strand.
GATCTGCAGAAAGGGTGGGGCGATTCTGGATGAAAGCGCAAAAACCATTAACTACATTAAAAACCATTCCTTGAATGCAAGACATTTTTAGCAAATGTGTAAAGAAATGGGAACTATTAATTTAGAAGTCAAACAACAAAAATCAGAGTTATATTTGCAAATTTTCACAGAACTAGGTTCGATGGTGTTATCGAATCAGCATCCTCCGCTGACAAAGTGTAGTGATTCATTTGCGCTTTGGCAGCTAAGGCTGATTGATCAGTAAAACCAACGAAACTAGTCCTGTAGTGAAATCAGTCCTGTTCCTTACAGAAGGTGCAAAAGCCATTCTTTAACAAAGTTATTAACGTGGAGCACAAATTCAGGATTGCAAGGGTACTCATTGGGCGGGAATTGTTTTTCTAAATGATCAGCCAGGACTAAGGCTTTCTCTTTATTATTAAGTGCTGGCTTTCCGTCTGAGTAAATTGGTCTGATGATCGTGGGCGTTCTTTTCAAATTGCGAACAAACGTCCATAAAGAGTCATTATACTCGTAAAACCCAAGTGTCGGTTTTATTGTACAACTCCAAGACGGAGTTCTGTCAAATCTTATTTTGAATAATAAAGAGTTACTTTACCCTTGCATCTTGTTGTTTCCTGTCACACGAACTCAAGCCATTATTCGCTTACTAGTTCTTAAGATTCTTAACTTTGAACAGTAACTTAGAATTACCCGGTGAAGAATCTATATTTGCATTACATCTAGGTGTAGCAAACGTCTCAAATAACAATGCAATATCAATCTCATACGTGAGAAGAAAGTTATCGAGCTCATGAATTTTTTCAAGAACGCTATAAGCGTATTGGAGCTCTGTTAATAGGAATTTTACCCGTTATTTTAAAATTTAAAAGTTTATCTTCCCATTTTCCTGTCCTATAATTGCTGATGTCTTTTTTAATAGCTCTATTTAATGCATTCAATTCCTTCTTTAAGCTGGGGTCCCACGTGCGACTCCAAAGCTTCCGTAATCTATTGCGAGGTTTATTTTTCTCCCTAATATAAGGGGGAAGCCTATCAAGGTGATGGCCTCTAGGTAATGTTTCAGATGCGTTTTGAGGGTCAGAGTTAATATTATCAGTACGTAGATCGAAGGCAGCATCTATATCACTGGTAGTTTTAAGGCTGGTGACCACAGGAGGATAACTGGTGAGTAAGTACCTGAAGAGCTCCCAATTAGTAATCTTCTTAACTACTTTATCTTTTCCCCTTATAATGCCTAACGTGAAGGCCACGGGAAGATGATCGGAAGTTAACTTTTGCTTAACTTCGAGCACCATCAGGATGGCCGTAAGTAAACATTACAATAGCCCGGTAGCAAGACAGAAACTGTGACAAGTTCATGACCATTTCTGCGATCTTCAAAGATAAAACAAGATTGTAGACAATTCCGTACAGAAATAGAGGCTTCCCCACCCCTGTGCGTAAGCTATCACAACGATAGCATTCGATAATTGGGGATCTTATTAATTAAGATTAAGGATTATGTTAATTTTATTAAGAGTTAAATTTTGAGTTAAAGTTCCTTTCCTATCGATTCTAAACTTCAACTTACCACTTCCAGCCAGAACGTAGTTTTAGAAACACTTCTGAATACATAATGAGGAAGAGGGGTATTTAACAGCGAAGTTCTTCAGTCTTAGTGAGAGAGATATTAGGTATTCTGCTTCCCCTCGTCCGCCTTTTTAGGCTACTCTCTGGTAAGCTATTATCACGCTCGGCCGTACTTGATAGCTCGGCCGTACTTGATAGACCCTTGATAGCTTCGCAGTCTATGAACGTTAAGGGGCCAACTCTGTTAGAATTTTGATAGCTTCGGCTATACTTCTTTAGTTCAGATTAGTTTAATTCTTAGTCTCTTAAGTTTAAGCCCAAGTGTCGGTTTTATTGTACAACTCCAAGACGGAGTTCTGTCAAATCTTATTTTGAATAATAAAGAGTTACTTTACCCTTGCATCTTGTTGTTTCCTGTCACACGAACTCAAGCCATTATTCGCTTACTAGTTCTTAAGATTCTTAACTTTGAACAGTAACTTAGAATTACCCGGTGAAGAATCTACATTTGCATTACAGCTAGGTGTAGCAAACGTGTCAAATAACAATGCAATATCAATCTCATACGTGAGAAGAAAGTTATGGAGCTCATGAATTTTTTCAAGAACGCTATAAGCGTATTGGAGCTCTGTTAATAGGAATTTTACCCGTTATTTGTATTATTAACAGAGAGAATTTCATGACTAGTATTAATTTGTCTCATTTGTTGAGTAATTGGAAAAGTGGCAGTTTTGATGAAGTTAACGAGCTCCGCTAGATCACAGAAAACTTTCATCGTATCGTGCTTCGCTGATCGTGTCAGTGTATATCGCTGCAGAAAGTGCTTGAGAGTAAAATTTGTTTTCTACGACACGATTCGAGAAAACCTTCGGCTTATCTTCCTTACGTTTCGGAAATTTTTCGCGACCTCTAAAACTTGAAGTGTGCGATAAACTACAGTTTGCGCGGCAAGGCTATCTATCTTTATCATTTTTGCTGTGGCAATCTTTGGAAAGATTCTTCTCGGCGCATCGAACGCAAAGTGGAGTATAGTTACAGTCAGTTTGGGTATGATGGAAACATTGGAATCTAAAACACTGAAGCGGTCCTTGCCTGCCTCTACTATATTGTTGTACCTGGATTGTTAAGTCACACAAATATTTTTCATGAAAGACATGTCTCGATGTTTCAGTCTTTGGCAGCGTGACTAAGAAAAGAGGGAATTTAATTACCTCTCCGTTTCTTCTGGGTGACATTCATTTTACGTCTTCGACAGAATAATTGTGAGCCCTTAATTCTTCTTTAATTTCCTCAGTATCCGTACTTAAGGTCAATCCTCTGATTACAACTTTTAGATTTCTATCCTGAGGCAAGACATAGGAATGATGTTCTACATTCTTATCACGGAGAAGCTGAACCATACAACAAGTGTCAGCATCTTCAACTGTAACTTTAATACCGGAAGGTATATGTTGCCCTCTGAAACTAATCTGATCTTGGTGGAAGAATTAAAATAATAGGAGGCTCAAATTAGAGTTAATTTGAGCCTCCTATTATTTTAATTCCTATTATTAAATTAGAGTTAATTTGAGCAGCAGCATAATTTTTTGGTTATTAGCATTATTATTAGTTATTTTCGCAACATTAGGGAAACTAGTATTCATAATAATGGGATCAGTCCTAGAACTCAAACTTTATGTTTATTCTCATTATTTACCGTTATTTTGGTAGCGAGAGGACTGCAATCTTGAGAAAGTTTGACTTTTTTCGTTCCATTACGCTGGAGTTTAGTTCGAATGGTTTGGTCTCCTTTTATGCCAGGAGGATTTTCATCGTCAGAAGTGTCTTTATCTATGGGAATTTCATCGTATAATTTAATAAGATAACACTACGTTCTCTATCATTGTCATCACGAACTTTACTAAAGCAGGAGGTAGGAATATCCTTAACGTCAGTTTCTTTTACATTAAAACATATTATTCGTAACACGAGAGTCATTATTCATATTTTTAGATAAGAGGAGCTGAGCATTCATAGCCTTAATCATTTCTAACATGCTACGCAAAAATGCACTCATCTTACCTTCCGTATCGGTGAGAAAACTATTTTTCTCTTCAATCTGGTCAAGTTCGTAAATCTGCAAACTAACAGCGTCAATAAGCCTCTCCATTATAGAAACTATCCAAAAAATCCTGCGACCTAGAATAGGGTCCGAACCCAATGATGCACCCTACAGACAGATGAGCAGGTGGATGTTAACTAGGCTCCTGATTAACATCAGAAGCGTTATCTTGGTGGTAACGTAACTAGGAGAACGGTCAATCCAGCTCAAAATAGAAAAAATCTAAGATAAATTTAAAATAAATTATTTATCACTAGTAATTAGCAATAATAATAATATCAGCAATTAATTGACATAAACAGCCGATGCAAAAGGATAAGCTAAGCAATCATATGGCAAGACGTGGTAGGCCTAGTCGAGCAGCATGAGTTAGCATGTCGTCGTTCGCAGTCAAGCGTGACAGACCCGAGATCACTTAGAAATCAGAGTTACACTAGTCGCCTACTTTTCCTCAGACAGGCTTTCTGATAAACATATAACACATAGACTAAAACGCAAAAAACGACGAAGTCAAAAATCATGGGACGAGCGGCAACTGCACCTTCACGCACCAAGTCTAAACCTCGACTGTGAACATTTTACACACCTCTGATTGAATTTATACTTGTCCGAGGAATGAAAGAAATACTGACAGTTGTGGCATTGAGCCACACCATCCTTTAATTTATACGCCTCTATAAATATAGAAAAATACAGCAAATTAGTAATGCCATATTTTTTTTCAGACCCAAGTTCATTCTCTAATTTAATATGAAACAAAGGCATTGGAACTCTAGTTGTAAATCTAATCATTTGTGCTACCTTAAAAGCATTGAAACCTTCACGTCAGGGGCGTAGCTAGAAGGGGGCAAGGGGGGGCATCTGTCCCCGGGCGCACAATCCAAGGGGCGCCAAACTGATGTTACGACATTTTAGAATTAAATGTTTTCCATCCTTGGCAAGCAGTAGGGGGCGCGAAATCTTCACTTGTCCCTGGGCGCTGAAAACCCTAGCTACGACTCTGCTTCACGTATCAGTTCTTTAATGTCATCGGCAGGGCAGTCCGATGGTATTCATTTAATAACAGCCTTCAGGTGTCGCACTTTCTTTGCATGCACTACATAATGTTGTATTTGATTCCTAGATAAATAATCGGGATAGATCTATGATCATCCGCAATAGTCGGAAATGTTTTTAGAAATTTACCCGAAATTTTGACGGCAAACGAAGTAGATGTTTCCGCAACCAATTTTGTCACATATTTACTAACTTTTAATAGGGGATTTACCAAAATGGGTTTTATTCTAGCCGCATTGGGAGCCTCCGCAGCCGCAGGGGCATTGCTTTGATCAATAATTTGAGCAGAATCTGCACTATCTTTAAAGATAATATCAAATTTATTACTAACATCAACTTCTAAGAGTTTTCTACTAACTTTGTTAGGTCGAGATGTTTTTTAGGGGAAGTGAAAGAAAGTAATTTACCTAAATCAGAACTACCACTAGTTTTAACAACATCAGAATACAACACATTTTTGACGTGAACATTCTTCACAAACTACATTTCTAATTTTAGATTGACTGGCACTAACATCATTTGCGACAGTATACTAGAAAGTAATTTACTTAAATCAGAACTACCACTAGTTTTAACATCAGAATACACCACATTTTTGTCATGAACATTCTTGCTAGTACAAGCTTCACAAACTACATTTTTAATTTTAGATTGACTGGCACTAACATCATTTGCGACACTAACGCTAAGGTCATTAAGAACATGATTACCAACTAAGGAATCACATCAAAAGACTTGTTATTGGTCCTAAAGAATTCACACTTACCTTTTATGTTGTTCAGATTTTGGTTCATTTCCTTAATCTCCGCACACACAATCTCATATTGTAAATTCCCATAATTATCTGGATTTCCCTTAAGGATCCATAGCGAGCATGAGTTTATTTTCCAAGTCGATCGAATTTTTCAGAAAAGCCACACCATTAATAAAGTCCGCTACATCGTAAGTCTTTTTAGCGAGTAAATACCAAAGAATTTTATTTTTATCCGAATCAGTATCCAAGCCCGTATCCTCAGAATCATAGTCCGAAAATCACTTCACAGTCGTTTCTGTAATAATAGAGTACAGAGTCACAATTCACAGCACTTTGAAGACAGGGTAACCATCACGTCATAGGTGCCGAAACACCTATGTAGTGTTTGGAGCTGAATGAAAAGTGTTCACTGATTTTGGAAAACCAAAAATGTTTGCTTATGGGGGATTAAAGGTAAAAATTCTAAAGTTAAGTAATACGGAAAGAAATATCTTACTTTCAATGTCTTAAGTTAAAATGATCTCAAAAGAGTCATTAATAAGGTGTTCAAGGGTTTCTTTAAAATCGGAATTTACCAAAAATTTTACAAATGTAAGATTTTAGGTATTACTTTCAGTGGAAATGATATCGAAAACCATGCACTTTCACTTCTAGAAGAGCTAAAATAATTTAATCGGAGATCATCGTTAGTTAAGTAGTGTTCGACCCGAAGGCCTTTACCATTACATGTTTATCAGTCCTCTAAGGACCTGTAAAAGTTCGTAAAATTCCGTAAAAATTTAATAAGCTACTAAACTGAAATAGATATGTTTTTTTTTTTTTTTTTTTTTTTTTTTGTTCTTAGCGTATAGCCTCAGTAAGAAAACTGCGAGGATTCTATGATTAGATTGTTTCATACTTAGTCTAATTTTGAATTTCTTAGCATTTAAAGAACTTTATCATTGAGTTTATGAAAAGAGATAAACCAAGAACCATTCTATAAATCACGAATTTGTTAAATCATCGACCCTTCTTATTTATAGCTGCATTCTTACTGATTTCTGAACCGCTTTAATAGGGAAAAATAATCAGAAAATGTAAATAAATTTAAGTATTCTTATATAGAATGATGAAATTGACATAATTTTAACATATCGAATGGTATTTCATATTTTGAAAAAAAATGTAATTCCAAAATTAAAGTTATGTTTTAAAACTGTTATTTGAGCAACTAATTTGATTTTCTTCAAAAATTATGAAATTCTCAGTTTAAAATTCCTTAAGAATCAGAGCTTGACGTTACTGATTGAAATCTCAGATGTCGAGAGTACTCTATTCCCATTCGTTAGCCGGAAGAGAAGGAGCAGTGAAGATGGCTGTTTCTGTTTGATGTTTTGGTTGGAGTCTCCGGAGTATTTACATTGTATTGTAACTGTTAACGTGCAAAATGAATGTTGTGTTCGTATGAGCTGCCAAAAACAGTGTTAATGGTGAGATTAAAACCTGGATAGATTCTCCTTTGCCAGGCCATGGGTGCCCAGCAGGGCAAAGAAAATAGAGGAAGTAGTTCATCTGTTGGTAGTGGCAGTCATGGGGGTAAACCAACAAAACATAAATCAAAATCTAAGGATACTAGGATATCATCTGGAGCTGGAAATATATTTACTGAACACAATGGTAAGTGCTAAATTTATATAATATCTCGAAATCAAATATATCTCATCAGATATTGAGGGATACCAATTATGATTTCCTTATTAATAGTTTAATTTTCTAATTTACGTCATTAAACTTTATTTTTTTGGTAATGAGATAAGAAATCTGAATTCTCCAGGCTATTGGCAAAGCTCTTTTTGTCAAATGTGCTTCTTTTTTAAGTTTAGAAACAGTTGTTTCACAAGATCAGGTTTGCTCTTGTAGAAGACATAAAATAGAAAATTACATATGCATTTATATCGTGCAACAGGAAGACAAATTTGCAATATGAAGAAAGTATCTGTTTGATGTTTTATAGCAAATAATCATTTTTTTAATGAAAATTTAAGTTTTTTCCTGATTGTCAATAATAAACATTGTTTCACATGAAGAGTGTGATGGTAATGTTTTCTCCATGCTTTTGTAAAAGTTTTTCTCTTGTGAAATTTTGAGTCTCTTGTGAAGCTATAACTTCAGTTTGTAAGTGATATGTAAGTGAGGTATAACTTCAGTTTGTAAGTGATATGTAAGTGAGCTTTATCTAACTCTAATTCTGAAAAATATTATTAAAAGGTTCTTGGAGCAGTTACTGAACTGATGAAGGGTTAATAAGCAATTTTAGTGTTTTAAAGTTAATTTGATGGATATTGGTGGGAAATGATAAATTTTTAGTTCTACTGATTAGTTCTACTCTTAAATTATTTTCTAATTGTAGAGAAAATACATATTTATATAATACTGGGAGAAATGCATATTTATTAATTTATTTATATGTCATGTATCATTGCAAAAGTATAATTAAGATTCTTATCAGTTTCTTTGGAGAATAGCATGTTGATTTAAGGGGGTAAAAGTTATGTTAAATATAAACTTCAAAAATTTATTAATTATGTGTTAACACATTTGGTTTTATTCATAGGTTTCCTTTTATGAAATACTAAATTAAAAACAGTGATAAATATTACACCGGAAGCTGCATATTAAAGTATCGCTGCCTAGTTTTGTTTATTAGAGTGCTAAAATTTTATTTTTTAATTTTATGAATGCTGTGTAAACTAATTTAAAGAATTTCACTGAATTTCTATGACTGAGCTTTTCAGTTATCGGAGAGGAATTTAGTAAATAGAAATAAAGATCTCAAGAAAATTGTCTAAATCCTATTTGATTTATCAAACGTCATCAGAAATCAAAAAGTTTAACGATAATTGATATTTTTTAATAAAATTAATAAGCATAAGTGATTGGATAAAATACATAAAAAAATAATAAGTATTGAAAAAAATTGTTGTAGAAATTACTGTATACTATAGTTACCAGATAATTTAAATCTTTTTAAAGAAATTTTAGGTATTATATTTGAATATGGTTGTGTAAAGGTGATTAATTTGAATTTTTCTTTTGCCTTTGTGCACGACACATCTAAACCATTTGAGATGCATTTGCAAACTTTTCCCAAAAATTTTAATGTTATACGTATTATTCCTTAATAATAGCTAGAAAGGTATGTTAGTGTTCAAAAATATGTCAAGTGAGAGTTATCTTAGAAAGAGAAAATTCTTTTATGATCATTTCTAATAAACATAAAAAACAAATTTTGTTTGATTTTTTTTTATTAATAAGAGTGTAGATTTTCAAAGGTTTTTTTTTCCTGTTAGTAATAAGTGAGGATTTTTTTTTTATTTTTTTTTTATTTGAAGTGAATAAATTGATTTTCCCTTGAATCAAGTTTTTCTAGACTATTATGGCTTCTCTTAAATATGCAGCTTTTAAGTGAACATTTTTTATCATTAAGTAAAGAGTAAAAGAATTATGTAAGAAACTTATACACGAAATAATAAGTGAATAAAGTTCATGTACAGATCAGCAGAAGCAATCTGTGAAAATAAAAATGTTTTGCAGACGTTTTTTACAATTTGTGTGAATTATCCAAAACATAACCTGTGATAAAAAAAGGTCTCGTGATAAATCTGAAATTGTAGTTTGTTTAAGGTATGTAATATCTTCTATAAGTTAAGTTATTTAACTATTAAAAAACTATTGAGAATAAAATGTATTGTTGTGTCTCGTAACAGATCACTTGGGAAATAGAGAACTACTTTAAGATATATCAGATGGGAGTCTTTAAATGGTGGAAACCTTAATATTTTTCTCTATTGATTGGACTTTTTTTTTCCTGCCAAATGATCATTTGAAAAAAGAAAAAAAAAAAAAAAAAATCAAAATGGTGAACCAGAGCTCTCAAAATAATAAATAATATATATGTTAACAGCAATGTATGAAATGCCAGCATTCTATAGAATGTCTGGTGCAGTCTGAAAAAAAGTGATGATAAGCTATTATTTAAAAGACGTTCATTCCTGAAAAATACAAATGCTATTTTGAAAAATAATGAGAGACTGCCATTAAAAAACTTTTATTCTAAATACGTAAAATTAAGATGTTCTTGGTACACTATAATAATGATGGCCAGTTTTCAGCATTCTTTAGAATGCCAGATTTCATATTTTCTCTAGAATGCCAGATTAATGTTTTTTCTCATTCTTATTTTAAAATAGAGTGAAAAATTTATTTTGTAATCTGTCAAATTTTCAAAATTTTACATCTAATACATTTTTAGAGGTTGAAATTTTAAAATCTTAAACCTAAAAAAAAAAAAAAAAAAAAAAAAAAAAAAAAAAAAAAAGTCTTAAAAAATTTTCCAAAAATTCAGAAATCAGTTTTTTTCATACAACTTTCATGGAAAAGATTTTTTTCTGCTCTATCTGATGATACAAACAGTAAAATTTTTATATAAATTTATTTGTTAAGTGAAGATACATGCGGAAAATCATTTAAACATTAAATAATAATAAAAAAAAAATCTAAATCAGATTTTGAAAAAAATCACTTCACTGCATCACATTGTTATCAACAAGCAGTGTGTGTTCAAAATTTAAATTCGATAGCTTATCAGGAAATAGGTTAAAAGTTGGTTCAGTTATTCTGTTATTATTGATTATTAAATTGAAAGTTATTCAGCATGTATCCATGATATTGTGAAAACTATTTTAGTGAGTAAAAATAGCAAACAATTATGCAAATACAAAATTGCTGTTGCATTATCATTTCTCCAGTACATTTTTTCCTCTGAATTTTTGTTTTTGAAAAATATTGGGACAAAGTTCTTTTATGATATATTCTTTGCTAATGAAGTTTTCAATATAACTATTAAAATATTTAAATTGCTTTTATTCATATCTTCATATGTGTCACTGGCCGATGGATACAGCACCAGCACCACAGTCAGTACAACCACACCTATTACAATCAGTAGAACCACACCAGATCTAAGGGTGATAAAAATTTTTGATTTAAGGACACACTGCCTGGTAGAATTTATGAGTTGCTGAAATTACGCCAGGCGACTGAAAGCCTAACACTGGCACTGGATGGATAAGACTACTAATTACTGATAGTCATTCAGGACTAAGTGTATCACACTTGAATGAGCTACCAGTATTTCTATGCCTGTCTCCCTCATATATCTTTATATATATAAGCCGCTAAAGTATGTGTTGCTGTTAGTTTATTGTTGCTACTCGGAAAAATGAGTGCGGAAATTAACGTTTCCGCACTTTTTAATTAATATCTCGGCCGATTAAAGCCGTACGAAGATGAGAACGGTATCGATGGATTCGGAGAATTTTTTGGAATCCGAGGATATGCATCTCAAATTTCAATTTGGCGCCATTCCGTAGATATTCGAGAAAAAAGAATTTGGCACATAGCCAAATCCCTCTAATAGGGAAAACCCGAGAAAGAAAGTGGAGAATGCAGGGAAAAGGTAGGGGAAAATTAGTTTTTAATTAATATATCAGCTAATTAAAGTCCTAAGAAGATGAGAATGGTCAAAATGGTGTGCCACAGATCTGCGGAATCCAACGGTGTACTTTGCTAAGCCTGGGAGCCAGCCGTTTCGGAATAGATGATGTTACTTCACCCCATATATATATATATATGCGGCTTAAGTGTCTGTTTGTCGCCGATAGTTTATTGGTTGCTTGCGTAACTGTACTAGCCAATGGGGTGAAGTTGCCATTTCAATTGAGACATAGACAATTTCCTGTAAAACTTGCCTTTGCTATGACCATCCATAAGTCTCAGGGCCAAACGCTTAAACGTGTTGCCATTTTTTTACCTGAACCTGCATTTGAACACGGTCAACTTTATGTTGCCTGTTCAAGAGTTCGTGAAAGAACGGACGCAAAATGAAAAATAATGGATGGTCTTCTGCAAGGTGAGCTTAACAATGATGGAAATATCTACACAAGAAATGTTGTGTATAAAGAGATCTTTGACATGTAAATTTAACATTTCATTATTTAAATCACTTTTATTGATTGAGCTAGCGGTGGCTCTTAAGAAATGTACCGCCAGTGGTTTCCTTCATTGCACTGTACTTTAAGCAATTAAGCAAGTAGAAGGGGGAAACCCCGTGGGGCAGTAAGCAAAGGGGCATCCTCGCCAACTGCCCTGGGTAATTCATTTTAAATTAGCAGACACCTTTGCACAAATCATTTTAATTACAATTTATAATATCTAGAACAGCCGTCATTTTGTATGACTGCCGGGCATTCTAGTATAATATATCCAAGCTACTGATCATTAATCTAAAAAACATCCTCACTTACTCATTTTGTCTGAGATGGAAACCCTGAGTGATTTTTTGCCTAGTATTCAATGTAGTCAGATAGTAATTAATTTATAATTAATTATATTCAATTAAATTATAAATAATTGTTTTTTCTCATAGTTATTGATGGCTTTTCTTTACATCTTTAATGCAATGTAAAATTATTGTCATAATAAATCACTGTATCATGCATTATAAATTTACATACACTAACAATAATACCATTCTATGCTACTAGTTCATTTTAGATTCAAGCCCCAGTATTAAATAAATTGGCTGCATGGGATTGTCGTGGTTTTTCTTTATAATATGAATATGAATTAATTTCTGTTAGAATATTTTCCAGTTAGGAACCACTTGTAAAGTAAATAGCCCTTGAGAACCTTACTGTGACCAACACATTTTAACTAATTTTTTTTAAAATTTATTATTATATAATATTTTTCATGGACTGCCAAGTGTTTGAATGTTATTTCTGGTAAGATGTATTAAACAATTTAATTTTCTAAAAAATATTAAATAATTAATAAAAAAAATTACAGCTCAAATGCATGTTTTGCATTAATTTGGTACAAACCTTTACCAGTATTGAAAATGTTCTACTTGAGATACGACATTAGTTTATTTAGTCACAAATTGCCTATATTGATATATATCATATAACGTGTTATATAGTTTTAAATTTTATAAAATATGATTTTTTATACATATATATGTAAGATATAATAAAATATGATGGCTGCTTTAAAAATAATTGGCAACCTCAAAATTAACAATTCTAGATTTTATGCTCTTCCCCTCTAAGTTCATCCTTTCTGCCAAATTTGAGATATTTGCAAATTACATAACACTGCTTGAAAAAAGTAACTAAAAGTGAAAATAACCAATCGCGGCTTAACTCTACAGAAAGCACCTACGAAGTATAAATATGGCTTCACGAGGAACTATGTTCCTCTTTTCCTGACTTCTGCCATGCAAACGTCTCCACACTGCTTATGCTTTCCTGCTTACACTGTACTTTTAAAATCAGTCTACATAAAAATTTATTATATCCAACAATCATTGAAAAATATTTTGTCTGCCAGAGAGATGATTTGACATGTGTAAAAATAAAGATGGTGATTCTTCAATTCAGTTTTGGTTAACGCCTTCTTCATGCCTTCACCTGCGCATTTAAATTATGACATATATGCATATTGAAAATGTTTGATGAGGCAAACAACACATGTGAAATCTTGTATTAGTTTTGAACAGTATTACTAAAAATGCAGGCCCATTAGTGGTTAAGGTCACTGAACATTGATAATGTAATTAGAATTTAAATCCTGGTGACAGAACTAACTGCAATGGGTTTAATAGCATTTTCTCTCAAGTGTAAATTGAATATCCACATAAAAGTTTCATTTAAAAAGCTTTCAAGGCATTTAGTTAAGCCTTAACTAGCTAACTTGCTGTAATCAGCTTAACTACTTAAACCTGATAAAAATAAAAATGATAAAAATCTATAATTCTGTCAGTTATTTTAAATGTCAAATACTGACTTATCTAGATTATGTAGAAATCTGCTTGAAAATTTAGACCGTAATTTAATAATATCAAAGCAGCTTTTAACAGATTCCTGAGCGATTTATTTAGAGTATAAGGTATTTCTCCCGCCTTCTTGGCATGTCTTCGTGGTGTGGTGGTCTGCACGCTGGGGCGTGTATTCCAGAGGTTTGCGGGTCCCCTAAAAGCCCCAGTCGTTCTTTAAAAGGGGGAGTATATAAGGTATTCTCCTTTCATGGTGTGGTGGTCTACATGATGGGTGCATATTCCAAAGGTCCGTGGTTCGATTCCCAGTGAAGACATTGCATATTTTTCATCTTGTCTGCTTCCAGAAAATGCCTAATGTCTCTAAAAGAGGTCCATTACATTAATTGAACAACTGTAAAGCAATGAACATTTGCTTTAGATATAGTTCGACAATTTTTTGTGGCCTGCAGTAGTTTATTTAACTCATTTTTAAGTCTGAATTTTTTGTGTATGATCACTACCGGTTACTTATTTCGCTTATTATACTTAGATAAATATTTTTGTGTTGAGAATTTTGAAATAAGAGAACATAAAATAAATCTTCACAGTTTGTGGAACTAATAGTTTTATTGCTGTGTGGATTTTTGTGATTATTTTTGTGAATCAAGCGAGTTCTTTAAAAAAAGTCAGGAATATAGTGCTTTTTGTAAATAGCAAATGACTCCAAGAATTTCAGTTTTTTTCCCTCCTCATTTTTATTGCAATTATTAAATTATATTTGCATTTAATACCACCATTGTCTTAATTCCATGTTATACAAATAATATGCTGTAACTGCCACAAAATTCAAATCCTAGCTTAAGATTCAATCACATAATTCAGGGGAAAAAAAGGGAGCCATTGTCTTAAATAAATAAAATAAAGTAACTATTTTTTCTTTAAGTACCCGCAAACATTGTCAATACTGAACATTCTTCTAAATTTAATAATGAATTATAGGCCAACAGACATTTCACAAAAAAGAAAGTTCATGATTGTATGATGATGTATCAAAATGTCATCTTTTGGAATTTTTGGTTATGGAAAATTTTATCTTGTATAGCATCATTGATAACCTTGAAAAATATAGGCATCAGTTTAAAACTGTGCAGTTTATTAGCAGAATCTGAGTATTTAAGTATATCAATTAAAAAATATGTTATATGGTAGGTTATTTGCATACTAACTATTCACATTATTGCCTGTGCTATAGACTTGTTAATCTTGATGAAATCCTAGGCTTAAAATTTTCTAAATTCACCCAAAAAATTTTGCTCTCATGGACTGAACAATTTCTTCCTCAGGGATAGAGAATTACTGGAAGCATCAGAGAAAACCTATTATGGAAGCCTCTTCTCCATTGTTAAATTTTTTTAGCAAAGTACTTGTCACTCGTATGAGTTATATAGAATACTTCAGTATAAAATACGGTAGGTACTTTTCTGCTATCAGGACTGAATTCAGGAATATATTGTATGTATGCACATATGTATGTGTCTGTGCATATATGTGTGTGTATACATGCACATACATACATATATGCATGCATACATGAACACATACATCCAATATATAGGTGCATACATAAATACATTTCTGAACCTGGTCCCGATAACAGAATACCTAAAATACTTACAAAAATATTTTTTTAATCTGTAACCTTTTTTTAACACTTCACTTCCCCCCACAGTTTTATTTCAGTATGAGTAGTCTAAAATATAAGCTTGTACATTTTAAACCAGGAACTTTTTTTTTTTTTTTTCTTTCTGAAAGAAAATGAGGAAAGAGGAAAATCTGAAGAAATTTTTATTGCTGACAAACTTTAAATAAATTATGGAAATAGAACCTAATTTAAAATATTATCAGTTTTCTTGTCAAATGTGAGAATAAAATATCGAAATAAAAATTTCACTTCCTTTCCCATAGAGGGAGAAGTTGCTTCTTCTCTTTTTTTCCCTGCCATAGAAGAGAAACTTGCCATGCTTGCTTTAAAAAATTCTAAAATTATGCATTAACATAATTTGTATTATTTTTCAGCAAGAATGGAAAGTAATGGCTCAATCAATATCTGATATGTGAAGAAAGTCATAAATTAACATTAAAATTTT
This sequence comes from Stegodyphus dumicola, assembly GCF_044657685.1. NCBI lineage: Eukaryota > Metazoa > Arthropoda > Arachnida > Araneae > Eresidae > Stegodyphus > Stegodyphus dumicola. The sequence goes on from NC_140776.1 coordinate 172,888,954, forward strand.
AAAAACTTTGTTTTTGCTATTAATTTTATACTGTTTTTAAACCCACAATTTAAAAATTACATATTTGAAATAATATAGGAAGATTTTAGATATCACCTGAAAGTTGAGGCTGAAGCAAATGCCTCCTGTAGTCCTATGTCAATCCATGAAAATTCAGTGTAATGTAGCTAAATGATATCCACTGAAATGGAAATTTTGATCTTGAAATTCTTTTTTACAGTTTTGTTTGACAAATAAATAGCTCTAACATTAGTTTCTCTTGTATATCCCATAAATTTTCCTGCAAATAGTTACTGTTGCTTCTTCCAGCTTTTTAAAAGTTTTTTCCTGCTGAAGAATATTGATTTCTGTCTGAGGGCCCTCCAGAACATTAGAGTTTTATTCAAGAATTTTGAATTCTTCTTTGAAATATTTCTTATTTATTACTCTTCAGTGAATTTGGGCTGGATTTATCTACCACTTATTGAATGAAGTGGCCTTACAGGATTTTAATTGTTTTCATGATGTAATACAAATTTGAGCCCATTTGCTCTGAAATGTTTTTCATAGAGACATCTTTTTCATTTGGCATAAATGCATTGAATTGATTTGCCATAACTAGTTGAACTAATTTATTTAAAGTGTAATATTAATATTTTTATTGCAATTTTTTATTTGAGTTCAAGAATTCTGCCATTCAGTCATGAATTCTAACCTCTTTTGTTATAAAATCAATATATTGTTATTAAATTACATTTTGTATTTCAAAGAAACTTGACAGATGTAATGATTAAAATAAAAAAAAATTAACTTGTGTGTTAGAAAACAGTACTTATTAACAGGTGAAATAAAGTACAAGAAATTCCTAATAATAACTGTTTAGGTAGGAAATTTCTTATATGTATTATTTTAAAAGAAGACTTGAATTAACTTTTAAAATATGGTTTGGTATGTTCTTCTGTTATAAGCTTTTGATAATGTTCCTGATTTTCAGAATTGTTCGAGACAGTTTGACTACCGATTTTCCTTATTTTTTGTCCCTTGTTTAGTTATAAAGTATTTCTTCCGCTTTCTTGGTGCAATGGCCAGCACACTCGGTGTATATTCGAGAGGTCTGTGATTCGAATTGCCCATTTTTTATCTCTCCTGCTTCAAAATAGCGTTAGCCTACATGGTTAATCTTCTTCTTTTTCGGTTTTTTTTTTTTTTTTTTTTTTTTTGTTAAAATATTTTAAGTGATAGCCTATACATTTCTGTCTGTCTGAATGTGATTTAGTAATGTCATTTATGTATGCCAAATAAAATGTTTATCAGTAAATAATTTTTTGTAATATTGATATTGAAAACATTATTGTTGAATGAGTGAGAAAAAGTTAAAAATTAAATTATGTAAGGTTTATCCTAAGTTTCTAACAGTTAATTTTAGTCAAACCTACTTTCCTGTCCTTTCTAATTTCAGCTTACAGTTTCCTACTAGAAGCTGTTACTACGCTCGGCCGTATTACAGGCCCTTTATAGCTTATTTGATATTTAGGGGCCAACTACTTAGAATTTTGATAGCTTTAGCTATATCTCTTTAATTAAGTATTAGTTAAGTCTTCTTTCTTATTACTTTGAGTTCAAGCCGAAGTGGAGGCTTTGCTGTATGCCTTGAGAAAGGGGCCTTCTCTGAAACTCTTATTTTGAACAATAAAGGATAAGTAACCCTTTTCAAGTATACATCTCTGTTCGTGAACTAAAGCAATTATTCACTTAGCTGTTCATTAGGTTCTTCCACGTTTAATTATAAAATAAAAGGGTGCAACCTCGCAACTCTTTAATAATAATAATAGCTCATTCATATGTAACATTTATATAAAATCATAAAATATGCAGATATATGTCTTTCAAGGCTAAAAGAAATAATTCATTTCCCAGGGTTTTATAATTTTTTTATATTTTGTTGCTAAGTTTAAAACCCATAAAAATAAGTGGAAGCACATGAAATTTTGAGTTCTGGGAAAATTAACCTTTCCTTCTGATGAGAGAAAATCTTTGCTGCCCTAAAATGCATTTAGTTTTTTTTTTTTTTAATATTAATTCCCAAAGATAGTTGCATTTTTTATTCATTACATGTGAATTCTTGTAAATTATAGGTGAAATATAATTTGGTATTCTCTCATATATATTCGTACGTTGGCCAGAAGTTGCCAACTCATTGATGACTTTGTGAAATGGTAATGCATGTTTATTTGGATACCGTTATGGATCATAAGCACTGTTATCATAGGCACTGTGCTCATAAATAGTAATAAAAAGAAGCATTTTATGAAAACAAAAAATTTTATGTATTATGTGAATCTATATGACTGATATTTGCATTTTTACAGCCGGTGTATACTATTCAGTTAAAGTGTGGCAATCCATGTGCATATAAGCAGCTTTGTGATATTCATATGGCGAATCGGTATACTCTTGAATATGTATACTCTTGAAATTATGACAATAGAGCAGTTCTGGTAAAAGTTGACATAATGATGCAACCTATATAAATTATACAAACTGCAACCTAGTATATAAATTACAGTACTTGCAATTTCCATTTTTAGTACTTGTATAACAATTCTGCTGCACTAAATAATTATTATTATTATTAAAAAAATTTTTATTACCCTATGGGTAGTACTAGAATAAAATATTCTACTGTTGACAAATTTTTATTATTATGCAGACAGTACTGTAAATTTTTGTCCTAAATTATAAGACTTTTTCTGAAATAGAAGAATATTATGGTAGTGTCCCTTTTCAAAATTTGCCTTTTTATGTAAAAAAGTAGTTTTTTTCTTTTTTCTTTTGTTTTGTTTTGTATATATGCTTTCATAACTTGGTAAATATTTGGGACTTTTGACTATTGAAAAATATTTTTTATTAAAAGAAATCCTATATATTATATGAATTACCCGTCCTAAAATTATTAAAGAAATTTAAAGTCAGGAAATTAGTTCTGAGGAAAATATTATTCCTTTATTTTGGATACTTGTGCATAAATTTCATTCAGTAATTTAGGGTATATTTTTCTGGAAACGGTCACATGGATATGTGTAGAGTTTAGTAAATAAAATAAATACAGTCAAAAGTCGTTAATTCGGACACCCATAATCCGGACCTCAAAGCTAAAAACTTTCTGCGCATGTGCTACGTTGGCACATGCGCACAGGCGTTTTACGCGTGCTCGTAAGACCTTGACTACTGCGCATATGCGTGTGCGCAAGTGCAGAATACGTTTTCGCCTGCGCGTTTAATGTATAACGGACGGTGTAAGCTAAAATTATCTAATTATCTATTTCAGTTAATGTTAATGATTGCGTTGTTACTTAATCTTCGAATTGGATCCCGCTTATTATTTTTTGCAGACTGTAAGAGCAATTTTATAAAAGTAAACTTGAACTTTCGATTATGTCAAATAGAATTTCCGATGCTGGAACTTCCAAAGGATCTACAAAACGAAAGTATGTTTCGATGTCCAACAAACAAAAAGTGGAATTGCTGCAAAAAATGGATAAAGACATGAAGAATGTGACAGAGAGGTTAGTGAAAACGAAAAAATTTCGATTGACAAGTTAGTCGGTATTCTCGGCACAGCAATTAACGGGACTTGAACAGCGGGACTTTGTAACTGAACAAGAAATTATGTCTGTTTATAGAATTAAAGAGAAAGTATTATCACATAAAATGAAGCAACTTAAACAACTTTCATTAAAAGAAATGTTTAATAAAGTAAACAAATAAATATTAAGCTTTTTTTTTTTTTTTTTTTTTGTGTGTAAATTTTGATACCCTTTAGATCATAATTGTTCTTTATTTCATAAATTACGGTTTCATATTTTTAATTTTAGAATTTCTGCATGCCATCTTACGAGATTTAAACTGATGATCTATAATCCGGAAAAATCGATAATCCGGAATCGCCGAAGTCCCGACGAGTCCGGATTAACGACTTTTGACTGTAATTTAATTTAGTTTTTCAAATTTTTCATCTTTTGCACGTTTTATATTTCATTTAAACTTGCCTGTAGCTCTTACTTCTTTTAGACAGCTTGTTTTGTAATACTGTTTAGTCATTATTTGGTTTTAAAATATAATATGTTTCATTATTTGAAACCATAATTTTCATTGCCAGTACAGATTAAAATTTTGAATGACTTCAGTGGATATTTTTTCGCCAAAACATTTCTGTGCGTTAATAAAAAATATGCGAGTATAATACTCCGTTTTCGGCGTGTTATCGCTACGCCAATTCCAACTGCTTTTAAAACTCGTTTTTATTTGGTTTTTTAATGCCGCGACACCCATATCTTCACGAAAAATGAACGTACTTTACAGGGTATCAGATTTAAAGGTCATCATCTTTCTGAAATCTAAGCTTGAAGAGTAAATGTTATGGAGGAAATGCTGGCCTTATCTTTTTTTTGTCTGTGAGAACAAAGCAACCTCAAAGATCGTGTAGCTTACTCTTGGTTTGCGTTCTATATTTCAAGGCAGATATAGAAGAATAACAGAATCTTTATAAATTTTGACTATTGCCGTGTAGTTTTGCTGCGCCTTATGATTTAAAATTCGAAATGGTTTTCTGTGTGTGCTCAAAACCTCGTTATTGCAATTTTATTCCACAGGAACTAGAATTTATTGTAAAAAATAACTGCAAATTGTAAAGATAGGTCAGATTACGAATTCTATTTGCATGTTAGTTTATGAAATTAACAAACGATAAATCTTTATTATAAAATGGAAATTCGCATATAACTCAATTTAGTATGTTCTTATGTCTTTGATTGTTAATCTCAGACGTGATTAATTTTTACATAAAATATTCATCTGGGTTAAAGAATGCTTTGCTCTCCCCTTATGTGCTCAGATTTTATCCGGACCATATTTTATTTTATAAGGTAGTATAACCCTAATGTGCTTTGCCGTATTCCCCATTTTATGTTATGTCTAGAGTAATGCGGAAAAGTAAAATAAAGCCGAAAATTTGTATCTGATTATTTGCTAGATTATTTACGGCTACGAATTTATTTTGAAGACTATAAATTGTACTGCAGCAAAATTTTATATTACTCGAATGTTTTAGAGGTAATCTACTATTGAAATTTCAGCAATATTTTTTCAAGATTTTTTTCTGAGTTCCTAAACAAAGAAAGTTGAAGAGGAGGCGAAATGTTTTAGATGCATATCCAGCTATGAATTTCAAGATTTAAAATAAATCATTTTAAATTGACAGTTTTTTCGAGTAGAGAATTTATATGTCTATAAATTTTGAAACCCGAAAGGTATATTAGCGTCAGTTATCGATTATACGTTTTTGTCATTTTATCGTTGAATTCTTTGGAATATTATGCAATAAAATTTTCGTTACATTTGTTTCTGTATTTTTAGGGGTGGGCATGCCACGCAGGTATTTACTCAGGATATCATAACCTGTTAAAAATAGAGGAATTAAGAAGGAAAAGACGATAAAGAAATGCAGGAATCCAACGGTTCAGCCATACAAAGAATCCATCAGAATAAATAGCGCGGACTTTCTAGTGTCTTTTGGCCATTAGAAAAGTAATGAACCATGTAACAAAACTGCAATCATTGCAAACAGCCGTATGATTTTGTATTCAGTTTCCATATCCGTATTTCTTCAGCTTTGGAAAAATGTATTGTTTTGAAACAAACGCGTATTTTGTCTCTATTTGATCAGTAGCAATTACTACCAGCTAACCCATAGCGAGAGAAATTTCAAGCATCATAAAATTAAATTCAGATTGTCTTAGTGAACAGTGAGCCGATGGCCATGTGTACCTCTTTTCTTATCCATTCATACAAGAGAAGACTGTGACATGCAATTTAAATGCCCAAGCTATGGTTGAAAAAACATAACCGTAAAAAACCGAGGCTCGTCCAGGACACGAATTCGCGCTTGTTGGTGACTTGCTTTAACTATTACGCAACTTAAACGATTCATAGCTGTCTGTATAATATGTAAAGCAGGTTCATAAAAAAGGCAAAATTGTATGAGCCACTCTTCTTTCTGCTTCATATTCTTATTTTAAAATAATATTTTCATATTTTTCTGTTGTCATGCCGTTATTTTAAAATAATATTTTCATATTTTTCTGTTGTCATGCCGTTTTGGGTTGTAGAGACCTGTCCATCCAGACTGAGTAGGTTTTTTTTGTCCCCCCTTTATAACAAGAAATGCAATTACCATTCTCAGGACTTAAATTATAAAACTGTTGTTTAGAAAGGCTTGCTTAACCCTTTGGGGTACAGTGTGTCCGGTCTCGACACACCTAAAAATTTCCTTCTGTACGCACAGAAAAATTGAATGAAAAAAGGATTTAAGGGTTACTCTGAACCTGCTTTATTTATAGTAGATGGCAGCTCCACACAAACCAGTCCATATATTTTAGCCGTGTTTAGTTTTTTAAGACCCTCATTTTTCAAAGAAATCTTCCAGATTTTTTTATGGTATAGAAAGAATTGTTTGCAAAGAAATTTCTATGTTATTTTTTAGCCGTATGCTAATCTCCTTATTCCATATTCGTTTTAAATTTTTACCGTGAAATCTTGCCTAAAACCAAACGGCGAACCCTAGGTGTGCCCAAATCGGGCTCACCGATAATCTAGAACAACTGGAGAGTCTGCATTCTTTGTTTTTCCGCATCTCATCGGTCAGTTCATTCATAGCTCGTTTCAGCACTCTTTTCGAAGCTCTATTCAATCAGTGTGCCACTTTGGGCACATTCATAGAATTAAAACGATAAGTTCTATCTTCACAAAATTTTACTTGTGTACTCCTCTAGGCCTAATTAGACTGCCTATCTTTTTTTTTTAAAATCAAAACTCCGACTTTAAAAGGTAGCGTGCTGGAAAGGGTTAATAGCTATGAAGCTACATTGTTATTCACATATAGTATGTTAATATTTGAATTCTGGAATCTTTTTTCAGCATGATGATAATAGAGCATACTAATTAATTAGTGAGATTATATTAATTATGTCGAAATAGCCTGATGGCAGTGAAGTGTGGTATCGTTTCGGCCTGTATTAATTTTTTTTTTTTTTTTTTTTTTTTTTTTTTATTCTCCTTAAAATGTACTGTTGAAATTATACCCTTTTTATGTGACCATCCTGCCATAGACTTGTCAAGTATTTCTTAGGTAAAAAGGAAACATACTTTTTAGTATTCCGTTAATGGAATATCCAGTTCTACAGCAAAATAAGAAAAATATTTACCAAGTTAGAATTTCCACTTATTTATTCAATAGCCTAGTTACACCTTGTTCTTCGAGCTGGTGCTGTCGAAGTGCATGCCATGGCGATGTAGTTTCAGTTTACCAGTATGCAGCTAAGATGCACATGTGTGACAGAAATATTGTGTCAATAAATTAAGAGAATTATTCATACTAGCTAACAACGAGAACAACAGCAAAAGTTGCCAGATGCATTAAACTGAAATCACATTTCTAACATTGTGCTAGAAGTCTGGATTTTGGAGAAGTTAAAATATTTTCTTTCGATTTTTTTTCCCCTCTCTCCTGCGCACTGATTGAGTTGGTAAAACACCGAATCCTGCAAGATCGACACGGATTCAAATTTGAAGTTGTTTGGGGATATTTTCATTGTTTTGTGAATGTATAATGTAAATGCAAACCAGGTTTCTATAGAAAATCCGGCTCTAGAGTAGAATTGGGTGCCCCATCGATTAGCGTTATTTTCTTATTTTGGCGATAAACCTTCATTTCTGGTTACCATGATAGTTTAACTTTGTGTAAGCTTCCTGATTTTTTTAAAAATGAAAATAGATTGATGTGTACATGGACAAATTTAAGGCAGTGCGCATTGCCTAGTTTGTGCAATTCTGGGATTTTTTTTTAAGTGAAAACAAATCGATGTGTACATGGACACAGAGTTTGTGCGATTCTTTGACTTTTTATTTTGGTTTTGTGTAGCGGCCATCTTGAAATTGTGCCTTCGCCGATCTTGGCGTCAAAAAAGAATCGCCAAAAACAAGGGGCACCCAATTGTAAACTTTTACCGAAAATCCTTCACAAAAGTATTTCTTTAAGCGTGATAACCCTCGATTGCTTTGCTATAATCTTTTTAGAAAATAAGGAATCATCATTTCTTCAAGAACAAAGATCTCCTTTGAATTACTTTAAATGTGTTTCAAAATGAGCTTTCTGAACATTCGAGACATAAAATATTATCGTTACAAATATTCGCCGAAGATCAGCCATTATCATTTAAAAACATTTATAATATTCGCAGAAAAACATTGGAACACTTCTCTTTCTTTAATAGGAAATAAATAAGGTTCGCTGAAATACGCAATAAATAAATGATAATATTAAATTTGGATGAACTGACAACAAACTGAACACTGTCTTTAAGTATGAATAAACAAATAACCAATGAGAGTTAGAAAGAACTAACTTATTTGAAGTTAGTTACAAAGTTAGAGATTCACTTGTTATGAAAATAATTTTGTAAAAATGTTTAAGACCAAAAGTTACTTATTCTTTCTGATATACGAAAAGGTGAAGGTTTTATGCAGCTCAGCCACCACATCTGATCCTTTGTATGATATCAGTTTTTAGTTTTATATGATTACAGCAAAGCCTGGAGGGCTACCTGCCTAAGGGGATGGATACCTTCTTCGCCATAATTAAATACACCAACACGCCATCGTAATAGATTACATGCACACAGCATTGATGATAGCTTGATAAAATTTATTTTACCAAAGAAACACTTTACCAGTTCTGGAACTTTCTACAAAAATACTTGTACAGCTCTTCACAGTATCACAGAGTAAAATCAGCAATTACACTTCAAACGCATATCTAAAAGGCGCGGATCTCTCGCGGGTATCTCAATATTCCGAATTCAACTGAACTAAATAGTAGTACTACTCGAAAACTGATGCTCTTCCCGGTCTCACATAGTCGCCAAAACCATTGCCAGCTTGGCAATGTCTCGCCAATTTATTGAGAGAGCCATTCACTCAATGTTAAATAGACTTGCCCTGTATTCATACTTTTCCGGTAAAGCTTCGCATCTTCAGATTTTCATGTTACATTAGGGGTGGATTTTCATATTACGCCCAAAAGGGCGTTTTATAAAGTTTTGTGTGTTACCTTTATTTTTTAATATCATGTTTTCCCACTTAAATTACATAAAATTCAATTCAACAGCAATATCACAAAATATTTAAAAAGAGTATATCTATCTTTAGAATTTTCGATACACAGTCTCGCGCGCTGGAGGTAGTAAGAAGTAAGTATTGGAATTGTGAATTAAATATCAGCCAGTCTTTTTTAAAAAGTGCCATAATCAAATAATCTACTCCATATTGTTCCATCTACTCCAATCTGACCATATTGTTAAAGCAATGATTTCTATTCATTTTAATTTGTAGCTAAAACATAAACATTTTAAATCTTTAACATGTTACCTATTGCGGAAATAAACAGGCTAAAAAATCTTGCTTTTTTTTTTTTTTTAAGTCACGAAAGTCAGTTGCGCATACTGCTGAAGGTATTTTTATGCCCAGCAGAAACGTCCAGCGCCATTTAACATGATACTGACACTAGGAAAACATCATATGTGAATTAACATTTTCACGCGTTTGGTGCCCCATTAGAACTAATGAAACTTTCCCGTAAATCGGCGCTGGTCGCATAATTTTTATAATAGTTTTGTTTTAAATTAAAAATCTGAAATAAAAATTCATTATTGTACACTTCCTAATAAATAGCGCCCGTTCCATTCAGGTGCGATTATGCAGGACACAATACCCGCAAGGCCTTCAATATGGGTTCATGAGCTCTTAGAATTTGGGATTATCTTGTTAGGTTCTGAAAATTTTTACCAGAAGTTTAGTCTATGTTTCATTTATTCCCCCCTTTTTTTAACGTTTACTTTGAGTTTGTTTACTGAAAAGAATAAATTTATAGCTATTGTCTTCGAGACTTTATGTGGTTAAATGTTTGGTCAAAATTCTTGATCATTTTGTAGCCACAGTTTTAAGTCATCAGTACAACCGAATTCTAGAGTGAATGCTGCAATAACAGACAAAGTGGTACGTAACTTTTTGCTTGCCATTGTCATTTGCGTAGCCAGATAAAGAACAAAAGTGTAAAATCTTAGCAAACCTGTCTTGGAACGAAAGAAAAGGAAGGAGAAAGGATTGCGAAAAGAAGGAAAACGAAAATTGCGACACGCGAGTCCACTGTTGGGGTGTAATTTTCCGAAGAATTTTCATTGTGCTTGTTGAATGTATCTTATGCAATCATCAATGCGTAGAAATCGACGATGAATAATAATGTTCGAAGAGCTAAAGTCTAAGAATAAAGAATGAAGGAGGGATGATCATCAGGAATGGGGTTTTCGGTTTATTCTTTATATCGCATGGAATATTGTTGGTCTTTTGTTTGTTTTGAATTGTCATCGTATCTTGCGCGGAAGCGAATCGGTGGAGTGAGTCAGTCTTCCAATAAGATATCGCATGCTGTGACCTTGATGGGTTTTCCTTGTACGCCTTCCTGAAAATCTTGGCATTCCTCTGAGAGTGGGTTATTTATCGGTTGTTTGCAGCAATGATAGCAAAAGACTATGGACATACCAAAGTAATAAAAGTTATTAAAAGTGCGTCACTTATCATGTCGTAAAATATACCGCAAGGAAGAGCGTTTTTAAATAGTTTTTTTTTTAAAACAAATAAATTTTTAATAAGTTCTTGAATGTAAATACAGTTGTTCGAAACTAGTACAAAAATCAAGAGTCATACAGATTTCTCATGGCTTGTGTAATTTTTGTTGATTCATTTTTGTAGCTGATTTAACGATCTTAGATTCGCATTTTATAATATTCAGTTGTTCTGCTGTTTCTTATTTCAAAAATGAAGTAATTTAGAATTGGAGGGAATGGGGGGAAATTCTCACGAATCCGTTAATCATTAGCGTTCTTAGGGATAAGAGCTTTATTTATTTTTGTTTTGTTTCAAAATTCCTCTAGCTCTTGTCTATCAATAGATAAGCTGCTGAAGTTGCGTTTTTTTGTACGTTTGTTGGACAGACATGTAAAAAAAAAAAAAAAAAAAAAAATCATTTGATGGGATCTTATGAATGGGTATTTCGGTAAACGAAAGTGCAGGATGAGAGGAAGACTTTTTTACAAGTAATTATCACATTGTTGCGTGAGTATGGATTCGTAATGGATTGTGAATGCACACAAAACCGTCGATACTTGATGAAATATATTTTTGAAAAAAAAAAAAAAAAAAAAAAAAAAAAAAAAGAGAAAGAAAAAAAGAAAAAAAAACCGCTTTATAGTTCTTAAGCTTTCCACAAAAGTACTCGTACAACTGCTTTCACAAGTAAACTTTCTCTCCTTTGATACCGATTTCCTGGAAACCCATATATTTTCTGAAAGCTTATGTCACAAGTAGAAAAACTGTGAAGTCTTAGGAAAAGAGGGACAAGCGTTTAAGAGCTATAGGGCCCACAAAGTATCTGAAAAGTGTTGGAAACATGACACCAAAAGTCGCTAAAATGCTCGTTTCATGTGTTTATATGAGCTAATAACATGTGGGTATCTCAATATAAAGGAAGAAACAACTCGTTGAAAAGAAACATGCGTTGGGATGTGACTTGTTATTGACTTCAAACAACATCTATTACAAGAGACAATCAATGTGCAGTTCATCAAATAAACAGGCAGAAAGACAGTTCACAATGGGCACATTTTACAAAAGCGATAGCTTCACACTTTGCGCATTCATTTTTGTCAATGAATCGAAGCAGTAATCCATTGGTGCAATCCACATTCCAGGTTCGTCGTTCAAGTATCTGCACTTATAAAAAGCATACTTAATCAAGTTCTTGAAAGGAGGAGTGCTGAAATGATGTAGTGAAAATGACTGCAGGGCCAGAAAACTATCGCGATGCCAAATGTGCCCCTGTGTCTCGATAATGGTTGTGCCCGTTATGTAACGAACAAAAGATTTGTAGTGTCTGAAAAAAAGAATATGTAGAAGCTGGATCTTTCCCATAAATCCTTCAAGTACCAGTTCTTTTTGTAGAACTTTATCATCGGGTACTTCGGAAGGAGACAATGCATGAACATACAACAAATAGAGACGCCATTACTGAACTATTCCATCTGTACACACTTCAATGATACTTTGTGGGTTCTATAGCTCCTAAAGACTTGTCCCTTTGTCCCTAAGACTATGGGTTTTCGGAAAACCAGTATCAAAGGAGAGAAGGTTTACCTGTTAGTATCAAAGAACGCAATCAGCACTTCAAACTACTAAGAACGTTAAACGCAGTGCAATTTAAAGCGCATCTAAAGACCGAAGCTCTCACGGAGATTTCAATAATTCGAAATCGACTCTGAACTAAAATACTGAGAACCGTTCCATGATTAAATGGTGTTTGACGCCTGGGTGGCTGGGCGTAATGCTTTACCCCCATATAAGAAATTTAAAAATTTCAAATTACTTGCCAAAAATAAGGCTATTAGAATATTTTAGATAAGAGATAATTAATTCAAATAAATTATAAATATACGGAACGAAGCACTGAGAACTTGATATTCCCTCCCGTCTTAACCAGTTAACTGTGATTGACGAGTGTACTCGTCGTGCGTGTAATGAAATGGAAAGATAAAAGGGAGGTTTATTCAGTAAGTACTGTACATAATGACAACGTAATAGAAACAGAGAAAAGAAAAATAATAACAAAGAAACCGGAGCTAGTGATTGATTATAATAAAAAAATGGGTGGAGTGGATATGAGCGATGGAATTCTCTTAGCGTACTCTACAGCAAGAAAACGACTCAAAAAGTATTACAAAAAGATATTTCTCCATTTCTTAGACATTATGTGTCTGAATGCATTTATATGATATAAAAAAAAATAATGGAACATTATCGCGTATTCCGGATTATATACCCGGAAATAAAATTTCCAATTTTATAAAATAAACCCATCTTTTTCATCAAACATTTTACAAGCGCAACATACTGTGGTATTGATGAATATACTCGTCATGGCTCGATTCTGGCGACACAAAACGGTGCGCACTCTTAAACGAGGCGCCACATTTAACTGGTTAAATAATTTGCTCCCTGCCGCCTCGAAATCTCTATTACCTTCCATTTCTCTAAATTACTGGACGGCATATATGGTTAAAGTTACATGTAAGTGCCGGATACGGTTGCAGTTACATAAAGGATTATAGAGTATTCATTTATTTTATTAACCAGATATTTTATGTGCTTCTCTTCCTCGCTTTCCATTTTCCTGCCAGAATGCTAATTTCTAGTTTGCGCGTATTCAAAAAGAGGCAGAAAAGGGGTTGTGTTTAAAGGAAGGTTTAAGAGGGTAGAATTAGAGAGTGTTCCATTTGCTGAAGATCACGTTTTTAGTTGATTCTCTTGAGCAGTTTATCTGCACCGTTGCTCATTCTCACCATTAGGCTTTGCCACGCCGACAGTAGATAACATTAGATATCTGTGTAGCCTTTTCGGCTAGATTACGATTAACTTAGTTTAATTTCAATTCATTACCTTTTATTTTATGCCATAAATGTGGTTCTGTAAGAAGAGCCAGTATTTATGTAGCGTTATGTAAGTAATTGTGCCATTAGCTTTATGTGAGAATCATATGATGTACATTAATTTTGAAATGACGCAGTTTAAAGAGTTTTATTATAAGAAGTTACTATTTTTGGGACAGAAGAGAAAATAACCAAATTAAAGAGGAGAGTTAAGGAACTACAGCAAATTGAAGTTAGCGTTTTATTTTATCTATTATTTACCTTACACATACCAGGGCTATGGAGTCGGTAGGGAAAATAACCGACTCCTGGAATTTTAAAGACTCCGACTCTTTCATATATATACTATGGGTTTCAGCTTATTTTTTTAATATAAAAGATGTAATAGATGTTACAGAAAAAATAAATGATGGCATAGCAAATTATTTATATTAATTAGCATTTATTATGAAATGGAAAAACTGGCATTATTTATTTCTAAGAAACAGTATAGCTTCGGTAAGATCATCTTTGTTGGAGGGCTATAAATCCGATTTGATAAACTTCAGAGCTTAGAGTAGAGTCTTTCCACACTCACTTGAGTAGGAGGAAGAGCTATTACTGTTAGGGCTACTTCTTTTAACTTTTCAGGATAGATTTTTATAAGTGGTGTTTTGCAAGCGCAATCATATTTCTCTGTTTCTTCAAAGGTCGCGTAGAAATCTTGTTTGTATTTTTTCATTTTTATATTTAAAGGCTCTTGGTTCTTTATTCTCATTCGCTTTGTCTTAGTCTTCAGTTTGACAGTCCTGATTCGAATTCTTCAATTGTTCTGAGAATAATTTCATTCTTAATGAAAGTTCATAGATAGCTTTCTGTGCCTTTTTAATTTGTTTGTCATCCAAGAAAATTCCTTGCTTCGGATCTACACATATTGAACCCATCAAGATCTCATTGTCTTGCCAACTAGTTTCTCTTTTCTTCATTGAAGAAATGATTCCTTCTGCAATAAACCTTCCATTTTAGAACAAACATCACATTCTTCCATTCTCGCTTCCTGTCAGTTCTTCAGATTGCAGCTTTTTTGTGGCTATATACGGTGTCGAAAGACGAGTTTCGAATTCTGGAAGATCATTTCACATTCTTTCTGTTAGTGAAACATTAGGGATATCTACATGTTCTAAAAAAGTTCTTAATTCTAACAACCTCTTTATCATCAAATATGTACTTCCTTATCGCGTTGCTTGATCAATAATTGCTCCTTTGCGTGCTCGTTTCCTAAGAATGGCATCAATTTTGGGAGTTCTTGCTGCTATTCTGCTTACCTAACTTTACCCGTGACATTTGTAACTAAATGAATCCGTTTAATCACTAATGGAAAATATCACATCCATCCTCTTCTCTTATGTTTATTATATGTCAGTAAAATAGAAAATAACTATTTATTAATGTATATAGTTCATAAAGAAAAATAATAACACAGCTTGTCATTAATTTTTTTAAAATTCATTTTAATTTCATTTCAAATCCAAACTTTCCAACAAGAACTGGAGTCGGAGTCAGAGTAGACCTGTTTTTAGCGACTCCAGCTCCGATTCCTTTTACCCCAAAATCTGCCCGATTCCGAATCGATGACTCCGACTCCACAACCCTGACACATACACGCATACTATTAAGAACATTGAGTTCGAAGATAGTTGTATAATTTCAGTTGCCAGAATCCTGCAATTGAATTAATAAGAAAAAAAAGAAATGGTATTTCTTTCTTGCTCTAATATTAATTCTGTCTGTTGATATAAATCTTTACCAAGATTAACGTATACATTATGTTGAAAAAAGGATGCAGTCCCCCCTCTCCTCCCTGTGCTTTCAATCTTTTGAATGAGAGCTCTCATTAAAAGAAATGTGGCGATGGTTTTTTTAAGTCAATTGCTTGCGTGTTGTCTTCGAACGAGAAGTCTAGATTTTTACTTCCTGCTTTTCATTGTTTTTGAACAGAACCGTCAACAGTGGAATTAATTTTAAGAACCGCTGCTCCACTGTCATAGAAGAGACGAGTAAAGGAGAGACGTCGCCTCCCTCCCTTCGTTCACTGCGCCATTTAAAATGGCCATTTTGATAGTATCAGTGTTTGCATACTTATATGTTAGAATATTGTTTCATTCATTTTATATTTTTGTTATTAGTTTTCATGCTGCAGTAAAAATGAGAGATAAAAACAGGAAGATATTGTTGGCAGAATATAATAATGTTTATTATTGTGTAGATGCTTTCTTCCATAGTATTCAGGAGTTCTTATTTTTAATAATTTGGCCGCGCTATGGGAATAAATAATGGCCTCAAGTTAAATCTATAAGTGGAATCATCCAGTAGCTTGCCGTCGGAGGTCTAAAACGTGGTAAAATATCTTTATAGTTTTGGCAGACGAAAATAGAATATCGGTTATGGCAAAAACTGGACGAGAAATGCTGTGTTTACTTGCGTAATAGTCGCCCTCGCGTAATAGTTGCACCCCTGTTTTGAAGCAGAAAATATCATCAAAACTGTCCAGTACTGTGTAGTAGATTTTCCTGCATAATAGCCGCACCTATACTTTCACTGTTAAAAATTGGGAAATAAAAGTGCGTTTATTACGCGAATAAACAAGGTAGTTCAACACTGCGTGAATTTCCATTTTAAAAATATTTGCTGTTAAAAAATATGTTTGCTGTTAAAACGGTTGCCAGAGACAAGGGAAAACATTAAAAATGTATTTCGTGTTACACTGTGTTTAATAAATTATTTATCGCTTTTTGTTATTTAGCATCGACGTGTTTTCAATGGTAGTTAATCTCTAACTGTAGAGTAGAAATAGCAAATAAGAAAACATATTTATAAATGAGTTTTATGCACATATTTTTATCGATAAGAGGGAATTTCCGAGACGAATATCATCAGATAAACGTCTCTAAATCTAAAAAATTTGGCTCTACGTACTTCATCTTCCCATTCTTCCGTAACACATTTCTTACTTTCTTTGATGCATTTCTTAGTACGAACGGCCTTCGAACACTTTTGACTGGAATTTTGAAACTTTGCTTGCATTTTCTGTTAGTCAACATAGTCAGTTTTACTTAAACTCGTTTTGGATTACATCATTCACTTCAGAAGTAATAAGATTTACTGTGTGATCTCACGTTTTCGTGAGTTTTTTGCTGCCATTAAATTCCGTCAAAGTTCTCACTTTCATCTTCACCATCACTAGACGCTGGTATAGAAAACTATATTTCATCAGTTCCAGCAACCGACCATCTTTTTCCACAGTATAAACTTTTTCACTATTCATTTTGTTACATTTTATTGCATAAAATTCATCAAAAATGTCTAAAACTACAGAAACAGTGGGAAATGCATGTCGGACATTTATACTAAGCGTATTACAAAAAAAGCACCACCATTCTTTGACTGAATGTATGATGTTGCTAAACAGCAATGCAGATTTTATATATGCAAAGTGTTAGTCAAAGACGAAATGTCATTTTTCAGTTTTTTTCTATTTTTGCCACACATATATAACGTTAAAATAATTTTTACTTACAATAAAACTCGTGTCAGTTGTCAAATATATTACGAATATTATGTACATAATTTGATATAATAGTACGTATGTAACTGACTACCACGTCATCAGCTAACAAGCTATGATTGTAGATGCATAATATTTTTAATTAAAAACGAGATAGATACCGCTTTAAAGTAGCACATATTGACAAATAATAACACTGTGCAGTGTAAGATACATTATGTCAGTGTATATTGATTGGTAGGAAAAGTGTTATGAAATAAAACATGTGGAGCATATCATTATTCTTCGATAATTTATTTCATATAAAAATGCAAATGCACTTTAGAGTTATCTTATACTGCAAATTTTGATCTGTTAACCAGTTAACTGAGATTGACAAGTATACTCGTCATGGAGAAGCGGCACGATTTTGTGTATTGACGAGTATACTCGTCATGCGTATAATGAAATGGAAAGATAAGAGGGAGGTTTATTTAGTAAGTACTGTACATAATGACAACGTAATAGAAACAGAGAAAAGAAAAATGATAACAAAGAAACCGGAGGTAGTGATTGATTATAATAAAAAAATGGGTGGAGTGAATACGAGTGATGGAATTGCCATAGCGTACAGAAAGAAAACGACTCAAAAAGTTCTACAAAAAAGATATTTCTCCATATCTCAGACATTATGTGTCTGAATGTATTCATTTGATATAAAAAAAAATAATGGTACATTATCGCGTATCAACGTTTTGCTCAAATTTATTGAAGACGTTTTTACGACGTATCCAATTGAAAGAAATAAATCGACACAAACTCGGCCATTTAGGTCTAATATAAACCAATTAGGCGGGAATCATATTCTGGATTATATACCCGAAACATTATTAAAAAAAAAAAGTACGGGAAGGTGTTCGCATTGCTACAAACGTAAGATCAGCAAGGAATCGCGTTACTGGTGTTCGATTTGCAAAGTACCATTGTGTATAGTACCCTGTTTCGCTGAATATCACTCCACAGCAGGAATTTAAATTCTTACTTTTATATGTATAATATTTAATTTAATTTATTGCGTTTTTAGTTCAATAAGTATGTAATATATGCTTATATTAACCAAATAAATAAATATTAGTAATAAAATTTTCAATTTTATAAAATAAACCAATCATTTTCATCCAATATCTTACCAGAGCAACTTACTGTGTGTTTGACGAATATACTCGTCATGGCTCGATTCTGGCGACACAAAACGCCGCGCACTCTTAAACGAGAGCGCCACAGTTAACTGGTTAACACTTTCCCATAAAACTTGCCGGATTCCATGACGCAATTGTCTTTAAATAACGCAGTTTTTATGATCTGGACACTTAACCTAGGTTTATTCTTTGACCACATATTGTTCATAGTAAAAAATATTCTTTGAACGGCTATAGTACTTTCTTAAAAGTAAAGAATACAATATTAAAAGATGCCTTGAAAATCGTATCATCGTTTGCTCATTTTAGGAGAGAACGGTATCCATCTATCTGTACAGGAGCTGTCTGTTTATGCCACGCATCCAATGTAAATTTTATGAAAGCTCAGTGATCAAATACACGAATTTATCTTGTTTCGAAAGATGTAATGAGTGTTTTAGTCGGTTGTACTGTACTTCTTTATATTCTTGTGTTTTCTTTAGTTGAACCTGCTTGAACTTTCCTCTCACTTGCAAATGTCTTAAGCGGTTTTTTTTTTTTTTTTTTTTTTTTTTAAGAAATTCGTAACTATTACCTCTCATTAACATCTCATTACAATCATTTAAGTCATATAGAATTATAAAAGGAAAACAGTTTATAAACTATTTGCAAAATTTATTTTCTGTAGCTGAATTATTGTCATTTTCAGTTAAGGAAATGTATGTCTGAAACGTGGACTCTTGATCTCTAACAAATTAACCCCTTGGGTACGGATTTATTTGAGAAAATCTTTGCATGTGGAACGGATATAATTTTTGTTTGCTTGGAGTAGAATGTAAAAGCAGCACATTTTACGTAAGAATTTATTTATTTATAAAATATGGGTGACATATGTAGTATTAAGATATCTTCAAGTAATTATAATTGCAAAACAAAAATAAATTAATGACAACAAAATAAAACTAAATGAAATAAATTCAAGCTATAACAAAAAACCCAATTACTAATAATTATGCAGAGTGTGATATTTTTCAAAGCAAATACAGTGCTACTTTGCATTGTTTGCACTGCCGCGTAGTCTCTTTCCTAACATTATTATGCGTATAACAAACACGACACCTTTTTCCAGGACTTGGACTTAGTTGACGGAATATTCTCAGGAAAGTGTGCCCAATTTTTCGCTGCCAAACGAAATGGTTTTGTATCGCTACTTGACGGGCGTCCACGACGTTTATAATTTGGCAATGACAATTGCTCCAGCAATTCTTCGGCAATAGCTAAACGAAAGGAAGTAATGCCTGCCTTGGTTGTGCAGTTGATTTTAGAATATAAAACATAACTGCCATATCTATTAGATAAAAAAACATTTTTTTTATAATCCTTTATAAATTTTCTCATAACTGAGAAGAACGCTAGCAGTTGGTCTTGTTTATCAACGCCTCCCATACCCTTATTATACTCAAGCACAGATGCCGGTTTTATAATATTTTCGCTATCCCCACCTTCATTTTTTCTCCTTTTGCCTGTGTTTATCAAATCAGCATTTGAATGTTTCGTGCTAAGTATGTGAATCATCCGCTCCTAGGGAAAACAAGTGAATGACATCTCTCAGACGTCAAATGTACCCAAGAGTTTTAATTTCGTTTGACGTCTTAGACACGTCATCCGCTCCTAGGGGAAAAAAAGTGAATGACGTGTCTCAGACGTCAAATGTACCCAAGGGGTTAACCATACTTTGAAGCCACATGAGGTATTTTTCAGCCAGGTACTTTTCACCAGCTGAAAAAGGTTACCAGTCAGGTACTTTTCTAATTTTAGAATGAGCATAATAACAAAGCTCATCAAACTTATTTAAGCTTTCATATACGGTTATAGGTTAAGAACAGTCATTTGAACAATGACTGGAAAAAGCATTTTTACAGCTTTTATTAAAAACGAGGCAGAACCGACATTCCTATCAAAAGGACGTAACGTCCTGGATATATCTTGAAATTCCTATTGTCGATTTCAAAATGATATGTATGATTATCTAATTTAAAGAACATGTAAATGATTCGAGATAAAGATATAAAAAGGTGTATCACCATATGGGGAATACTTATATGTTTACTTTTGTTTTTAGGACACCGTTTAATTAGTTTTCGTATTATGTAACTAATAAAACATGCAAAATTGTTTATATAATTTGGTTCTGTATCATTAAAAGACGATAAAACTTCCGCATTACATCAAACATGAGACAAGTGTATGCGGGAAGTAAGAGCCTGCGATAATTCTTCGCTTAGTATTCAAACTTTTCTTAGTTCGGTACGAACTAAATATGATTTCATGAAAACCTAAAAACGCCAAGAAAGAAAAAATAGAGAAAGGGGGGGGGGGAATTAAAACATAAGAACAAGTCGACTGTGTCATAGTAGTCTCTCTGAGTTAGTCTATTTGTTAGTCAGCTAGCTGGCTTGACAAGTGGAAATCGATATACACTCATGTCCAAAATTATCTTAACATACCCAAAAATGATGATATTCAATGAAATATCGAATCAATGTGATCCGTATTTGCAGGGAATGTGTGAAAACCAAGCCTAATTAGCATTATCCAATCAAAAGTAATCAAACGGTTTGTGATATGCAAATCTAGGCGTTACGTCATCCAAGGGTGAATCAAGCGCTTTGCGCAAACTGAATATTTGAGTGAATTTCTGCAACATAGCGTTTGATTTCAGTATGTAGGGACTCAAAGCGGTTTGTTATGGCTTCGAAGTATCATTTGGAAGAATCTGTAAAGTGGTGAATTATCGGCCGTTTAGAAGCAGGGCAGTCAATCATGGAAACAGCCACATGTCTGAATATTTCAAGACAGACAGTCTCTAAGCTATGGAAACAGTTTCAAAATGATGGAAGTGTTGTAAGGAGGCCTGGACAAGGTCGGAAACGAATGACAACTGCTTCTGAAGATCGGTATCTGGCATTAACTGCCCGTCGTAACAGAAAGGCTACTGCTCGCCAGTTAAGTTCAGAGTTTGCAGCCGCCACTGGAACTGTTGCATCACAGCAAACAATATACAGAAGGCTTAATGAAAAAGGCCTTTATGCCAGAAAGCCAAGGGTTGTGTTTTACTGTCTTCACAGAAAAAGAGGGATCTCTTTAATTGGTGTAAAGAACATCAAAACTTGGACTGAACATCAATGGTCCCATGTTCTCTTTACTGATGAGTCGCGGTTTAGTTTAACTGGTGATTCTAAACGTGTTTACATCTGGAGGGAGTCAGGAACACGAAATGATCCCTCGAACATTGTGGAACGTGACTGTTTCGGTAGTGGAGGTGTGATGGTATGGGGTGGAATAATGATCGATGGACGTACGCCCCTACACGTGTTCAGCAGTGGATCTGTGACAGGCCAGATATATCGAGATGAGGTCTCAGATCCTTATGTAAGACTTTTCAGGTGTGCATATGGACCTGACTTTTTATTTATGGATGATAATGCCCGTCCACATCGAGCAAACGTCGTTGATGAATTCCTTGAAAGTGAAGACATTAAGCGAATACCTTGGCCACCAAACTCTCCTGACCTTAACCCGATAGAGAACTTATGGGACTACCTTGGAAGAGCAATTGCACGTATACATCCTCCTCCTAGAGATGTAAATGCTCTGAAGACGGCATTGCTGGAAGAGTGGAGATTAATTCCCCAAACTGTGGTTAACAACGTTATTTCCAGCCTTAAAACACATTGTGATATGTGTGTACAAGTCAGGGGAGATCGTATTCCATATTAAATTTGTAAGACTTAATTCTTTTTCTGAATCATTCCTTTTTTTCTTAACTCTCTTTGTCACACTTTATTACCATTTTTATTGTTTCATGCTACAATTTTATATCATATGAGGTGATCTTTAATTTTTTCTTTTGCATTTATGTGTCATCATGTTATGTATAATTCCACGGAAATTCATTAAATTATAAGTCGTAGTCTCTGAGAAATCCGTGAATTTATGCATGTAAACATAATTTTGGACATGAGTGTAGTTATAACTCTTCAGCAACTTAGGTTACGCGGTTTTGGGTTTAGTTTAACAATTAAAGTTCACGTTATTAAATGTCAGTAAATGTAAAATAGGATAGGATAAGGTCTTGGGTGTTTCATTTACTTTATTCATTTATAAGCTATGTTCTCCCTCCTTCTAAAATGTCTTCGTGGTGTAACGGAGTACATGCTGCGTATATTCAAGAGGTCCAGGTTTTTTTTTTTTTTTTTTTTTTTTTTTAGATCCCGGCGAGAGCATTGCACATTTTTCACGTCTCCTGCTTCAGAATAACCTAAAGGCTCAACAGTTGGCGCCCGAACTAAAACCGGGTGAAAAATAATTCGTCACCACCAGGATTTGGCGATTGGGTCCGCTAATCCCCAGTCACCCGTTAAAAGGGGGAGTATTTTCTCCCCCCTTTTAGTATGCCTTCGTGGTTGGTGTAACGGTAGTATTCGAGAGGTCCGGGTTCCAGTCCCAGCGAGCTCATTTCTTGTGTCTCCTGCGTCAAAGAAACCTAATGACTACGAGTGTAATTACTTCACACTCGCTCACAATTATTATATATGAATGATTATAATGGGAAATATCACTAACTTAGAAACATATTTTTCAAAATTTGAGATTTTATAATATTATTGGATTTGCTTTAGTAATAATATAGTGAAAGCTATGTCTGACATTCAAATGATATATTTTTCAAAAGCCACTTTCCCTTCCGTCGGTTAGTTGCTAGCTTCTCCGTTAAATAAGTTCTTTAATGGGCACCCGCATGATGATAGAGATCGGTTGCTCCTGCAGAGAGAGTACAAGAGCTCTTTTGTTAATCAAAAAAGGCCGCCCGCTTTTTAAACTCTTTTTATGAAAAGGAAATTAGGGTGTTCGCTTTGTCATTGAAATAGTTCCCACACATTTCATTTTCCATTCTCATTAAACCGTTTTTGAAGGCTTTTTTCGGACCATTTCGTTGTTTTTGAAGATCTATGTTTTACGTGCAAAAAGTTATTCAACTTGTTAATTTTTAATTATGTGTGGAGAGGTGCTCATGAAAGCTTCTTGTTTTTAGTTCCGCTCCATAAATACATTTAAAATTTAGTTAGAGAGTAGTTGTACTTAAAAGAATGTAAGAATTACTGCATTCACGTGATCATTTAGCAAATGTGTAAGGATTATGTTAATTTTATTAACAGTTAAATTTTAAGTTAAAGTTTCTTTCCTGTCAAATTCTTAACTTCAACTTACTACTTCCGGCCAGAACGTAGTTTGGAATCTTGCTGAATATTTAATGAGGAGGAGCGGTATTTAAACCACGAAGTTACTGAGTCAGAGAGAATCAGTTTCTGATATACGCGCGTCTGCCTTTTGGCCACTCTCTCTCTCAAAGCTGTTATTACGCTCAGCCTTACTCAGGCCCCTTGCTAAGCTTCGTAGTCAAATAAGTTAAGGGGCCAACTCGATTTGAACCTTGATAGCTTCGGCTATACTTCTTTAGTTAGTTTTAGTTTAATTCTTAGTCTTTTAAGTTCAAGTCCAAGTGCTGGCTTTGCTTGTACACTCCCAGGCGGAGTTTTGTTAAATCTTATTGTCATAATAAAGTGTTAGTTACCCTTCTATCTTGTTGTTTCTTGCCACCGAACTAAAGCGATTATTCGCTTATCAGTTCTTAGATTCTTCACTTTCAACATTAACTTAGAATTCCAAAGTGAGGAACTCTACAAATGAAACTGCTTGGATACTACCACCTGATATTTATTTTCGTTCATCAGAAAGTACAATGAATCCAAAGTCTGTGTGTTTTTTGTATGATTTGTACCTTTCTTATTCATATACGGGAAATATTGCTTGTTGTTTTATTTGTCTTTGCTATTGAAGATGCCTATCAACTTTCTGAGCCAGAGTTTGAGCCTTATTAGATAAATCTGTCGAATATATTGGTTAGATCTGGAGAGAATTTCTGATGGCGGTCTTGTATTTTCCATTCTTTGCGCGTAATATAAACTTGAGTTGCTTAGTCTTATGTATTGGAATTGTTAGAAATGGAATATTCTAATCCTGAAATCCTAGGAATTTTGAACAGGCTTCGAGATTCAGACTCGAACTTGAGCGTTTTTTTTTTTGTCATTCGAATTCACGAATTTTAACCCATAAACCTTTAGACCAGCAGTTCTCAACCTTTTGACTAACGCGTACCGTCTAAACAAAAATTGAAAACTTTTAGTACCACCACTCTTGAACAAAGCTCAGATCGCATGAATTTACGAGTGTTAGAGAAAAAACTCAATCTGAATGTTAAGGTTTTAATTTTTGAATTTAATAGTTAAAATACTTTGCCTCTTTGCTTACCACGTATTGTTTTCTTGCATACTACCAGTTGAGAATCCCTGCCTTTAGGCATTTTAATCAGTCGCATTTTGAGTAGACCCGTATCACCAATGCCATATTCTAGTGGATCTCTAGTGTCGCAAGTTTGTGAAGAGATAATGGCATTCCTTGTTTAATGTTTATTTATGTGAACTTTTGAAATAATGCTCTACCTTCTACATTGGATTAGCTTTTAAATTTTTTGAAAAAATGGGAAAAAAAAAAAAAACTGAAATTTTTCAGATTTTAAATTACGTCCAAAGGGGCGTTTTTTTAACGTTTTGAGTGTTACCTTTATTTATTAAATATCATGTTCTTTGCACTTAAACCATAAAATTCAGTTCAAGAGCAATATCGCAAAATAATGTTAAATTAAGCATATCTTTAGAATTCCCGATATACACAGTCTCGCGAGCTGGAGATAAAAGTACTTTTTTTCTATATAACGTTGCCATTTCTCGCTTTTAAAGCATTGAGTTTGTAAATCAAAAATTCGTTAGTTTTACAAAATATAAAATCTATAATAAAACAAATTCCAAATTTGGGATTTCAGATGCCCATATTCGCAGTAGGATTTCGTCATTCAAAATTCGATGGCTCTACGTACCATTGTTTTATCACAATGCGAGAAATAGACAATCATTTTTGCAGATTTTTCATTATTTAATTTCTTCAAATATAATGCAGGACTCTAACATTTTGTGGCAACAGTTTGAAAAGTGAACCGACATTTATGAGTCCGACGCAAAATCGCAAAACGAAAACAATAGTCCTTCAGGGACAAAGCCCCTTCGGACTAAAAAGGGGGGGCAGGAATTGAATTTTTACTTCAATATTTTTACTTCCTTGTACGAGGTAAAAAGGAAGTATTCTAATCGCGAAAAGTTTCAGGCAGCATATTTCAACGAAAATATCCATTTTGACCGCTATCGAATGCAATTTAACTATGTTTTCCCCTGATATCTGTACGTAAGGACAGAATAAAAGACTCTTCCTCCAAAAAAATTATAAAACTGCTTTAAAATGAATTCTGAAGAGAATTTTTCGTGGCGTCTGTACGAACATATGTACGTACGAACGCACGTACGTATCTCGCATAACTCAAAAACGAGTAGCCTCAGAACGTTGAAATTTTGTATATAGGACTGCTATAACATGTAGATGTGCACCTCCTATTTTGGTTGCAATCGGCCGCACCAAACGTATATAAATATATTTATATGTATATCCACTCTGTTACCCGTCTCGGTGATCTCAGTTTCTTTACTCTTATATGTTTGTAAATTGTACATTTTTTGCTTTAAAAATGATTGAATTATGTTGTTTTTATCTTCTGGTTATGCCTTTAGTAAATATGTGTGCAATATTTTTAAAATTATCAGCAATTTTAAACTTGTTTAATTGCCTCTTAAGTCTTTTTTTAATGGCGGCCATTGATGTTTACATTTGAATCAGGAGACTAGTGGATTTGTTGCCAATCTAGATTAACTTAGCTTCGCAACAACAAAGATAACGCCTTCATTTATTATTGCGAATTAAATCATGCTTAATCCTTTCTGGAATTTTTTCGAGGAAAGAAGTGTTTAAGAGTTACTTCATAATTTTTAATAAAGATATTTAGAGTTTTTATGTATTTTTGCCTTCTCGCGAAGTGAGAACTGAATTAATAGAATGAGAAATACTCAATCGTCAGTGAAAAACTGTTTCTTTTTTGTGTTGTTTTCTTAATTTCTTTTATACATCATTCTAGCTTTATTATAGTATTTGAATAGAACAATGTGGCAACGATTAGATAATTCTATTCTTTAAATGATATAAATTTTGCGCATGATGAGTTATAATATGAACGAAATATAATACTGTTAAGTGAATCTAGCGCCAGAGTGTCGCTATGGTAAATAAATACTAGATTGAATTTTAAAGAATGCATTTATTCTATTGTGCTTTATGCGCTTTCGGCGAAGTAGATTTAATTCAATCCAATAAGTTTAAATGAAACGCAAGAAAAAATGCGTATAATTTAATATTCCGTACAAGGAAGTCATGTGGTGTACACATCAGATTTTTTTCTCAAATTGTACTGATATAATTAATTGAAAAAACTACCTTTAAACATTACAGAATTATTTAATTTTGTTACATTGAAACTTAAAAGAAAAAAAAAAAAAAAAAAAAAAAAAAAAGTAACTTCTGTTTGGCGTAGATGTTCGAATAAGACTTTATCGATTTCCTGAGTGATCTGAAACAGGTCGCTCGTTTTCAGGAAAAAAATTTCGTTTCCGAAGAAGAAGAACCGGTGTTTGATCGCCTTTTAAATCGAAAGTTTATTCATTAGTTTTATTCAAAAGTTTCGAAAGTTCAGTGTTATTCAAAATTTACGCCAATTGAGGTTGTGCTTTTTTGCCTAATTTAAAATTTTAAATTGAAGGGTTTCTCATCCACTTGATTTTAATTACAGATTTCAGTTAACGAATGCAATTTTATCTGATTAAGTGTATTTTTAAAAACTGTATTCATAATTTTTTTTCCCTCCCTTATACAGTAAGACACCGCTTAACGCGGGGGATACGTTCCATCAAAGTAGAGCGTAATGCGAAACAGCGCTAAACGAGGCTATCTTTACATGTAAATATTGGGGTTAAGGGAAGATGGCTAGGAAATTGGTTAGGTATTAAATTTAAAAAGTATGTTTTTTTAATAAAAATAAAACCAAACATTTATTTCTTAAAGCCCAAATTAATACCACATTATTATTTCTTGCAAAAATAAAAACAAAATATAAATAACAAAACGAATATTCTTAAAAAAAAACAAAATTCTCAGTCAGTCATATTTAGTTAGCCTTCCGCGTTTTCAGTGTTCTGCCTTTTTGTGACAAAAGCATCTAATGTTGTTTGCCTTTTTCTTTTGCGTTGTTCTCTTAAAAGTTCTTCATAAACGGATAGAGCATCTCTAACACCATGCCTTACCTTTGAGCTCCTGTCAAAATTCGGATCATTTTCAATGAATTGATCCATTATTTCATTTATGGTAGACAAACTCCTTTTTACAAACGCCATCGAAAGTTCTTTTTGCTCTTCTTCTGAATCACTGCTGCCAACATTTTTGTTTTCTTCTTGTTCAGTTAATTCCTTGAGCTCATCATTAGAAAGACTAACCGCTGCTTCTTGAATTATTTCTTCGACATCTTCCACATTTACCCCTTCAAAATATGTCTGTACAATATCGCACCAAACAAGAAATACAAGTACACTCTTTCGGATATGTATTTGAAACCTATCGCTGCATAATATTTCGGGGAATCCTCATATGCTGCGAGCGATTTCGTGGAATCCCCGGGTTGAAATAAAAGAGCGCTAAACCGAAACAGCGCTAAACGAAACAGCGTTAAGCGGGGTCTTACTGTACGAACAAAACACTGGGAAAACTAGCAACCAAGAAACTTCACTTAAGTTGCTTCGTAGAAGGCTAACCAGACTGTTTCGAATTTTACCAAACTGCTAAATTTAACAAATTTGTTTTAAAACAGATAAATCTCTTGCAAATATGATATTGAACGAGCTTAATTATGCCGAAGAATGGAAATTTTTTAATAGTAGAAGTAACAGTAGTTCTTTTAAGTAGAAGTATTCAGTGCAACCTATCCAGTTTCAATATTACAATATGATATGCATTTGCTTAGTGTAAAATCACTAAAATAATGCAATTCATTCATCACATTTCATCGATAAACTTATTCCATACGATAGACCCTCCGATAAGCAATCTTTATTTTTAATTAAACGTTAGGCAGGATATCCGAATAGCTAGCCAATGCGAAAAGCCATATAAAACAATTTTTAGATTCTACAGATTGTAATTCTGATTGCAAAAGTACATATAATGTTGCGCAAAAATATTTATTACACATTTATTTTGAAGTTGGAAAACAGCTTTTATTACTTTTAACTCACTTACAGGTTATTATTTTTAATTGCAATTCTTATTTTCAAGGAAACTCTCGTCATTTTTTTTTTTTAATGAAGATATCACTAGTATATAAACTGTTTCGCTCCTTTGATTAACTTCGTTATAGATTCAACAATTTTCCTCCCACGATTAATAACCACACACTTTATTAACGCTGAACTCCGCTCGACGATTCTGAATTCGAATGCTTTGTACAGACGATGGTTTTGTCGTCATAAATCTTTGTGGTTTAAACAAAAGTCGTTAAGTCCATTCACATTTGTTTAACAGGGTTTAAGCCGTAGCTAATCAGGGAAAGGTTTGGTTTGGTTTATTAGATTACGGCAAAGCACTCGAGGGCTATCTGTCTTAAGGGAGGGATGCCTTCATGGAGGACTTTCTAAGGGAAACTGGCTCGTATACACGTTACACATGGGGTAAACCACGAAAACACCCATACAGCCAGCCCGTTCGCGGGATTCGAACCTCGGACCGAACTACCAGTGTTCAGTGACGTTACCGGTCGGCCGCTGGTAGGCCCTCAGGGAAAGCGCTAAACGAAACAGTGTTAAGCGGGGTCTTACTGTACTTAATTTCAATTTTTGCTTAACTAAAAACTTTTATTAATATTACCTTTTTCTTTTTATTAATATTACCCTTTTCTTTCGTATTATTATTATTATTCTTAAATGAAGAACTCATGAGCTCGTGCTTCTAGAAAATTTACGGGGCTTCCCATTTCTGAAAGTTATTATAAGATACTCGTTGGCTGTTCAACCATTCACGTTCATTTCTCTTCCTCGCTTCGCTCTATCTCTCCACAGTACGCTAGGCTGGCTAAGAGAGAGATTTTTGCGATTTCTATCGTTTATAACATGAATAAGTAGTAGTATTCTTTAGAAAGTCCTTCGCAAGAACGTTTCCGGATTTGGCAGATCGCAAGAACGTTGCCGGATTGGCATGAAGGCAGGTAGCCTTCATGTGTTTTGTCATAATCAGTCAACGTAATCTTTGAGAATTTTGAAGTTTATTTTATTTAACGCTTTTTTTTTTCTTTGCCTTTCAGTTCCAGTTCATTAATTATGCATATTTTACAAAAGGAAGTAAAATTTATCTCACTTTTAACTTGAGAATCAGTCAAGCAATCAATGAAAAATTAAAAGCTTTTAGGACTGCATTGTGACATACATGTGAATAGTGAAATAAGCATAAATGTTTTTAAACATTTCTAGAACTGGAATGAAATATGCAACGACATTTACTATTTTGTAAACCAAACCTTGTTGGATACTTCCGATTGCCAAATGTAATGCAGCGACTTGGGGAAAGACGAGAAAAGTGCAGTTTGTTCTATAGTTAGTTTTTCTTTTCGTTTCTTGTAATTTCTTAAAGAGCAAAAAATGGAATTTAGTTAAATCAGGGTTTCTTAAACTGTGGGTAGCGACCCCCAGGGGGGGGTCGCGGGACCTGCAGCAGGGTGTCGCCAAAAATTTAGCAATTTTGATATTTCTTTAACTTACTATAATAATTTTACAATTACCTAATATTTTTACACAAATGTATCTGTAAAAAGATAAATATAAAACAATACAGACAGAGAAAAAATGAAAATATTTCAACGCATTCTTTTTATAATAGGAAACGTTCATTTTACTTGCTTTGCACGTGACGCTGTCGTTTCGTCTGTTACTTATTTAAAATTTTCACATTGTTCTAGGTTTTAAAATTAGAAATTAAAGTTTAATGACCTAAAACTGCATTAGTATATTACAGTACAAGGGAAAAAATTGACAGTTTCACACACGCGTGCGGCAGATTTGCGCAATGCTTATGGAGTCCCACAAAGTTTAGAGGTTATTTCGTATTATAAAGTAACGTATTATAATGTAAAAATTAAACATGCTATAAAGTTATTTCGTTTCAAAAGAAACGAAAAACGGCTTTTTACAAGATTCAGATCATTATCATTTTTAGATTTTCTGTGAATCTGACTGAGCATCTGGATGGGAGGCAGCTTTCCAAACGAATTGTTTGTACTACACAGAAATTTCCGTCTTCTCGCACCGAAACACAAAGAACTTCAAATTAACAATTGTAAATGCATGGCTGCCCTGCATCGAAGCTTTTAAGTACTTACCTCATCAACGGCACTATTCTTCTCAGGGAACTAATGTGTGGTTTCCAAAACTAATGTTATATGGCTAATTGCATTTTGAGTGCTTTTGCATTTCTGTGGGAAGAAATGTAGGTGCTCTGAAAACATGCTTAAAAAAAAAAAAAAAAAAAAAAAAAAAAAAAAAAAAAAAAAAATTATTATTATTATTTAAATGTATTATTTGACTAGCGTCATAATCGTCATTAACTTTGAAATAGCTGAGGTTACAAATGTGTAGCATCCAAACTTAAAATAGTTGAGAAGAGATTGTAATGGCGAAATTTGATTAGCCGCTTAAGGATTATTTTTCGTGAAAATTATCATAAAACTATCCAATTTTTATTGTAGATATTAATAGTGGTTAAGTTTTTTAAATCATATATGCAATTAAAATTATATACAAGCTACTGTTGCCATCTAATTTTTCTAACAAAATGTAAAGCATCAGAAATTTTCATTGGCTGTTATGTGTGAGTTTTGCCTTGTTTGGGTATAACTTCGCTAAAGTTTGATCCCATCAGTATCACAGCCCATAATACTAATGGTCACTATCAGAAAGGAAGAAGTGGGAAAAAAATTATCTGGACATTTTACCCAACCACGCTTGCTTAGCAAGTATCATCTTTTTCACAATGAATAGCAGTTAAATGAAAGAAAATACCCACAGTTAAATTTTTTCGACAAAATATTGTTTCCCCCCACTTCACACACATACACACAGAAAAAAAAGGGAGGGGGGGAAGAACAGTAATCGCATTTATTCTCTTTTTATCATAGATTTTATTCCAATGGAAGACTGACTTTTGTTTCTGAATTTTTATGTCGCATGCCATCATTTGTGTTTGTTAAACTCTATGATTATCTTCATTTTGGAAAGTTGTATTTTAGTGCTTTATTCTTCTGAAAACTGCATTCGCTTGGTGGAAGAACGCTTTTATTTATCTTTCTGTATCGTTACACCTCAAGTTATCTTGTATCCACTTATGCGTGTAATTCTTCGTCTCTGCTCATGTTTTGCCGCTTCGGGAATCAGCTACAATGCTATCGTACCAGTGTTTGTATTGCTTGGTTGGTTTTGCTTTATTATTGTTTCTTTTTAACCCCCTGGCTTTGAAATATTGATATTGTACCATTTTCATTCTTAAATTGTGAAGTGTTTTATTTTCATATTTGGTTTTGCCTAAAGCGATCCTACTGTAATTGGAACAAATTGAGTTAGTTTCTTTAGAGGCACCATTGTGGTTATTTAAAATAGGGAAAAAGCTGCGGATAATGATTTATGTCAGAAAAAAACACTGCAAGGCTATCTAATTTGAGATGTAGGCCTGCATGGAAAACATTTTGTAGAAAACTGACTACTATTTACGATCGTCTCTATAGTTTTTTCTTTTGCCAGATATTGAACCGCAGACGATATGCGAATTTTCAGTCAGTTGATGAATACATTCAGTTGACCACTGCGTACAGTCAAGCATGAATGTACATTTTTTTTTCTTTTTTTTTTTGGATTAAGTTCGTATTTATTTGTATGAAATATCTGAAAGTTATTTGAGTAATATTTATGTTGAATAATCATTGTGGTTATTTCAGTTTCCTTGCGCAATTGAAAAATCGTTCTGTAGCTTATCTAGTGTTTATAAATCTTTATAAATGTTGCAGGTAGACATCCTGCAACATTTATAGAGTAGTATTATTAATGCTATTCATATGCGTAATCCCTCCCATACGTTTAAAAGACAGAAAATTATTCGGGAAAAGCGAATGAAACGAACTTAAATGGGCATTGGGAAGTCTATTGTC
Source organism: Stegodyphus dumicola (assembly GCF_044657685.1). Classification (NCBI taxonomy): domain Eukaryota; kingdom Metazoa; phylum Arthropoda; class Arachnida; order Araneae; family Eresidae; genus Stegodyphus; species Stegodyphus dumicola. The sequence goes on from NC_140776.1 coordinate 172,921,519, forward strand.
TGCATGGTTAGTATAATGTATGGTCAGCTAGCGCTTCTGAATACATATTTAGAAAAAGTGTAGTTTATTCTTGCACCATATCCTATCAGGTTCGCCCAAGGGGCCATGGTCTGCTTCAGCAGTACAGTAGTCTTTGTGTATAGATTCGTAGCAACTAGAACATGGTTCGCCCATTCACCATAATCTTACTGATTATCTTTGATGAAGAACTATTGATTGTCTTTGCTGAAGAGCTAAGAATTCGTTACGGATTCTTTGATCCTCCAAATTACCAAAGAAGGTAATAAAATCATGGTAGCAGTGCAGCAGGAATGAGTCAAAAACACTGAATTCCGGCATAACACTGAAGCCTTGTGTTGCCTTTTCACCGAAGCTATATGAATTAAATAGTTTCCTGCCTTTCCAAAAATATTCGAAAGGCAGCAAACAGTTTGAAAGAATCCCATTGTTTGGTCAAATATCAGCGTTTATTAAATAATTTGTCTCTGATAGTTGTTGAATTATTTTTACAGAATTTTCCATTTAACTAATGTTTTGCTTGGCTTCGAAGGAGCCACAACTAGAGCTAAGTCTCTTTTTTGAAATTTACTTTCTACGGCCTTGCGATAGTACCAGAATTTTTGCTTCTCTTTGTCTTCATTTATATGCTGATCAGTGAGTTCTTCATATCTCGTCATTCGATTTACTAATTCGAAAACATATTCTACTACACTGTTTTCTTCCTCTTCTGTACCAGGTAATTTTTCATGCAATAGCATAATATGAGTTCTTAAGTTTCTGCCGTGAACTAATTCTATTGGAGAGAACCCCTAACCTTTTCTGGGGAATTCAATGTAATCACATTCATAAAAGATGTGGCTTGATCGGTCTGCACCTTTTTTGAAAAGCCCATTTGACTAAAAATTTGAAGGAAAACATCGGCAGTCGTGGTTGAACAAAGATTTGCAACAGAAGCATCTGCATATTTAGAAGATCTGCAGAAGATAGTTAATTTCTGAAGTGTCACGGCCAAAGGCTCTCAGGTACCAGTATTTGTTTTTGAAAATAATTCTATGATTTCAAAAGGCGACAAATTTCAAAGGTGCCTTTTTTTTTAACAAATTTCTCAACATTTTTTTAACAGTTAGGTCAATTCAAAGTTTCGAATAATTACCTTTTGAACCAAAGATGAGCCGCTGTTTCTTCATGACAAATAGTCATCAACTATTTTCGATATCTTTCAGGAACAACAACCAATAGTCTTAATGTTCCATTACGGTTTTTTTTTTTTTTAGTCCAAAGGGATTTGAATCCCGAACCGACACTAACTGTCGGTTCTACTGGTTCGATTGACGAAATTCAAAAATTGTCGGTAGAACGAGAGATATTGAACTTTTTTTAGTCCAAAGGGATTTGAATCCCGAAGGACTATTAGTTTCATTTTGGCATTTTGCGTCGGACTCATAAATGTCGGTTCACTTTTCAAACTGTTGCCACAAAATGTTAGAGTCCTGCATTATATTTGAAGAAATTAAATAATGAAAAATCTGCATAAATGTATGTATATTTCTCGTATTGTGATAAAACAACGGTACATAGAGTCATCGAATTTTGAATAACGTAATCCTCCAACGAATATGAGCATGTGGAAGACCAAATTTGAAATTTGAAATTTGTTTTATGATCGATTTCCTATTTTTTAAAACTTTGACGAATTTTTGATTAACAAACTCAAGGATTTCAAAGCGAGCAATGGCAACGTTGTGCAGAAAAAAAACATTTTTATCTCCAGCGCGTGAGTCTCTGTATCGGAAATTCTAAAGATATGCTCGTTTTAAAACTATTTTGCGATATTGCTGTTGCACTGGATCTTATGGTTTAAGTGCGAGGAACATGATATTTAATAAAGAAAGGTAACATACAAAATATTAAAAAACGCCCCTTTGGACGTAATTTAAAATCTGAAACATTTCAGTTTTTTTTTGGTTTTGTTTTGTGTGTGTGTGTCTAAAGGTTTACTATAATTGTCCGATTCTCTTTTCAAATTGTTGCCATCAAATATTATCGCCCTGTATTATATTTCAAGAAATTAAATAATGAAGAATCTGCACAAATGTATGCGTGTTTCTGGCATTGTGATAAAACGACGGTACCTAGAGCTATCCAATTTTAAATAACGTATGTTTCTACCCGAATATGGGCATCTGGAAGCCCGAATTTGGAATTTGTGTTATTATCTATTTCATATTTTGTAAAACTTTAACGAATTTTTTGAACATAGAACTGATGATAGCTTGATAAAATTTATTTTCTAAAAGTAACACTTTACAGTTCTGGAACACAAAACTACTAGTACAGCTCACCTCAGTGAGACAAAGCACAGTTAGTAGTTACCACTTCAAACTATCAAGAACGTTAAACACAACGCAATGCGAAACGCATCTAAAAAGCGAAGCTCGCACGGAGATGTCTCATTACTCCGAAGTCTAGACTCAACTGAAAAACTGACACTGTCTCCAACTTAAATAATTTCAAACTGACACTTAAATAATTTCTTCCCCGAGAAATTTCTAGTCGAAGTTACTATAAGGCATATATGGTTATAGTTACACATAAGGGCCGGGTGCGGTTGCAGTTACATATAAAGATTAATTACAGCTATACAGAGACTCAATCAAAATGGCGTTTGGCGACAAAATTATTCTCCAAAAACTATCGCTGACGTGGCGATATCTCGCCAATTTAGCGAAACAGCTATTTACCTCACTGTTAAATAGTTGGTGTATTAGATTACGGCACAGCACTCGAGGGCTATCTGCCTTAAGGGAGGGATGCCTTCGTGGAGGACTTTTTAAGGGAAACTGGCTCGTATACACGTTACACATGGGGAAAACCACGAAAACACCCATGCAGCCAGCCCGTTCGCGGGATTCGAACCTCGGACCGAACTACCAGTGTTCAGCGACGTTACCGCTCGGCCGCTGGTGGGCCACTGTTAAATAGACTTCCTTCTGTGATCATATTTTTCGGGCAGAGCATCGCTTTTCTTAACTGTCCATGTTACCTTATACAAAATTCATAACAGTATAATAGCAAAATACGAAATCAGCTGTCAATAAATATTTTTTGTCAGTTGTTCATCATAATTTTACTTTATTCAGTTTGACTTGTATTTCATCTTTTTCTCCCATGCATGCGATTATTGTCCCGAATGCGATTGGTCGATTAACATCTTATACAGTATCAGCTATATCCTATGTAATCGTTTTTGCATCTTATCGATTGGGCTGTTTTTGTGATGTTTCCAATTTTGAAATAATAATAATATATTAATAATAAAAGACATGTTATATTTACATACACATGGACTGACATCATTCTGATGCTTTTCTTGGTTATATTTTGTGCATTCGATAGCGTAAGAAATGTAATAAGAATTAGATCCAGTATTTTTTCTTCCTTTAAGTTTTCAGCTAATTTGCATTTGTCAGCACTTGAAGTATGCTTTACTGACATGTAGTTAATTTATTCAAATTTATATTTAACAGATATTCAAATTCATATTTTTAAATAAAAGGTGCAGTTTCTAGGTGCGTTAAGTGAAATACGGCAAACACAATGTTTGTTTGTTTTAGTTTTTTTGTGTTTGTTTTTAGTGAATTCCAGATTTCATCTTTCCTGTGCCAAAGTAAGCATGCATAAATTCTTAGAATTTGGGTATATTATTTATTAAAAAAATGTTTTTTTCTAAATTCTTGCTTGAGCATAAAAATTATAGAAATCTCTCTCTCTCTCTCTAATTTTTTTTTTTTTTTTTAAAGGGGGCAATTTGCCCGGAAGGGCTATTAATTTCGTTTTGGCATTTTGCGTCGATTCACGATAAGCGTTGTTCACTTTTCAGATTGTTGCCACCAAGTATTATCGCCCTGTATTATATTTAAAGAAAGTAAATAATGAAGAATCTGCATGAAAGTATGTATGTTTCTCGCATTGTGATAAAACAACGGTGCCCAGAGCCATCAGAATTTGAATAACGTAATCTTCTGTAGAATATAGCATGTGGAAACCCTAATTTGAATTATCGGTTTCATATTTTGTAACACTTCAACGAATTTTTGATTAAAAAAATGAACGATTTCAAAGCGGGCAATGGCAACACTGTACGGAAAGGGAAAAAAAAAAAAAAAAAAAAAAAAAAAAAAAAAAAAAAATTACCTTCAGCGCGCGAGACTGTGTATCGGAAATTCTAAAGATATGCTGATTTTAAAATTATTTTGCGATATTGCTGTTGAACTGCATTTTATGGTTTTAAAGCGAAGAATGAATAAAGGTAACACACAAAATGTTAAAAAAGCGGCCCCTTGGACGTAATTTAAAATCTGAAACCTTTCAGATATATATATATATATATTTTTATATAGGGATATGTTTATTAAGTTTTTCAGTGTGGGAGATATGAAAAACTCAACTGTTACCTCCGTGAGGATTCGAGCCAAGGATTCATTTGCTAGCTGCGTGCTGATCACTTGCGGTGGAATTCAGTAATTCCTTATAAAATTTCGTTATTTAATTGTTATATAAATCCTATATTATTATAAGAATATATATTATAATATCTTATATTATTATAAGAATATAGGTTATTTAAATTATTATATAAATTCTTATAAAATTTCGTTCAAAAATGTTGTGACTAGAACCGTAAAAATCCTCAGACTAATCCGTGGAAATTTTTGGAAAATTGCTTGGAAACAAACAATTCGAATTTGTTTTTGCAAAGAATGTATGAACCATGAATTTATATTATAATTTTGCACTGTTATTTTGGTACAAAATAGGATTTTTTAAGAATAAATTTTTTTTTAAACGCTTGGATTATAAACTCCCATCCCCGAACCAATAGCGAATCTGTATTTTCAGTTAATCTGCGGATCCACCTAAGGCCGGTAACACTGGTAGTTCGACTCGGGCGAACGGGCTTGCCCTATGAGTAACATGAATACAAACCAGTTTATTTTAAAACTTTCTTCCGAAGGTGTCCTGTGTAGGAAGATAACCCTCGCGAATTTTACTGTAATTGAAATAATCCAATCCAGTCAATAAATTTACACTACTGAGTGTTTTACCAATTAATTTATCGTGGCTTTTCTTATATTAACCGTTGAAAAAGATGAACAAAAGTTCCAATTTTCTAATTCAGCGCGGGGCCACGTATACGCGGGCAATACCAATACAATTGTAATTTTACTTTGCTAATTAAAATTAGTGCATGATAATCAAATTTACATAATAACTCTTTTTACATGATGACTACCTGCATATATTCAGCTAGCATGTCCCTAAATAGTGAAATATTTACACCCGTTTTTCGTGCTCTAAGTTATTACAATGCCCTGCACTTGTATTTTTAATTTGTGTAATTAATTCTCCTTATCGGACTACATAAACCTGTTTCAAGAACACGGAAATTGACCCCGACGTATCTCGAAAGGCCTGGTGGGGAAACATAGCAATGAAAACATAGAATTCATCAAATAAATGAATAAATAAAAGCTCGCTTTCAGACCATAATAAGTAAAGCGTTTTTAAAAACCTACACGCATAATACAAAACCCACAAACGGCGGTCACATTTATAAAGCGGAGTGAGTGGCTGTCATCTGCATACCAAACGTAATTGTTGAAGGTCGTCAGGTGTCAAAGCTCTTGAAATCTTGCTTGGGACGAAAAAATATAACGAACAAAAAAAAAAAAAAAAAAAGAAACGAGAAGTGTGGTTGGTATGTGAACTCACGAACGCCTACTGTGGATTTAGAAGATAATGTCTGCCGGGAGTGTCGTCTTCCATTCGAAGGAAATGGAAATTGCCGTCGATGAAACTCTAGAAATCGCTCAAGCGGACGGTATGGAGTTTTCCTTTGGAGGGTAGTTAGACGACAGAGCGATTTTGATCGTTTCGTTGTGTAATGTGCCGTACCTGTTTGCAGACGTGTTTTCCTGAGGTATGCTGTGGATTTCTCTCAAAAAGGACATCACCAAGAAGATAATGAGAAGTAAAAGTTATATGAAAGGTAAGGTAAAAGACCTTTGTTAAATGTTAAGTATTTGCGCACTAAAAGATGTAATTCGGAAATTCAAATATGTCATATGTATTTGCGTAAATTTCTTGGTTTCTGGCCGTACATATTATATTAGATAGAATTCGAATTTTAATTTGTTATTGCCGCTTCAGTCTTCCCGTTATTTCCCTTTTTACTTCCTTGTACGAAGTAAAAAGGAAGTATTGTAATCGCGAAAAGCTTCAGGCAGCATATTTCAACGAAAATATCCATTTTGACCGCTATCGAATGCAATTTAACAATGTTTTTCCTTGACATCTGTACGTAAGGACAGAATAAAAGACTCTTTTCCTCCAAAAAAATTATAAAGCTGCTTTAAAATGAATTCTGAAGAGAATTTTTCGTGGTGTCTGTACGTACGTATGTATCTCGCATAACTCAAAAACAAGTAGCCTCAGAACGTTGAAATTTAGTATATAGGATTACTATAACATGTAGATGTGCAATAGGCCGCACCAAACGTATATAAATATATTTATATAAAAATTGTAGAAAGCTCGCCTAAAAGTTACCAAGAGCTGCTGCTCCAAAAGGTTTAAAACGTTTTCAAAAATTAATACACATGAAAAGCAAATCATTAGACATGTAAAACATAAATAAAATTAAAAAACTGAAAAAGTTAAAAAGTAAGCGGAAAATGGTAAATTAGCCAAATTCGACTTCCAAACAGGCTTTTCAAGGGAAATTTCATTTATTTGAACGTCGAACCAAGCTAACCCCATTACGCGTTTCGCCGAAACAGACAACTGAAACTTTTTCGCTAAAAAAATTTTTTGACAAAGTGTCTTAGAAATTTTAATAGTCTCAATTCTCTGTTCCAATTTCCCGACGCGTCCGCTCAGAATGACACATTAAGGTGTTAAAATATGTTAATCAAAATCAAAATTTCCTAAATCTAGTCTAAAATTAAAATCAAAACGAAAATAAATAGCGATGAGCTATTAGTCCTAAAAATACAAAAACATACGGGCTGGGCCTGCAAGCTTAAAGATTAACAATTTAATTATAAAATAATAGATTTTAGAAAACTGTAAGAAAACCTGTAATTAATATAAAATAAAAAATTAGGAAAAGAAACGAACAAACTCAGTGGGTCTTGCTAAGACCAAGAAAAAGTTGTAACAAAAGAAACAAAAAACTGACCTTTGGCGATGCAAAGCTGTCCCTCTGAAACTTGTTTGAAAATGGCTGCTAACTTCTAGCGTCTTATATTTTGGTCTTATTTATTTAACAATTTTTATATTTTATTTATTTTGCAGCATATTGCGCAAGATGTTTTCTAGACCAAAATTGGTTTTTCACAAATTGTTATTACTGCTTTGCTTGATAAAATATATTTATATATATATATCCACTTTGTTACGTGGCTCAGTGATCTCAGTTTCTTTACTCTTATTTGCTTGTAATTTGTGCATTTTGTGCTTTAAAAATGATTGAATTATGCTGTTATTATCTTCCGGAGCAAATCTGCAAGCAATATTTGTAGAATTATCGATAATTTAAAAGCTGTTTAAGTGCGGTTAAGCCTAATTTTTAAATAACATGGTGGACATATTTGTTTACATTTGAAACAGCAGAATAGTAGATTTGTTGCCAATCTAGAGAGACTAAGCTTCGCAGCAACAAAGATAACGCCTTCATTTATTATTGCGAATTAAATCATGCTTAATCCTTTCTGGAATTTTTTCGAGGAAATAAGTATTTAAGATTCACTTCGCAATTTTTAATATAGATATTTTGAGTTTTTATATATTTTTGCCTTGTCGCGAAGCGAGAACTGAATTAATGGAATGGGAAATACTGAATCATATGTGAAAAGCTTTTCTTTTTTTGTTTTGTTTGCTTAATTTCTTTTATACATCGTTCTAGCTTTATTATAGTATTTGAATAGAACATGTGGCAACGATTAGATAGTTCTTTAAATGATATAAATTTTGTGCATTCTGAGTTATAATATGAACGAAATATAATACTGTTAAGTGAATCTAGCGCCAGAGTGTCGCTATGGTAAATAAATACTAGATTGAATTTTAAAGAATGCATTTATTCTATTGTGCTTTATGCGCTTTCGGCGAAGTAGATTTAATTCAATCCAATAAGTTTAAATGAAATGCAAGAAAAATTGCGTATAATTTAATATTCCGTACATGGAAGTCGTGTTGCACACATCAGATTTTTTTATCTTAAGTAGAAGATCAGTTATTTTAAGTATTAAAATTAGAATGGGAGACGTTCAATAATAACGTTATAGACAAGACCAATTAGACGTTCAATAAGACGTTATAGACAAGACCAATTAGAATGTAAACTAAACCAACGAGAAGTTTGCCTATGGCAGCGGCCATGATGAGTCGTGACGTCATACCGTAACGTTTCATATCTTCAATTTCATTGCACGGGAGATAGGAGGAGAAGGCTTAATTCTAACTACTTTGGATTCAACAAAAATTGCCGTTTCAAGACTAGCATCCCATTCGGGACTAACGTCACTTTTGAGCTTAGCGTTAATGAAAGATTCTGAGAGTAGGATTTTTACTGAAATGTATGCTTTTTTTAGTTCTATGACTTTTGTTGTTGTTGTCGTCGTCATTGTGTGATTTTTATCACCTGCATATTTATGCCCGGTAGCTTAAACACATCATCCCTGAAAATGAAGCATTAATGTTTCTCAAAAGTAGCACGGTTATTGCTCTTAGCGAGATTTTTTTACGTTCAGTAGCATTTTTACTTTGGAAAGACATGACAAATTTTCTTTGTGACATGACCTGTTAATTTTTTCCCTGTTTATTTTATGCGTGCGTAGCAGAGTAGAATAATATAAATGATTAAAATAGGGCAGAAATAATTTTCTTTTTAATCGTTATATCTTGTCAGTTTCATTGCTTCCGATAAAAGTGAAACGTAGCAGTAAAACGGATTATTGAGTATTGTTTATGAGAATAACTGTTTATATACGGCGTATTTTATTTTTATAGTTAGTTCCCACTCATTGGTGTTTTATTTAATTTGAGTCTTGCTATTGTGATCCTACTTTCGACTGATGTAGAATAAATACTGGCATCTCATTTCTAAACTTTAAAAATTTCGTGCTTAAAATCGTATGAAACTAATTTTCAAGCCGATTTAATACGTCATTCCATTTGTTGTGCAATCGGTTTTCTACTGAAAAGCAACAGTCCGTAAGAAAAGAGGATAAGTTAGTATTCAGTATTTTTCTTTTATTAATCTGAGTTCCAGGATATGCTAATTCTTTCAGAGCTTTGAAAATTTCACGTTGTTCCAGTTTTGTTCAGTTTATAGTTTTGTAGGGTTTATATTTATTTTAACTAACATTTATTTTAAGTTTAAACTATCTTTCCTGTCAAGCCTTACTTTCCCCTGGAATTGCCAATGCCAGAGTATGTAAATTTTAGTAGAACGCGCAAAGTATTCAAAATTGTCAGCGGAAGTAATATGAGTTAAATAGATGGGAAACGAGTTCGAAAGTGTGCTTTTCTTGCTTCACGAGCGTGTAGGTGGCTAGTTAGAAATTGAAGAACCACGCATTTCGGCCTGTGTGCTTGCCTCGGTAGATAGTTAAATCTTTCAACGTAAAATTCAGAAGTTTGCTGAATTATCAGCGGTATTTTAGAACGCGGTTGGGTTAGTTACGTTTAGAGAGCCTCGTAGGTAGTCACTTGTTCTTATTCATTTTTAGTTTCTTATTTTTATTTTACCGCCGGGTCGGCGTAGTTTGTGAGCGTCAAGAGCACGCATCTGTAATTTCTAAAGTTGAATAAAAAGGGATTTAAACCCTTCTCAAGACTTTGTCTACTTTCCAGTTCATAGCAGTCACCACTATTGTTGCGTGCAGGTTGGAAGCGCGCAACATTACAGTTTGATATTTGATTTTATTTTTACAATTTGAAGACAAGAAGCAAGAAAACCAACTGTTCGGGCAATATATCATCTGCGCCTATTTTAAATTTGCTAGAGAAGCATGAATAAAACCATGAGAATGATGTTTGATTATTCGCGGGATGTCTAAGTCGTTAATGAGCGTTTTGACTAACATGCAGTAGGCTACGGATCTTTTAATTTGCCCATTAGTGGGATGATTAATGCTTTTTTTTTTTCGAAAGAAATTTTGAGCGAATACTGGATGCTTTTCAAGTCATCAGGCAGGATGTTAGGAATGCAAATCAACACTTTTCAGACCAGAAATCAGTAAAAATCAATTATACGCGCGTGAAGATTCGAATCGCGGGTCTTCCGTGTGCTTGGTCGACGTGTTGACCACTTACACCACAAGACCATTCACAGAGGAGCACTCTGTTTTCTCACAAACTTAAGCCATGACTTGCGCTTACAACAAATTTGCTACATTTTAATGGGGGGGGGGAACTGTAATTTACGCAGGTCAGGATTTCGTGGCCTGAAATGTCGTGTTCGTAAGTAAAGGCCAGCCCGTTAATAGGTTTCCCTAAAGGTACCTTTCCGAAAGAAAAATGTGTTTGTATTTTGATGTAATTAATCTGACCTGTTAGGGTAAGATTATCCTATCAGACCTAGGTTTTCAACTGTTAATTGGTAAACTTTAAGTTGTGACCTATTTCGAATTAACACGTTGAGCGCCAAGCGTGTATTTCTTAGGCAATCCCGTTCAGGCGACGCGTGCTGCTTAAAAGCGCTGGCTCTGTAGGGCAGTAGAAGATAGTTTACGTTTGGAACGTGATTCCTATAGGCATTCATTCAACACGTTACGCTCCAAGTCTGTTTTGTAAATAGTTACATTCTATGCAAAGATATTATGAAGCAGAAAATTACCATTACTGAAGTCCGGAAAGAATTAGCGCTATCCCTTACAAGTTGTGAAAAAGAAGATGTTCCATCGAAAAGAAATGCAAGAATATCTAAAATACGACAGCATAAACTCCAAAGAAAACCGGAAAAAGCCTCTGAAGTACGGAAATATTGTAAATTATGTTATGATAAAAATGCAACTGAAGCTGGTAGAGTAATGGCCAGAAAAAAGACTAAGACAGTTGTCACAATTTGTAATAGTTGTAATGGAGAACCGTTTTTATGCTTACCGTGTTTCAATGAAATCCATTAGTCCTGTAATGAATCAAAATTAAGTAAATTTTAAATAATTTTTCTGTAATTCCATGAAACAGTGTAAATTGTATAGTTATATATCATGTTACACGCTGTCAGCCAGCGGCTGTCGACCCGGCCTAAACGGAAAGTCAAGTGTCAGCCACAGATGGCTGACGCGGCCTAAACGGAAAGTCTAATGTCAGCAACAGATTGCTGATGCGGCCTAAACGGAAAGTCTAGTGTCAGCCACAGATGGCTGATGCGGTCTAAACGGAAAATCTAGTGTCAGCCACAGATGGCTGACGCGTCTAAACGGAAAATCTAGCGTCAGCCACAGATGGCTGACGCGTCCTAAACGGAAAGTCTAGTGTCAGCCATAGATGGCTGACATGCCGCTCAGCGTGTTAAGTAGGTAAAATCATTGAGTACACTGGTTCTCGACAATCGAATGGGCTTGCTGCATGGAGTTTGTGTGATTTCCTCATGTTGTAGTATAGTAAAAAGCCAGTTTCACCTAGACAAGTTCTCCAGGAAAGCATTCCTCTAACGGCAGATGCCCCATCAATGTTTTCTGTAATAAATAACTTAATCAGTTATAAGTAACCTAATATAATTTTGACGTTGATTTCAAATGAAAAAAATTCACAGTATTTAAGGAAGAGGCGAAAGATTATCCTTTATAAGTGATTTATTTTACTTTCATTCAATTCTAGTTAACGATTTTAATTTAAATCGGAAAGAATATTGTATTTTATAATCGAAAAAAGAACGTCTGGCCATCTTTTCTTAAGTCCCCCCCCCCCGACTTTTGTTATGCATAAAAAAGAAAGATGGTATAAATGGCTGATTTCTTTATTAATGGCATATTAATAAATCATAGGTTATATAAAAAATAATTTTTACCTTGATTTGATAGTAAATTTTTATATTATCCAAATCCGAATAATTTTTTTCCCGTGCCAAACAGGGTATGTTAACAATTTTAGTAACTTTTCCCTATTGGTTACTGAACTAATGAAACATATTCTTATGTTAATTGAAAGTCCATAGCGAAAGGCTTGATTACACTATCTGAATATTTGAACAAAACTGCAAAATGAAACTAAGCATTTAATTTCTTCCTTTTTTTTTTGCTGTAATCGTATAACACTCTCTCTTCTTTCCTCATTTTTTCTAGTGCGAAATAATTAATTGAAGAGATTTGCCTGAAGATACGAGAGCCTTGAGCTTTTGTAGTAAGCTGACAATATAATAATGAAAAATCTCCCCATCCACCGAGTTTTTGGGTAGATTAATTGGCGAGATTTCGAAACAGGGATGAACTATCTATCAGAGACTCTTTTAGTTGTTTGTGGTAATTAAACAGCAAGCTTGTGCTTGTGCTAGGTGTAATTCTTATTTTATCTGTTCATCTTGTGTATCATCTTTAGGCTTTATTTTGTCTTAGATTTCGCTTGGAAGGAATTTTTTTTTTTTTTTTTTTTTTTTACAGAATATGTTTTTGATGTTTTACTTAATACCTTTTAGATTAGAAATTTCCAGCCCTTTTCTTGCCCCGTTGGTCCCTTTTAAAAAAGAATAATTCTCTTCATCGACATACCTGTATTTTTCTCGGTAATATACAGCATACGTTATAAAATTAATAACATTAAATCTCTTAAATTTTACAAGTGGTTAGTATAACAAAATATTTTCCAAAGAAATACAATCCTTTTCAATAGCACACGTTTAGTTATCAAAGTCATGGAATTCTTTTCGATTCATTGTCGATGTAAACAAGTCAGTTTTATTACAAATCTGAAGATAATCGTTCTAGCTTCAGTGAGATTGATGTCTCTTTCTTTCAGTTTGTGTGGCATTGAGCAATTAATATATATCAACCAAATAGAATCATGTTTTTTTTTTTTTAAATTTTATTAATTTTGTCGCCATAGGGCTGTCAACAACAAGGAAGAATTCTGTCTCGGGTATTAAAAATAACCGTCAAATGCTGCAGTTACCTTTGAATAAGCAGCTTACCTCCGTGGGAAGAAGCAGATTGTTTAACTTTAATCATTAATGGCCGCACAGTTGCTCAAAAAGACGGTCCTTCATAAGTTTTAGCCTCTGATGGTCTGATCCCTGTATGAAACTGTAACTGTATCCAGCGGCATATGTAACTTCAACTGTAATTTCAAAAAATCGAAGATACTGGAAATTTCTCGGCAAGCGGGAGAAAACTATATATAAGCCCGGGGAGAGTATTAGTTCTCATTTTAAGTCAGGGTACTGAGAGATCACTCAGCGAGTTTACGCATTGAGAGGCGTATTATATTGTGTAGTGTTTAACGTTCTTAGTAGTCTGAAATGGTAATTACCGATTGTGCGTTGTCATAATGAGAAGAGCTGTACGGTACTTTTGTGTGAAAAGTTCTTCGAGTGTAAAGTGTTTCTTTCGGGAAAATAAATGTTATCAATCTGTCATCGGTTGTGTGTGCATTCATTCAGTCCATCACGAACCCGTACCCACGTAACAGTATTTATTGCTTTGGGATGCATAACTTGAAAAAGGTGCACTTATTGCAGAAAAAATTTATATATTTAAAAAATATATGAAATTCACTCATGTCCATAAATTAAAGATAATTCGGAGTCACGCGGAAATCGAATTCTAAAATAAATATATCACCAGTAAAATCACTACACACATCTTCAAGAATCATATGCAAATTTCAGGAAGTAACCAGATGACACCGATGGTACGTCACAATGACGAGAGTATAAGAGAGTGATATATAAGGAATACAGGCAAAGAAGTAAAATTGTTCGCAGGCGCTTTATAAGCATTTCAGTGCAATAACCGAATAGTTATGACACAAAGGACGCATTTGGATGATTTTTTACGTGGTAGAATTATCGGCCGTCTGGAATGTGAGCGTACCCAACTGGAAGTATCAGACGAACTTGGAATTGCCCAGAGTGTCATCTCCAGGCTTTGGCAACGATTCCAAGATGATGGTAATGTGAGTAGACGTTACAGCTCAGGTCGCCCCAGAGTTACAACGCCGAATGAGGACCGGTATTTGGCAGTTACTGCCAAAAGAAACAGGCGGAGCACAGCCTCAGACCTGTCTCGTCAGCTCTCTTCAGCCACTGGTACGACAATTTCAAGGCAGACCGTGTACAGACGCTTAGGTCAGATTCGTCTATATGCTCGTAGACCTGTCAGATGCGTTCCACTTACTGCAACTCACTGTCGCCTGCGATTAGCCTGGAGTAGAGAGCATGCATTGTGGACACAGCAACAGTGGGCTTGTGTGATGTTTTCCGACGAGTCCAGGTTTAGCTTGCAGTCTGATTCTCGCCGGACTTTCATATGGAGAGCTCCAGGTACCCGTTACCACCAAGAAAACATCATTGAACGACACCGTTACGGTGGTGCAGGAGTGCTCGTTTGGGGGGGGGAATTATTCTGCGTTCCAGAACTGACCTGCATGTTCATATTGGAACCATGACAAACCAAATCTATCGGGACGTCATTCTGGAACAACATGTACGTTTGTTTCGGGGCGCCATGGGCGCAGAATTTGTGTTTATGGGTGACAACGCCCGTCCTCACCGTGCAAACATCGTAAGCGAATGCCTTCAATCGGAGGATATCACCCGTATAGACTGGCCAGCATTCTCACCGGACTTGAATCCAGTAGAGCACGTGTGGGACATGCTTGGCCGACGAGTTGCAGCCCGTCAACCTTCTCCTACATGTCTACCGGAACTTCGGAGAGCATTGCTTTTAGAGTGGTGTAATATCCCCCCAAGATCAGATCGATAATTTGATACTCAGCATGCCTAGGCGTTGTATGGACTGTATTGCATCGTCTGGGAAACATACAATGTATTAACAATCATACCAACCATGTAATATTGGTTTTTTGTAAATAGGTTTATTTTTGTAATTTGCTCCAGGGAGAAAAAATAGCTAATTTTTTTAATAATATCAAACATATAGCATCTTTTTTTGCTCTTTACCTTCTGTTTAATAAATAAGCTTTACAAATAAGTCAGATTTGTTTTGCTTGTAACTCTTCCTTTGCCTGATTTTGCATTATCCTTAATTTATGGACACGAGTGTAGTTATAGTAGATTTTCCCCTTATGTTTATTTTATAATTAACGGAATCTTGATTATATCAGTCAAGTGATGGTGCATATTCGGCTATCGATTCGGTGATCATCATTGCCTCCATTAAAATTTCGTCAACGCCCAAAGTGATCAGTGCCAACCTCGTTCCCTTGCTTTAAATTGAAGGTGCAAGTAAATTTCAAATGATAATGTGTTTTTTTGGACTTTTCGCTATATACCCTAAATAAAATAAATTATTTATTGGGGGGGAGGCACATAAGGTACATAAACTATAGGACTAAAAGCGTGCCAAAATTTTAGTATCCTAGCTGATACCCGCCACATTGCTGAGCGCATTATCTATTTGAATGTGAACCTAGACTTCTTATATAGACGAAATGTTAATTTCGAACTGATAATTAATGTACATTTTTTTTTAATGTAGTACCAGTCAGTGAATCTGTCATACACAGATTTCCCCATCACCCATGAGGTACTGTGTCCCTATTATTTAACTTGGCGGGATTCCCAGTAGGCCTACACCACGAAAAACTGCCAACATAAAACTAAGATTTATATGTATTTAACTGTTGTCATAAGTTTCATGAAAATAAATGTTATTATCTTTGTTACCAAAGATAATTATTTGTCCTTGATTTTTTATGTATGGCAGTTTTTATAAATAAAAACATTTTTATTTTCCATCACAATAATTTATTTCTCTTAATAATAACATTTATTTTCATGAAACTT
The DNA here is from genome assembly GCF_044657685.1 of Stegodyphus dumicola. Taxonomy (NCBI): domain Eukaryota; kingdom Metazoa; phylum Arthropoda; class Arachnida; order Araneae; family Eresidae; genus Stegodyphus; species Stegodyphus dumicola. The sequence goes on from NC_140776.1 coordinate 172,937,549, forward strand.
ATGATAACAGTTAAATATAAATGTTATTATTAACCTTATCATTTAAATGTTGTTTGTATTCATTGGATAGATGAAAGTTACTTACCAATGTAATAATTTTAAAGGAAAATGCATTTATTAGCAACATTTCATATCTAGTTTTGGCAACAATAAAAGAAAATTCTGAACTTCGATTTGGAAACCAAATGTATGGGAAACCATTGGCTAGTACAGTTACGCAAGCAACCATTAAACAATCGGCGACAAACAGACAGTTAGCATATATATGAGGTACTTACGAGCCAAAACATTATGAAATTCACATGGAGCGATGACATTAATAAGGTTCGAGGCAGAGCTATCTCCACGATGAAAAATCTATTTCCGTTGATAGGGGAATATTCCAAACTGGATCTCCTGAGGAAGAGACATGTTTATCAGACCCATCTTGACGTGTGCTTCGTCGGCATGGGCGGCGGTCAACAAGAAGGATTTAAATAAATTGCAAGTTGTTCAAAATAAATACTTAAGGCTCATCACCCAAGCACACTTCTACGTGTCAAATGATACTCTACACAACGACCTTAAAATTGAATGCGTACAAGAATTTATCAATCGTATGAATAGAAGTTTCTTTAATAAGGCCACCAATTGCTCACACTTACGAGAATTCAACACCTTCGAATATGTTATACTACCTGAGGATGCTAATATCAGACCTTACGCTGCCCACCTCACCCGTAACTCGAATTTCCCGACTTAATTGCATCTTATGTATATATACGTATATAGTTATGTATATATTTTGTATTTCACATTTATTCTTTTATTCTCATTTTACCGTACTGACTTATTTTAGTATATAAAACTTTGTATTTTATGCATTTTTTTATGTATGTTATGTTAACATCAGTCAGATACCGACACTCTTGTCAAACCTCTCCTGGTCTTCGTTCTTGTTCGGTTTTCTAAAACCTTGTGGCGTATAGTCACCCCCCTTCTCTTCACCTCAGACCTCCTCTTACTCTGTCCGACTGTTACGTCATGCGCCTCTTGGGCAGACTTGTCATTGAGCCGGCAACATCGCACATATTAGCTATAGCTCGGCAATACATGTATTGATTGATTGATTGAAAACATTATGACCATCCCCACATTTTTAAATCAACTAGTCTTTATGACTGATGATGTGAGGGCACGCGATTAAGTGGGAATTTTATTTAACTGCTGCTGGAGAAGGTAAAGAATCATTCTTGCACTTACTTTTGCGAGTGATAGGAAAGGATACTGATCTAAACAAATTTGATAGATTGTAATGACCCAAAGACTTGGAACAAGTATCTCCGAAACTGCACGACTAGTACGTTGTTCACGATCCATTGTTAGTAGTTACGCAAAGTGGATAAATGATGGTGAAACCAGCAGTGGACGGCCAAGGAGATGGACATCCACGAGTCATCAAAGAAAAAAGGGCGTCGGAGACTGACCCGCTTGTAACAACAAAATCGGTGCCAGACAGTAGCTTATCTGACAGTCCAATACACTGCAGGTTCAAGTGCTAGTGTTTCGAAACACACAGTTTAGCGGAAGGTGTTGATGGATATGGGACTGCGCAGCAGACGTCCCACTTGTGTGCCTTTGCTGACCAAGCGTGATTATTAACTAAGCAGTACATAAATAAGCAAAGAAATTATAAGTACTTACGTTTACTACATTACCAGAAAAAGTATTTTATTTCCAGTTTATTATATTAAATTATACAAAATACCAGAAAAACGCTCTGATGTGGTTCTGAAGTGGACCTACATCATATTCGTCAATAGTCGTCGTTGTTGTTACGAAATGTACAGGTAGGGTGGGATAGCTTTACTGCAAAGCAGGTTTAGAGTTGCCAGAAAATGACAAAAGAAGGCAAGATTACCACATCTGGCGACATTTTGCAACAAAATTGGCGATATGTCATGGACGGATGGAGAACCTTCTGGAACGTATTCTTACCGGTTTAGCCCAGTATGTTCTCGAACATAAGCCAAAAGCTATATAAACCCCGCTGGTACGCGGAGAGTTAGTGAGTATCGAGTTAGTCCGTGCGGAGTCTATCTAGTTAACAGTCGGCCAGCGAGTGCCGAGTGGATCGTCGAGCGCATCGAAAAAGTCTCGCGGTTAGTGAATCGTCGAGAGAGTGTGTTGAGCTCCGACAACGACTAAACCGAGGAGTCGGGATCTGTGCTCTAGGGTATCGTCGAATGCATACATCGCGAGTTGTAGCGTGGAGAGTCTCGAGATTACGTGCACTTCCGAGAACGACCGAGCAGAGTCGGGAGCTGTACTCTGGTGCTTTGCAGTGAAGATGTCTTCACCGTGATAACCTGATGGCTGTGTCGCTGATTCTGCCAGCGTGTTTATAGTAGTTCTTCGACGACTGTAAAAAGTGATAGAAAATTGGAGCTGTCTTTGAATAATACCTGCCAATAAAGTGTGTTTCGGTATTCCATCAAGTAGTGTTGTCATTATTCACTCCAAATCCGCACGAACCCCGTGCGAACGTGAAGTAAAGGAATAAAAATTACGCAACAATATTAAAAATGCTGGTTAAACAATCCTATTTGGCATCTGTCAGTTGAAGTAGTCCTGTTTCGTTTCACTTTTGTCGGCTGTAAAACAACACTGACAGCCATTACTGTTTTTAATTCATACAAACATTGCCCTGATATGTCTCTCATCGTGGCCAGAAATTCGTCCTCATTGTGGACAGATAGCCATCAGAGTTCAGCAAGATGACGGAGCGGCGTTGCTGTCTCATATTCCGAACAGTTATTTGTTTAAGACCCACAGACATTCTACAGTTTGAATGTCGACACCAAAGTATAATCGACAATATTTGTCTGATGATTTACCGTCAGATGTGTGTATCACGTGATTCTTACTCTTAACCAAAGGCAAATACAGGGTATGTCACCTATTGTTATAGATACGGCTCGGTAGGTCACCTGATGCCATAATGGCGACAAAATTTTTTTATTACATTTTCTATAACGAACATAAAAATAAAAAAGTCCTAGATGAGTTACGTTTTCTTTTCCAGAAGTTATCTTCAATCATATGACCAGTTAAAAAAATTACATAATGTGTTTATATTTGTGTGTGTGAATGCATATTTATATTAATAATTGAAACGTAATGCTGAATTTTCAAATGGAAAATATAGTTGTGTGCTCCAAGCATAACACTGTAATTTGAAAGAAGCGTGGGTGACGCGTTCAGTAGTACAGGGATGTGCATGTTATTTTACTGCACGTTCATAAATTTTTAAAAATCTGTACCTACAGCATTCTACCGTCTGACGTCCCAGTAACCATTCAGACATCCAAGGTAAATTCTTTCGTATGCAAAAATGGTAAAATTCCCTACGATGATTCTGACTTTCATTTCGTAACAAACTTTTATTCCCCTCTGGGTAGGTAATACGACATGCAGGCCAAGGCCATCCTGCCGGTTATTTATTTAATAATAATGACTGTGGCTATGATGAATATAGTAATTAGACATGACTTTCTGTAACAGCTTTTACCATATATTTTGAAAACTAAAGAATGATAAAATGTTTCCGTCTTAATAACTCGTGACGGGGGGGATGCTAGTATACTTATGACTTTCTATAATGCCTTTTATCGTATAATTTGAAAATTAAAGAATGATGAAAATGTTTCTTTTCTTGATGTTTCGTTCTTAATAATTCGTAAAGAGGGGTAGTATTCTTGTTCCTATTGAGATGTTTTGCTTTCCAGTTGCTTATAAATTCATCTCTTGCCTTTTAATTATATTATTCAGCTTATATATCCATCTCATAATGGAATAGGTGGCATCAGTGGCATAGACATGATTTTTGCCACCCCAACGTTCCTTGAACTTGCCGCCCCTTTCAAAGCACATAAAAAATGTTACAAAATGTCAGAACTGCATGTTACCGGCAATATATGAGACGCCGGCAAATTATGGCATTTTATAGAACGGAACGGTTCTATAGTATTTTTGGCAAAGTATGAAATATGAGAATTATTATATACTTTACCTAGGCGTTGTATATAAGACCTAGGCATTCTATAGAATGATAAATGCTTTAGGCAAAGTATGAGGAAAAGTTCATGATAAGGCTATTGTTTAGAAGACGTTTTTTCCTCGAAAATGCAAATGTAGTTAAAAAGAAGTAATGAAATACTGCCATTAAAAAGCTTTTATTCAAAACAAAACAAAACAAAAAAACAAACAAACAAAAAAAAGTCTGAAAGCTTTTAGATTTTACGTTATGCCCAAAGAGACTTTTTTAACGTTTTGTGTGCTACACCTTTATTTATTACATATCATGTTCTTTGCATGTACACCATAAAATTTTAATTCAACAGCAATATCGCAAAATAATTTTAAAGCGAGCATATTTTTAGAATTTCCGATACACAGTCTGGCGCGCTGGAGAAAGAATTTTTTTTTTTTTTTTTTTTTTTTCCGTACAGTGTTGCCATTGCTCGCTTTGAAACCGTTGTGTTTGTTAATCAAAAATTCGCTAAAGTTTTACAAAATATGAAATCGATAATAAAACTTCAAAATTTGGGCTTCCAGAGCTCATATTCGGGTAGATACGTATGTTTATTCAAAATTGGATGGATCTAGGTACCGTTGTTTTATGAGAATGCGAGAAACATACATACATTTATGCAGATTCTTCATTATTTAATTTCTTTAATACAGGGCGATAGTACTTGGCGGCAACAATCTGAAAAGTGAAACAACTCTTATCGTGAATCGACGCAAAATGCCAAAACGAAATTAATAGTCCTTTTGGGCTTTTTAAAATAAACAAATAAAAAAAAATAAAATAAAAAAAATAATAATAAAAAATAGTAAGATGATCTTGATGCACCGTAATAAATTTGTGCTCTCTATCTGACTGGACTGGAGACTGGAACTCTGGAACTGGACTGGAAATCAATAAGATTTAAAACGGGAATTCAATTTAGAAAAAATTATAGGTATCGTAACAATGCTCTTTTTTTTAAATATTGTTTAGTTTCCCTGGCAGTGGTTGGTTGTACAGTTCGATATCATTACAGGTAACATTTTCGTATTGGTTTGAAAGTTCTTTGAATATTTTGTCACCTCCTCCGTGTCGAAAAGCCAAATGAATTTCATGAAGTATGTGAAGTAACTCAATGACCTAGATGTAATTCTTCATAGCTTTTTTAAACCTTTCACCATACCATTCAAGCTTTTCTAAATAGATAAATTAGTTTACTTTTTTTTTGTCCATAAACATCACATCATAGCGATTCAGCAACCAGTAATCCAGTGGTTCCTTCTTAGTAGTCTTTTTTTTTTTTTTTTTTTAGTCCAAAGGGATTTGAATCCCGAAGGACTATTAGTTTCGTTTTGGCATTTTGCGTCGGACTCATAAATGTCGGTTCACTTTTCAAACAGTTGCCACAAAATGTTAGAGTCCTGCATTATATTTGAAGAAATTAAATAATGAAAAATCTGCATAAATGTATGTATATTTCTCGTATTGTGATAAAACAACGGTACATAGAGTCATCGAATTTTGAATAACGTAATCCTCCAACGAATATGAGCATGTGGAAGATCAAATTTGAAATTTGAAATTTGTTTTATGATCGATTTCCTATTTTTTAAAACTTTGACGAATTTTTGATTAACAAACTCAAGGATTTCAAAGCGAGCAATGGCAACGTTGTGCAGAAAAAACATTTTTATCTCCAGCGCGTGAGTCTCTGTATCGGAAATTCTAAAGATATGCTCGTTTTAAAACTATTTTGCGATATTGCTGTTGTACTGGATCTTATGGTTTAAGTGCGAGGAACATGATATTTAATAAAGAAAGGTAACACACAAAATGTTAAAAAACGCCCCTTTGGACGTAATTTAAAATCTGAAACATTTCAGATTTTGTTTATCTTTTTTTTTTTTTTTTTTTTGTTTGTTGTTGTTGTTGTTGTTGTATCTTTTATGAACTCCTGGTAAGTAGTATCGGTTATTCGAAACGAATCGGAGATGTATTTCATGCTTTGTCGGTTTGGCATTTGGCATTCTATAAAATGCCTAGGTTGTGTGTGAAATGCTTAATATTTTTATACATTGCCGGCCAATTTTCGTCATTCTATAAAATACCTTAGGTGTTATATAGAATGATGGATATCTTACTTTGCCGTAACACATATAGTCATTTTTAGGCGAGAAAGGCAAGAAGGGGCTGGGGATTCACAATCAAATCCAGTAGTTGCTTTTCTAATTCCTTTAAAACTACAGATGTTAATTTACATAATTTTCTTAAGGGTTCTTAGGGTTAATAAATTTTACGATACGCGATTATATTTTTTTTAGTAAGCAAAGCTCCTTTATTTTGGAACATTATTAAATTATGTATGGAAAAGGAACAGGTTAGTTTGAATTTTAAAAATAGGGAAAATTTAATCTTGCATTAACGGTTTTGTTTCCAGTCAACCCGAGATCGAAATTTTGTCAAATTGTATACCGCATAGCTGCTGTTTCATATTGTATTGCAGGTGCAATTTTTGGATTAAGATTTCTGTTGTGTGTTCCAGAAACAAAAAAATTAAGCAACTTCATGGGCAAGTTACTGCTGATAATATGAGGGCGGAGGGGGGACCGAGGAATGCAGAACAACCGCTGCTTACGCCCAATAATTAAGCGGCCTGCAACTAGGTCTTTGCACGTGCGTTGTTGTGATGAACTGTCTGAAATCGGCGAGTTTTGTCTATGCATTTATTTATTTTTTCCTGGAATGGAACGCTTCTTTCTTGGCATCTGTTGATGCCCAGTGGACTGTGTGCGGGTCTTCATCTATATCTCTGACTGGAACAATAGTTCGAATGCGCCCATCCATTCCCTGTATCCAGTTCCATTAAAGTGGATGACCTATTACGCATGAATCATAGACTGTATCGGAAGTTGAGCGAGATTCACCGCTGGCACATTGGCTCCTCCCGCCTTGTTTGAGTATTGTAGCTTGCTTTTTTTTTTTTTTAAGCCATAGACGTACATTTTGGTTTGACATAATACACTAGCGTAAACCGGTAGTTTGTTTTTCTTCAAAATTGACCTAACTAACTAAAGCGTATATTTATTTAGACTGTGAAGTTTGGAAGTATTTTTATTGTTCCTAATATACTTGTTTAAAACTCCATATTTGGTTTGTCGCTTATCGCATATAACGGAACGGCTCACATTATATCACTTTCCATCATTATTCTATCAATAACCATGTGGGTAAGACCACTGAATACTGGTAATTCGACCCGTATTCGAATCCTAAAGTTTGGATCGGTTGCGTGAGTGTTTTCGTTGTTTTTCACTGTTTAGGCTTAGGAAATTATGTCTTCCACAGTCATCTCTTCTTTTAGGCAGACAGCCGTCAAGTACTTCGTCATGTTCAAATAAGCAATCTTTTTTTTTTCATCAAATTTGTTTAAGTTATATTTGTAAAGTTTATCAAAAAGGCACCAGGGAATTGAATTTATGTACAAGTATGCTTCTGTTTAGGAACCTAACAAAAAAAAAAAAAAAAAAAAAAAAAAAAAAAAAAACCGAAGAACTTGTTCGTAAATTACAAAACAAAACTGTTTATACTCTAAATGAAATCGCAACAATAAACGTAGCTATTTTATCACTTCCTTTCTTATTTGCATAATTATGTAAAAATTTATTTGCTGTTAATCAGAGTAATAAAATAACAAATGTAATTAATGTAAAATTAGGAGGGGCGATGAAAAGCTAACGCAGTAATACATTTTGTTTCAGTAATACGGTTATATAAGTGTGCTACCCCAAAATAATCATAAGATTCAAAACACTTTGCTAATTAACATGTATTTCGATTATAGAATCTTTCTGCTTCCCCCCTGTTTGTTATCTTTTTTATATTATTATTCTAAAGGGCTGCCTGTTAGTCTCAACGGCATTTTGCGTCGTTTTACTTTCTGCGTTTGTTCTTTTTCAAACTGTTGCCACCAAATCTTATCGCCGTGTATTATATTTAAAGAAACTAAATAATCAAGAATCTCCATGAATGCATGAATCTTTCTCGCATTGTGAAAAAATAACGGTACCTACAGCCATCAAATTTTGAATAATGTAGTCTTCCAACCGAACATGGTCACTTGGAAGCCCGAAATTTGAATTTCGAATTTGTTTTATTAACTATATCTAATTTTGTAAAACTTAAACGAAATTTTTGATAAACATACTCAACGATTTCAAAGCGAGCAATGGCAATACTGTACGAAATAAGATTTTTTTTTTTTTTTTTTGTAATCTCTAGTGCCCAAGACTGTGTATCGCAAATTCTAAAGATATGCTGTTTTTAAATTATTTTGTGATGTTACTGTTGAATTGAATTTTATGCGGTTCAAGTGCGAGCAACGTGATATTTAATAAACAAAGGTAACACATAAACGTTTAAAAAACGCCCTTTTGTGCGTAATATAAAATCTGAAAGCTTTCAGGTGTTCTTTCTTTTTATACTCATTTATACTCATTTATATATTTATTTCTGTTTCTTATCCATCAGTTTGTTTTTAAATCGTCAATCTCTGGAAAATCTTTTTATATAAAAGTAGTATGTTTATATAGTTTCAGTATGAGGATATAGTTCTTGAAGAGGGAAGGGGTTAGTCATATGTAACCTTTCGCCATTTTCTTTTCAGAAAATGTTTCCGGTTCTGTGTCTAACACGTCTTCAGTTTCGTCCATGTTCGCTTGCAATTCCATCTTCACTAGATTGTCGTTTTTTAGTTCTTTGTCTTTACAATAGTATTCTTCCATTAGACCTCTTTTTGAAGTATCATTTGATTGTACCGGTTTTTCTTGTATTACCGTTTTTCGAATCGATTGAATGGGCCTATCCTATTCTTTCAAGCATTGTCTGTTAGCAGCGTAGATAATTCATTCATTGGATGCATCAGTGTTCTTAAATTGCCCCCAAAAATTCTATGAGAGGAATTCTACTCCCTTTCCAGTAGATTCATTTCTACTGTAAAGGCAGTTACGAATAAATTGGGGGGAAAAAAATATGCCAGTCAGTGTACGATAAGTCAATATTTAATTTTCATCTTAACTGAAGATATACAAATATATTCCAAATTTCCGTAATTCCTCGCTTTCTGAATGCTTTTTTTTTTTTTTTTTTTTTAACAGAAATCGAGTTAAATTGATTTAATTTTTTTGAAACAGTCATTTTTTATTTGTGAAAAAGCAAATGATTAAAATTCGAATTTATTTACTTTTTTAATTTCAGAAAAATTATTCCAAAATTTCATTTTTTTAAATATATATTTGACTTGGAGAATTTAACACACTAAAGTTTTTCAGCGAATTCACCATATATGCATTTAAAAGGGATGTGCATGACGTCATTGCATTTGTGATTTATATTGTAAATAGATTACATTAATGAAATAAATGAGAATTTGAGTTTTATAGAGCTTTCAAGCAGCTGTCAGTTGTTTTCATTTATAATGCATTCAGGTGACTGCTGTAAAACATCTTTCCCAACCGTCATGTAAAATGATGAACTTCCGGAATAATATGGCAATTTTGTGTATGATACAACAATTTCAAACGTATCGAGTTTTGTGTTGATAACTCTTTACAAAGTTCCGAAACTATTAAATACAAACTTTTAAATTTTGATGTATTGTAAGGCTTTCGTTTAATTAAAGGTTTTCCCAGCCGAAACTTTTTTGAAAATCTCCATTTCAGCATTTCATTATGAGGTAGGCAAGAGAGGTTTCCATATCGGTGATGGGATGCGGCTGTATAGTATATATGAAATAATGTTACAATATAATAACGTTTCGTCCTTCAAATTTTATTTTCAGACGCTGTTTAGGTACAATATTGTTACAAAATGTCCAGGCGCGGTAAGATAGCTTCCCCGCAAAGCAGTTTTAGGGTTGCCATAAAATTTCAAGGGAAGGCAGGGTTGTCACATTTGAAGAGAAATCGCCAATTTGGCGACAAAATTCGCGATATGCCATGGACGGATGGAGAACATTCTGGAACGAATTCTTACCGGTTTAGCTCAGAATGTCCTCGAACACAAGCCGAAAGCTATAAAAACCCTGCTGGTACGCGGAGAGTGAGTTAGTTAGTCCGTGCGGGGTCGATAGAGTTGACAGTCTATCAGCGAGTGCCGAGTGGGTCGTCGAGTGCACTGAAAGAGGGTCTTAGTGTATCGCAGTTAGTGCATCGTCGAGAGAGTGTGTTGAGCTCCGGGACCGACTGAACCGAGGAGTCAAGAGCCGTACTCTAGTGGATCGCGAGTCGTAGCGTGGAGAGTCCTGAGAGTTTCGAGAACGACCGAGCAGAGTCGGGAGCTGTACTCTGGTGCTTTGCCGTGAAGCTGTCTTCCCCGTTATAGCCTGATTGCCTGAAGGTTGTGTCGCTGATCTATAGTAGTTCTTCGACAGCTTGTCTATAGTAGTTCTTCGACGACTGTAAATATGATTTTGGAGCTGTCCTGATTAATATTGGCTAAGTAAAGTATGTTTCGATACTTCGTCAAGTGTCGTCGTTATTCACTCCAAATCCACACGAACCCCGTAAACGTACGTAACGTAAAGTAAAGGAAGCAAAAATAAGGTAACAATAATCATTAATATCATTGACTTCGATATATAATACAGTTGTGCGTCTGATACAGTATCTCCAGTGACAGTTCACTGGAGACGGAGTCACCGTCATTCTACCAAGAGGTTAGGTGGTATTGTGTCGTGTCTCCTCATATTTAAAGCATTAGGAGATACATCAAATAACATTGTAAGATACTGTAGCCGTTGTGGCTCAGGACATAATTGCATTATTTCAGACACTCAGATTACTTTACAGCTGAACATATACTTAGAATAGTACACATTACAAATATGCTTTACAAAGACAACACTTTACACACATTATAGAAGTTTTCAAACGTATGTTGCGTTACATCCAAGTACAGTAGTAGTAGAGAGAGTTAAACTTCTAGAAACAAACTGAAGGAATATTAAAATGTTACTCTAGTCACTGTTTCTGTTACGCCCTCCTCCACCAAAAAAGTCAAATAAAATTTTTAAAAAATATTACATAACGAGACATACGTCAACTCCGAGTTTTGCCAGCTTGTCGATAATCTGGGCGATCCTTGCCACCAGATGACACTTTTACCATAAACTTGCCTAAGGTTTATGTATTGTTACTAGGGATTTTAAGGTGACGTCTAATGCACGAAAATTTTTTTATGTAATAATAGTACGCGGTAAAACATGTGTTATCGTTTCGACAAGCCTCTTTTTTTTTAAGATCTGCCCATCCTTTAAACATCTCTTCACCAACTATAGTAAAGGGAATAAAAAATAATAGAAAGAAAAGTTGAAATGGCATGGTTTTTGATGTTATCGTCTACAGAAGGAAATAAAAAGCCCAAAGGGAAAAGCTCGAAATGGGAAAGGCTGAAGTGGAATATGGCATAATTAACAAATTCTTTAAATTTTTCTATCCTTTGCTATTTTTCTACATTTTAACCCTGTCCAGAAGTATGCTGATAACGATACATATAAAAAACGCAGATGTTAAGCTGTAAACAGTTAATAATAAAGTTTCCCCGCTGATTAAATTTCTTCTGAAAATTATGGCTCTGCACTTGCTTTTAAATGAATTTAGTGATCAAACACTCAGTCAGTTACTGCACTGTAAACCGTAAATGAGATTGAGCCTTTAAGAGTAGTATAGTTTATATGTCCTATAAACCGGGATACTGGTTAGCGACGCTGACTATCGTACCGAAGGGCTCGGGTTCGAATCCCGGAAAAAGCGTGGGTATTTGTAAGTGTTTAGTGTCTGTGAGGCATGGGAGTACTCTAAATATGCAGCGAGCCGAAAACCCTCTCGAGAAGTTGGTGGTAAGGAAAGAGAGGTGAGAGATGCTCGAACTCGTCCCCCGGGGTGCTCTTCTTCAAAATTGGGGGCGGAACTGAGCAAATTCGTAATGTCACCTGTCACCAAGGCTCTTGCCAAGGACGGGCGCAATCCTTGCCATGTTGAATTTCGTGGGCTTGTTCTGATGTTACTTTCAGACAAATGAGATAAGTCACAGAACAACGCAAGAATTAAATCCAGATCATATGACAACTGTCTCGTTATGGTATTCTAAAAATAATATTATTACTATTATGTGGTCACAAATTCGATTAAGCAAAATTTCACGCTAAAATTATTGCGCTATAAAAATACAAGAAAATTATAATAAAAAGAACACAAATATTTATGTTCATTTACAACAGTATGTTAGATGTATTCAAACCTTTTATTGATTTCCTGAGGCAATATATAATTGGATTTGCAATTGGAATCGACAGCAATTTGATTAAATGCATTTACCTCCTAGGTTATTATTTTTTGGATAAACGTTTACAATTGGGTGCCGCTTGTTTTTTGGCGATTCTTTTTTTGACGCCAAGATCGGCGCCAGGAAGATACAATTTCAAGATGGCCGCTACACAAAACCAAAATAAAAAGCCAAAGAATTGCATAAACTCTGTGGCCATGTACACATCGATCTGTTTTCACTAAAAAAACATCCCATAATTGCACAAGCTAGGCATTGCGCACTGTTTAAATTTGTCCATGTACACATCAATATATTTTTATTTTAAAAAAATCAGGAGGCTAAAGCAAAGTTACAGTATCATGGTAACCAGAAATACGATTCCATCGCCAAAATTTTACAAAAAAAATCGAAGTCGCTAATCGAAGGGACACCCAATTCTACACTAGAGCCATTTTTTTTTTTTTTTTAACGTATATACTTTTCCGATATATTAAAAGCTTTTATTGGTGTTTCGTCAGTTGTAAACCCATATATATATATAATAAGCTTTTTTAGGGGGGGATTAGATCGCTTATTTGATCATGTTTAGAAAGGGGATGAAATGTATGCAGTCATAATTCTGATAAATTTTTTTTTTGGTATATGATTCAAATAATTCTTTGCTTTTCCGTCTGTATTACAAGTGGGAATATCTCTTTTGAAACGCTATGCAAACAACTCAGAAGTGAAGCTGAAATAGATCGTAAATGAATAGAGATTTAGGATGAGTCACGGCTCTTCGATCGGGCTGCCACCCATCGAGTGGTCGGTGCCTCCCAGAGGAAGAAGAAGAGCGATCCTACGGGTAGATAGAAAGCCGCTCTTCCCTTTTAAATAGTCTTCTAGAGTTTCTGCGTGCGGGAGCTTTAAATTAGTTATTCCCACTCCTATCAGCCCTCCTATTGCAATGTAGTGTTGAGTGCTGGGGTTGCAAAGCGTTCCCTCCTTTTTTTTTTTTCAATCTCTGACTCTGCTTGAAAAGTGTGTTTATTAAATGTTTTTTTTACTTCCTTGTACGAAATTAAAAAGGAAGTATTGTAATCGCGAAAAGTTTCAGGCAGCATATTTCAACGAAAATATCCATTTTGACCGCTATCGAATGCAATTTAACGATGTTTTTGCGTGATATCTGTACGTAAGGACAGAATAAAAGACTCGTTTCCTCCAAAAAAATGATAAAACTGCTTTAAAATGAATTCTGAAGAGAATTTTTCGTGGCGTCTGTACGAACGTATGTACGTACGTACGTATCTCGCATAACTTGAAAACGAGTAGCCTCAGAGCGTTGAAATTTTGTATATAGGACTGCTATAACATGTAGATGTGCACCTCGTATTTTGGTTGCAATCGGCCGCACCAAAGATATATAAATACTATATTTATAAATATATCCACTCTGTTATTCGGCACAGTGATCTGAGTTTCTTTACTCTTATATGTTTGTAAATTGTACATTTTTTGCTTTAAAAATGATTGAATTATGTTGTTCTTATCTTCCGGTTAAGGATTTTATTCCTTTCGTAATTCTGGTAGCAATATTTGTACAATCATCAACAATTTAAAAGCTGTTTAAGTGCGGTTAAAATTTAAATAACATGGCGGACATATTTGTTTACATTTGAAACAGCAGAATCGTAGATTTGTTGCCAATCGAGAGAGACTAAGCTTCGCAACAACAAAAATAACGCCTTCATTTATTATTGCAAATTAAATCATGCTTAATCCTTTCTGGAATTTTTTCGAGAAAATAAGTGTTTAAGATTTACTTCATAATTTTTAATACATATAGTTTGAGTTTTTATGTAATTTTGCCTTGTCACGAAGTGAGAACTGAATTAATTGAATGAGAAATACTGAATCGTCTGTGGAAAACTGTTTCTTTTCTGTTTTGTTTGCTTAATTTCTTTCATACATCGTTCTAGCTTTATTATAGTATTTGAATAGAACATGTGGCAACGATAAGATAATTCTTCAAATGATATAAATTTTGTGCATTCAGAGTATCGTTATAGTAAACAAATATAGTGAATTTTAAAGAGTGCGTTTATTCTATTGTGGTTTATGCGCTGTCGACGAAGTAGATTTAATTCAATCCAATCAATTTAAATGAAATTCAAGAAAAAAATGCGTATAATATATATTCCATACAAGGAAGTTGTGTGGTGTCCACATCAGATTTTTTAAAGTATAAAATATATTCCACTAGCGCGAGCGGTGGACCCCAAAGGGGTAAAATAGAGTGAGTAATAAGGAGTTTTTCCTAACCTAAATTTGTTGACCACCGTCGTAAAATATTGCGGCTAGAAACCCGCCGTTGAAACTAATGCCAAAAGAATTAGTTCCGGACCCCCTTATGGCAGAGCTTAAATTGCGCCGCAGCCCACCGGAGCCCGGCTCCGGTACTTTTTGGGATAAATCATAATTCTAGTAGGAGCGCACCGGAATCCTAAATAAGAAGGCTCCGGTGCTTCGTTTATATAACTGAACAACAATTTCAGTAGAAATTTATCTCGAAAATTTTATTTTTTGCAATAAAATTATAATATTACAAATCGCGTATTAAATTTTAATTTATCTCTTTTCATTTTGTTTAATTTTAATTTTTATTATTTAACTATTTTAATAATAATTAATTTTTTAATTAAATAATAATCGACAAATATTAATTAATTTGGTAATAATTAAATATGTAATTTTAAAATTATTAATGATTTAATAGTAATTTTATTTATTTATTTACTTTTGTTCCTCTTTGCTGGCGGTCTTCCATAGGGCTCCGGCACTTCTAATTTTAGAAATTAAGCCCTGCCTTCTGGAGTACATTTAGGGATGTAACTGAAATAACCGTTACCGAATAGAAGGATAAAACGGAACGACAGTACTTTCGTCGGTGAACAAGAGCCCAGTTTTCTTGGGTGCGTGGCCTAGCCCAGTGTAGCAATAATTTTCGCTTTTCCGAACATTGACATAGCATGATTGAGGAGTATTAAAAATGTAGAAAATTTGATAAGAGCAATTATGGCATATCGAAGTAAAAATGCGAAAAGTTTCTGTAAAATTGCAAAGTCCAGATGTAGGTAATACAGTCAAAAGTCGTTAATTCGGACACCCATAATTCGGAATGATCTATAATCCGGACCTCAAAACTAAAAACTTTCTGCGCATGCGCCGCGTTGACACATGCGCATAGGCGTTTACGCGTGTGCGTAAGACCTTTTACGACTGCGCATATGAGTGTGCGCAAGTGCAGAATACGTTTTCGCGTGCGCGTTTTATGTATAATGGACGTATAAGCTAAAATTATCTAATTATCTATTTCAGTTAATGTTGATGATTGCGTTGTTCCTTAATTTTCGAATTGGATCCGGCTTATTATTTTTTGCAGACTGTAAGAGCAATTTTATAAAAGTAATCTTAAACTTTCGATTATATCAAATAGAATTTCCGATATATATTTGTTAATATGTAAAGGATCTAAAGCGAAAGTATGTTTTGAAATCCGAAATCTGTTTATCAATTTCACGCTGCTCGGCGGGGGGGGGGAACGCCGCGCGGCGTGCGCGTAATGAATTGGAAGTTATCTGTCAGCACTATCCTTATCTTCAGGGCAGATGTTTTTATTTTATTTGGCTTATAATTGAAGATCAGATGTTTTTATTTTATTTGGCTTATAATTCCTTACCAGATGTAGTATTTCATCTCGATATGCTCCGTCTTTGATATGATTTAAAAGAAGTTCCTCGTCATTATAATTCGCTTCCGATAGCGAAGAAAAGTAACAAAGGTTATTGAAAACGAAAAAATTCCGATTGACAAATTAGTCGGTGTTCTTGACACAGCAATTAATTATAGGACTTGAACAGCGGAACTTTGTAACTGAACAAGAAATTATGTCTGTTTAATAGAATTAAAGAGAAAGTATTATCACATGAAACGAAGCAAAACTTAAACAACTTACATTGAAAGAAATGTTTATTTAAGTAAACAAATAAATATTAAGCTTTTTCTTTTTGCAAATTTTGATACCCTTTAGATCATAATTGTTCTTTATTTCATAAATTACGGTTTCATATTTTTAATTTTAGAATTTCTGCATGCCATCTTACGAGATTTAAACTGATGATCTATAATCCGGAAAAATCGATAATCCGGAATCGCCGAAGTCCCGACGAGTCCGGATTAACGACTTTTGACTGTATGACAGTCGAAAGATTTTTATATATGGCAAAGTCCTAATAAATACTTTCGGAAATGAAAAATTTAGCCGATCTCTTAACAAGGTGGCATAACTTCATTGCTTCTCCTGAAGAACAAATTTTTGGCGGTTGAGTAAGGGCTTTTCTTTCAGAAAAGTCTCGGTCTTCGTTCAAGGTTTGTTTCCAGGGAAAGACAGACATGCACGGAGGTGAAAATTTGTACAGGATCGAAAGACCTTTGTGCTCAAATTATGGTTCAGTTTTGTAATTGTGCCAGAGACCATCTTATTTAGGCTGCGGTGCGCTTCGCCTAGATTTTATGCTTTATCTCGAAAACTAAGAAGTACTGAAATTAGGCTCCGGCTTACTTTAAGCTCTGATACCAACTTTAGTATTCAGCTCTCTTATTCGTCTTATTCAGTTGGCCGTTTATGAATCAAGTCGATTTGGTTTGAAAAATGTTTGTAAATTTAAACAATGAGTTTTCGCTCTGTTTCTGAAATAGATATTCTGTTTAGTCATTTCAACTCATAATAAGTTTTTTTTTTTTTCCTTTGAGTATCCCTTTTTTACTTCCTTGCACGAAGTAAAAAGGAAGTATTGTAATCGCGAAAAGTTTCAGGTAGCATATTTCAACGAAAATATCTATTTTGACCGCTATCGAATGCAATTTAACGATGTTTTTGCGTGATATATGTACGTAAGGACAGAATAAGAGACTCTTTTCCTCCAAAAAAATTATAAAACTGTTTTAAAATGAATTCTGAAGAGAATTTTTCCGTGGTATCTCGCATAACTCAAAAACGAGTAGCCTCAAAATGTTGAAATTTAGTATATAGGACTGCTATAACATGTAGATGTGCACCTCGTAATTTGGTTGCAATCGGCCGCAACAAACGTATATAAATATATTCATATATATTTCCACTCTGTTACCCGGCTCAGTCAGCCTCTTTACTTTTATATGTTTGTAAATTGTGCATTTTTATCTTTAAAAATGATTGAATTATGTTTATGTTCTTATCTTCCGGTTAAGGTTTTTTTTTTTTTTCCTTTAGGAAATCTGCAAGCAATATTTGTAGAATTATCAACAATTTAAAAGCTGTTTAAGTGCGGTTAAGCCTAATTTTTAAATAACATGGCGGACATATTTGTTTACATTTGAAACAGCAGAATAGTAGATTTGTTGCCAATCTAGAGAGACTAAGCTTCGCAGCAACAAAGATAACGCCTTCATTTATTATTGCGAATTAAATTATTCTCAATCATTTCAGGAATTTTTTCGAGGAAATAAGTGTTTAAGATTTACTTCGTAATTTTTTTGAGTTTTTATGTATTTTTGCCTTGTCGCGAAGTGAGAACTGAATTAATTGAATTAGAAATACTAAATCGTCTGTGAAAATCTGTTTCTTTTTGGTTGTGTTTGCTTAATTTCTTTTATACATCGTTTTAGATTTATTATAGTATTTGAATAGAACATGTGGTAACGTTTAGATAATTCTTCAAATGATATAAGTTCATATGCATTCTGATGTGTAACATAAACGAAATGTAACGCTGTAAGTGAACGCCAGAGTGTCGCTGTGGTAAACAAATATACTGAATTTTCCAATACGTTTAAATGAAATGCAAGAAAAAATGCGTATAATTTAATATTCCGTGCTAGTCATGTGGTGTACACATCAGATTTTATTTTTTAAGTCAGTGTTGGGTAGTGATGTTGTTATTGCTACTTCCAGGTGGCTTTAATAGCAGTATTGCAGATGGGTTATGTGATTTAAAGACTTTGACGTTAAAGAAGTCCATGATGATGAGACCTGAAGCCTTAAATAGAAAGAAATTTCAGTCCCAGGGAATGTAGGATGCATAATCTAAAAATAAGGATATCTGCCATCTGCGTCCCAGTTTTCTGTGGAATAAAAATTTTCACACTTGCTTAAACTGACACATACATTTCTAACGGTCTGCGAAATATGTTTTCAGAAGCCTGGTTATCTTTCTGTATATTACAGAAAGGTCGTTGTCTAAACTAGTTACTTAACACAGCCATTGCCTGTTTAAGTTTCTAAAAATATTACCACCTACTGCGACTCTTAAATTAGTTTTTTTTTTTTTTTCTAATTTATGAGCATAGCTGACGGGGATGTTTTTGAATTTACTATTAACTTTGATTTTGTTTACAGATTTCTGTGAAGTATTTCTTCACTTTGAATTTAAAAATTAACCGGTATTCTTTATATATTTGGTTGAATTGATTGTAATAAATTTCTTTTCTTGCGTTGTCCTGAAGTATACTTGTTGGATTAAGAAAACTTTGAGAACAGTTGCTTATACGCTGTGGCTCTTTGTATGGTGAAGAAATAGGGGATTTTAATTGGCTTTGATTATACACTGCAGCTGGAATGTGAAAGAATTTCTGAGCGAATTTACAGTCTTTTATTGTATGGTTCTTTGTTTCGTTGTTGCTTCCTTGTGCTATGTAAAAGAAGTATTGTAATTGCGTAAATGTCGGGTACTTTATTTCAACAGAAATATCCGTTTCGACCATTCGCGAATTCATTTGGACGATTATTTTTGCGTGACGTCTGTACGTACGGACAGCATTTTTCAAGTTGAACTGCTAGGAATAAAATTAGCAATTAATTATACAATAATTAACAACTTGCAGCAAATAAACATCTTTACAGATAGTTAGTCAGAAATTCTAGCGCTCCAAAATAAATAGTAAGCATAAATCTGAATTGATTTAACAAATTATCGAAAATACCTCACAACATCCTCGCCCGTCTCCAAGAATCTCATGGATTAAATCTCGTGTTGGTATCACGGGGAACGAGGAAGCTGATACAGCTGCAAAATCAGCCATAACATGCAATAATACTCCAACGATACAGCAACCTTGGCCAAAATCCTACCTAAAATTTCATCTAGGAAAAATTAAAACAAATATCTGGGAAAATGAATGGCCAAATAACAACACATATAGAAGACTGTATGAAATCGCTCCTCATGTTAACGAACAATGCACAATGGTTAGACACTACATAAATTGCTTTCTCACAGGACATGGCCCATTCCCCAAATACTCTACTTCCGATCAATGCGTATGTGAGGATAGATGAGACCCTAATCATTATATAAATGCCTGTTCCTTAACTAAATCATTTCATATAAAATTACCTACCTCAAACGTGTTTTTATTAAATTTGCAATAAAGGATAAGCATTTCAGAACGAAAATAGAAAATAGCATGATGTACCTTTCATCCAGAGGAGAAAAATTTTCTGCTAATTAATTAAATACAGCTCAGTTATCCAATAACTCCAATAATAATAACCTCACAGATTAACTATTAATACTTCTAATGCGAATTATAAATAAATTTTACTATTAGGAGTTCTGAATTTACAAACATATATTACAAATGATGAACTAAATGAAAAATATGATCTATTATAAGCCTGATCCTAAAGATCTAATATGATTAATTATGTACTGTGGCAAAATTCTAGAAACTGGACGGGGGGGGGAATTGTATTTGTAACAAAATTTGTACTACCAAAATTCTGTAAATGACTCCAAACTTTGTAAGTGCAAAGGCACCGACTGTAAACATTTATTTATTTATTACATTCTAAATTAATAAGAATGGAAGTGTGATAGGGGTATGCCCATTTACTTATAGGAAACACGTACCTACCTGTACGTACGGACAGAATAAGAGATTCTTTATTCTAGAGCGGATTTAAAAAGAATTTTTTTTCGTGATATATATATATATATATATATGTATTTTGCATAACTCAAAAATTATTAGCCGTAGAACGTTGAAATTTTGTATATGGGACTGTTATAATATTTAGTTGCACACCTTCTTTTTTTATTGCAATCGACAGTGGCAAACTTATATTATATATATAATTTACCCAACCTGTATTTTCGCAGTCGTTAGTCCTAGTCATATATTTCTATTTACAGAAGTATTTTAAATGACATAAATATTAATGTTTTAGCGATGTCGAATTAAAAAGAAAATAATAATAAATAAAAAATAATTAAAAATATATTTTTGGAAAATAACGAAATTTAACTTTCAATGCTGTCTCCCAGTTCCTATACTTATATTTGGAAAAGTTTTATTCTGGTTATAAAAAAATAAAATTGTAAGAAGTTTAACTCCCGTAGGACAAAAATTGACCGAGATATTTAGCTTCAAAATTTGCAGTTTTTGTTGTTATTTTCTATTTGCTTCGAGGAATAGGTTAAATTTAGTTAAGATAATTGGTGAAAATAAGTTTAAATGAAGTACAGTAAAAATTGTAATTTAATAGGCCGTACAAGGAAGTCGTATTGTCCACGTTAGATTTAAAAAAATTTTTTTATCTGAGGATTTATTATGAAACATATCTTCAGATTACTTTTGTTATGAATGTAGTATTGATCATCAAATAATTTATTAAAACCTGTAAATTGTGAGAGGGAATTTGTAATCATTTTTCTCTTATCATAACTAACCTTCACGTTTTTTTTTATAAAAGGAAACAGAAGTATTTTGTTCGTTGCAGTAGCAAATGAATCCACGGTACTGATTTTCCCATTCCAACAATTGCCTTTATAAACGGCAGACAGCGAACTGCTTTAGGAAACTGAGTAGTGTTTATTGCAACGTTTGAAGTCAATTACCATGTCTGTTAAAATGTTAGTTAATATTTATCTTTTGTTTGCGTTTATTCTTTTTAAAATGTGATTTATTGATGGCTTAAAAAGTGTATGCAGGTTATGGATAGTTTATGAACCTAACTTTGGAAATCTTTACTCTGTAGCGGTTTCACAAAAATTTGGGATTGCAGTGGATATGATAAATTAATAATGGATCTAAATTTATATTTCGGGTATTGATTCTGGTCTCGAAAGTTAAAATTTATTTGCCATTTACTATTATTTCTATTCATAGGGGAGATATATGAAATAGGATTTACTGTTTAGAGTAAATTTTGAGTCGCCTGAACTTTATGCAGTGTGATTGATTTACAGTAGAGTTTCAGGTCCTAATTGTTCTGCTATAAAATGGATTATAATAATTATTATTATTTGAGAACAATTCCATTTTAACTCGAATCTTAACTCACAACCAAACTGTAATACTCTGGAATCCCCCCCCCCCATTTTATGATTTCTTTGACCAGTCATAGTTCATGTTATTCATTCTCATCTTCATCATTTGGCAAGCACACTAGGGCTATCTGCCTAAGGGGAGGGATGCCTTCGTGGATGACATTCGAAGGGAATATGGCTCTTATACACGTTACATATAGGGAAACCACCCTAACGCACATGCAGCCAGCCCGTTTGTCTGGAATCGAACCTATGTTAGAACTACTAGTGTTCAGCGATTTTACCGCTGAGCTGCTGTTTCGCCATAATTCATAAGAATTTCCTTTACTTGATTGTATTTTATTGATAAATATATAGCATGTCTGCGGAAGGATCATAGAGAAAACTCTTGGAAAAATCCATCGAGTGCATTCATATATTAAGTACAAGTATGAACTCGCGTTTAGTAGGGGAGAAAAAGTAAAAATTGTCTTTCTCCTGTATTATGGTGTTGAGTTATTGTCTAATTTTAAATGCTTATTTAAAAGCGGCTGGTTCCATTTATAACGCTGCATATGAATTCACTATGGTGACTTGAAGTAGTTTGTCAAAGAGTTTCCATCAGCGAAAGTATAAATTCTCCCGACTTTTTTTCTTTCTTTCGTTCTTGGAAATTCCTAGATATATCCGATTCTAATGAATCTCGCCAATATCCGCTGTGTTACCCCCACAGAGTTCTGCGAAACCTCATTCGCCGCTCTTGGCATCTTGATTTCATGAGCTACCTAACGAGCGCTGGAAAGGGACGGAGAGAGGCTACGAAAACAGGAAGTGAGGTTCATGCCTCACTCACCCTCTTCGAAAAGTGGTGGCCGTAAAATCAGAACATCAGATTCTTTCCTTCCCTAGCAATGTCTTTTTTCGGGAATTTTTGTTTTAAAACGCTGTGCTGTAGTTTTGTGTATAGAACATTGTTACAGCCTGATGGTACTTGCTATACATGCATTGCATGACTTTGAAGAACTTTTTAAGACTTTTAAAAACTGAAATTATATTAATTTTAATTTTATGTATTTATTTCCAGTCCCATTTAGAAAGCCTTGCTTCCACCTCCCTCCCATATAAATTGCTTTATTATCGATGTATTTCTCCAAAAATTGGACGCTGTGTTCCTAGCAGTCATGGTTAGGGTTAAGGGAGGACAAAACTCTCCTTTTTCAATTAAAATATAAATGTCGTCCTCTCTTTCTTTTTTCTTTTGTTCTTTTTTTTCGAAGGGGGATGTTAATGCAGTGTAAAAGTACATTTTTACTAGGCATACATGTATTTCTGCAATCATACTGTTTTTACATTTGTGCACAACACGAGTCACCACGAATGATTCAGACGCGTGTAAAATAGCACGACCCACTTTCCAACCTGTTATTCCTCAAATCTGAAGACAAAAGGATTAAGTCCATCGAAGTTTATCATTTAAATGAACAACTGACGGTATTTGCCCCAATATTGGGACCTTTTCGAAATTATTAAATATTTGTAAATTTTACTTTTGCATTCCTACTCATAACGCAGACAGTGACTCCGAAAAATTCTTAGTGGACCAAGGAACGGAGCAGACAATGTAAATTCAATGAAGGCGATAATACTCAAACAATACAATTTTAACCCTTTGCTGCAGTGTGTCCGGTCTGGACACGCCTAAAAATTTCCTTCTGTACGCACAGATTAATTGAATAAAAAAGGATTTATAAGTTACTATAGGTTACTCTGAACCTTCTTTATTTATAGTAGACGGCAGCTCAACACAAACCAGTCCATATATTTTAGTCATGTTTAGTTTTTTAAGACCCTCATTTTTCAAAGAAAACTTCCAGATTTTTTTAGAGTATAAAATGAATTGTTTGAAAAGAAATTTCTACGTTATTTTTTTGGCTGTATGCTAATATCCTTATTCTGTATTAGTTTTAAATTTTTACCTTGAAATCTTGCCTAAAATCAAACGGCACCGATAATCTAGGGCAACTGAGAGTCTGTGTTCTTTGTTTCTCCGCATCTCATCGGTCAGTCCATTGACAACAATGCTCGTTTCAGCACTCTTTTCGAAGCTCTATTCATTCCGTCTGCCCTCTTCGGACACACCCACAGAAATAAACGATAAGTGCTATCTTGACAAAATTTTACTTGTGTACTCCTCTAGGCCTAATTAGACTGCCTACCTTTTTTTTTTTTTTTTTTTTTTTTTTTAAATCAAAACTCCGACTTTAAAAGGTAGCGTGGCGGAAAGGGTTGAGTATGACATATTCGGATTTATGTAGTTATTTATTTAGAAATGATGAAATTTTGACAGAGCTCTGAAAAATAAATTTAAATGTCTAATTGTTCTAAAAAATATTTGAATGTTGAAATTTTCTTTTTTCGCACAGTAAATGTTTATATGTCTTAATTTTATTCTTTTCCAAAATAAATGTCCTCCTTTTTCACTTTTGCGTCCGGTATACCTGGTCAGTGTTGGTCCATTGAAACCTGAAGATCAAGAATGTTTGAAGCATCATTCTATTTTCGTGATCCAGTAAAATGTTGATTTCTCTCTCTCTCTCTCTCTTCTTGAAAGTGAAGACTTTATTGCAAGAATAAAGATAGTGGGATTGAGATGACGTTGCAGAAAAAAGCTGCATAAGTGCGGAAAGACGATTTTCGCGGATGTAGCTCTGAGGGGAACCATTCTGTGAAAAAAGGATCGATATTGGGAGTGATTCTGTTGAATAATCGAACTTTTATTTAGGGATGGGCATTAATAGAATTCTACTGCATCCAAATAATTTCTGTAACATTTAAGAAATTCTTTGACTTAACTAAATTTTTACACATATCCGAGAAAAAAAAAATAATTCCAGATTATGACTGTTATGCAAAAAAATAAAATTCTAAATTTCAATTCGTCTTAATATGAATACGTTTATCCAAGTATGCTAAGGCATAATTTAATAATAATGTTACGAATTTTGTACATATACGATTTTTTAAGTGAATTTATAGGTACTCTTCTGCTATTGGGACTTATTATTGGTGTATTGTGTCTATAAATGTACTCTAGCATCATGTTGTCATGTTTCAAGATCTAAATACATACAGAGTAACACCTGTAGTAGTATAGTGTATTATTTATATTCACATAAATTCAAAATATGTCGAATTTACGCAGTATCTATGTGTACCAATACTTAATTTTATATATATCTAAATATAGTGTGTGTACGTATCTTAGTGTGTTTACATATATCAGCGTATCGTATTCATGTGTAAGTTATTGTAAAATAATAGAATAATTTTATTAATGTGTTTTTATGTGCATATCGTACCCATGTATTAGTGTCAACGTATTAGTGTATTAGTGTATGTATTAGTCTATAGCAGGGCTGTCCAATTAGCGGCTACGGCCCGGCAAATTATTTTTAAAGCCCGCAAGTGCATTTTACTATGAATAAATTTATGTTACTAAATTATTATTATTAATATTAAAATTATTTTACTATGTGAAAATTTAAATCTAATTTGAATTTAAAGTAGATACTATTGAGTTTGCGTAACTTCACTTAACTTGGCTGAATACAGCAGCAATCCGTTTAACGTTTGATTGATGGTTGACGTTGGCGCCACATATTATATTTGTGGTTGGTTGTTGTTTATCTATGGTTGACGCACGTGATGCGCACACTACCCTGCGCAATTTGGTTGATTCATGCAATCGTGCAAGTGCAGTTGTATAGAATTTGTTCAGGGGTAACTGTGTTTTAATATTACTAACTTAATTTCATATTTATTTATTAATTAAAATAATTATTGAATACGAGTGCTGCTAATAAAAGAAAAATAGACTAAAGAAATTTCTCTTTAGTTGTGTTTACTATCTAAAATGTGGGCTTCTAACATGACTCATATCCTTATTACCCATCTTTAAACTGTTTGATTTTTCTTGTCGATAAGTTAGTTACCTCTTCTATTTACTACCATTCCATGCCACTGCTTTCACCAATTGTTGGCACGTTTTCTTACGTAGAATTTAATAACATTATAATTTCAAATTCAGCAAATTGATGCTTCGAAGCATTTTCATTTAATTAACATACGTAATCACGTCAGCAATTTATGCATAGACAGAATTTGCTGAAGAGGTGTCAAGCTGTATTTGCACGTGATTAGGTACAGTAACCTGAACGGCTTTCCTGGAAAGCATTTAATTCGACTTGTATGCTACCAA
Source organism: Stegodyphus dumicola (assembly GCF_044657685.1). Lineage (NCBI taxonomy): Eukaryota > Metazoa > Arthropoda > Arachnida > Araneae > Eresidae > Stegodyphus > Stegodyphus dumicola. Next base: position 172,963,509 of record NC_140776.1, read on the forward strand.
ACATACAGTGAATGGACAAAAATATGGAAACACCTTGTGAAATGCATGTTTGAAAAGAAAGATTGATTTTAATGAAATATGTAGGTGGCTCTGGCGTTTTTGACTACTGACGCCACCTATACAACTTCGTAAATGTGCTAAACAGTTCAGTTGTTGTCGGAGTACTGTTATGTGAGGTTGTCATTGCATTATGTCAGAGTTAACAGACTTCGAACGTGGGCAAATTGTTGGAGCACGTATGGTAGGTGCTTCCGTAAGCAAGGTAGCCGAGGTGTTTAGTGTTTCAAGAGGTACTGTGTGATTTATTCCGCATATTTGAAAAGCGAAAAAACATCATCTGCTAAATCACAGCGCGGACGAAAGTGTGTCCTGAGTGATCGTGACAGACGATCATTAAGGGCAATTGTGACGAAAAATAAGAAGACCACAGCTGCAAAAGTTACTGCTGAAATGAATGTTGTGTTACCGAACCCTGTGAGTACCAAAACAATTAGAAGGGAGCTTCATAAACAGGGAATTGCTGGCCGTGCTGCAATTGAGAAGCCACTCATCAGTGATGCTAATGCCCGTAACAGGAAAAGGTGGTGTTTAAGTCATAAAGTCTGGACTATAGAGCAGTGGAAGCGAGCAATATGGTCTGACGAGTCTTCTTTCACATTGTTTCCCACTTCTGGCCTGGAGAACGCCATCTCAAGCCTATAATACAGACTGCTTGTTGCCAAGAGTGAAACATGGCGGGGGTTCTGTTATGGTTTGGGCAGCCATATCGTGGTTCTCTGCTAGCCTCATGATAACTGTGTCAGGGCGCATGACTGCCAAGACTTATGTGAACATTTTGGCCGATCAAGTTCATCCCATGGTACATACTTTGTTCCCCGATGGTGATGGTGTCTTCCAAGACGACAAAGCCCCTGTTCACACAGCTCACATTGTCCAGGACTGGTTTTCTGAGCACGAGGATGAGTTGTCCCATCTCCTCTGACCACCACAGTCACCAGACCTGAATATTATCTAACCTTTGTGGTCTACATTGGAACGGAAAGTGCGTTCTCGTTATCCACCGCCAACATCGTTATCTGAACTTGCCACCGTTTTGCAGGAAGAATGGTATAATATTCCCATGGCAAACATACAAGAACTGTATTTATCCATTCCGAGAAGACTGCAAGCTGTTTTGGATGGCAGCGGGTTTCCTACACCATATTAAGCGAAGAAACATGTTTTTTTAAAGGTGTTTCCATATTTTTGTCCAACCCCTGTACTCACTTCCCATACTCTCAGTTTGAAATCGAGTGCAAGTAGTTTGAATGGTGTTAAATGATGAATAAATTCGAAATAATTATTTTGTTTCTGCTTTGTCTGCATTAAATCAATCACTTTTTCCGTACAATTTTTTATATCCATTTTAGCCGTGAGATTAAAATTTCTTTCATTTCTTCCATCAAAAAATATTTTTCTGAGGAAATTATTTCTTTTATCAGCTGATTCTCGACAGTCTGATTTATTAATCTTTCTCGTCATAATCAGTTAATAAATTCACCTTTAAAGCTAAATTTTCACATTTCTTATGGGTCGTTTTCTGTCAAGAATGAGGTTACCTTCTGTCATGTATGCTTATTTAATTCAAAATGCAAAACATACGAGAACTATTCGTCTGAGGAGAGAGATACTTTCGTGAAGGACTTTAGGCCAAATTGGCTCGTATTTACGTTACACATGCCCATGAAAACCTCGAAACACCCATGCAGCCAATCCGAATCCTCTGTTAAGCTTACAGTTTTTGCATCTTCTAAAATTTTTCATTGCCAGGCTTTAGTTACCTGTTCATTTTCTTGCAATATTAAATCCCTCGAACACTGTGCAATATTTCAAATTGCTTTGTTTAAATAGGTCTTTCATTTCAACCCACAGCAATGACTTATCATTTGATACCTTATATGAATGTGAAATTCGTATAAAGTAATAATAACAAGCTGAAAATTATATAAAATAAACGGTAATGATTTTTCTGTCTTATTTTAAATATTTAATTTTTAATAGTTAATTACGTTTTTTTTTTTAGTTGGTTTGCTAATTTGTTAAGAAAAAACATGGAAGCGCGCAAGTGCTGAAGAATATAGCACCATTTTGATTGTTTTAAATGTGCTATTTCAAAACGGCACGTTTCGGAATTGAAAGTTAACAGCAATAATTTATTTTTTTAAAGGTGTTCCAGAAATGTCGCGGCTAATTTGGCGTCTCTCTTAGTCGTTCATCGGAGGCAAGCCGTTAACTTGCCTTCCCCCAGTCCCAGTCTGCACAATCAGTAGTTGTACTTCAAACTACTGAGACGTTAAACACATGCAGTGAAAAGCTCATCGAGAAGGCGAAGCTCTTACGGAGATCTCAGTACTCCGAAATTAGCTCTGAACATACTGATGCTCTCTCCGGACTTCTATAGTTTTTTCCTAATCACCGAGAAATCTCTAGTACTCCAAATTAATGGATGGCATATCCAGTTAAAGTAACATACAAAAAGCGAATACGATTGCACTTACATACAGGAATCTATTCTAATATCAATTACATTTATACAAAGACCGGATCAAAATGTTACCAAATTTGACGACTTTTGACGATTTCTCGCAAAATATGGGGGAAAAATTAGCCGACAAAACCATCGCCAGGTTGGTGATATCTCAGCAATTTAACGAGCTATCCATTTACAGCAATGTTAAATAGACTTTCCCCCTGTAATCATATTTTTCCGATAAAGCTTCGCATTTTCAGGCATTTCATGTTACATTATACAAAAAATACTACATGTTCACGTATAACTTTACTAAAATTATTTACATATCTACAAAATTCATAGCAATATTTTTTATTGTTCGTTTAGTCGAATAGCTAAAGCGAAGGCTATTAGTCAAAAGCATCAGTCTGCTCAATAAAGGGTCGCCTTCTTGTACAACATTTTAAGGGGGCTCATACACCTTAAGCCCCTCATCATCTTCGAATATGTGACTGTTGCAAGAATTGGGATATTTTATTTAATTTAAAAGCAATTACTTCTAACATTTTACAGCTGACTACATAATATAGCTGCTTTGGAAACTAGTAACCAGAAAGTTTGTGTTGCCACAAATATTTTTGTAATTTAATCCTCTTTGTGACAAAATATTTCGCCATGTTTCCACCTTGCGCGCATGATATTTTAAAAATAGCTAATGGTACATACTTGAAATTGGATGGAATTCTTTATATGGTCACTATTTTCTAACTCAACCAAATATCTGATAAATATTTTAATATTGAAAAATTTTATGGACGAAAACATTACAAATTTTTTTAATAAAATACATTTTATAAACTTAATTCCAAATAAAATAAAAATTTAACATAAAATTTTTAGAATTTTAGGTTCACAGTAGTTTCTAAATTTTATAAAAGCTATGTATTAAATATGGAATTAAGTTATGCAACAGAATATTTTAAACTGTGCGCGAAAGGTGGAAACATGACGAAACATGTTGTCACAAAGCAGATTAAATTATAAAAATATTTGTGGCAACACAAACTTTCTGATTACTATTTCAGAAAGCAGCTATATTATGTAGTCAGCTGTAAAAAGTTGGAAGTAATATATTTTAAAATAAATAAGTTATCCCAATTCTTGCAACAGTCACCTATTTGAAGATCTTATGGGTTTTAAGGTGTATGAGTCCCCTTAAAGAAATTTCTCTGCTATTAACTTTACACATTGAGAAAAATACGAAAATGTCCATGTAGCAGCCCGTTCACCGGTACACCTCGATCGAAATATTCAGCAATCTATTTCTCTCAGCTTAGTTTTATACAAAGCGTTGCTTCTTGCGTCGATCGATTGAGTAAGTACAATATATTATTGATGGCTATGGGTTCTCAAGCTAATATATTTTTTGTATAAATTCTACTTGGATTGTAATAAAGTAAGAGGGGAGAAAGTAATCATGTTACCCTTTGGGGTAAACTTGAAAAACGTACGTATCATTTGAATAGTTATGGAAAGATATTAGGTTGTCGGGAAAATAATGCAGGTTTTTGCAATTGTTTATCTTTTGTGTACACTTTTAACAACAAAAATATTTTGAATTACACTGGTTTATATGTCATTTTGAAGCTCTGTTTTCGCTCTATATTTCTATAATAATCATTTTGTTCCAAAATTATTTAAAAAAATATTTACTAGGTGTTTTTGTTTAGATGTCAAAACGGGATTTTCTGCAAATTTATTTTTATGAGTACAGGCTAGGCGACAGCGCAGCACAAACGCCTCGAAATGTCAACGAAGTATGGGGCGAGAAATGTGTTAATGAATCTACAGTTCAACCGGTGATACCAAAAGTTTCGTCGTGAAGAATTTGACTTGGAAGATCAAGAGCGTCGTGGACTCTCTTCAACTGTTGATGACGATGATTTGAAGACTTTAGTTGAAACAAACCCGTGCACAACTGTTCGAGAGCTTGCGGAGGAGCTTGGCGTAAGCAAAACAACGAGTTCTGATCACTTGAATCGTATAGGACAGTCAAAGGACCTCGATAAGTGGGTGCCTCACATATTGAGCGAAAATTTAAAAAAATCGCCGTCAGTGTTGACAAACGCCTCGAAATGTCAACGAAGTATGGGGCGAGAAATGTGTTAATGAATCTACAGTTCAACCGGTGATACCAAAAGTTTCGTCGTGGAGAATTTGACTTGGAAGATCAAGAGCGTCGTGGACTCTCTTCAACTGTTGATGACGATGATTTGAAGACTTTAGTTGAAACAAACCCGTGCACAACTGTTCGAGAGCTTGCGGAGGAGCTTGGCGTAAGCAAAACAACGAGTTCTGATCACTTGAATCGTATAGGACAGTCAAAGGACCTCGATAAGTGGGTGCCTCACATATTGAGCGAAAATTTAAAAAAATCGCCGTCAGTGTTGACAAACGCCTCGAAATGTCAACGAAGTATGGGGCGAGAAATGTGTTAATGAATCTACAGTTCAACCGGTGATACCAAAAGTTTCGTCGTGGAGAATTTGACTTGGAAGATCAAGAGCGTCGTGGACTCTCTTCAACTGTTGATGACGATGATTTGAAGACTTTACTTGAAACAAACCCGTGCACAACTGTTCGAGAGCTTGCCGAGGAGCTTGGCGTAAGCAAAACAACGAGTTCTGATCACTTGAATCGTATAGGACAGTCAAAGGACCTCGATAAGTGGGTGCCTAACATATTGAGCGAAAATTTAAAAGAATCGCCGTCAGTGTTGACAAACGCCTCGAAATGTCAACGGAGTATGGAGCGAGAAATGTGTTAATGAATCTACAGTTCAACCGGTGATACCAAAAGTTTCGTCGTGGAGAATTTGACTTGGAAGATCAAGAGCGTCGTGGACTCTCTTCAACTGTTGATGACGATGATTTGAAGACTTTAGTTGAAACAAACCCGTGCACAACTGTTCGAGAGCATGCGGAGGAGCTTGGCGTAAGCAAAACAACGAGTTCTGATCACTTGAATCGTATATGACAGTCAAAGGACCTCGATAAGTGGGTGCCTCACATATTGAGCGAAAATTTAAAAAAATCGCCGTCAGTGTTGTTTGCTCTTTTTCGCCGCAGCAAAAACGATCCTTTTCTTGTTCGAGTTGTTACGTATGATGAAAAGTGGATTCTCTCTAACAACTGGTGACATTCGGCTCAGTGGTTGGACCGCGGTCAGACACCACAACACTCTCCGAAGCCAAATTTGCAAAAGAAAATTATGGTGAATGTTTGGTGGTCTGCGGCCGGTCCCATCCACCACAGCTTCCTAAATTTGGGCGAAACGATTACGGCAGATAAATACTGTCAGCAAATGAATGAAATCCACCAAAAGTTGCAACGCATATGCTCGGCATTGATCAACAGAAAGTGGCCAGTTCTTCTCCACGACGATGGTCGGCGACACGTCGTGCAACTGACCCTACAGAAAGCTGAACGAATTGGGATACGAGACTCTCCCTCCTTCCCCATATTCGCCTGACCTCTCGACGACCGATTACCACTTTTCCAAACATATGGATAACATTCTGCAGAAGAAATGCTTCAGAAACCAAGACGGGGTCAGAAACACCTTCGACAACTTTATCGCGTCTAGAACTCCAGAATATTATCTACCGGCATAAGTAAACTTATATCTCTTTGGCAAAAAATGCATTGATTCGGCTGCTGTTTATTTTGATTAATAAAATTGCTTTTGAGTTGAGTTATGGTACTTTAAAGATATAGGTTAAAAACCTGCAACCTGCATTATTTTCCGGACAACCTAATACTTGTATTACGGTCTCGGTTCTGTAAAGGAGTCGCTTCTAATGGAATTCAGAGTTCATATCGAACGGAAACGCGATATGGTTAATTTTGTAACTGGCGGAAGTGTTTATTTTTGCTTATTTGCAAACCAGATCGAGTCAAGAATTTTACTTACGACGTCTAGGGAACATTTTTAAACGTCTGTCACCTCTTTTGCTGTTGAAAAATGAATCATTTCGGTATATTAGAGTCATTTACTGCGTACATGGAAAGTGGTGGAATTTAACGGTAGTTTGCCGTTTTGAATTCTCTCTGCATTCCTCTTTCACAACGGCTACTCTCTGGAATTTAAAAAAAAAAAAAAAAAAAAAAAAAAAAAAAAAAAAAGAGAGAGAGAGAGAGGGAGGGAGGGAGAGTAGAGGGAAGGAAGAGAAAGACAGAAAAGTGTAAATGGAAGTTAAATTACCCTTCCGGCTATCCTGAAAAGATTATGATTTTGCAGTCTGTAGGCATTTATGAATCGGGGAGGAAAAAAAATTCTAGTTCGAGGAAAATTCTTTACTCTTATTTTGTCAAATATCATTAGACCTGCAGATTAGCTTTTCCACAAGATAATCTTCTTAACCGATTTTTCTCAGTAATTGGTGATATATTCATCAAGTTTATTTTTTTCGAATCGAACTGCCGTTGCAAAGGAATTACTGTTCTGAGGGGAAATGTAGTGCTTTATACGTAATATATTAAATTGTCTAGGAAGTAAATTTAAATAAGAGCAATGCTTATTCAATTTAATATTTTTCAGGTCAGTTTGTGATTCTTACGTGTGTGTTTTGAAATGTAGTCACTTCGTGGGCGTATTTTTTATCAGCTGTTTCTAGTCCATTAAGAAATCTGATTCGTAGTCTTTTAATATTGTTGCGAAAATCCCAACTGCGATAAGATAGCTTCCCCGCAAAGCGGAGTTAGGGCTACCAGAAAGTTGCAGGGAAAAGCAGAATTCCCAGATTTGGCGCGAAATTTCTAATATGGCGGCAAAATTGGCGATTTGCCATAGACGGAGCGAGAACATTATAGAAGGCATTCTTAGCAGTTTTCCCGAGAATATTCTCGAAGGTAGGTTAAAGCTATATATATCCTGTCTGTACGAGTAGAGTAGTAGTGTATCCTGAGTTCAGTAGTATCTCGAGTATAGCAGTAGTGTCTTGCAGAGATTAGCCCGAGAGCGATTGACCAAGTTGAGAGCTGTGCGTTAGTGCTTTGCCGTGACGCTGTCTTAACCGTTATTGCCTGAAGGCTGTGTTGCTGTTTGTTTCAGCGAGTTTATCGTAATTTATTGACAACTGTAAATGTGTCTTTGGAACTGTCCTGTATAATAGTGCTTATTGGCGAATAGATTGTGTTTTGATTCTTCATCAGTTACTCTAAATTCACGAACCCGCAGAACGCAACAATATTGTTGCGTGCTTACAGCCTCGTAATGGATTGGATGCACACAGAACCGATGATAACTTGATAAAATTTATTTTTAAAATTTTTGGAACATTCCAAAAAATATTCGTTCAGTTCTTAGTATCACAGTGCACAATCAGTAGTTTCACTCCAAACAATAAGAACGGTAAACACAATACAGTGCGAAGCCGACGCGGAGATATATCAATGCTCCTAAGTCGACTCTGAACTCAAAAACAGAGCTGTCAGTCAATCAATGCACATTATGCCGGGATGTCGCAGTGAGTACGCGACGTGTGCCATGGAGGTAGGAAAGGGTAATACCGTAATACAAGTTCTTACTTCCTACCTCCATGATGTGTGCGGCTCGATGATGAATATGCCACAAGGTAAAGAAAACAATCGAATGTAACCCAGGGACCAGAAGACTTCTTAGAGGTGACTTTCCGGTCTTGTATAGTTTTTCAGCCGGCTGCCGAGAACGCAGTAAATGCAGTAGCGCTGTAAAGAGGGTGTGATAAGACGTCCGATCAAAGTGCTAAATGTCGGGGGGGGGGGCGCTGTACCGAATAATTAAGACTTTTTTTAGAGCACCTAAATGTATCTTTTGTAAAACGTTCGATCATAATTTCACAATTTTTTGTTATTGTGGGAGGGCTCTAAATATAGTAAGGCCGCTTCTGTGCAGATGTACTTCACTAAAAATAGCTCTGAAGACAGATATCTTGAGGTGGCGTATCTTTCGAAAGTACGGCGTTTGTAAAGTATGGCAGTTCTAAATTGCAAGTAATGGGGGGAGGGAACTAAAAAGTTTCAGATTTTAAATTACGTCCAAAAGGGCGTTTTTTAACATTTTGTGTGTTACCTTTATTTATTAAATATTATGTTCTTTGCACTTAAACCATAAAATTCAGTTCAACAGCAATGTCGCAAAATAATTTTAAAATGAGCATATCTTTAGAATTTCCGATACACAGTTCCGCGCGCTGGAGATGAAAAGGTTCCCTCCGCCGTAGAGTGTTGCCATTGCTCGCTTTGAAATCGTTGAGTTTGTTATAATAAAATTCGTTAAAGTTTTGCAAAATGTGAAATCGACAATAAAACAAATTCCAAATTTCAAATTTGGTCTTCCAGATGCCCATATTCGCAGTACGATTACGTTATTCAAAATTGGATAGCTCTAGGTGCCGTTGTTTTATCGCAATGCGAGAAACATACATAAATTTATGCAGATTCTTCATTATTTAATTTCTTCAAATATAATACAGGGCGATATTATTTGGTGGCAACGATTTGAAAAGTGATACGCCGTTTATAGGGCCAGTTTTTATGGACATAACTTCTTTCTGGGCTGTTGCTTCTAAAAATGACAAGAAAGCATGTGCAGATTCTACTGAACAGGATCCTTAAAATTCCTCATGTAATTTTTTATACTGGCAATTTCAAGGCATCTGCACCATAGTCTCTGAGGGATTCTACAACTCACATGGGCTCGGCAATGATATTGAAATTTTAATTGCCGTATCCAAGCCCCGCAATACTTGAATCTAATCGATCAACTGTAGAGAGCCATTTTCCGTTTTGGAAAAGAGTGATGATTCGATACCATTCCTCACTAATAGGGCTTTTACCATGTTTTTAAGTTTAAAAGATGCCTCGTGAATTGTATATTGTGTATAAAAACACTAAACAATATTTGACACACACACACACACAAAAAAAAAAAAATAAATAAAAAAAAATAAAAATAAAAAAAAAAAAACTGTAACTTCATCCTTCAGGTATAAAATGAAGGGCGTATATTTACCAAGGAGGTTAGAATAGAAGGAGGGAAGGTTCAACTCAAACGGTGAAGCTTGGCGGCCATGTTACTGTTATCACTGTGACTTGTGCAAGGAAGTCTGTAATTGTAACATTTTTTTTTTCCTTTTCTTTTTGAAGCATGTCTGCTTATATTGCATATGGATGCACAAATAGATTTTCGAAAAATATTCCTGGGATTACTGTTCACTCGTAAGTATTGATTTTCTTTCTTTTTTTTTTTTCTTTTTTTTTTTTTTTTTTTTATGTACTTTCATAAATACGTTAAAAAAATGTCACAATGTCATGTTGTTTTCTTTCCAGATGTGACAAAAAAGACTTAATAATAATCGAAACATGTTAAATACATTTTAATGTTTTTGCTTACAGCTAGTATCTTTGTTCCTTAACATACAATGATATATGCTAGGATTTAAACTGTATAATTTGAACGCTTAGATAATTCGTTTTATAATTTTCATGAAAAGTAAGAAATCAATTGTTACTATTTTTATGAAATGTAAAGGTGTTAAATAAAGCAACACTTTTCTTTATGTATTAATTATTATTCATTCTTAAGTTTTATGAACTGTTACGAATATAATTTGTGCATTTGATCAAGATAAACTGTTCTGTTAAAATGTTTTTGCATAACCTTACAAATTTCTGGGCAGTATAGCGATAAACATAAGTAAAATATTTACACAACTGAACATGTGAAAAGATATATCCAAAAATTTATATAGGTATATTTCTGTAATTCAGCTTAATTCAAGGTAATTTATTTGAGATTCATAAATATTAAACGCGCATAAACTGAAATCATTGAATTCACATAAATCTGTTTTATTTTATTAATATTTATTTTCTTGTTGATATAAGGTTGTTGGTTGTGAAAAGAATCTATTTAAAACTTTCATTTTTTTTTTTTTAAAGCAACATGTTACCATTTTTTTAGATAATTATCTGCTATTAATTTCTGGTAAAAATGATTCTTTAATAAATTATAATAATATTGCGAATAAATCAGAAATATCACTTCTTAAAGAAACAATTGAAAGTATACCCGAGAAGTTGCTAATAAAACCTAAAAAATTCTTGAAATTATGCAGGAACATAATTTTTAAAGGCTTTAATGTTATGCACATGCATTTAGATTTCGAAATATTTCTTAATGATTTTCTGTATTTAGTATATTACAGATATTAACTTTATAACTTTAAAACAAAAAACTAACAATAGCGAAACATTTCATTATAAATTTAACATATTTTTACTGGAAAATTCATGCATAGAACAGCTTACAAACACGTACGTTTCACTACCGTATTGCAATGTTTTGAAGTAACAAACATGGACGCCGCTTGTTCCGTGGAGTTTCATTCCCCGATAGTGGAGGAAACTGCGAACCCTCCCTCCTTCTATTCTAACCTCCTTGATATTTACTATCCATCCATGTAATTAACTGTTATAAACTGTGTTAAGCATACTGTTATATCTTTTTAATTAACCATCTCATTAGTAATGTCTAACTCGTGCTAATAAATGTCGTCTTTGTTTAGCAAATAGTTTTGTCTTTTCAACGAATTCATTCATTGGTGATTCCTAAAACATTTCAAAGTGAGAATATTGGACAGATAATTTTGCTTATTTTTATTTTTTACTTGTTGGTTTATTTTTTTAGGAAGACATTTCCATTCTCTTCTCCCAGTTTTATTACAACCTCGTCCCTTTTCAAAGCTATAGAATCGTTACAAACTTAATGTTAAAAGAACACGAATCATTTAAAAGAAAAAAAAAAAAAAAAAAAAAGAAAGAAAAGAAAAAAGAAAAAAAAAAAAAATCTGCGAAATTTAGTATTTCTTTGTTGTTGAAGTGGATGGTGATATGTTGTGAACCGCTTTTAGCGAATTCATTGGGAACGTCGAAGAGAAACGTGATCTTGGTGAATAGTTCCTGCTTATCGATGCATCCAAGTTACATTTGAAGGCTGTGCTTCTGCAAAATGGAAATACATATCTCTAAGTTCTCGTAGCATATGCTGTTTTGAAGAAATTTTATAAACGAGTTGCTCGACCTTTTTCTTCAGTTCATCAAAGACTACATCAAGACATTTTTACAAGTAAAATTAGAATTTCTAAGCGGGGGAGGGGGATGCAATTCGGCTAACGAAGAAGTATTTTTCGGTGCACAAAACTGAAAGTGTAATTTCGGTCCCATTCGGCGAAAAAGCGCTGAGTGCAGACACCGACTTAAGTCACTATCCTGCTAGGTTTCAACCGTAAACAAGTATGGCTGCTATGGTAAAAAAATTAGGCGTAGCCACACTTAAACAACTTTAAATTGTTGATAAGTACTGAAAGTCATTGCTTGCTGAACGTCTCGGTCAAAGTAAGCTATTTGACAGACACTGTACTTGCACTTAAAATTTCTTAGCCAGCTGTTTCGTGCTTTAACCCTCTAAGCGGCAAGGCCGTATATATACGGTCTAGAATATTTATTGTGATATCTGTAAGAACGTATATATACGTGCATATTAAAATATGTCGACAAAATTAAGGCAATACATCAAAAGAAAACAAATCCAGGTATGAAATACCAGGAAAGGTTTTGCATTAAAACCAAAACAATAATTTGTTCTCATAGTAGTTTGGGGAAATTTTTGCGTTCTTAGCGAAAACTCTGGCCGCCCAGAGGAGTAGGAGTCTTCAACCCGTGGCCCGCAGAAGGCAGTTTAGTGGCCTCACATTTGAATTTGAAGAAAAGTTAAATAATTTTTAAGAAATTTTGATTAAAAAAAAATTGTCTTGTCAGCTTTTCGTCGTAAATTTTTTTTTCTCTTATTCTTGATATTAAAGCATTTTATTGACATGCCTGATATTATTTGAGATAAAAGTTTCTGAAAATTATCTCAGTGATTTTGAACTACCGCTTACTAGGAAAAGATCTACTTGTTCATAATCTTCATTACTTTATGAAAGCTTTTGAGACAAAATCAATCCTTTCTGTCAGTTGCTAAGTAAGAATTCCACTGGCTTGCCAAAATTGATGGAGTGTGTGAAGAACTCTACAGTATTTAATTCAAATAATTATGTACAATGCATTTCAAAGTTTAAAGAGGAATTCAAAAGCAGATTTTCCGATTTTCGCCAAAATGAAATTTTTATAAGAATGTTCTCCTGACCATTTTCAGTAGATGTTGGAACTGTTCCACCTGAACTTCAATTAGAATTTATAGTTTTACAGTGTGACTGCAGTAAAATGCAAGTTTCTTGAAAATCCAACATTAATTTTATTCGAAGTACGTGACCGAATACAAGTATCCAGGAATTCTTAAACATGCACTCTTCATGTTTCTATCTTTGGCAGTACCTACATATGTGAACAGCATTTTAGTAAAAGGAAAATCCTAAAATCAAAAACAAGAATACGGCTGACAAACGATTGATATTTGGAGGAAACTTTACGAATTGCAACAACACAGATTAAACCGGATATTGAAACTTTAATCAAGCAAAAACAATGTCAAATTTCACATTAAAACTAAAGTAAGTAACCATCTTCCCCCAGTAATGTAAGTTCCCCCCCCCTTCTTTTTTTGGAAATGCATTTTGTAACAACATCGTTCTGTACAATCATCCTTATGCTTTTTCCCCCCCCCCTATAGTTAAAAAAGTTGCAAAACATTTTAATTCGATTTCCTATATAATTATAAGTAAAGTTGTAAGAACAATACAAAAAAGACCAATTTGGGTCAAAATTTTTTTGCGCAATGTGCTGCAAAATTAAGGAAATGAGAAGATAAATTGTAGTAAGCTCGCCAAAAAGTTACCAAAAGCTATATTTTCGGAAATTTTAACACAGCGTTAAAAAACTAATCAAATTGAATGAGGTTAATATATTAGGTTATATGCGAAATAAAAAGTAAATTATAAAACACAGTAAAATACTAATCGATGGAACAAGTTAAAGGCAAAAAATATATAAGAATTGAAAATTAAAAATTAAAAAGCGGAAAATGGTAAATTAGCCCAATTCGAGGTCCATTCTGGCTTTTCAAGGGAAATTTCTGAATGAACATCGAACCAAGCTAACTCCATTACGCGTTTCGCCGAAACAGACAATTGAAACTTTGCATTACAAAATTTTTTCATTAATTAAATAAACTGTTCGAAAAAAATTTTTTTTTTTAGTCTCAGTTCTCTGTTCCAGTTTCCTGAAGCGTCCGCATTAATTGACACAGTAAGGTGTAAAAAATGTAAATGCAATTCCGATGTACAAATAAAAATAAAAAGCGGTATGCTATTAGTCAAAATATACAATAACGTACGGGCTGGACCTGCAAGCTTAATTAAAACTTTATAAACGAATCTGAAATTAAATTCAAAGGAATAAGGAAATATTAACAAACATGTAAATACGTAAAAAAGCAAATTTAAAGTTAAAATAACTATCTCTTCGCCTAGAATCAATTGACGTCTAGCAAAACAAACCTCCCTTTTTTATATAAATTTCTACACTATTTTTTGAGAAACATGTGGCCCGCGAATCTTCGTGAATTTATTGATGTGGCCCTCGGGCGTGAAAGGTTGAAGACCCTACTTTAAGGGATAAACAACCAAGCTTCTGAGCTAAGATATTAGCTTTTCCACAAAGAATCGGATCCGAAATTGGGTTTCCCATAGAACATTGAATATCCAATTTTAAAGCGTTTACAAAATCGATGCGGCATAAATTACTTTTGTACATTGAATGTTAAAAGGGTTTGGAATATTTATTTAAGAAATCCGTATTTACTTGAAATGTATACTTTGGAACTGACGATATAGAACTAACGCATACGGGAAGTAAAATGATTGAACTACTCATTCTCTTCTGCCTCATTTTAATTAGATCACTTTAAAATGGTGCTCCAGCTCTCAGCTCAGCGAATTATCCGTGTGTTGAAAAGACCGTCTGTCATCTGTTTCGATGAAGCATGTAATTTACATGTTTTGCAAACATCTATCCGTGACATTCATATCTTGAATGCTGCAGCATTAAACATGTTTCAGTAATTGAAGCGTGAAATAAAATGTTAACGGAGTAATTAATGGCAGTCTTATAACTACTTCATGTGTCTCGCACGGCCTACTAATGAGGAAATTGCTAAGGGACGGCTATTAGCTCTTAATTGTGACTCAACTCTGTGTGGATGGAACGTTTAATTGTGCTTTTCTGTATCCTTTGTTTTCACAGTCTTTTAATTCAGTGTTGATACTCTTTTAACATGCCGTGCAGGTCTTACGGAGATGTTCTGTGAACTCTTATTCAAAAGAAATTCAGGACGTGTCTATGATTAACACACTTTTCACTTAGAATGTGGTCAACTTCCTCCAAGACGTCATCTATGAGATCAAAGGCAGATTCTAACTCTTTCGTACAATATTTTCATTCATAGAGCTGTTGACCTTGGTGGAGAAAATGCTTTTCGTTCTTTGCTAGATTCCACCAGCGGAAGGTCGCCTTTCCATTCGCTGATCTCAGGTGTCTAGATAAGAAAGAGGCCATTGGCCTGATTTCAGCTGCACGTCAACTCACGTCCAGCTGTGACTCACGTCTGTTTTTTAATGGTGTGCTTCTCGGTTGTGTTTAGTTACAAATTCGCGTTAAAAGCATGTGAAGTGCGTTGCGTTTTCGTCTTTATTGTTTTGATTTTAGGTTGTGGTTTTATTCTTTGGAAATGTCCGACGTGACTGAAGTACCTGATTAAATAGTCTTCAGTTTTTCTTTTATCTGATGCTTTTTCGCCGTAGGAAAGGTAAATTTTGGTACATTGACCGCTTTATTTTTAGTTTGGATTATTCACTCGCTTGTATTTTGTACTTCTTCCTCTACTCCTCGACTTAGAATTTAAGGATGGATAGTTTTACGCACTGCTGTACTGTCTGGAATTTACCGATTCTTATCCTCCACTAAATTTTATCGTAAACCGAGAGTAGAATTATAAATGGTAATGGTTAGACTTTCAACTTTCCCTTTCTAAGCTAAGTCTTAATTCAAATTCTGCATTAGTAATATTTTAACCATTATTGTTTTAATCATCGTAATTTTAGCATAGAACTCTTTGTTTTAAAGACGGAAAATTCTCTTTATGGAATTCAATCGTTGTTATGTAATTTTTTTAGTCCAAAGGGATTTGAATCCCGAAGGACTATTAGTTTCGTTTTGGCATTTTGCGTCGGACTCATAAATGTCGGTTCACTTTTCAAACTGTTGCCACAAAATGTTAGAGTCCTGCATTATATTTGAAGAAATTAAATAATGAAAAATCTGCATAAATGTATGTATATTTCTCGTATTGTGATAAAACAACGGTACATAGAGTCATCGAATTTTGAATAACGTAATCCTCCAACGAATATGAGCATGTGGAAGATCAAATTTGAAATTTGAAATTTGTTTTATGATCGATTTCCTATTTTTTAAAACTTTGACGAATTTTTGATTAACAAACTCAAGGATTTCAAAGCGAGCAATGGCAACGTTGTGCAGAAAAAACATTTTTATCTCCAGCGCGTGAGTCTCTGTATCGGAAATTCTAAAGATATGCTCGTTTTAAAACTATTTTGCGATATTGCTGTTGCACTGGATCTTATGGTTTAAGTGCGAGGAACATGATATTTAATAAAGAAAGGTAACACACAAAATGTTAAAAAACGGCCCTTTGGACGTAATTTAAAATCTGAAACATTTCAGATTTTTTTATTTATTTATTTATTTATTTTTTTTTTATTAGCTTGTTGTAAAATCCAGCGCGTTTAGGTGATAGTTACAGGATGCTGTGCTTCAAAATGAATCGATGTTCTCTAGTTATATGTTGGGGATATACTAAAATATTTTAAGCTATTTGGATTCATTTGAAAAAGTACAAGAGAAAGGCTGTTCTAGAAATTCCTGTCTAAAATTTGGCTGCGCTAATTACCTGTTAATATGTAAGTAGACTTTCTGTTTTTCATTCGTACTTTAGGGGCCTGTCAAGATTTGCTGTTTTCCAGTCTCATCTTAGCTGCCCAGTCAAGACTTTTCTTTCTGCTTTCGAAATTAATTTTTGTTACTAATTCTTGGATAAAGTACAGTGCACTGTACTCTAAGACAGCGTATGTATTTTATTCACAGTGTAATATAAATAAGAACGCTGCTGATTATACTTGCGTATATGTTTATATGTTTTGCGTATATGTATATGCGTATAAGTTATCTGCGTCTTTTGGGTTATAGTTATTTCCATGCTGATATTAAGCATGAACTTTAAGCTTAAAGCATGAACATGCTTGGACTTGGATATTTGTATTTAGGCTGGCATACACCTAAATTAAATAGCTCTTTCTATCTCCTTAAAGAGTCGTAGTGCGGCTATGATGAAGGTGTATTTTCCATAATTGTATTCTCAGAGAAAATCCGAAGTAAATTAAGCTTCGTTCGCGCGGTGGTTTTAAAGTCATAAAATGTCTAAGTCGAACTTCGTTGCTAAGCTGTCAGACCTTG
Source organism: Stegodyphus dumicola (assembly GCF_044657685.1). NCBI lineage: Eukaryota > Metazoa > Arthropoda > Arachnida > Araneae > Eresidae > Stegodyphus > Stegodyphus dumicola. Next base: position 172,980,573 of record NC_140776.1, read on the forward strand.
ACATTGAAGCAAACATCGATCGACGTGTTCGCTGAATCAGCTACATATTTACGCATGCGCAACTTTCCTTTCCCTGAGGGCCTACCAGCGGCCGACCGGTAACGTCACTGAACACTGGTAGTTCGCTCCGAGGTTCGAATCCCGCGAACGGGCTGGCTGCATGGGTGTTTTCGTGGTTTACCCCATGTGTAACGTGTATACGAGCCAGTTTCCCTTAAAAGTCCTCCACGAAGGCATCCCTCCCTTAAGACAGATAGCCCTCGAGTGCTTTGCCGTAATCTAATAAACCAAACCAAACCAAACCTTTTCCTGATTAGCTACGGCTTAAACCCTGTTAAACAAATGTGAATGGACTTAACGACTTTTGTTTAAACCACAAAGATTTATGACGACAAAACCATCGTCTGTACAAAGCATTCGAATTCAGAATCGTCGAGCGGAGTTCAGCGTTAATAAAGTGTGTGGTTATTAATCGTGGGAGGAAAATTGTTGAATCTATAACGAAGTTAATCAAAGGAGCGAAACAGTTTATATACTAGTGATATCTTCATTAAAAAAAAAAAAATGACGAGAGTTTCCTTGAAAATAAGAATTGCAATTAAAAATAATAACCTGTTAAGTGAGTTAAAAGTAATAAAAGCTGTTTTCCAACTACAAAATAAATGTGTAATAAATATTTTTGCGCAACATTATATGTACTTTTGTAATCAGAATTACAATCTGCAGAATCTAAAAATTTGTTTCATATGGCTTTTAGCATTGGCTAACTATTCGGATATCCCGCCTAACGTTTAATTAAAAATGAAGATTGCTTATCGGAGGGTCTATCGTATGGAATAAGTTTATCGATGAAATGTGATGAATGAATTGCATTATTTTAGTGATTTTACACTAAGCAAATGCATATCATATTGTAATATTGAAACTGGATAGGTTGCACTGAATACTTCTACTTAAAAGAACTACTGTTACTTCTACTATTAAAAAATTTCCATTCTTCGGCATAATTAAGCTCGTTCAATATCATATTTGCAAGAGATTTATCTGTTTTAAAACAAATTTGTTAAATTTAGCAGTTTGGTAAAATTCGAAACAGTCTGGTTAGCCTTCTACGAAGCAACTTAAGTGAAGTTTCTTGGTTGCTAGTTTTCCCAGTGTTTTGTTCGTACAGTAAGACCCCGCTTAACGCTGTTTCGGTTTAGCGCTCTTTTATTTCAAACCGGGGATTCCACGAAATCGCTCGCAGCATACGGGGATTCCCCGAAATATTATGCAGCGATAGGTTTCAAATACATATCCGAAAGAGTGTGTAAGGATCTTAAGTTTTACTAACGTTTATTTTATTTTAAATCTTTACTATCACTTCTTATTTTCTACTTCCGGCCAGAATTATAAGCGTGAAGGAGTTTATGCAAAGTTGTCTGGCGAACGCCAAGTATTTAAGTGTGGCCTTTTTGCCAAGCAGAAGAGAGGAAGCCGTGAGTTCGAAGCAGGCCGCTTACCTTAGAAGTTACGCAGTTGCTACTTTGCCTTCCAGGCCAGAGGCTTTAATCCTCTTGATAAATTAAACGTATTGTAGTGTTCACAGTCTCTGTGCTACATATGCTTTCTGTTATTATAAGGCCAATCTTATTCTAAAGTTAAATTAGAGTTTAGTTTTATTTTGATATCTTTTAAGTTAGACCCCGAGTGGAGGGTCATTGTATTCCGAAGTACGGAAGTCATTGTATATAAAGAAAAAATAAAGGGTTTTGTATACCCTTCGTCTGTATCCTGTCTACTTACTACAATTAGTGAACATAGCTTTAGTAAGCTCTCTGTTCTAGTCAGGTCATTGTATGTTTCCGAAGAAGGTTAGAAGAAACATTGAACCTGATAGTGGCGCCCGACGAAGAATAACCATGGCCGAGTTTCAAGAAGAACCTGTGCTGCCTGCAGAAACAGCTCAGAATCCAGAAATGCCAGCTGCCGCCCTGGAAGGATTTGGGTATATTGTCCAGACCATGCGCGCTTCGATGAAACCAGAAGCAACGTTTAATGGAAACTCACAGGTAACCAGTTTTTTGGAAAAATTGGATGACCACTTCATGCTCTACCCCGTGCACGAGTTTCAAAAAGTTACCTTAGCTACCAGCGCTTTGAGGGGCCAAGCGCTTAACTGGTTCAAATGTATCGGCAGAAGTCTCTTGGGTCAAGCAGGAAGTCCCACCTATACCTACGAAAATTTCAAGACTGCCCTACTAAAAGCCTTCCCTGTTGTAAGGGATCGTGCGAAATTAGAAACAGAACTTTTCAGTATATATCAACAAAGAATGGAAAACATCTCGAGTTTTATTTTAAGAAAAATTCACGTTTTCAAGCTCTTGTATGGAAACCGTCCGGATCCTGAAATAATTCAAGTGATTTTGCCGAGGTTACTACCCCAAGTGCAAGACTTTATTGAATTGAGAAATCCGACTACACTGGAAAAATTATTTGAGCTAGCAATCCAGTTTGAAAGTAGAAGAACGGCGGACGTCGAAAGAAGACGCCAATATCAACAGCGAAACCAATTTGGTACGCCAAGACTACAGCAAACTCAAGCACATGGCTACGGAGAAAAAGCGAATCAGTGGGCAAGGAAACCCGAGCATTCAAAAACAGCAGGCGAACGTCGACAGTTCAATAGCAACCCAGGAAAAAAAGTCTCAAGGCCAGTGGAGAAAGAAGGAAAGCACCGAAAGAAAAAATAATTTAAACTAAAACGGATTTCTGCTGACGAGAGGGTGCGGAAATCCGAAGGCCACGAAAACCCCTCTTCCTACAAGTTAAATACAGTAATGGTGAAAAATTTTAACTCTTCCGAAGATTGAAGTCTTGGTAAATAATATCCCGGCCACCGCACTCCTGGATACCGGCGCGCAGTGTTCCTGTGTGGCAGAAGTCTTTTTTAGAAAGTATTTTCGCAAATACCGCATATATAATGCGGATAATACAACAGTATTAGCGACGCAAGGAGAACAATGTAAGTGCGTAGGTAAAGTACCTTTGTACATCCGTATCAAGGACGAACAAGTAAAGGTGATGTTTTTTATAGTAAAGAATTTGCAAGCACACTTAATACTAGGAATAGACTTTCTTTCAGACGCACAAGCTACACTGGATTTTAATGAAGCGTCTCTTAAGCTGACGATGAAACCAGTGCGTGTAGAAAAGGTTGAACCGCCGAGGTTAAATCTGGACCACCTGCCTAATGACGAGCAAGATAGAATCCGACAAGTGGTAAGTGAATTTGCTTCCTTATTTAGTGATATTCCAGGATTTACCCAGGTTACTAACCATAGTATTGACACCGGAGATGCATTGCCGGTTCGTCAAAAACCATACCGGTATGATAAGAATAAGGAAAAAATTATAGAATGGCATATTACCGATATGCTACGTAAAAAGATCGTAACGCCTATCTCAAGTAGTTATGCTAGTCCGGTGGTTTTATGTAAGAAAAATAATGATTATCCTTTGGAGCATCCAAAAAGGTGGAGATTCGCTATTGATTACCGTAAATTAAATTCCATAACGAAATATCCGGTATATCCGTTACCGATTATAGAAGAAATTTTAAGGAACATAAAATCAACCAAATTTATGACAACTTTAGACTTAACGAATGGTTATTTTCAAATAGGGATCAGGCCTGAGGACGTGCCTAAGACTGCTTTTATAACCAAGTCTGGCACTTATGCATTTTTGCGAATGCCGTTTGGCCTTTCAGGCGCCCCAGCAACATTTCAGCGATGCATGGACATTGTGTTAAGACCTGTTCTCGGAAAGTCCACATTTATCTATTTAGACGATATCATTATTACTAGTGATAATCTAGACCAACATGTACAGGATTTAAGACAGGTGTTTTCTTTATTAAATGAGGCCGGTCTAAAAGTTAATGTCGAAAAATGCAAATTTGCAGCCCCTGAATTAAAATATTTAGGTTACAAAATATCGCAAAAAGGGATCGAGACAGATGAATCAAAAATAATCGCTGTACAAAAGTATCCGACTCCAAACACGGCAAAGAAGCTCTCTTCTTTTCTAGGACTTTGTTCATATTATAGGTCCTTTATAAAAGATTTTGCGGCTATCGCTGAGCCGTTGTTAAAATTAAAAAGGAAAAAGGCAAGATTCTCGTGGACGGCCGAAGCCAATAGTGCTTTCGAAAAATTAAAACAAGCATTAACGCAAGCCCCTGTGTTGAAATTTCCTGAAAAGGATGAAAATTTAGAAATTTCAGCGGATGCTTCGGATTATGCGGTAGGAGAATTCGGATTATGCGGTTTCAGCGGATGCTTCGGATTATGCGGTAGGAGATTTTGCTTTCGCAAAATCAGCAGCCAGTAGCATTTTTTAGCCGAACTTTAAATCAAACACAAAGAAACTATTCCGCGACCGAGAGAGAGGCACTTGCAGTTCTGTTAGCAGTGCAAAAGTTCCGAGTCTATTTTGGAAAGGCGCCGATAACAGTATATTCTGATCATGCGGCGGTAACTAGATTGTACTCTGGAAAAAATTTATCCCCAAGGTTAATAAGATGGGCACTCAAGCTGCAAGAATATAATCTGGTAATCAAGCATACCCCCGGAAAGGAAAATATCGTAGCAGATGCCCTGTCACGAATTAAATTAGACGAACAGGGTAATACCGTAAAAGTTGCAATGCTGACAGCGTGTACAATAAATTCCCGAGAAACTGTAATAACCGAACTGGGTAAGGATCCTGAGTTTGGAAGTATTTATGAGTATTTGAAGGATCCTGAAAATTTTAGCCACCAAGATATTGTGGCGATAAGAAATAGGGCGGCCCATTACGAACTAATAGATGGTCTATTATTTTATACAAAAACTACGAATTCCAACAACGAATTTCGACCTGTTATCCCAGCTAGTCTTAGATTAAATATCCTGCAAGAGCTCCATGACAGCCCTTTAGCTTCTCATGCTGGTATTCGAAAAACTACTCAACGCGTACGCGAGGCAGTCTACTTTTCTGAACTGCAAAAGTTAACAAGGGCGTATGTCCAGTCCTGCCCAACATGTCAAGCCGTTAATTATATTAATTTCCGCCCGGCCGGGTTTCTAAATAGTATTAAATCCGAATTTCCAAATGAAATAATCGGCATCGATTTATTGGGCCCTTTCCCAAAAAGTCAGTTAAACAAAAGTCGCTATCTCCTTGTTATAGTTGATCATTTTAGTAAATGGACCGAAATTGTTCCCTTAAAACGAGCCTCCGCGAAATTAGTTACCGATTCTATTTTAAATAAATATATTTTAAAATACGGGGCGCCCCTAAAAGTTATATCGGATAATGGTCCTCAATTTGTAAGTAATATATTTGAAGACATGTGCCAAAAACTGGGCATACGTCATTTAAAAATGGTCCCGTATCGGCCGCAATCAAATATAGCGGAACGGGTCAACAGAAATATAGTGAAAATTATCCGTAGTTATGTTAAAAATTTTCATAAAAGCTGGGATAACTATGTCAATGAATTTGCTTTCGCCCTTAGGACCGCAAAACATGATACAACGGGCAAAACTCCTGCTGAGTTATTTCTAGGCAGAAAGGTTATAACACCGTTAGATAAACTATTTTATGTGCAACAAAGAGCCCCAGAATTTAAAATGGGTGATATAGAAAAACTAATAAAAGAAGCAAAAAAGAATACGGAAGTAGCACAAAGAAAACAAAAATTGTATTATGACTTGAAACGACGGGGAGTAACTTATAAAGTAGGGGATGAAGTACTAAAAATTAAGCATTCACTTTCTTCAGCACCAGAAGATAAAACTGCCAAATTTTTTCCACGCTTTGAAGGACCATATGTTATAGAAAAAATAACTCACGCTGTTGTAGTGTTAAAGGCAAGAAATGGTGAAACCTGTTCCGCAAACATTGACCAGATAAAACCATTCTATGACCGTAATAAAATGCAAATCTTTTCAGATCTTTTGCAGGATCCGGTACGGCAGACACCGCAGGTACAAGTTCCAGAGGTGGGAAAACGACAAGTACAAGGGCAAGCCAATGAGAGTCAGAAGCAAGTGAAAAGAAAATTGCCCCGCGGAAAAATTGAAGGTACAAAGAAAAAGAAGCCGTTCCACCGTCAAAAAAACAGAGTTCACGAACACCCCCAGAATGAAGAAGGGAGAAGGACGACGTATGTGGAAAAGACCGGGAGAAAGGACGGCAACTATAACCCGGCTGTGAAACGGAAGATTGACTCATCCGACAGAACTCTCCGCAGCAAAAGTCGCCGAACTGCGGAAGGGCCATCAGCGGCGGAGGAAAAAGTACAAGAAAAATTTGAACGGCCAACAACGAGGTCCAAGCAGGATCACGACAGAAGTTTCCCGGTTCCACCAAGACCAGCTGCCTTCAAACGGCCAAGACCACAAGCAGAGGACAGAAGGAAGATGTTCAAGGGTGGCCGTAGTGGTGAAAAACGGAAGCTTCCAGAGGAAAGCACTGAAGGGCGAGCCCGTACAAGAAGGAGGATCAACCAAGCTACGGTCTGCAGCACCTTTAAAGACTGGGCCCAGAAAAGGATGTCTGAATATTACAAAGATAAGTAAAATTTTATGTTACTTTACAAACTTAAGTTAATCTTTCATTCTTACTGCAAGTGGCAGATTTCAAGAAGTTTTACCTCATGCGAGGTCTACCTTTATCGCCAAAAGGGCGAGAAATGAGTTGTGACCGATTTTCTTATTATGTTTTTCAATTACTCGCGCGTAAAACTAAAGTTGATGTATAATAGCGTTGTATAAAGACTTAAATATTGTAAAAAGTTATTGTATAAATTTTATTTAAAACATTCTAACAAGAAAGAAGTTTTAGTCTGAAAGACTTTTTGAAATGTAGTATTATTTCAATGTAGAAAGAATTGGCACTTGCTTTGAAAAGAATAGAAGTTAACAATGTACTACTAATGTATGTTTTCAAATGTGTAAAATTAACGGCATCTTGATATGTTCTTGTATACATGTGAACTGTTATTTTGAATGTTAAGAAATACCGTGATATGGTAAAAGTGAAAGTAATGTTAAAAATTTGTTATTCGTGTGACTGTAAAGATTAAATCATGGTGAATATGTGTTAAAGGTTGAATGATGTAGTTAGGCTCTCTGACGCTACACTTTAGAGTTAGCCACTTTCAGAATAGTACCTCAGGGTCTAGAGTTGAAATTAGGGTGTGTTAAGAGGTCTCGTATGTTGAATTTTAACACATTAGTGTTTTGATTGTAGGAGGAAGTGTTGAACACATAGACAGAAACACATTCGTGTTTGGTGTTTTTACAACACATGTCAGAGAGCACGGGGAGAGATAATTAAAATAGTCATGAATGAAATAAGAATGTTAAGAAAAGTATATTCTATATGTTATTTACAATGTCATTCTGTAACATTTCATTAAACTAGTTTTCCTTCCAGATCTCTGGAAGGAACCAGAATTGAATAAAGCTCCTGTTTTGATGCAGTACAGATGAAAAAGAAAAAAGATTGTTGTATATTCCGGGAGCTGCTATTGTAACAAATTTCTTTCTTTTAAAATTTTCTAGTTTCTAGCTAAGTTATGACTGTAAAAGGTTGGCCTCGCGTTAGTTTCTAGAGCTAAAAGTTTTCAACAAGGTCGTTTTAGACCTCAGTTTCAAACTAATTAACTCTGGCGGGAAGTATGTAAGGATCTTAAGTTTTACTAACGTTTATTTTATTTTAAATCTTTACTATCACTTCTTATTTTCTACTTCCGGCCAGAATTATAAGCGTGAAGGAGTTTATGCAAAGTTGTCTGGCGAACGCCAAGTATTTAAGTGTGGCCTTTTTGCCAAGCAGAAGAGAGGAAGCCGTGAGTTCGAAGCAGGCCGCTTACCTTAGAAGTTACGCAGTTGCTACTTTGCCTTCCAGGCCAGAGGTTTTAATCCTCTTGATAAATTAAACGTATTGTAGTGTTCACAGTCTCTGTGCTACATACGCTTCCTGTTATTATAAGGCCAATCTTATTCTAAAGTTAAATTAGAGTTTAGTTTTATTTTGATATCTTTTAAGTTAGACCCCGAGTGGAGGGTCATTGTATTCCGAAGTACGGAAGTCATTGTATATAAAGAAAAAATAAAGGGTTTTGTATACCCTTCGTCTGTATCCTGTCTACTTACTACAATTAGTGAACATAGCTTTAGTAAGCTCTCTGTTCTAGTCAGGTCATTGTATGTTTCCGAAGAAGGTTAGAAGAAACATTGAACCTGATAAGTGTACTTGTATTTCTTGTTTGGTGCGGTATTGTACAGACATATTTTGAAGGGGTAAATGTGGAAGATGTCGAAGAAATAATTCAAGAAGCAGCGGCTAGTCTTTCTAATGATGAGCTCAAGGAATTAACTGAACAAGAAGAAAACAAAAATGTTGACAGCAGTGATTCAGAAGAAGAGCAAAAAGAACTTTCGATGGCGTTTGTAAAATGGAGTTTGTCTACCATAACTGAAATAATGTATCAAGTCATTGAAAATGATCCGAATTTTGACAGTAAAGTGAGGCGTGGTGTTAGAGATGCTCTATCCGTTTATGAAGAACTTTTAAGAGAACAACGTAAAAGAAAAAGGCAAACAACATTAGATGCTTTTGTCACAAAAAGGCAGAACACTGAAAACGCGGAAGCCTAACTAAATATGACTGACTTGGAATTTTATTTGTTTTTTTTTTTTTTTTTTTTTTTTTTTTTTTTTTAAGAATATTCGTTTTGTTATTTATATTTTGTTTTTATTTTTGCAAGAAATAATAATGTGGTATTAATTTGGGCTTTAAGAAATAAATTTTTGGTTTTATTTTTATTAAAAAAACATACTTTTTAAATTTAATACCTAACCAATTTCCTAGCCATCTTCCTCTAACCTCAATATTTACATGTAAAGATAGCCTCGTTTAGCGCTGTTTCGCATTACGCTCTACTTTGATGGAACGTATTCCCCGCGTTAAACGGGGTCTTACTGTATGATGTAAAATCGTTGTAGTGGCGTTGATGCCTGTATCTGCTAAGTACATGGCCTTGAATTCCGCGTCGGACCGATTTTAAGGATACCAAATATGCATTTGTAGCTTGCTATTTATCCTGTTTTTACTTCATAAAGATAGCCCACCAGCGTCTAGGTGGATAAGATTGCTGAACGCTAATAGTTTGACTCGGATTCTGGTACCAGTTGACGGCTTGCGTGAATTTCGTTTCGCTTAACTGATTATGGCAAAACACGCTAAGGTTATCTGCCTAAGAGGAGGGATGCCTTCGTGGAGGACTTTCTAAGGGGAATAGGCTCGTATACAGTTTACACATGAGAACACCACGAAAAACCCTATGCAGTCAGCCCTTTCACCTGGAGTCGAACTCAGTCAGAGCTACAAATGTTCAGCGATTTGACCGCTCGACCGCGGGTTGGCTCTTATTGAGTAAGAGTTTTCTTATGTGTAACTTGAATGTGATCAAAAAAGTCCTCCACGAAGGCTTTCCTCGCTTTAAGAAGCTAGGACGAGCTCTAGGGAATTTTGACACGCTATAATAAACCCAGATCTTTCATAAAGAGGGCATTAGGGCACCCTGGAAGAACGGTGATGACCCTTTTCAACCGGTAAAAGGAAAATAGTGGATTTTTAGCCGAAAATCCCCCCTTCGCATTTGGGAAAACAAGTGCAGTAACCTTACACCGAGCAACCTTGGCTTGGATGTAAATTTCCTATTCTCAAAGTTATTTTTCCTATTCTCAAAGGTATCTCAAAGTACGTACAACTGTTGTTCGGGAATGTCCGATATCTTAAGTTTGGTTGCCCATTAGCTATAACTTGCTAACTTTTCATATTGATTAACAGTACTTCTTTCTTCGATAGAGCAGTCGATATTTTCATTTTGTCTTAAACAAAATTACTCAACAATTGTGAAATACGGTTCATTATGAATTTGCTTGCGTTTCTAGGACTATGTTCCTGGGCGCCCGAATTCATCTTCCGTCCCAATTTGTCTAGCAAGCTGATTCTCGTACAGGATGTTTTTCACATTGTAAGCCATGCAACTTTTATTCTCTGTGTTATATTTTTCGCGTGTTTTGTCTGGCAGTATCTCTACACGCCTTCTTAAAAAAACATCGGTTTCGAAAAGTTTATCATTTTTAATGCCATTTTCATTTACGGACTTGAGAGTTTGCGATTTTTTTTAAATGGTCTATGTGAGTTTGTAAAATTGAACATTATATGTATTTATGTAAATGATGTACCATATGTATGTAAAGTATTCATTTCCAGCCTGATAATTTTATCTGCATCCACTACCTATGTAGCAAACGACTAAGTGTAATTTATATATTTTAATAATGTGGATGCTTCAGTGATACAACATGTGAATTCTCAATATTAAATGGAATACTGCTGGCTGCAAAATCTCAAGTGCGTAAGAATATCATAATGAAGCCCGGAAATGACGTAATAGCGGAGTGTAGCGAACTGAGTCTACATATGTCATTGATCCGAGCTGTATAGTCCCGGATGCATAAAAAAGAAGTAATTTTTATGAATATATTTTTTTTTTCTCTTGCTTTGAGCCTTCTTTTCGGCAAGGGTGGCTGTCAGTCTTAATCTATGTTTTGATACTGTAAAATCAGATCAGATCTCAGTAATATATTAAATGATTAGATCTCTGATGTTTCATTTTATTTCTTAGTAATATGCCAGAATTAAATGATTCCCGGAAGAATGCTTATTTGATGGTGACCTTTGATCCGAAATGGTTGAACATTTCTCAAATTTTATCATAATATTAAAAATATGTCTTTAAAATTAAAAAGTGTGTTTAAAGCGGAAATTGAAGAATTCCAGTGTAGCAATTTACCAGCGAGAAATATAAAGATTAAATTTTCTGCTTATTATTTCTTTCTGTATATTAATTTATTTTATGTTATTCGCTTATTTTGTTAAATTTTGACTTTTGAAATTTTTTTGGGGGAATTTTGAAATCCTTTGAATTGTGCTTATATTGTGAACTCAACGCCAAGTGGCCCTTTATTCATAATTAACCCAGAAAATTCTAATAGTCGCATGCCTTGTTTAGTTCCTCACTATGTTATGTTTTATTTTATTTTGGTACTTTTTCTACGTGTTGTTTTGAAATTAAGTCATGTATTGAGAGTTTGCATTTCAAGTGGAGCTTCACTCATTTCATGAAACAGTTAACTCGATTATCCTCATTCTACGGTAGCCTGACGTGCTTTCTTTTTGTTTTGAAAAGCGTTAAAGAGACAAACAAATTGATAAATTAATTACTATCTTAGGTGTTTTTCGTTTACGTGTGCAAATAAGATTTTTTATGAGTTGGTAAAATTGATAACAAAAGCTAAATATTTCAGTTAGACTGTTCACGAGTCACATGGAATCCAATTTCGTATCGCAATAATATATTTTAAATTCTTTCTACCATTAGAAACGGTCTTAGGGAAAGTCTTATCAAAAGTTTTGCATTATGTTATATTACATTACGATAAATATATCATCAACTAACCTTAACAAATGTTGCCACAGTGCGAAACGTAAAGTGTTTATCTTCCATACGCCTCACGCTGCTTCTCTGGGTATTGCCATCGAGGAAAGTGGTAAGATTGTGTTAGTTTTTTTTTTTTTTTTTTTTTTTTTTAAATCAGTATGTAATTGCTTAAGAGACTGAGAAATTTAAAAACACTAAACTCATTCTTTAAAAATCCATCTTTCTTGTTTAAAAATCTAATTAAAATAATTGAAATATATTATTTTTGGTTAAAAAAATCCAACTGGCATAATTAAAATAATCTAATTGTTTAATAATCTAATTCGTGTATTTAAATTGCGTTACTATAATTAATAAAAAATATTTCTGTCTTCATATGTTACGTTACCTGTTACAAAATTCTTTTAATTTATATAGTCCCACTTTTTTTGGTAATATATACTAAGTCAAGGCTAAATAAGAACTAAGCGACTTTTCGATATGTCTACTTATGCAAACAGGAGCGTAAGAGGGATGTGAAAGACCCTTTTATTAAGAACTCAAATTGTTAAATAAAAAGCTCTCCATGCTATCGCAGAACATCAATTAATAACGTGGCTCTTCAGCAGGCGGAACATGCTGTGATTAAAGCAATCTCAAACCCTCACTTAAATACGTGCGAACTAAAATTTGCATTCTGGCAGGAAAACGGGTAGGGAGAAGTGACACTAAAGTTGCATAATATAAAATAACTGATTTATTTAATAGTATAATAAACACCTGACAAACGATTAAATTTATATAAATGCCATACAAATTCTTTGTAGACACTCGCTCTTCTGTAAACAGATCTACTCAATTTTCAGTCGAAACAAATTTAGAAATAAAAATTCTACGAAACTAAGTTTACTTCAGGATCGATACTATTATATAGATTTTTCTCTCCTTAATACGCCTAAGGCTGATAAAAGATTTGATACTTAACATCTGTGTTGGAATTTTTGCTTCTGTGATTTGCTGCTTTAAAAGTTTCATTCCCGTTTTCGTCAGTAGTTAGAACCGGAAGCATATGCGAACCGGAAATCGGTCATTGGCTAGCTAGATGATTGGGAATAACCTCGATGCACAAGTGTTATGAATTCGGACGGCTGCAAATTGAAAGCGGTGAAAACGGGAGAAAAAAAGTGTTCATTCGGCCATGGTTTTGAAAAGGCGGTTTGTATTCCTTTCCACATAACTGCTTGCTTTTCTCGCTTCCATCCACACTGAGTTGCTACGGCAACAGTCACGTGGTTCGCTGCATAACCGCAGAACTTCGTTGACTTTTCTCTGAATGAAGTTTTTTTCCAAACTGATCAGTGGGATTTTAAAAGGCTCATTTCTTTTAACATCAAACTTTATTTTATGTAGCTTGTTTGTGCAACGTTAAATGTATATATTTTCCACGTGAAATATTCTGACTAGTTCATTTTATTTATTTATTTCATTAATTTTCTGTTTTTAATGTCATGGCGAAGTAATTGAAATACTCATCAAAAAATGCTTGTTCGAATACTTAGTGAGCTCATTTTCAAAACATTTTATTTATTTATTTATTTTTAGGAATAACCTTTCGAATACTTTTTTCGTAGGTCTTAATAAGATGATCCAGTTCACGTGTGAGGAAAATGAAGCCATTTCTCTATTTTAGTAATTGATATTTAGAAATAAAATTTTAATAACAGAAGTGTCCGAAGATAAATGTAGGCCATTCTAAATCCTTTTTTTTTTTTTTCCCATATTTCTGTAATATATTCTCTATTTAGCTACATGTCTAGACAAATGGTTATAAATATTATACTTTTTTAGATTTTTTAAATGTAATGCGTGTTGATACATAAATATTTAAAGCTATTGGAATCGTTTTTGTGGAGTTCTTACAATTCATTTGAGATCAAAGACTTTTGAAGACTTGTTAAGAACATACTTTTTTAGTTGTTATTTGTTCCTTCCCTCTTCCCCTTTGTTTCCGAAACATTGCCTGATAGATTTTGTTTTTTAGTATGAATGACATTACTCATTGGACTTTTACAGATTTTAATTTTGACTTCACGCATACACAATAAGACGAAATGCTTTATAGGTGATCTGTGCAATAGAACTTAGAGAAATCGGATTTTTGATTAATCTAATTTCCTTCCATTTCTTTCCTTCACTTTCGGTTTATCTAAAGTTCGGCTGTATTTCTATTTTTCTGTTTTCCTTGCTTGGTCGGCTGATCTAGCAATATTACTAAGAGTTTAAAAAATAATTTTGTCGGGGAAAAAATTCTTTATTTAAAACATGTCATATTTTTTTTTGTATTATTATTTAAAAATGCATTTTATAAAACCCTGTTTATTTCATTTTCATATTTATATTTCAGAATTAACCTTTAAAAAAACTTAAATTTTGCTTAACTTATTTCTGTTGTCATTGCTGTTCTTTCCCGTGAAAATCGTTTGACGATCATAAGCCGCTGAAACATCCAGATATTTCAGTTCAGTGCTCTTTCATCGATTTTTCAGTGAATTGTGTAGCGGGTTTATTATACCTAAAAAAACATTTACTGAAGTTTTATGTTTTTGTAATTTATTCTTCGAGATTTTGGCATCATCGCACCTTCTAGCCGAACAAAACCGAAATTATTTCGTTCTGTAAGCAGAATTAAAGCAGGAGAACTTTCTGCTTCTATACACAGTGCTATGTTTGGCAGTTTGCTGTGTATTTGTATTCAAGATGATTCATTTTGTTTGCATAAATCTTTAGTGGGCACCACATGGCTTCCTTGTGTGGCCTATTATTTTATACACATTTTTTCCTGTACTTCATTTAAACTATTTTTTCGAATTATTCTAACTTAATTAACCGATTCTTCAAGGCAAGTTCATAATGACATCAAAAATTTTGGAATTAAATATCCGGGTCCATTTTTGTTCTACGAAAGTCAAACTTCTTGTGTTTTAATTTTTTTCATAACGAGTATAAAACTTTCTCAAATATAAATTATAGGAACCGGGAGACTGCGTTTAAAGATAGAATTTTTTTTTAAAAATTTGCCCAGACTTGAATATTTTGGCGATATCATTTCTGTAAGCAAAACTGGCCGGTCTTGCAGATTTCTTTGCTTCTGATGAAAAGGGGCTTGCACTTGTTTGCCCTCGAAATCAATTGATTAACTAAATCAACTTATGTTTCACGCTGGCGAGTTTCTCTTCTGTTTTGACGAATTTACTAATACTTTATTGCTGGTTTGTTGCACAAAGTGTAATTTTACCACCTCAGTTGAAATATCACCGCTTGGTATTGAATGTTACTTGAAAATACATTCAGTAGAAACGGAAACTTGAATAGGCCATTGTTAAATATCAAAACATGGTTCATAGGAAGATTTTTGATTAATATGTTTCTTAATGTTTTAATGTTAATATATTTCGTAATGTTTCTTAATAACAACATTTTGAATTTTTGATAATTCCATAACTATTGCATGCAGATTAATTAACGGCATAAAAACCTTAACTGGAGCATAAGAACAGCCTAATTCAATAATTTTTTAAACAACAACAACAACAAAAAAAAAAAAAAAAAACCTCATACAGCCGAATAACATAGTGGATGTGTATATATATACAGTCGATTCCGGTTAATCATATCCGAACCACATCGGGAAGCGATCGTTTTGGTCCTAATAACCGGCTGGTCCAATTACACGAGCATGTCCTAGTTGTAAGGAAATATCGATGCAAAGTTTCAATGCATTTCCTCGCATCCTGTGTTGTCACTTGCACCAACTTATTAGCGGCATCATCATCATCATCACTTTCTTGGTCTTCCGATGGTGGTGTGTGTTTTGCTGCAACGATTGCAGCGTCATAATCTTCATTTTCATCGTAGCCATTGAAGCTCATTGTCGGTGGATAAAAATTCTTCGCAATTTTGTACCTGTTGAAGTTCCCCATGTCCGTCATCATTTTCACTTTCAATGAGCATGTCCACATCCATCTCCAAAACCAAGTGCTTAAAGCCAAAACGAGGAAAACAGTTCTGAATTGTCTCACTGCTCACTTTTCGCTAGCTGTCGGCCACAAATGTAAGATGTTGACCACTTCGCTGGCTTTTGACGATGAGGTCAGTAAACTTTCTTCAATTGCAAGGATGTAATTAACCAACCTTGCAAGTTAAAGGGCCTTCAGATTTTTGATGATGCCTATGTCCATTGGCTGGACCAAAGCTGTGGTCCTGGGAGGTAGAAATTTCAGTTGGATGTTCTTCAAGTAATCTAAATGAGGATGTACTGCACAATTGTCAAGAAGAAGCAGAATTTTTTTCAATGGCGTTGTAGCTCTCTGTCCCAAATCTTCAGCCATTCTAAAATGTTCAGCGGTTATCCACGCTGAACATTGTTCGCATGTGGTATTCAAGATGATTCATTGCAGGTGTTCGCATGATACACAATTGGTAAACTGTCCATCCTAAGTCCTTTAAGGCAGCAAGGGAGCCACAGAGTGCAACATGTTTGTAACTTAACGAGTGGTCCAGTGTAGCACGATAATACAGCCCAGTTTCATCAGCATTATAGATGTCATTTGTTGAAAAATTTTCAAGAAACTCGGGCAGTTTTGTTGATTTCCATTTTTCCGCATCTGCACTGTCAGCACTTTCTTTCTCGCCATGTGCTTTCTTGAATTTTATGTCATGTCTAGATTTCCATCGAGACAACCAACCCTCCGTAGCTTTTTAGCGAGTTGCTCTGCCTTGCATTTTAACATAGGGCCGCTTACTCGCACAGCTTGTCCAGTAACTTTAATCATGAGTGACAGGCGGATTCCTTTCAGGTGGAGCCGGACACTCTGTTGTTCATTTCTTCAAAAATCGGAGACGGAGTGGGACTAATAATCTCGCTGGCAGCTATGGTGGCTCTGTTTTAAGAAAGGTCAAAGGAAATGGTGCGTTTGTTCACCTCCCACTGGTTTTGCTCTTGTCATGCACTTTGAGGAATTCCTGACCTTTGATAAAGCATTCTCCTGGGGAGCGCAGCTACAAATCCTCCCATATGTCGCGGATCACCTGTACATCCGCTGAACGCGGCCGACTTGTGGCTTCTGTTTCTTATTTGCTCTCACGTTTTTTGGTTCTATTAAACAGAATTTTGGTCCAAATAAGTGAATAATACCAGGCTTATGTACATAGGATTTGTTTGGTTTCTTTAGGATTCGGTCCGAAAAAGCGGCTGGTCCGATTATCCGGTGGTCTAATTAACCGGATTCAACTGTATATACTTTTGTTGCAGCCGATTGCAACCAAAAAGGGAGGTGCACAAGTACATGTTATAGCAGACCTTTATGCAAAATTTCAACACTCTCAAGCTACACGTTTTTTGAGTTATGCGGGATACATACATACGTACGTATAAGTACAATACATACATACGGACGTCACGAAAAAATTCCTTCTGAATCCATTTTAAACCCATTTTGCAATCGATTTCGGAACGAGAGTCCTTTATTCTGACTTTACATACAGATGTCATGCAAAAACATCGTAAATAACAATAACATTCGATAGCGGTCAAAATGGATTTTTCCATTTAAGTATGATACCCGAAATTTTTCGCGATTATAATACTTCCCTTACTTCGTACAAGGAAGTAAAAATTAAGCGAACGAAGCCGAGTAACAGAGTATATATATATATATAGCCGATTCCTACATAAAGGGAGGTGCACAACTATATGCTATAGTAATGCCATATACAAAATTTCGTTCTGAGGCTTTTGAGTTATGCCAGATGCGTGCGCACAGCCATCATGAAAAAATCTCTTCTGAATCCATTCTAAATCCATTTTTAAGCCATTTTGAGAAAAAGAGGCTTTTATTCTATCCGTACATACAAATATCACGCAAAAGCGTCGTTCAGATGGATTCGAGAGCTGTCGAAATGGGCATTTTCGTTGAAATATGATACCCGAAATTTTTCGCGATTGCGATACTTCCTTTACTTCATACAAGGAAGTAAAAATGATTATCACAATTAATGGTTTCATATTGGCTAAACTAGTGCTTGTTATTAAATTTGTAAGTGGCACCATGTAAATATTAATTATGGCTTTCACTACAGATTTTGCAAGTGAAGATAAAGTTGAGCTTTTTATGTTTAATTTATTAAAGCATGATGAATATTTTACTAATTAGATTGTAATAGATTTATCTGTATTCAGATGTAGATACTAATTAGATTTATCTGTATTCAAGAATTTATATCAACCAAACACTTCCACTTAGTGTTGAATCATGAATCAGTTTTCCATACAATTCTGTTCCTTATTTTGGGAAGTTATATAATTTGAAATGTATGCTTAGGATCAATATTAAAGGAAGCAGAGCGTGTACTTTTTAAACCAGTTAGTGTAAATGCCTTGCAAAAGTATTGGGCTCTTAAAATTTTGAATAATAAATGTGATTTATCCATTTTTTCATTTTATCTTTAAATGCTATATCTGGCTGATGTATTTTATACCTTACCTTACTAATAATTTTTATGAACATTGTTATCATTGAAAATGTTCGTAATGTATTATGTACTTTGATGCAAGGTAATTGTTAATGTATTAGCTGACACTGAGTTTTTTTATTATTTAATTTTTTTGGGAGGTGATGCATATAGCTCTCTGTTTTGGCATGATGTAGAGTGTTAAAAAATACCCTGGAAATTTCATTTAGATGAAAACAGCAAAAAAATGAAAATTCATGATTTTCATGTTAAGATGTTATTAGAGAAAAAAATATAACTCTTTGCATAATTGTGACACAATTGCAATGAAATATCCAACCTTAACTTTGGATAATTATTATTACATTTAATATAACTAGGAAGATGCCAGAATCTTTTTTATTGTATAAAAATTTTACCAAATGTTTTGCAATTTTTTAAACATTTTTGTATTTTTTCATCAAATCTTTTTCTAATATTTTTAAGGGAATATTGTAACCTCAGATAAGCTTTTGCATAAATTGATTGATTTTAATTATATCATTATGATATGTTCTTTATTTGATAAAAATACCTTTCTTTGATATTTACAAGTTTTTCAATGCAGCTTATTCCTGTTTTCGTGCAGAGGCCCTCCTACAAAGTCGGCCTTTACCCGAAATCCCTGGCCTGTTGGAGGATGCATCTGCTGGTCTTCCACTAAGTGTTGAAACTGCATCACGATGGATGTCCAAAGAGAATCTTTTACTCCAAGAGGATGCCGACCCTCAAGTGTTTGTGGCTTTGTATGATTTTCAGTCTGGAGGAGAGAATCAGTTGTCTTTGAAGAAAGGTTAGCTATGAGTCAAAGCTTTATTTTTGTTTTGGAATAGCAATGCTACTATTTATTTTAAATCATTAAAAGTTAAACTTATATTACATAGAACTGACGTATTAATCAGTAGACTGCAATATGCTGGTAATAATGCCACTCACAGTTCTGCTGTCTTAAGTGCAGAGTTGGAAATTTATCTGTAATTCTATTTTCCTGTAAGTTTTTTGGCAATCCTAAAAACTACCATATTTGCTGGCATATAAGATGCACCCCCTTTTTTATACACATTTTTGAAAGATAAAACTTTATTACTGATTATTATAATGATTTTAGAGTATTTTAAATATAAAGTAATACAAATACAAAGTAGTTCTTTCTGAAAATACTCAATCTATCTGGGAAAGAACACCTTTTAATCTTTGTCAAAACCTAAACACTCATCTGCAGAGTTAAATGAAGAGCCACTTGAAAACTCTTTTAATCAGCATGTGAGTCCTCATATAACAAATTGTCCTCTGTACCATCCAGTGTATTACTAAAACCACACTTCTTAAATGATTTAACCACTGTTTCTATTTTCACAGCATCCCATGAAGTTTTGACCCATTCACACGAAAAAAATCGCTAACTCCGAATAAAATGAGTATCAATGTATAAGAGGCAATATTGACATATAAGACACATTCCGTTTTTCAGACCTATTTTCAGAGAAAAAAAGTGTGTCTTATATGCCGGCAAATATGGTATTTATTGTAGTTGGAATTTATTAGAAGCATGTGTAAGCTTGATAACATGGTATCCATGCTGGACAATTTTTTCTTCAATCAATTTTTATTTATAGTTACAATTATAAAGACAATAAACAATATAATATGAGCTTTCATCAATATTATTATTATTAGAAGTTTATTGTCAATAATATTCATATTTATTAAGAGTTAGCAATCTGTGTAATTACAACTGAAGATTAACCCTGTGGTGAGGTAACATTGTCATCATCTGTTAGTAACTTTGGAAAATGCAGTGCTGTGGAAGCCTCAGTGTGTTTAAGGTTGATAGATGATCTTGGGAATTCAGACTGCTCCCTCAGGTACACCTTGTTTTGTTTGTCGATAACCCAGCACATTTTGACTATATTACACTTATAAATCGCTGGTAAGAAAACTTTTGATCCATTTATATAAGTTGCCAGGAATGTCACAGAAAATCATTCTTTTAAGCAATCCAGCTCTCCAAATTTTATCAAAAGCATTTTTGAAATCTACGAATACAGCAAGGATACTTTGCTTTCTCCGAAAACCATCCTTTATCTCTTGAGATAAGCGAACTGTTTAAGTTCAGCATGTCTTCGAAAACCTGCCTGCCTTTCAGAAGTAACATCATCTTCGTCCAACACAAACAACACTCTGTTAGCAACCAATCTCTCAGTTAATTGGCATAAAATGTTTGTAAAAGAGACTGTAAGAGGGCTTTTAATAAAATACAAGTTAGTTTTCAAAATTTGATTCATAAAATATCCAGTATTACAATAATGTACACAAAAAAATATTTCTCCTGGAATGGATGTGAAATTGTGTGATCTATTTGTGATATGTTAAAAATCCAAGCTTTTAGAAGAATGCATTTTCCTGCTTTTGAGAATTATAATGTGAATGTGAATAATTAAAATGTGAAAATTATCTTATTTTTAACTAAATTTCTTAGAAACACTCGAATTAATTTGTTTCACTTAGGAAAACTGCTCATTAACTAAATTAATTTAATAGAAATGCATATTTTTATATAGGGTAAAAAAAATGCAAGGGACTTAATAAGAAATTGTGTTGGTTAGAGGTATCTCTTTTCTAAATTCTATAACTTCATAATTTATGCAGGTTAGGATATCATATTTTCAAGTTTTTAATTTTTCATTTGTATAATGCTGACAGTTTCACATCTGCAGCAGGTTACTGAAATTATCTAAGAATGAAAATTTTCTGAAGCCTTTGTTAAGTTTTACAGTTACTTTGGTGCTACTTAATTTTCACGCCCCCAGTCCTCATGATGAATCACCAGATTATGTAAAAAATGGGAGCCAAATAAAGAGCAACCATAACATTTTCACTTTCAACTTCTGTTTGTTGAATTTGATGAATAAACGGACAAATATTCAGTGCAATAATATACCTGAAATAAATCCAATAGTAAAGAATAAATACAATTACAGGTAGTTAAAGTAAATGCAATAAAATAGTCAAAATTAACGAGAGCTTTTGCAATGAAAAGGCAATGCTGGCAGGGTACTTCCACAAACAGTTTGTGTGTGGCGGGTTATTCCGTAAAAGTGGTAAGTGCTTTCCTGTTCAGGTTCCAAATCTGAAGCAAGAACACTAATATCAGCATTTTTAGACCATACAGTGGAAGGATCAACATTATATTCAAATTGTGAGCAAGCCTGCAAATCAGACAATCTCGAAATAAGCTGATTACAGCCATTTAACTGTGAATCACATGTTTAATTTTGTTGATCCAAGAATGGGTGCTGAAATTATCAGCCAAAATGTGGAAAGATTCTGGGGCTCTGTTAAATGATGAAACAAAAACAAAAGTGTACGGCTCGACATCAGAGTTGTATCTTTCAAAATTCATGTGGTGGAAATCCTATGTGAAAGGTAAGCTTTTTTACGCTTATTAAAAGCAGTTCTGAGAGATGACAGCTTGGCGATAATCTTGGTAGCATTTTGATTTGAGCCATGAAAATAAATTAGTACCTTTACTTCTGTAGTATATTTAATTGTAAGGTCTGCAGCATGTCATTTTTTCTTGTATGAAAAAAATTTTCAGAGTTCATTAAGAATAAAAATACATCTTTATTTGGTATTTTATTTCTAAATTGCAGGTGAACAAGTTCGAGTTCTGTCTTATAATCGGACAGGTGAATGGTGTGAAGCACAGTCGAGAACTTGTCAGGTGGGCTGGGTGCCAAGTAACTACATCACTCCTGTCAACAGCTTAGAAAAGCATTCTTGGTATCATGGGCCCATCTCTCGTAATGCAGCTGAGTATTTGTTGAGTAGTGGCATAAATGGCAGCTTCCTGGTCAGAGAGAGTGAAAGCAGCCCCGGTCAAAGGTCTATTTCACTGCGGTATGAAGGAAGAGTCTATCACTATCGTATCAGTGAAGATACTGATAGCAAGGTAAAATAACTGTTTTGGGTATTTTTGAATTTATTAAGATTTAATACATTTTTCATGTTCAGAAGTTAATTACACACTGAATGTAACAAATTGTCAGTGCAAAATTCTAATTTGTGTAAACTTTACTGTGGACCTGTCCAAATATGGTACAAGAAACTATATTTTGTAAAACATACTTTGTGTCTATAAGAAAGCATAATTTCTATGTTGAGTAATTCACTAGTTGTGATTTCTTATATTCTAATTTTCATAATATATAAATATAAATAAATATGTATATCAAAATAAAGTGCGTATAAAGTTCTCTAAATTAAAAACTCTTAAGAAAAGGAAAATTCGAATATAAAAGAGAACATACTTCACAAGTCATCGATATGTATATAAATGTGCTGATAATCTTAAATATTATAGTAAAATTCAGCATTAATAGATTTTATTTTTAGAAGA
Source organism: Stegodyphus dumicola (assembly GCF_044657685.1). Taxonomy (NCBI): domain Eukaryota; kingdom Metazoa; phylum Arthropoda; class Arachnida; order Araneae; family Eresidae; genus Stegodyphus; species Stegodyphus dumicola. The sequence continues at coordinate 173,003,048 of NC_140776.1, forward strand.
GTTTTATTAATGTTCAGGGAACAGATTTATTAAGAAATTACTGGAAGCTCATATGCAGTATACTTTTATCATACACGAAAGAAACATTTTACTGAGCTCATGGCAACTCTCTCTCTGTCAGTTAAGTCATCTGCAGAACAAGTCCGTTTGTTTGTCCCATTATCATCTAGTAAAACAGTTAACCCTTTCGCAACGGCGCACCTTTGTTTAAGACGCTCGTGTGGGACGGAAGGGAATCGAAGGCAGTCACTGCATGTTGAAAGAAATGTTTAATAAAGTATACAAATAAATATTAATCTTTTTTTTTTTGTAAAATTTGATACCCTTTAGATCATAATTGCTCTTTATTTCATAAATTACGGTTTCATATTTTTAACTGTATAATTTATGCATGCCATCTTACCAGATTTAAATTGATGATCTATAATCCGGAATCGCTGAAGTCCCGATGAGTCCTGATTACAGACCTTGTGCTGTAGTATATGTATTTTTTTCCAATGCTAGGCTCTAACCAATATAGGCATTGGCCACTGTTAAGGCCAGAAACAGTGGTCACTTTATTATGGTAGGCTACGGTTGCCTCTCATGAATGGACAGACTGTTTACATCCATGCATTCTCCAGGATTCAAAACTGGGCCCTTCGGTATGGCAGTCAAAGTCACCAACCACTTTCCTGTCTAGGTATCTCTTACTAATATATAAAGGGATAATCACCAATTATGTTATTTAGTAGTTACTGTTCTGCTACTTAGTATCCAGGGTAATTCATAATTATATAGCCTACAATATAATCAGCAGAGTGTTTTTTTTTTTTTTTTTTCCTCCATGATTTGGACTTAATGCCTCAGTTTTTAATCTGGTAACTTTTGAAATCTGATCTCTGTTTTGACTTTTGAACACTTGCGTTCTTTTTAAATGTGGCATAGATTCTGTTTCAGTATGACAACTGTTCATATTCATGAAACTGAGTAGTTTTAAGATACCCCAGCATTTCTAGAAGATTCAGAAAAATTGACTATTAGAAGTTTGAAAATGTTATGTAATGCTAATTTTTATTTATTTATTTATTATTAATTTTTAATGGTGGGGAAGATAAAGCCAATGCTTCAAAAAATTCTTTTTCATTTCTTCTTCTTCAATGGCCAGGCAGCCCAGAGCGGGCCCTTGCTTTCCTCAGAATCGAATTCCAAGCTCTTTTATCTCTGGCCATGGACATCCACTTGGTTATTTTTAAAATTTTTAAGTCTCTTTCCAAACAGTCGAGCCACCTCAGTTTAGGTCTCCCTCTTTTTCGGGTGCCGAATGGTCTGGCTAAGAAGATATTTTTAGTTACTCGATTTTCATCCATTCTGCACAGGTGTCTTGCCCATTTAATTCTCTGAATCCTTATATATTTTACTACATCTATTTCTTTAAAGGACTTATAGAGTTCAGAGTTAGTTCTTCTCCAGATATTGTTACATTTTATGCCACTCAAAATACTTCTCAAAATTTTTTTTCAAATACAGAAATAATACTTTTAGCTTTTTCTGTCATTGCCCAGGTCTTATCAGAGTATGTAAGAATGGGTCTGATTAAGCTTTTGTAAATTAGAATCTTCATTTTTCTGCTAGTGAAGTTAGACTTCAAGTATTTTTTTAGACCGAAAAAACATCAGTTAGCATCTGTGACTCTACTTCGGATCTCAGGCATTAAATCATTGAGAGTATTGAGAATCATTAATCCTAAATATTTAAATTTGCTAACAGTTTCAAATTTGTAATTCCCAATTTCAAAATACGGGCTGCTGTTATTACCACATGGCATGTATTTAGATTTATTTTGGTTGATTGCTAGATGCATTTTGCTGGCTGCAGCATCCAGAGATGTAAAAGGCCTCTCTAAATGACTCGGGAGTGCGTGCGACTATGTCAGTATCGTCAGTAAACGCAAAAATCTGAACAGAACTTGTTAAAGATAGTTCTACGAGTAATAATGTTGGAGCCTTTTATGATTTTTTGGAGGGCAAGGTTAAAAAGCAAGCAGGCCAGTGCATCACCCTGTCTGAGCCCAATAGGCAGAATAATCTTTCTGAGCATGGGCTCAGAAAGATTATTCTGGATATAAACCCTAAGTCATTTTTATTTACATTATTAATTATAAGTTGTAATTTTCATTTTTGTTTTATTTTTAGATCAGATCTAAGAAATTAATTATGTTTTATATAATCTTTTGAAGTTTCATTTGCATTGATTTCACTAACTGCCTTTCTGACAGGTTTTTGTGACTGCAGAATGCCGGTTCAATACTCTAGCAGAACTTGTTCATCATCATTCAATGCATGCTGATGGTTTAATAACTCTCCTACTTTATCCTGCACCAAAGCGTAACAAGCCTACTGTATTTGCTTTGAGCCCTGAACCTGACGAATGGGAAATAGACCGCACTGATATCGTCATGAAGCATAAGCTAGGTGGTGGCCAGTATGGTGATGTGTATGAAGCTGTCTGGAAGCGATATAATGTTACTGTTGCTGTGAAGACATTAAAGGTTTGATGCATTCCATGCAATTTTTATAGTGTCTAGTTTAAAAATTTTTTGTTTTCTAATACTTCTTATATTTAGCTCATAATTTTAAATGTAGTTTTTTGTAGATGGCTCTAGAAATCAAAATAGTACTTTTCTGTTAAAGTTATGCAGTGCATTTTCAGCACCATGTGGGTACATTGTGGCTTATATCTTACCTATGACTTTGGTTCACTATTTAACCTTTAGCGACAGCATGTTGCTGAATTAAAAACCCTCTACAGATGGGTGTGTCATATATACATACATCATATACATTGTTGACCTTGTGTCTGTGAAGTACATTCTGATTCTGGTGATTCGTTTAGATGTATGAGAAGATGATATAAAGTAAACAAAACCCAGCTGAAGTGTAGTTGGTTTCACGTGATATAAACATTGAACAGTTTCCGATGCTTCAATTTTTTTTTTTTTTTTTTTTTTTTTTCCCTGGAAAGATTGGGAGTGGACCTGTTGTTTTAGATACTCTAGTTTGTATTCAGTTTGCATCTTCGTTATACAGCAGGCGTACCTTTTTTTTGCACCAGGCAAGAGAGTTGAACTAATAGTGCGATGTCTAAGATAAAGAAATTTTTAACGGAAAAAGAGTATTCAAATTGTAAAACCCGTGAGTGACTATTTTGACACCAAAAACTCTAGATTTAACTGAGAATACCGATTTTTGATACCGAAATTTTCTCAGAAACTGAAATGGAGGTTTGTTTTGCTTTCACCTCACCATCCAGCAGAGCAGTGGCTACTGTTTCACGAATTCAATCTGTTAAGTAATTGAAGCCTTATGAATTCATAGGAATTGCAGAAGTAAACTTAATTCAGAGTTATGTGAAAAAAATTGATTTTTTCACCACTTTTTTGTAATCTAATTATCATGATAGTTGAAAAAAACTAATAATTTATATGAACAAAAGATGAATGAAAATCCATCTTTCATCCAAAATCAACATACTCCTCTAGATCTGCCTAAAACGAGATGGATTCCTAAGTTTATTCTGTTGGGATGGAATTAAAAAGTTCAACCTGAAAATGTGTTACATAACTAATAAAATGATAGCGACTAGATTATCATACACGGTCTCCTTTCTGAATCATGTATGCTATAATATTTGATCATATATTTTATTACTTTTACATATGTTTAAATATAGATTTAAGTAAGTTTTTTACATTTCATCAAGATGAGTCGAATAGTTTGTTTTGCATTTATATTTTAGTTAAAAATTTTTCAGAATATCTTCATATTCTACATTTAAGATTATATTATTTTTAAATATCATTACAGAAAAAAATCAAAACAGTTTATAAAAACATATTTTTAATGAAAATATGTGTGTGACAAAACATATTTTTAATGAATATTGACTTTTTTTAAAAGTTGGGGTTAGTGATGCGAAATAGCCCGTCTTGCGAGATCGGGTACTGAAACAGCACACTGTCGCCAAGGTGAGTTGCACTAAGCAGCCTGCTGTCACATAAGAGGATTAACTGCTGATGCTTATATGATATACCTGCCAGGAAAGAGTTAAAGAAATAAAGGAATAGGAGCAACAAGGAGACATTTTCTAATTTCATGACAAAAATCTTCTAAAAATCAATTGGAGAGGAAGAGTTATTTTTTTTTTTTCTTTTGTGAAAAAGCTTTAACCAGTTTCCACAATTTATAAATTTTAATGTTAAGATTAGATAACTGGGAATTAGCACACAGCTTTCTTATAATTATTCCAATTGACCATTGTCGCAAATGTCCTTTAGGGTCAAACTGAGGTCCTCTCGCATGGAAGTGAAGCATGGTACCATCAGGATGGGGGGAAATTGGCTGGGTGGGAAAGGTGCCTGACTGGTCATTAGAACTATATCATATTAATTAAAAGTGTTATAGGCCATTTGCAAATGCTCAAAGACAGTAAGATTTGAGCTAAGGCATTTAAACATATATAAACATAAAAATATGTTCACCATAGGTAAAATAATGTAGTAATAAAACTTTTTTCTCTTTTTTAGATTTTATTTTAAAGTATGAGTATTATTTTAAATTTGTGAATCTTTTATTCCTGCTATTTAATTTTAAATAATGTCTGAACATGTAATATATCAAAATAATAGATGAAGTATTATCAACAGACAGACATACAGGTGAGAATCCATTAACTCCAAACCGTGTTGTTATAAAGGCATGAAAACTTTTTAACATAATATCAAATAATGTCATCATTATGAAAAACTTGTTCTATGTGCAATAGGATTAGAATTATGTAAATAATGGATTGGCAAGAAAGTAATTTCAATTTGCACAAATAGTTAATGTTATGTTTATTTTTGTTATTTTTTTGTCAATCTTAATATTAATTTTTTCCCCCTTTTGAGGCTTGGCAGCTGAATTGCAATAGAAACAGATTTTGTGTATTTTTAGTTTGGAACATTAGTTTGCAGTCGATTTTAACATAGGTAGCCCCCCTCCCCCCCAAAAAAAAACATTTTTGACATATTTTTTTATTTTCATAAGGATAGAAAAAGTGGCTGAAACTGGCAAAAAGATAAGTGCAGTTTATGCTGTTGATTGCTTAACAGAACGCATTTGTCAGAATTGATTTAAAAAAATTGTTCTGGAGATTTTTCACTTGAAGATGGCCAGCATTTTGGTTGACCTTCTGAAGTTGATGATGACAAAATTAAAGCCCTATTTGAATCGAATTGTCATGCGAGAGATAGCAAACTGTTAAATTAATTACACACAACAATTGAAAATCACATAAGATATCTGGGACTTGTTAACCCTTTGCAGCACTGTGTGTCTGGTCTGGACACACCTAAAAATTTCCTTCTGTACACACAGAAAAATTGAATGAAAAAGGATTTATAAATTACTATAGGCTACTCTGAACCTTCTTTATTTATAGTAGATGGCAGCTCAACACAAACCAGTCCATATATTTTAGCCACGTTTAGTTTTTTAAAACCCTTATTTTTCAAAGAAATCTTCCAGATTTTTTTTAGAGTATAAGAGGAATTGTTTGAAAAGAAATAGGTTATTTTTTTGGCTGTATGCTAATCTATTTATTCTATATTAGTTTTAAAATTTTACCTTGAAATCTTGCCTAAAATCAAACGGCAAACCCTATGTGTGCCGAGACCGGGCTCACCGATAATCTAGGACAACTGAGTCTGTATTCTTTGTTTCTCCGCATCTCATTGGTCAGGTCATTGACAACAATGCTCGTTTCAGCACTCTTTTCGAAGCTCTATTCAATCAGTGTGCCCACTTTGGGCACAACCTCAGAATTAAAAGATAAGTGCTATCTTCACAAAATTTTACTTGTGTACCTAGGCCTAATTAGACTGCCTACCCCCTTTTTTTTAAATCAAAACTCCGACTTTAAAAGGTAGCATGCAGGAAAGGGTTAAGAAGCTCGATATTTAAATTCACTGTGTTAAGTGAAAGAAATTCACTTAACACAGTGAATCAATACTTCTGATACACATTTCAAGTGAACTGCAATCAACCCCCTTTTTTTAAATGAATTATCACTGATGATGAAAAATAGATCGTCTACAATAACATTAATTGAAAAAGATCATGGTCCAAGCATGTTGAATCAGCACAAATCATGCTGTTACATATGGCTTTATTGAAAATATCAATCCAAACATATAAAACAGCTCAAGTATCACACATGGACAATGATAAATAATAAAAATATTTAAACAAGAAGGGAAAAAACATAAGAGATGTAGTCTACAGGGAGTTCACAAAAGCTTTGGCATTCCAATATAGTTTACTTATCTCACCACATTTCTGAGACTCTTTATCTAGTTCTGCTCATATAAGAAAATGCTCTGCATTCATGATACCCGAATTGTAAATTTGGCATGTTAAGATGCTGTGCCATGCAGTTGTGACCTATTTGCAGTCTGAAGTTTGTGACAGCCTCTTTACGGAGTTTTTTGACAAAACTTTTTCCATGTGTCTTGAATGTTAGTCCAGGATTTGCCTGTTACTTTTGCTGCATAGTCAAGTTTAAGAGTATCCTCATCACAAATCATATCGATAGTAAAATTACATCAGAAAACGATCATGCTGTCACTTTTTTGGGATTGCAAAGGTTTGTATTTTGTGGCTGCTTCTAAGTAACTATAAGATCAACTCAGATGTTTTCTGCCAACAACTTGTAAATCTGTAGATAGCAGTCAAAGAGGAAAGGCCAGAACTGGCAAATTGCAAAGGAATAATGATCCGCCATGACGATGTGAGGCCTCGCACATCTTTAGCAGCACGTACGAAATTATTGGAGCTTGGTTGGGAAGGGATGTTGCAAAGTTTGCAAAATGTCTTAAATGGTAAAAATTTAGTAATAAAAATAATCTGAAAGTCATATTGAGTTTTTTGCTGATAAATACCAGAAGTTCTGTGAGTACGAAATCATGAAGTTACCAAAAAGAAGGCAAAATGTCATCAAACAGAATGGGAAATATTTGATTGATGAAAGCTTATTTTTTGTATGGAAAAAATTTTATTTTATTTTGAACTAAAAAAATCAAAATTAGTTTCTTGCCCAGTTAATTTTAACGGTAGCATACGAATGCTTGCTTTAGTACTAATGCACAGAAGTATTCAAAACTTGACCTTTATTTATTACCTTAAAATATAACCTCTTTTAGAAGTGTATGTTATAAGTTAATATAAAGAATAAAATGAAAAGTTATGGAAAAGTTTCATAGTGTCTGAACTACTGCATACTATAGTTTTTTTGTTGCTGTGTTAAAAATGCATGGCTATAATATATAGAATGATTTCTGAATAACTGTTTATTTAAGACATTTATTGTATTATACAGAAATTCTAAATTTTAAGTGTCATATTACTTAAAATATGGTTTTATTTATGTATTTTTTATATTTTATTTATTTATTTATTGTCTTTTTATTATTGACTGAAATTTTTTCAGATGTGTTCATTGAAATAGAGAATATGCATTAAATAAAATATCTAAAACTGTAATGGGTGCAAATTTAATTTTGATTGTGCTTTCAAGTGTTATTATTATCATGGCTTTCAGATTTGTCGTTCAAATATCTAATGCTTTGAGGTCACAATTATAATTTCAAAATGAAACTAATATCATCTGAATTTTAAAAAATATACATTCACTTGAATGTATGACCTCTAAAGTGATTTCGTCAGGTTAACTTGATTTTTACGATTATTATTATTTTCACTTCAGAAAATGAGAAAAATTTTTAAGATGATATTTGGCATTTTTAACAGTGTTTCCCTTACCTGAAAATTCTGTTATTTACTTATCTCTTATTTATTTACCTTACTCTAATATATCAATAAACGATCTTATTTTTTTTAGGAAGATACAATGGCTTTAAAGGATTTTTTAGAAGAAGCAGCAATTATGAAAGAAATGAAACATCCAAATCTAGTTCAACTTCTGGGTATGTTGAATTTAAATTTAATAGTCAGCATTCTGCTCTGTAATGTTGACATGTAGTTTAATTTTTGATTCTTAATTAGTTGACTCAAAGTTTCTTAAAACCCAATATTAGCAGATATCAAATAATCAATATGTAATTATGTATGTGTATGCATGTGTTTTAGTGAGAGACTGTTAACATCAGTTGTCAAAATTTAAACTAGAAATAATGTGAAAATATTGCATAATAATGTTAAAAAGATAGGCTATAAATCCATCTCTAAATGTGCATTCTTAAATTCAAGGTGATTTTAATCTGTAATTTTATGAATCCTATTAATTAATTTCATTAAAAATATGCTTGCACCATTTTTGAGGGGGGGCAGAAGAGGAACGCTTTGTAAATTCATACAATGATTTTTTTTTCCTTTAAAAAGTATTATGTAGTGCATCTAAATTTATCTATGTATGTAAAGCACAAAAATGTATTTATCAGGTGCCATGCTGCCTGGAAAACCAGAAAAAGTCGGGGAATTCGGAAACTGAACAAAAAAGTCAGGGAATATAACTATTTAAGTCAAAATCTGAAAAAATCGGGAAATTTCATACTGTGATACTCAAAAAAAGCAACTTTCGCAAACGCGGAAGCAGTCACTTTCTTGGCGAATCATTTATCGCTCTAGCATCATTCAGACAGCTGGCATAGTGCCAATTTTCACAGCACCAATCAGATTGTCTTTTAGAAAGGGAAAGATCATCTTTTCTAGTAACCTCGAAAATCCAGAGATTAACATGTGCAGTGCATGCTGAACGAAAGTAAATTCCCCCCCCATTCTCGTATATAACAAAATATTTTAAACCTTTCCTTCTTTCTTAAATGCCTTATTTGTTATTTTGAAGTACCATTAAAAAAATAATAATAATCAGTCATCTAGGCTAGCCATTTAATATATGTACTATATTTAGCAAAATACCATCGATTTTTGTAATTTAGTTTGTAATCCTTAAGTAATTAACTTTATTTAATGTTCTCCATGTCATTATTTATTGTTTTAATGTTTTCCATATCATTTGATTGGTCTTTGTCCTTCGAAATTTATTTATTATTAGTTAATAATACTTTCAAATTTCAGGCAGTTTTCTCTGGCATACTTGTGAAACTAATTCTGGCAATAATATGACATACCATAATGAAATTTAGTGCACATATTTTTTCTTGTGTATGCTGCTAAAGGAATAAAAATACTTGAATTTATTTAAAAATATCATTAAATAGATTTCTTTCTTCCTTTCACTTTTTTCTTATTATATATATATTAATTTTGCAATATTTATTATTTGATTTTTTTTTGCAAAGATAGCATTATGTTTCTTAATTTTCTAATGTTATTTCAAATGCTTTGAGTTCTATTTCATAATTCCAATTAAAATTACCACTGTTTAATTTTTATACAAATAGTTTTGAATTACCATCCCTAAAAGTGAAGGTGTCGGGGGACATTTACTCAAGTATTTTATAAATTTTACTGCATAAATTGCTTTTCACTCAAAATTTATAAAGAATCTTGTATTAGTAAAAATGCTTAATTCAGAATGAGTTCTTTGGTACTCTACTTAGGTTCTAAATCCCATCACTTCACAGAACTACAGTTTTGGACTAACTAACTTTGCCAATTTGGCATAAGCATTCTTACTAAGACGACAGTAAAAGACGAAACACCTTCGTATTTATAAATTATTGTTCATTGAATGGGAGTTGGTTTGTTCTCCAAAAGTCAACTAATTTCCGATCAATAGCAATAATTACTTGCTTTTAATTTTTCAAAGTTTGAAATTAGTTATTCATGATTTAATTCAACTCCCCATAAAACATTTTTAATAATTTACATTCAAGTTACTTTAAATCACAATTTTCAGAATTAAACTTAGTACATATGGGTTCACTCTTTTTTGATACTTCTACTAATTTATATTAGGAGATAATATAATCAATATTTCTTTAGTAAATAAATTATATATATATATGTCATATGTAATTGGAAATTTTTTGTGTTTTCAAGTGGTACCATAATTAATTTACCCTCAACACAGCCAATATGCACTACAGGGATAGCCTGGAATTTTCTTGAAACACACTTGGGAATTTCAGTCTCCTGTTCGAGTGGCAACCCTGATTTACGTCTAATTCGGTCATGCATAAAATATAAGCATATAAAATTAAACATATTTCATAGCTATTTTACATAAGGTATGTTTTGTTGCTTGTCAGAGTATCTGGTTGCCAAGATGTCAAATTTTAAGGAATTTTGATTATTTCCCATGACACTTCTTCATAGTTTCTAGTATTTCATTGTTAGTGGATTTATGCAAAACCTTAACTGTAATTCATTTCGTAAATTTATTCAGGAACTGTTGTCGTCAATGAGGTAATTTTATGCGATATACCCCCCCCCCCCCAAGTTTAGATGTTGCCTTGAAATGTTGTTTGTGCAATAAGTATTGTGATTAAGCATAATATGAAAGTTTATTCAAAAATTATATTCACAGTAATAATTGAATAGTAATGCAGGTAAAACTTGGAGAATCATCAAATATTGCAAAATATTTTAATAACATTCATATATATCAATTATGTGCAATCTCCCCAAGCTCAGGTACAGCTAACTTCTTTGGAAACATAAATCAATGAGATGGGTATACGTGCAGGCAAATTGTAAATCTAATTTTCTTTTTAATTTCTCAGGTGTTTGTACAAGGGAACCACCATTCTACATCATAACAGAATTTATGCCTTGTGGGAATCTTTTAGATTATTTACGAAATGCTAATCGGGAAGAAATAAATGCTGTAGTGCTTATGTATATGGCTACTCAAATTGCTTCTGCTATGTCATATCTTGAGTCTCACAGCTTCATACACAGGTTTGTTTATGTACTTTACTCTTATAATTAAATTGTGCTAGTTATTTTTATGTTGTGAATTGACCTGGTAGTCATTAAATAAACATTATGCACCAATAAGCATGTAATGTTGACAAGCAATATTCATCATAGAAATGTATGGTTGGAATGCAAATGGCGAGCTGCTAGGTAGCATTGTAAACAAATGCTATAGAAAGGGTCGGTCCTTGCATCCAATGGTATTTTCTACCGTAGATTGCCAAGAGGATTGTTGGTTATACGAACCATGAAATTTCCAGGCTGATGGATTGATTGGTTAAGGTGGTCCCATAGCTTGGCCACCAAGATCATCTGATCTTTCGTGTTTGGACTTTTTCCTGTGGGGTCATATAAAAAGCCTAAGCTACAAGTGCTCCATTGAAATCAATATGGATCTAGTCATCAGGATTGCCATTGTTGCCAGCCATATTCGGGAAATACCTCGCATCTTCGCATTGTGCGTCAATCCCATTCCGCAGGTGTGAAGCCTTCATTACAGCTGGCAGAAGGTCTTTTGACCAATTTCTACAAGCATGTTCTGTTAATAAAATGTTTTCTGAAGTATCTCATCTTATTATTGTGTTAATTTTTAAAATGTGACAGTGGAAAACTAACCTTTAACTTCTCAACGCTTGAGTTCCGACAATATATTCTATAATGAATATTTCTGGTATAGCTGCCTTCTATCCCCTCCTAAAGTTTTGCCCACTTGTTCAGAACCATTGACCATCAATCAGGAAATGGGCATGTTTGCAGCACGCCAGTATCAGCTCATAAAGTGCATTGACATTTGCAGCAGCGTGGACTATCAGCAGGGTGACCATTACTTCAGGCTTCCCTTGACAATGCAGCATAGAGAGAGATGGTGACTCTGTTGGGCAGTGGCACAATATCACCTTTTCAAACGAGTCCCTGTTCTATGTGCAGTATTCTGATGGCTGTATCTGGATATAAGTCTGGAGTGTCCAAGGAGACCGCATAACCTGCCTGCATTTGATATCGGTATAAGGGCCCTGGTGTTATGGTTTGGGCAACCATTGGGCACACGACAGGCACATATCTAGTTCGCATCGATGGTAATTTGAACGGAGATGGGTACAATTTAACATCTTGCATCCAGTGGTTGTGCCTATCTTCGAGGCCCCCAAACACCATGTTCCAACAAGATAATGCAAGACCAGATGCTGCATGTCATGTTCTGACCTTCCTCAATACACAGGGTATTTGATTGCTGCCTTGGCCTGCATGGGTTCCAGATCTATAACCCATTGAAAACATCTGGTCATGGGCTGCTGAGAGACTGTCCTGCCACCCCTCTCTAATGCTAATATGGTTGATGAAGTGTTGCATAGATTTGAAGCAGCATGGAATGAGTTGCCCATTTCTGTTATCCAAGCTCAGTTTAACTCCATGCGTAATGGGGTAAGGGTTGTTTTAACTGCTGTTTCTACTAATTTTGCATCCCTGTAAACCTCCAAATGTGTACAAATTGAATCATATCATACTGTTTACGTGTAATAAATATCTTTTTTGTATTTACTTTACTATGGTTTTTGCAATTTTAATGGCCAGCAGTATAATATCAATTTTAACTGCATGAGACTTTTGGTACTATTATATGTATACTTTATTTTATTGTTTCAGAGATTTGGCTGCTCGAAACTGCTTAGTTGGAGAAAACCATTTAGTGAAAGTGGCAGACTTTGGATTAGCAAGACTAATGAGAGATGACACTTACACTGCTCATGCTGGTGCAAAATTTCCCATTAAATGGACAGCTCCTGAAGGCCTGGCTTATAATAAATTTTCTACAAAATCTGATGTATGGGGTAAGTTAAACTGAAGATTTTTTTATTTAATTAAATTCTCAGAAAAAGTACATGTGTTGGCATTGCTTTGAATGGGCAGATAAGAGAAAACATAGGTGGTATTAGGTAAAACATTGTTTATAAAAATAGATTTACTGTATTTTGATGTATACTGATATGCCTTGTTTTCAAATCCAAGCCTATGTAACTGTTGCAAAAGTTTCCAGTTTTAAGTGTATAACTTAGTTTAAGTATACAAGATTTATTTGAATAAGCAATCAAAATGTTCTTAAATCTGAAAGCTTCATGTTTAGAATAATGATCATTAAAAAAAGGGGGAAGAAAAATAAAGAGACTAGAGAAAGTTTTTAGGATAATTATAAATTTACTGATGTATCACCATTTTATAACTTTTCAATTAGACGAATACTTCTAGTGGCAATATTTAAAACTGATTTCAAAGAGCAGAATTTTTTTTGTAGTTATTACAAATTTTTGTATTATGAATGAAACAATAATCATTAGGATGGTCATTTCAGTATGATTTTTTGTATCGTGATTTTTGAATGATTATATTTGCAGTTGGAACTGCTTGGCATATTTGGCTGACGAATGCTCAGTTTATTTTCTCTTCCTTAGAATAACATATCTAAGGGAGAAGAAATAAACTGATTTTTAAGATTAAATCTGTGATTAAAATGCCTATACCTATTTAAGGTCTTTTATATATTCTTACTGCTTATGAAATCATAAAAGCATGACAGATATATGTCTGCATTGGAAGTTTTAAAAGAAATTTAAGCTGCCTGTAATAGACGGTGATTTCTGCTTAGAAAAGCATATGTAATAAAGATCAATCTTTTTATCTTCTACTTTGAGAACCATTGTTGGTGTTACATACCACATTTGATTCTAGGTGCAAAAATTCCAAATGTAAAAATTTTTTTATTGTAAGGGGAAAAAGTAAAATATTAGATTGATAGTGCTAAAATATGAGGTTATTATATGTTTGTAAGGAACTAAGAGAAACAAAATCTTTGATTAAAAAATGCCTATACTTGTTCATCAAGTTATACTATTATACATATAATTTATTGGAGGCATTCAGGAAATTTAGAAAGTCCAGCATCAGTATATATCTGTGAAACATTTCTACAGAATTGGCTGGAGAAATTCTGGATATTCTTATTAAGGATTCCAGCTCTTTCTAACCTACTTAGAACTGCAAGTATGGCAAATTTTAATTTCAGAACTGGCCATGACTATTTGCAAAAACATAAACATCAGATAATGTCTGGTGGACTTTTCAGTGTACCCAATATATGACTTAACTGACATCATTGGAAAACACTTCTACATTTACCCTGATCTTAACCCATTCACGACAGGCACCTCTGTTACCGAAGCGTTCTCTTGGGACAGCGCGTTAACTGGATACGTCGTCTTGTGGGAATGGGCAATTCGCACTGCTAAGCCTAACTTTGGAAAAAAATTCGTATGTATTAAATTTATCATCCAATTGTTCCAATTTTGGGTACATTATGAGAAGAACATTCAGGTAGTTGTCAGAATTAATTTTAAACCTTTATTGTTATATTTTCCTTAAAAATTTTATAAAATATTCATTCTAGAATAATATAATTTTTTCTTTATCCCACAATTAAATATATATGGAAAATTATCCAAACAATCACAGATTTTATTTAACACAATACATAATTAAAATTAAAAAATATTAAAACTGTCTTTCATAAAAAATCAGTGTGCAAACAATGAAAAGGAAGCAATATTTCAAAAAAGAGACAGTGTACGATATTCTTTGAAACATGGGTGTACACAAAGTCCAACAAAGTCCAATGTTGCAAATGTTGCAGGAATAGAATATCAGCAAATTTGACTCATTTAGCATTTGTGTATCTTCTATGGTCAGATAGCCCTTTTGTTTTGCCATTAAAAAAGATAGAACACCAGCAATAGAACATTAAAAAAAAAAAAGTGGATCTCAATACCGGAAAAATCTAAGAGTAATAAAATAGTCTCTAATGATAGAACATCTATGCCACTATACGGTGATTAAAAAAATAAAAACAAAATAAATTAATTAAATTAAAAAGTCTTCCAGAGCATCGAGAACATGTTAATTTGTTTATATGAAATGATGCAGCATGAGCCATAAAGTTACTCAACACAACTAGCATTTGTGTATATTCTTCTACGTTCAGATACCTATCGCAAACATAAAATTAAAAAGTACCTGAAAGCATGGAGAACACGTGCATCTGTTTATATCAAATGACATAGTTAGAGACATTACATTGCTCAACACCCACCCATGAATCTCCCTCTCATTCCGAAACAAAATACCAAAAATAAAAAACTTTGCTTAAGCATGAAGGTACGTATACTTAAATTTCGATATATTTCCCCATAACAGACATACAGCTACATCTAGCAGCAACAAAAAATATTAATTAAACGTTCTATCTAAAAAGTCAAATGTGGTAAGCCCGGCCATATAGTGAATTAGATGGCAATTCAAATATGACACACCCGGCCATGAGGTAATGTTTCGCTGCTGATGCACATATGACACGCCTGTACTGAACGGGTTAAAGATATTATAGATAGTGATTCTGTAGAGGTTGTTTATCTTTGGTTTGTGTCTAGACTCTCTATTCGCTGAACTGCCAGACAAATAACTCATGATCAAAAACAAAGTCTAACATTTAGAATCAGCATAAATTTTAAAAAATTCTTAGTGTTGGACTTTGTTTTTGATTGTTATTCAGCGTGATATTCAAACTATTCAACCATAAACATATTTTCAACCATAAACAACTCATGGTTGAAAAGATGGAACTTCCACTCAATTAAAAAAATATGCATATGTATATGTGTATAGATACAGGGTGAACCAAATGTTCATTCAAACTTTAAAAATTCGTAAAAAAGGAAAAAATCACAATAAACAGAAAAAATTTTTTTATTTAGATATGTCACTAGTAGAGGGTTCTGACGACCCAAAATACAATGAACAGGACAACTGTATGCTCCATTCATTTATTCTTGCAATAACAATTGTTAAATATGACCTCCAGAACATTGTATGACACAAATAAGCTACTCGCAAAGCCTGTTACAGCTGAATGCAACATGTCAGAATGAATTGCAGAAACCTCACGACAGATAGAATCTTTGAGTTCGGCCAGTGTTGAAGAGGAAGAACAGTACATAAGTGATTTTAAATAGCCCCATAACCAGAATATGACAGGAGTGAGGTTGAATGATCGGGGAGGCCATGCTATCTTGTAGCGTCACCTGATCACTCTATCTTCAGCAGTGGTACTCGACAGGAATAGTTTGACTGGTTTGGCATAGTGTGGCAGTGTGCCATCCTGCATAAAGCTTGTTACAGATAACACGCCTCTTTGATTTAATGTGGGCATGACTTTGTCACACAGAAGATAGAGATAATGCTCAGCCATTACTGTGCACGTTTCCCAGCCAGATATGGGAATGGTTCTTCAAAGAAGAATGGTCCAACAATGAAAGATGAGGTGAAGCCACACTGGACTGTCAGCTTGACTGGATGCAGTGACGTCTTCGTGTATTCACAAGGATTCAATGTCGCCCAATATCCAAGTATTTTAGGTATTGACATCCCTGTGTAGTGTAAATTGTGCCTCATCCATCCAGAAAACGTTGAACAATCATTGATGGTCGCTTTCAATTCTTGCCATAGCCCACTCAACAAATGATTCCCTCATATCTGTGTCTCCTGGTTGTATCTCGTGCAGTGATTCCAATTTGTAGGGCTAAAGATGCAATATCTTATGGTTGATACGTCAGATTGATGAGTAAAGCACATTTAATATCCTTCCAGCTTTGTGAGCACTGCTATTCCCCATGAACGATTCCACCACTATATCATTCACAGTGTTTTCAACCACAGTAATTTGTCCCTTCATTATTTAGGGTCTTCCGCTTCATGGCCAGTCTTCCAAGGAGCCAGGTTTTCGAACCGTTTGAAAGCTTCTGTATTCCGGAACACAATATGGAGCTTCTTCGTCTTCCATCCTTTCACCTTTCGAAATTTTCGCAACACAACGGTTGCTAACTCTGTTGAAATAGAACAACTTCATCAACAACACTCACTTGAATAATAATAATAATATTCTGAAAGTGAATGAGAAATATTTGTGTTACATGGACTTTTATTGCAAGATTAATTTGCATAATTCTGCTGAATTTCTCACGTTTCAGCGCCCTCTAACAATGACATTCATAACTAAATTTTTTTCCCTCCTAAAAAAATCTGACTTTCCTTGTGAGCCCTTTGTTGCAAACTGCGCTTCTTTATTATAATTTCTTCCTTTTTTTTTGAAATTTTAATGAACTTTTAGCTCACTCTGTATATATATATATATATATATATGCATTACTTTTTATATCTTGACAAATTTTGAAGTATTTTCAAAAATGATAAACTAATGATTTTGCTCCTACATTCAAAAATTAAATGAAGAAAGAGCTGTTTCCATTTTCCCAGTATTGAGAGCATCAAAACTACACTGCAGTTCATTCATTAAATTTTCCCACCAGCGGTCGAGCAGTAAAGTCGCTGAACACTGGTAGTTCGGTCCGAGGTTCGAATCCCGCGAATGGGCTGGCTGCATGGGCGTTTTCGTGGTTTTCCCCATGTGTAACGTGTATACGAGCCAGTTTCCCTTAGAAAGTCCTCCACGAAGGCATCCCTCCCTTTAGGCAGATAGCCCTCATGTGCTTTGCCATAATTAAATACATCACATCACATTCATTACATTTTCCATAATCCATTTTCATTGAGAAATTTCAGTTTTAAGAAACAAATTTTTCTTTTCCTTCAGTTTTCTTAGATTGAGAATCAGCTGTATGTCACTTTCAAGCTCAGAACATTATTGTTTTTGCATGTGTATGAGTTCATAGTAGATTGAATCCACAAGTCTGATAATAGATTAATAAAAATTTATTCTTATCAAAAGAAATTTTTCAGAACCCAGGAATTTTCCACAGAAATACCCATACAAATGGTAAAAGTACAATTAGTAGTTACACTTCAAATTACTAAGAAGATTAAAGATGCTACAATGCAAAGCACATCTAAGGAGAAAGCTAATCCGATCTCACACTGAACTTGCAACAATAACAACAGCAACTAATTAAACAACTGAGAGGAGATGCTGTCTCTTCAGCCTTAAATATTTTTTAACCAGCCATAAGATATTTCTAGTATTTTCGGCTTCTCGAAATCACTGGAAAGCAATATAAGGGTGGGCATACGGTTATGGCTAAAAAAGTAGTCAATTACATTTATTCAATTTCAATAATATTATGATGACTTAAGGACCAAACTAAAATGTTGCCAAATTTGGTAACAAAATAAGTCCCCAAAACCATTGTCGGTTTGGCTATATCTCACCAAATTACCGAGATAACATTTACTCTATGTTAAATGCAGTTGCCCCTATATTCTTACTTTTCCAGCATAGCTTTCTCTTAAAATTTCTCGTGCAACAAAGAAAAATACAACAATTTTGCTTATAATTCTACTAAAATTGTCTATCTAAGTAAAAAATTGGTAACATTATTATTCCTCTTTTGAATGACCAGAAATTTTAAAATTAAATGCTATTAAAGTGACTAGGACATATTATATGCATTTTACTTTTATTGGCAAATACTTTTTTGTTTCTCTAAAACAAAATTGTGCTTAAATTTCTAGTGGTACATCAGCCATAATATGAAATCTGTGCAAATAATTTTGTGACGTTATTTCAAATGCACCTTGTGAAAGGAGTTCACATTAAGAACACTATATTAAACTGCTTAGGAGGCTCTTCTTAATATAAGGTAACAAAGAAGTGCATTATAACTTAACACTATATGATTTTTTTCAAAGACTTTTGTTCACAACACAGCATGTGAGATGTTAATGTTGTTATATCTAGTTTTAATTCCATTAACTACAACCGTTGCTTTTCATTGATGTGGTATATTCAGCTACTTAGCTTAACATGTTCACTATGAAATGACTCATACATGAGCCACATGGTTTCCTCAAACAGACAAACACCTGATGTATGGAACAGTGGTGGAGGCGTAGTCCCTTTATAATTTTTTAGTGAAATCCATAGCAACTGGACTTACATTAGATAGTGATATGTAACAAACCATGATTAATTGGAATTGTGGTGGAAGCATTGAAGAAAGGTATCCATTTATAATTTCTCCGTGAAGCCCCTAGCAATTGCACTTGTATTAGGTAGTGATATATAAGAAACCATGACTCTTTTTTTTTTTTTTTTTTTTTTTTTTTTCTTTTTTTTTTTTTCCCCACATATGATCTCAGGTTTTGACTTGTTGTTTAATCATATTAAAATTGTTAAAATAATATTAAAATCATAGTTTTGATTACAATAACCATGAATTCTCATAATGGAATTAGTTTTGGGAATTTCTATAAAAAATATAATATTGGTCTATTGAAGATGTTGCCCTTTCACACATCGATATTGAACCTAATTGATGATAGGACTTTTTTTTCCTTTTTTGGGAGGAGATGAGAAAAAAAAAGGAGGTGGACAGTTCTCTATATTCCATTCTATTGGACTGATTGTCAAAACTTGCATTTTCCATGTCTCAAAAGCATAACTTAGGATATATATCAGATTTAATTTAGCTTTGTTCTAACATAGGTATTTTGAGACAAAATTGGACCTTTTTCTGAAACAGCATACCATTTTTTTTCCATATTTCGATTGTATAACTCAAATTGTTCCTAGATATTAAATATTGTAATTTTGGTGAGAAATTTAAAAATTTATCTTGGTGCACTTTTTTCAGTTTGCACTAAGAATAATTCTCTTGGCGAACTTCTTAATTTATTGCAACCTATTTTCCTTTCCCCCTTTTTTATTGTACATGGGTGGAAAAAAGGTCATTGTTCATATTTTCAAATAATTTTAAGGAAGTGCGTAAACTACATTTGGTGTTATTATCACTTATAGCAAATATGTCAAATTTCAGAACGTGCCAGTATGTAAATTCACGTATGTCTTGGGAAATTTTGAACAAAAAACTCTCAATTTTTCGCAGGTAGAAATACATCTACTTTAAGATGATGTTAAAAATATATAGGTTATAATTCAAATTTTTTAAAAATACAAATTTTAAAAATAAATCATGAAAAATGGGCAACTTTTATTTGGAATGAATCTGAATTTTGCAGTATGAAAGGAAGAATCAAGTAAGTTTAATAAAAAGATATAAATAAATTTATACGGAATTCAGTTAGCATAGAGGAGCTAAAATTTTGAGAACTAATTTTTAAAAAACTACTCGTGTGATTTTTACAAAAACTTAACAGTCTGGCATAATTTGAGTCGTAGAATTGAAATATGGAAAAAAATGTGTATGTTATTCCAGAAAAAATCCGATTTTATGTCAAAATACCTATGTTAGAACAATGCTGTATATAAATCTAATGTATAATCCTAACTCGTGCTTTTGAGACATAGAAAACACAAGTTAAATTTTGACAATCAGTCCAGTAGAACAAGAGATATAGAACTGTCCCCCTTTTTTTGTGCAAAGTGTACATTCTATTTAAATATATACTGTGAATCAAAGTCATTTATTAGTTAGAGAATGTATTAATTCTCATTTTTCTAATATGAATTAAATAAGCTTTAATTTTCTTAAATGTAGTTTTAATGCAGCTTTATGTAATCTTTTTCTAATTTTCCACCTTTGTAATATTTTTTCCTAGCATTTGGGATATTATTGTGGGAGATTGCTACTTATGGAATGTCGCCGTATCCAGGTGTAGATTTGACAGATGTTTATCACATGTTAGAATCAGGCTACAGGATGGAATGCCCTCCAGGTTGTCCCCCTAGAGTTTATGAGCTGATGAGACAGTGTAAGCTTTAGTTTTTTTTATTATTATTATTTCTGTGATATATTTAAGTAAATTTGTTGATTTTTGTATTTTCATGTATATAGAATGTAGAATTTTGTTTGTGTGTTTGTTAATTACAAGCAAACAAAGTATTTATTGCTATATACAGTATAAAGTTCGAAATCTGGACTCGACCGCTGCTTTGGTGATTCTGAGTTTGGAATTTTTCTGGACATTAGATCTAGTATTACCACAACAGGTAGAAATTATAAAATTTTAATTTTATGATTTCTATGAAATAGTGAAATAATTTCTATGAAATTTCTTTTAAATATGAAATAGTGGTTTATGAAAAAATGAAGCACATATGACATTACAAGAATCAAAATTTACAAAAGAAAAAGCTCAATATTTATTTTTTCTCTTTAATTCTATGGATAGGCAAAATTTCTTGTTGAGTTACAAAGTCCCATTCTTCATATTTGCCATATTGAGAATTCCCACTAAATTGTCAATCGAAATTTTTTGTTCTCTACAACCTCTTTCTTCGCTATCAATGGCAATATTTTCTAATTTAGAAACATAATGCATATTTCAGCATCCATTAGTTGACTGATTATTGAAGCATTGCCATGACAATGAAAAACTTCTATATCATTTTCATGTAGTACCATTTCTCCACAAATTCCATTTATTAGAAAATTTCGCTTTTTATTTGCAGTAGTTGAAAACCTTCAAATTTGTGGCCGTAAAGCTTAACTAGTATCTACTATACACTATTGGCAAATCAAGACTTGTCGTTCCGTAAAATTTTGTCTTTGTTTCTATCACATAGTGATGAAGTTTTAAGCTTGAATAATGTTAGTTTTGTTATTTATTATACTTATTTTCCACATATGCTTAAAACTTATCTGAATCTCAAATATATGAATTCTCTCATATACTTAAGACTTTCTCATTACTTTCTCATGAAAATTATAAAAATCTTGCTCAGCCATGTTATCCTTAAACCTCGAGTTTTGAAAAAACTGAATCTATGTCACACTTGTCAAAAATTCAGTCTCTGAATGGGTTTTACAATTCACCCATTGTGTGTAACAGTAACTTGCTTTGAAGGAAGAATATTGGAGTCATCAACTTTAGTCCTTGGTTTATGTTCATTACCATCTTTTTTTTTTTCTCTCCAAATTCATAATGTGTTGGAGCTCAGAATTCACGTGAGGCTGTATCAAAAAATGTTCAGGCTAGTTCTGTACATGGCAATAGATGGTATTCTGCATCAAGAATTCATTCTCAGTGGTTAGACAAGTTTTACTGTCAAGTTTTAATGCTGCTGAAGGAAGACATTCAGTGAAATCAATTAACCCTCTGAATGCTAAATTTATGGATCAAAATCGCTTCAAAAAGTGTGTATTATTATTATTATTCCATATTTTAAATCTATATACACTCTTAGACCAAAAAAAAAAAAAAAAAAAAGATTCACCAAGAAGGAGTTATCCAAATGGGACAAAAACATGAACAGAAAAACAAATGATTACAGTTTGAGAAAAATTGGATGATTTATTGAAGTGATTGAGCTTCACAAAGTGAAAAAGTCAGTAACGCGTTCATCCACCTCTGGCCCTTTTGCAAGCAGTTATTTGTCTTGGCATCGATTGATAGAGGTTACGGATGTCCTCCTGAGGCATATCGGGCCAAATTCTGTCCAACTGGCACGTTAGATCGTCAACATCCTGAGCTGGTTAAAGCCCTGCCCATAATGCTCCTAATGTGCTCAATAGGACAGTGTGGGGGCGGGCATTATCTTGCTGAAATGTAAGCTCAGAGTGGTGTGACATGAAGGGCAACACATCAAGCCTTAGAACTTTGTCGATGTAACGCTGTGCTGTAAGGTTGCGACGGAGGACAACCAAAGGGGTCCTACTATGAAATGAAATGGCACCCCAGATGATCACACCTGTTTGTCGGCCTGTCTGCTGGAAGATAGTCAGGTTGGTATCACACTGCTGTCCGAGGCGTCTCCAGACTCGCTTTCGCTGGTCATCGGGGCTCAGTTCAAAGCGGGACTCATCACTGAAGACTTTTCTAGTCAGTGACATTCCAGTGCAACTGAGCCCGACACCACTGCAAATGGGCTTGACATTGTACAGAGGTTAATGGTAGTCAGCGCAAGGGGCGCCGTGACCTCAGCCCCTTTTCTGTGAACCGTCTATGAATGGTCCTTGTGGTCACTGAAGCACTAGTTGCATGTACAATCGATGATAATGATGCACCTCGGGCTGTGAGTGCCGCTCTGATGATTGCTCAGTCTTCATGATCTGTCATTTCTCTAGGCCTACCGATTCCTTCTTGATGCTGTGTGCACCCATGGTTCACCCATTCTTGCCAACATCATCCATAGTGGCATCATTCCTGCTCAAATGTCGAGCTATTCGCCAATAAGACCAACCGGCTTCTTTGAGCCCAACTACTCGACCTCTCTCAAATTCTGACAACTGCGCATATCGTTCATGCACCTGTATGCGAGGCATAGTTACTGTCTACCAGAGTACACAGAATGAAATTCGTGAAGAATTTATGACTTGGAATCGTAATTTCTCCTCTTAAATATCCTGCCAGTTGTGCAGATCAGATGCGCTGTAGCGACAATTTTTCATTTATTGGCAGCCAAAATGTAAAGTTTTGCATTTTCCATCGAAACCTGTATGCATATCAATTTGTGTCCAATTTGCTTTATATCTTCTCAGCGCATGGTTTTTTTTTTTTTTTTTTTTTTTTTTTGTCTAAGAGTATATTGGAGAATTGAAAAATGAACTTTTTCTTTCTAGAAAATACTTCTTATATAGATTTTTATCACGAGAAACTAAAGTTGCCAGGAAAACCGATTTCATAAGTTATCACAAAAAAATTTTTTTAATAAATTTCAGTCAAATTACAGTTTATTTCTATTTATTGCATAATATAAAAAAGCAAAATGTATAAAATTTAAGAAAATATAAAGCACTGAGGAAAAGTTTAGTATGATAGTGTTCAAAACAGACTTCAAGTCAGAGTCCAACTTCACAGTTTTTGCACCAGATTCAATAAATCTAAATAATAATTCAATAATTTAATTAAATATACAAGATAATCACTGAACATTTTCTAGCAGCCGTTTCTGTAAGAAAAAAGCGGCAAAAAGTGAAGTTTGACCGGTAATACCACGTGGCTTCAAATGCTACAATTTAGTGGACAACTAACAATATCTGTTGGCTAAAACATAAACTAAATGTCTAATACTGTATATAATTTATTTCAATGGTTAAACAGGGAAAAAACGGGATGCATTCCTCATTAAAGGAAGAAAAACACATGCCCGTGGAAATCGTGCAGAGTTCGTAGCGGTCCTTATAAGTGCTTATAAGTCCTTATATTTGAAAATAAAATATAAAGGCCCTTATAGGTGCTTACTTTTTCTTTAAAGCCCCCCGCCCCCCCTTTTTTTTTTTTTTTAATGAACGCGCTATTTTTCCCCGTACCAAAGCCGAAACGAAATAAACAACATTTCTTCCTAATATGGAATGTCAGATGGTGAATCATACTCCCGGAAATAGCTTTTCCCCCTTTCTCTGCATTAGCATAACCTTTGGTGTGCACGAAGAGTACAGACAGGTGCCCGTCGTTCTATTGGTCAAAAAATTGCAAAAGCAGTAGAAAATTCCGGTGCATTCGGCATTCTTTTCCTCCCACCCAAATACTACACTCGTTTGAATTTCAAGTTCTTTATAATTTGCATTCTTGTTCCGCTTGGTCAGTTCATATTCGTGTTTATTATGATTGTTATGCTTATATTATGAGCATATGTATGAATGTTTATAATAACATAGTTGCAGTAACTGCTGAAGTATAATAAACTTCCAAAAATGGTTAGCTTAGTTAAATTAGCTTTCTAAGGAATAATATTCGGAATGGCTTAAATAAAGGGAAAGTAATCGAATAGTCAAAATAATTTCATTTTTTTGGCCAATGCATTATACAGTACGAAGATTGGGAGGTTCTCCCCTTTCTCCAGAAAATCTCGAATATTGAAACCATTGCAGTTCGCTGCAAAACAAGCAACGGACTTTTTTTTTTTTTTTTTTTTTTTGTGTGTGTGTGTGTGTGTGTGTCACTTTCCAATCTGGATTGAATAGGATTAAAAGTTCTGCAGTCTACCAACCCAAGCGAAAAATTATTCTGTTCCGGAAATTTAACACCGTCTGTTGAAAATTAGAATTAAAAACACCCCAGTTATTTAGTTCTTTATTCTCCCAATACCGGCAGCTGTTGATTCCGATTGCATAATATCACGCAGGGAAGAATTACGGCGCACGTATTGCGCAATAACGTTTGCAATATTTTGCAGAGATAAACAAATCTCGGACAGAATATCAAAATTAATTATGAACACTTAAAAGAGTTTTACTCTGCTTGCTAAGCAGAATATTTTTCAGTTCCATTGGTTTATTTTTATATGATACACATATCGAAATGTCAAAAGCATTTATTTAGCGGAAAACTACAGTCTACCCCTCCGCTCCTCTTTTTCAAGTTATGCTCGACTGTCCAAATATTCGCCAATTTCCAAGTATGCGGGTTAGTTAAGGATAATTGCATGAAGCAAATTTCTGTCTTCTGATTTCAGAAATGTTCCTCTTTTTTACTTAAATTAATTTGCTTGCAATATCTGTTAAGGGAAAACTGATATACAATGAAAATTTTTAAATTATTTAAATATCAATATGAGTGGAAAAATAAATTGTATTTATTATTAGGTTCCAAGCGAATACAATAAATATGCCGTATTATTATTTATTTTCTCTATTTTGAACTGAAATTTCATCATTTAATCTTGTAATATAGTTTAATTCTGCATAGTTTTTTTTCTCTCATTGTGAACTAGTTCTGTAAATTGAACGGTTATTTAAAATTAAAAAAAAAAAGTAATTATTTTCCATGGTTGAGGTAATGCTTATTCTCTTAATAAATACGGCATTTCTCATATTTTAAATTACAAGTCTAATTTTTAAGGTTATGCAGTTGTGTTTAATGTAATTAGACAGGTGCTTATTTTTTTTCTTAAAATGTACTTGAAAAGTGCTTATAGGTGCTTATTTTTTTCACTAAAATGTGGCTATGAACCCTGTCGTGGGATGAGCAGATTTTGCTACATTTGAGTTGCCCATGGAAATCGCGGGATGAACAGCTAGAGGATTAAAGCTCTGGTGTGTGAAAAACTGTGCTGCATGATGGCAATGTTTCCTCTTTCCTCACACATGAGTTTTGTAGTGTCTTACTCAATATTCAGATTCTGTATGAGTCATAATGAATTGTTTACATTGGATACATTTTAGGATAATGTATCAAATTATTTTGCTACTTTGCAAAATTTATAATGTTCTTGAATATGATTCCTTAATATCTGAAACTGTAGTTGTCCAAGCTCATTATTTTTATATGGGATAAGCATATGCACAGTTTGTTATGTGATAAGCATATGCACAGTTTGTGCTTTCATAGCAGTATTATTGATAAGCAAAAAAAATTCTCATATCCTTTCTGCTGAAGGTCTGTGTTCTCATTTTCATTAATCTCTTTCTGTCAGGTACTGAATGAAGAAGGGTGAAATCCTGTGTAAGATTTCTCTAGTTCCTACATTTATATTTGTTTTGATTATGCTTTTTCTGATTTCTTAAGGTATGCCTTCATGATTTTAGACAAGTTTGGATTTTGGTCATTCTTCATTTTTCTTTACATGTGTAAGGCTGCTCATCAGCTAATTCCCAAAAGCCTCTTCATGAAACGTCAACTGGATTATTTATTCCAGATACATCTTTCCATGCATTTTAGGTATATCAATTTTCTAATTTCCTTTTTTTACTCCCTTTTGGATCCATGCGAAAATAGTTGCTGAATCTGATCAAGTTGTCCAATCCATCTGTCTGTTCAGTTTCTACTTCAGATTTTTAAATGTTTACTCACTTAACATTTGTTTGATGTTTTTACTAGTTTTACTTACAACTATTCTTCCCTAATAATATTCGTAGACATATAAATAATATTCTTAGGCAAATAAAATTCAACAAGGAGGTTTAGTACAGTTGGATACTTATCAGACCTTGCACCTTATGTTTCAAATGCTCAAACATAAGTTTCAGCTGTATTGTACACTTTTGCATATATTCAAAAATATTAGTCATAATATTTTTAAGTACACAGACATGCATCTTTAAATGTATCCAGACAATTAAAGTCTTATGTATGTCTATATAAAAAAATTGGCTTTAAAATTCATCACATATTCAATTCGAAATAAATCATATGCAGAAACCAAAAAACCAAATGAATGGTAGTAAACCACAAGAAATAGGAGAACAAAATATGCTAAAACCAAAAACTAAATATGAAATTTACATCTTTCACTGCATCATCATCAGGGGGTTGGTGCAATGAAAGAAGAAAATAAAACAGCCTGTTTTCTGGTCTGAAAAAATACACAAAATTTAAAATTTGAAAGTAGTCTTAGAAAACAATAAAGTTAATCTCTATCTTTATCAGTCCGAACCCTACTTACTAAAACTTACAAGCTGGGTTTAAAAAGAAAAGCTTAAATAAGTAAGCAATAAAGCTTAAAGAATAAATGAAAATTTGATCAAAAAATAAAATTATTTCTGATTGTAAGTTTTCTTAAAATCTGTAACACAAGAGCAATAAGATTTTTCACTTGAAAACATTTATTGATGTATTATAAATTATTAAAATTTTTCATTTAAAAATTTTATTGCTTTTATGTTACATATTTTTAAGGATGTGTTCCTCTATTTTTATTTTTTATAAAATTTTCATTTATTTCATTAATTTTTTCATATGTTGTTTTACCTCTGTTTATATATATATATATATATATATATATATATATATATATTTGAACTCTTCTAGTAAAATTGTAAATTTTTATTTTCTAAGATTTACTGCTTGTTTATGATTTTTTTTTTCTTTTTTACCCCCTGACCTGTATGTTTTAAAAATTTGCATATGGTTTTGTTTTCAAAAATTCGATTATTATTTTTGCAAGATTTGTTTTTGGACTCGATCTATTTAAAATAACTGTATAAATTGGTCTATATTTCAATTGCTGTACTTTTTAAATTTTTTGCACTGTTTGCTTTGGGCTGTAGAGGTTGGACTAAGAAAGACACATATTACTTTTATTATTTTTTTAAAACTATTTTTAAATTTTAAACTTTAATTTATAGCTTTGTAGATTAAGAAACAGGCTGTATTATTTATTTTTTCTTTCGTTGTACCAACACCCTGATGACATTGTGGCAAAAGTAATGTAAATTTCATTTTCAGCACAGGATTCTTAATAATCCTTCCCTCTTTTTGTTTATGTTTGTATATATATATATAAAGGACATTAGGTATTTTTTAAATTATATTCAAGAAAACATCACTTACTTATGTCCTTCTTTGGAATTTTAGGGATTCATGATCAAACTCTTGGCTATTTGGTTGGTATCTTTATCATGTAACTGGCAGAGACAAACTTATTATTTAAATAAGTAATATCTTAAATAATAGAGAAAATGAGAGAAAGATTTTAAACTGTTAATCAAAACAAATAAAATTTCAACATTTCATTTTTTAGGTTGGCACTGGGAACCTTCAGAAAGACCAACATTTAAAGACATTCATTTAACACTTGAAACTATGTTTCAAAATTCTAGTATAACTGAAGGTATGCTGCCTCACATTTTTCTCTTTATAATTTTTCATTTACTTATCCATTTAGTTTCATGGCAATAATATAAGAATTTTCTTTTCCTCATTTATAAGTTGTATATTTATGGAACCTTATTTTATATAGTTTTTAAGAGTTATTTCCTTAAAATTGTTACAACTATAAAATGATTGAATATCAGTTGGCTTTATTACTGTAATATATTATCTAAACTTTGTAGTTGTAGGTTACAAATATTTTAATACCTTTAGCTATTTATTAAATATTTGAGGAATTTGCTATTTTGCTATGATTCCTAATGATCAATTTCTTCTCGCTTTAAGACTCAGTTCAAATATTTAAAAATATCTTTTTAATTGTAGTAAGTGTGTGAAAGGCCGTTAGAAATTACTTTGAAAGTATACTGTAGACATAGCTGGAAGTATTCATTTGGCTAAGATTTTTATAGGGTGTATTTTTTAATATATTCACACCTTGAATTGCATATGAAGATGGAATTTTTTTATAGGTGAATTTAAATTTGGAAATATTTTTTTGTGTGGATAGTATTTTGGTAAGGTGAATTTGCATTGAATTCAAAAGGTTACACCCCCTCCCCCCATGTTTTTAATTAAATATACAAACAGAATTTCTTTCTAGTCGACCTAGTTTAATTCTAGAAATATTATTTAATTGGCTAGACTTTTTATGGGGTGAATATACCTTCATTACCATTTAGATCTTGGACTACATATACAAACAAATTTCTTTTTAAGTGATGTAATTTAAACCTGGAAATATTCACTATTTGACTAGGGTTTTGATGGGGGGGGAGGAGAAACCATCTTGAAATTTAGGTATGAAGAAAATCAGTTTGAAATATTCCAGTAACTGGTCCTTCTTGTGAAGAATCCATATTCTGAATTACCTAATTTAATGCTGCAGAAATCTCTCAAATTGAAAAACCAGATGTATTTTTTTAAAGGATATTTTGTTCAAAACTTAGCAATTTAACAACTAGATTAAACATGTTGAGGTAAATAGTACATTTTGTACTTTATACACTAAGAAAAGTCTCAGTGTATGCTTAATGTCTCAGTGTATGCTTAATGTCTCAGTCCATAACCAGATCAAGAACAGTCTATGTTTCTTTTTATCTCCCACTCTTCACCTCTCAAAAAACAATGAGTGGTGCATCAAAGTCTTCAATATATAAAACCTTATTTTTTGGTCATTCAGATTGACTGGGAGGAGAGTTCCTATGGAGCTTGGCCTATTCTTTTCATAAGAATGAAATCTGTTATCTATAAGTAGATACTGTAATGTTACAGCACTGACAGACAGTCATGGAAGTTGTTAACAGTATATTGTAGGTAATATCAGGCTTTTAGTGTCTACTGACTGACATCTGTTTCTGTTGGCAACTTCCAGTTTTCACCTAATATCATTCAAGTAGGATCTTCTCAAGAATTTACTGTATTATAATTTACTTTTGTTGTTATGTATCTGCAGACCCTAGTTTGAAAACTACTCTTTTATTTTTAATTTTGTTATATTATATGGATTTAAGTGAAGCATAGTATAGATCTAAATGATTTATTCAACCTTTTCAGAGGTTGAAAAACAATTGGAACAGCAGACTCCTCCATCAACTTTTAAAAAACATGGTGGTAGTAGTTCAAATATCCAAGCTTTAGCTACAGACGAAAATGACCAGGGTAAGAATTTTATTTTTACTTACAGTTTTGTAAAAATTTAGGAGAAGGAATAGTTTTTCGAATAAAAATTTGAATAAATTCTTTTCATCTGCTTCAAAAACTTTGCTTAGATTATAAAATATTTTTGTACATTAATTCATGATGAATAAATTTCTCTGTGTGAAATTTCTCATTTTAGTATTCAGTAGTGATTTTATTTATTTATTAATTTTTAAGGCTTGATTATGATTTAGTTGATTAAAGACTATATAATATTACATGTATCTCTCTTTCTCTCTGTTTCCATTCTAAGGCACATCTCTGATTTCAGCATTGGCAAGACAAAACATGTTGATTTTAAAAAATTAAAATGTATTAAATGAATATTTTTATTGTAATAAAATTCAATTTATTGATAACAATATAATGCAAAATAGCTATGCTGTTTTTCATCTTCTTTTTGTAACAGTGTCAAAATCTAATTCTTTAAAGTGATTTTGAAGAATTCAGATTCTAATGATATGCTTTCAGAACCATTAATGCAAAGTAGATTGTAATATTAATACATGTGATAATACCATTGATATTTACATCTATTATTTGCATTGATATCATTTACAAGGTGTAGCTATTAATTTCCAGGACTGCTCTAATAACACCAGAACAGATGATGTCAAAAATGTGACCTTTTAATATGTTTCGAAGGAATCCCCATCTGCCATAATACACTTCTGTGCTCGGCTGTATAAGTTGTGGCAACAACTTTTAAAGTCCTCTTTCGGAAGGCTCTTCAATGTCGACGTCACATTCTTCTTGATGTCTTCAACATCCACAAAGCATGTTCCTTTGATCGCAGTTTTGAGTTTAGGAATGTTCGGGCTTGACTTCTTTTTGTTTCCCAAACTCAAAACTGTGATCAAAGGAACACGCTTTGGGGATGTTGAAGACATCAAGAAGAGCGTGACGTCGAGATTGAAGAGCCTTCCAAAAGAGGACTTTACAAGTTGTTTCAACAACTTATACGGCCGAGCACAAAAGTGTGTTACGGCCAGTGGAGATTACTTCGAAACATATTAAGTTTTTCTGATCATCTGTTCTGGTGTTATTTTAGCAGACCTGAAAATTAATAGCCACACCTTGTATTATTTGCATTAATAGAGTCTTCATCACATTTAGAGTAATATTTTTCTTTTTAACTCTCTTTATTGTAATTACTGCAAAATTAATCTCTTGAGCCTATGATAATACTGGTGAGCAACTTTTTCAAATGAACAAACAGAATGTGTACGAAGAGTTTTGTACTATGTTAAAAAATTTTATGGGGACACTGATACTAAATACATGATTGATTTCAAGATAGACCCTATTTTTACAAATGTTTACATGAGGAGTAACTGTGATTCTTAACATGGATGAAATGAAGTACATGCACTACTACATTTTGCTTTTTTTTATATGCAGTTAGTTCAGTATGTACCAGAAGAATGCAAGCTTGTAGTTATTTTTCTTTCCACTAAAATTATATTCATTATTACTACTTCTAAAAATAATGTGGCTGAATATGCTTAAAACATTTTTAGGATCCTTGACTTGAAATGAAAAAATGAAATGTTTTGTAAATGACTATAGTTGAAGAATTACTCATTTTATGAAAGCTATCATTGCCAAATAAAATACAAAACCTAAATTCACTTGATGAACTTTAGAAGTCAAAACTTTTATTCAGAATTAATGCGATGAATCAAAATATTGAAAGATTTAAGTTACTACATAGTGGAATTTGTGCAAGTATGTTTCAGTAATTTAACTTATTTT
Source organism: Stegodyphus dumicola (assembly GCF_044657685.1). Lineage (NCBI taxonomy): Eukaryota > Metazoa > Arthropoda > Arachnida > Araneae > Eresidae > Stegodyphus > Stegodyphus dumicola. The sequence goes on from NC_140776.1 coordinate 173,034,970, forward strand.
ATTTATTTTTCCTTAACAGCACAAATTCATCTATTATTTTACAGAAAACTATAGGTGTGCATTTTAAAATGGTATTGGTTTTAATACTCTAGCAAATCTGTATATTTAAATACAAGATAACATTAGTTATGACCATTTTGTGACTGACTATACATTTTTGAGATATCCATATAGATTAATGTTAAATCTGTATATTTAAATACAAGATAACATTAGTTATGACCATTTTGTGACTGACTCTACATTTTTGAGATATCCACATAGATTAATGTTAAATCAATTAAAAAAAGTATTTGCTGTAATATATATTATTTTTAATGCAGTGTTTCACATTCAAATGCATTTAACATTAGTGTTCATATTTTTAATACAGTGTTTAATTGCGAAACATTTCATTGTTTTCACATATGTTGAATTTCACACAAATTTTATATTCTTGTATTGCCAAGAAATAATACATAAAAGAATAGCCTTTATGATAAACTAAGAAGTAAAGTTTGTTAAAAGCCACAGCATAACAAAAGAATTCAATTCCTAAATTTAAAAAAAGAGGGGAGGGCTGGAAATGTTTCTAAAAAAATGTCTTCTCATTTTTTGTATTGTTTATATATTGGTTGGGGAGGGGGAAACATGTTCTTCATTTGAACATTGATAATCAAAAGCTACTTATATAATCTTCACTGAATATATATACTGATTTTACTCAGTATGCAACTTTGAAAATGTTTCTTTTAGACTAGCCCCTATATTTTAGTTAGAATAATATTTCTTGTGATTTACATGACTAAGTAGCACTTTTTATGTGTAACTTAGCCATGTGAAGTACAGAACATGTTATTATTTCCACACGTGTTTCTGTGTGTAACTCATTTGCAGTTCATTGGAAAAACGAAATTTATTATATATTCTTTGCTCATGCACATTTAGCATCTGGAAATTTCCCAGAGCAAAGCTTTTTATTCATCAAAAGAGAATTTATTTGCGAATTTTTAAATAGAAATAAGAAACATATTGTTATCAAATGTCAGTGAAAGTCGTAACTTCTGAAAATATTTTGTAAGCAATATCTTGCACATATATATACACTGGTTTCCAAAAATTAAGGAAAAATCACAAAAATAAATCATTCAAAAATAAGCCAATCTGTATACAATTTGAATATGTTATGAAATAAGAGTTGCTGAATAAAACGGCAGCATGCAAATTAGTGGTGCTGCAATCAGAATGTGTCATCTGCGAGGAGCATGGAATTGCATGTTTGAGAGCAAGCCTGCAAATTTCATTGTGATAAGAAATCTGGGATAGCCAATTTGTAATAATGACCTCCAGGCGTCATTTGCCTGAAGAACTGCGACGTAGAGCTGTTGGGAGACAAAAGGCAGGCCAAAATCACACAGAAGTTGCCAGACGGGTAAATGTGAGTTCTGTGATTCACAGACTTTGGCAACAATTTCTAACCACAAATTCAACATTGAGGATTTTAGCCAAGTCAGTCAACCGCAACGACAAGCGCTGATGACCGATATTTGTTGTTATAGGCATAGAGGGATTATAGAACCACAACTCAAACTCATCTCAAATCTTTCCATATTGCAGCCATAATTGTCTGGTAATTTCTTTTCGTGTTATTTTATAACTTACTGTGTGTTGTAAGGTATACTATGGGTCAGTTTCATTCTACATGTAACTTTTTGAGTAGTCATCATTTTTGTGACTTTTCCTTGATTAATGATAACCAATGTATATTTTAAATAAATCATTCTAGATTATTATTATATATATATATATATTCAATATTGAGTTGAATGTTGAATATATATATATTCAATATATATATATATATATTGTTATTTGTAATTGAAAACTGCATTTTGTGTATTATCCAACTGATATGTGTACTAATATTGGATAATAATTGCAAATATTGAAGTAATGATTATATTTCCAAAATACAGGAGATTGAAAATACTTATAATAGCATACAAATGAAAATACTTATAATTGCATACAATAATTTATACATGTAAAAAAAAAATAACAGATTGATAATATTACACTTGCATTACTTCATATATTATGGCTTTATTTTCCTGTAACCTCTAATTTAACTGACTTATCTTAAAGTAAAAATAAATGTTTGTGTTTTAATGTATATCCAGTGTAAGAAGAATATTCTTATGAAAAGGGTAAAATACTATATTAATGGTAATTCATTACTGTATATTTAAAGTATTTTAAAATTCTGAACTTTTATTATTGTTTGGTGAAGAAAAATAAATATTTAATATACTTTTATATGTATACATATTAGCTGAAATTTCACGTTAAGGAAATAACTCATATGTTAAACTATGAATGTGGTTCTTAATTGTTTTTAATGTTAATTAATATAAAACAAAATTAATACTTGCTACCCTAACATGGTGCAGTCATTGCCCTCTCCCTAACATGGTGCAGTCATTGTTTGGTAAATCAAAAGTGTGCTGCTTCTTACTACATGATTTTGCTTGACATTAATTAAAAATGTCTTTTAGCTGGTTAGGTATAATAAATTTAACAAAAAAAGGTTGAGGAATGTTTCAGATTTCCATATGCTTATTTTTTAGGTTCTCATAGTTTTTACTTGGGGGTGGGGAGGGATTCCAAGCTGATGTGCTTTTTAAAGTTGGTGGTAATTTATTATTTGGGAAGTTACTTGTATTCATTCATATATTAATCATTTTTAGGTTATTACAAATTTGTGTGTATTGGTTTAAAATAATTTCTTAGTCGTGTCTGTTCATTATTATGAAATGAATTTTTTTTTACCTCTATTTAATACTTTTTAGGATTACACATTTGTCTGTTAAGACAGTTGACTGATAAGCTTTGAAAAAGTAAAGAGAATTTCAAGATTCTTTGAAATATATGTCTTACTGTCAAATAGCTGTTATTTTATATGACAAATATTAAATTAAGCATTTAGTTTTTTTTTTAATATATATATTTATTATTTTAACATTGTAGTATAGGTATTGTAGTGCTCAAGCACGTAATGTTTAGTATAAATGGTTATTTTGCCCCACTAAATACAAAAGTTCTCTTCAGTTTAGCTGAAAATTTCAGTTGATGAATTATCACTTTGTTTTAAAAGTAACAATATATATATATATATTTTTTTTTTAAAGGAAACCGTGGCAGTACTCAATCAAAGCAGACAGTAGTTCCTGTTGCTAAATCCACCATTGTTCAGTTAAGGCGTTCTGGACCTCGTAGTAAAACAGCTCCTGTGCCTCCAAAAAGAACAAGTTCCTTCCGTGATAGCACTTATCAAGATAAACCTAATGGAGAAGATGGGTCTGAAGGATCTAAAGAAGCAGTCAATGGATTAGAAAAAGTTTTTGAAAATATTAACAAAGAACTCCAAGATTTAAATAGTAGTGCTGGTGAAACAGAAAGTGATGTTCAAGAAAGAACTCCTGACACTGAAGATTCTGAAAGTCATACTGCAACTTCAGCTTTGAGTGTTCCAAATGCTATTCAAAATTCATCACAACAGAAACTGAAAAAGACTAGAACATACCCTCCTAATATTCAACAGCGAATGAAAGATAATGCTCAAACAAATAATAAGACACAGCCCAAAAAAGTCCAAATCGCAGCTTTAGAAGTTCAAAATGTGAAAAGAGCAATAAATCGATATGGGACTTTGCCAAAAGGAGCTAGAATAGGTGCTTATTTGGAATCATTAAGGCAGCATGGTCTTCATGCTGGCTCGCAGCCTGAACCTGTCTTAGAATCTGATTTAGATGTATTAAAAGAAGTGAGCTCAGATATGATGTATTCACATACTATGGAAGCTGGTAGTCATCAGGGTAACTGTGCTACCTTAACAACAACAAATATCAATAATGCGCAATTAGCAAACCTGCGTCAGAATGCTGATATGTCTAGATATTTTTCTCATGGTGTTTTACAGAGGCAAAAGTCTGATTTAACACATACAAAATCAAGTGAAATTTTTGAAACTGGATCTATTCCTGAAACTCACCACTTAGCTGTGAAACCTGTTCCTTCTCCTAGGCTACCGCGAAACAAAAAAGGTGATCGTTACGCATTAAAAACTGGTAAATCTGAAGATAATAGCAAAAGTGCAAAAGAGCTTAAAGATGCAGCTGGAGAGAGTGCTGCACTTTTTGGTGTTAATTTGAAACACAGGGATTCTGTTGATGATGAAAGGCTTATTTCTAATCAGTCTCCTCCACCATTTGGATGTGGTTTAGTTCGTCGGACATTAAAAAAGCGCCCCAAGGATCGGCCTCCTAGTCCGCCCAAGCATACACTTGTCAAAAGTGGTTCAATGGATGAGCAGCTTGGGCGAAACAATGAAAAATCTCCAATGTCTAATTCTGCTTCAGATCATATTCAAAGCCCTTCTGCATCTTCCTTAGGTTCGAATGCTAATAGTCCTCAACAAACAAAAGAGCCAAAAGCCTGCACTGATTTTCTTCCTTCAGGTGCAGTTGAACCATCATCTGAATCTAACACCACTGATAATCCTCCAAGTGCTGCAGATTTTCGACAAAATCTAAAACCAATATCTAATTCCAGGTACAAGGCAACTCCTGCACCCACTCCTCCAGCAAACCCAGCAGCTCAGTTAGTGTCAGAACTCTTTGAGAGCTTGAAAATGAAAGCTCGCAAACGAGCTGTAGAAATGGGTAATACTTCTGCTCAAACTGTTGAGACTTCTCAAAATAATAATGAAGGTGCCATAACCAAAACATCACCAATTGATCAGTCTCCGAAAATTGAACTACAAGTTACTAAAGAAAAGTCGCCTCTCGAAAATAACCCATGTGATAGCATAGAAACTGCCAGTATTACCACAAATCATGTATCTGAAAATCATATAGATGTGGATAAAAAAAGAAACATATATTCAAAGCCTGTGTTAGAAAGGATGTGTGCCTCTCTTGAAGAAGACAAACTTAAAGATCATATTACCCCTCCTGTACAAAGAACAAGTGTCCTCTCTGATGGAGAAATTAAGCATGAGACTACTGAAGTGTCAAATCCAGATAAAACCAGTGTTGTAGAAGGTGAAGATGAGAATAAAAGGCACAGTTCTGGTAGCATAAGCAGCTTAAAAAAGTTGTGGGAGAAAGAATCTGGTGGCCACAGTTTCGAAAAGCCACCTGAAGGTATTAAAAAGATATGTCCCAAAATCATGACTCAGCAGCTTGAATCAAGAATGAAAAGAAGTTTTGAAATGCCAGATACACATGATCAAAAAATTAGTAGTACTCAGTCTGATTCTGGAGAGACAGAGAAAAGCTCTAGAAATAATTTAGTTTCTTGGAAAAGTTCCCCTCCTTTGCAAATAAAATCAAATTCTAATCACATTAAAGAACCATTACTCATTTGTGATGTCAAAAAAGAGGATTTAAAGCAAAGTGATAATGCTTCTCAATTAACAAGATGTGAATCTTCCGAGAATGCAAATGATTCAGTTATACAAATTGGAAGTCTTTCAAAACCTCAGGTACCACAGAAACCACCTGTAAAGAGTTGTCGACCACTTGTACCAGTGACACCTGCTACAAAACCGGTAAAACCTGTTTTAAAGCCTCAGCTATTCCCCAGGAGTGTTGTAAAAGGCCTTGACAGCCCAACATCTCAGTCTGCTCCTGATCAGCCATCAAGGGAAAAGTCCCTTGAGAAAAATGAAAATGAAGATAATTCTAAGTCTGAACTTGCGAACACCAAAGCTTCTATCATAGAAATTTCAAATGCTTTAGAAAACAATATTGTAGGACTTAGGAATGCTACTAGTATTAGCAGCATGAGTATCATTCAATTAACTGATAAAGTTCAGCTATTTCGTACATCTTGTTCTGGTTATGCAGAATATATACCTCCCCATGGACGATTTCGTTTTCGTGAACTTCTTTCTCGCCTGGAAAACCAAGGTGAGCAACTGAGGACATGCAATAGTAATAACAGTAGTGATAGTGCAAAGTTACTTTCAGACTTACAAAATACAGTACGAGATCTTGTGAATGTTGTACAGCGATGATTATTCTCTTTGTACAGTACTGCCTTTGTTTACTCTATCATCACATAGCGCATTTGATGCTGACGAGTAATGCGGCTTGAAAGTTTTCTAGTCGTGTATCTATTTGAACAAACTTGAAACCTGGTGTAACTCCTTGTCAGAACTGTGTGCCTGAGCAAATCTGTCAATTTGTTTGAAATGACTTGTAATAACTTGTAGAAAAATACATTTGACTTTTTATACCTCATTTTTACTTCTAAAATATTATGTTGAATCTTTTATATTCTGCTAAATATATGTGAAGAGACTCATATTTCGTAAGAAGTTATAGTGTATCACTAAATTTTTGGCACTTTATATTCTTCTGTTACAAAGTGAAAGATAAAAGTTTATAAGATTTTACTTAACATGATTGATGGCAGAACTTTGGGTGCAAGTTAATTTTCGAGGAAGTTTTGTGAAAGATGGAGGTAAATTAAATAGAGTTCTTGAAAATTATTTTCAATTTAAAAAAATGCATATTTGCATTCTTTAATTTTCTCCAATCATGTTTATTTAATTATTTTTTCCCTTTTGAAATAACATGTAAGAGAAAAACTCCATAAGCATTCTTTTTCAAGTGCCATGAATTTTACAATGGTACATTTACAACATTTTAGAATTTGTCTTCTCTAACATATGTTCATTTATTTATTTTATTTTAACAAAGATGCAGTTTCAATTTTGTTTCTCACATTTATATAGCAATAATTTATAGAATACGATAAATTAATTTTAAAATTTTGAAATTTCTAAATGATTTTTAAATGTTGGGGTTTAAAATGTGTGCTATTTATTTAAATGCAGTTATATCATAAAATGTGTTTCAACAGAAAATTAATAATTATGCAATGAAATTTAAATTTTAGAAAAATTAATTTCAGTGTAATATATACATTTACTAATGATGCAATATTCACTTTACATACCAAATGAATTCTAAAAATGTAAAGTATGTAATAAATCTAGAAGCTTTTTTTATTGTGAAAAAGATTGTCTGATATTTCATGAATAGTTATTTATGTGTTGTTTGCTTTTTTTCTTTAATGAAAAGGAATTGGAAAAAAAATTTTTTTTTAAGATAAATATTTATTTATAATTAATTTTCCTTGTTTGTGCTGCAAATTTCAAAGGAAAGCTTACTTTCCATGTATCTTTCTTTGTACATAAGTCTACTTGTGAATATGTATTATATTATTTCTGTAAATTACCTTTCAAGACGTGTACTAAAGTTTACTATAATTTTTATTAGAGTTTTTAGAAAATGTGATAGGTTGTTTGCTTCCTAATTCAGTATTGTATTTGTGCGATTTTTCTTCATTTTTTTCCTTGCTATTTAAAATGAAATTATAACTCCACGTTCTTTTAAACAGTATTCTTTTTAAGTATTGAGTTATGCATTTGAATAGGAAATGGGTTGTCAGAGAGTTTAAAAAAATTAAATGCAGAAGATTAAATAAGTTTTTAAATGATTTTTATATTGTTCTTTTAATCCATTAATGTTTGAAATTTTGAATATAGTTTCTTTGCAATAAAATGAGAAAATTTCTATTTTAAATTTTAGTGATGGTTAATGAAAATTTTAATTTTGAATATCTGTCATTTGACCTTCTCAAATTGTGAGGGGCACAGCCCCCATTCTTTTTAAACTCTTAAATGAACTTTTATTCGACATACAGAACTCTACTTCTATTGCTATAGAAGTAATTCTGAAATTATAATAACCTTAAATAATGCTTACTTTCTCTGGTGACTGCAGAAGCTAGCATATTGTTCTCTAAATTATAATAGTTTAATTTATAAGCACAATTTTTATAAAATGATCTGAATTTCAGTATACTGGATAGTTGTTGTGAGCTTTGAGATCAATAAACTAGTCATATGACTAGCTAATAATTGATTTCTTCAACATGTGTCAGTATCACATCAAACTACTACATTGCATTTAGTTTCTACATTGCAATTGGGTCTATACTTCTTTAATCAAAAATAAAATTTTTTGTTCAAGAATGTCATCCTAGGCATTTCAGTTTTCATAATCTAAGTTACAGTGTAGTTACTTCTTTATTTAAATATCATGTTAATTTCTAAATTATGCCTTGCCTTCTCTACTTGCTGAGCTGTACTGTTTCAGAAAAAGTTAATTAATAATAAATCTGCATTTATTATTTGGTAGTGTTTGAAAAGGAGCATCCTTTACCACAATCCCATATACATATGTAATAAAAGTATTTAATTGGGATTGTTATTTTATTGGTATTTATAGGAATTGTATTTTTGGCAGGGGGCATATAATCTCGAGAGTTGATATCTACATGTTTATTCCATAATTTGTTATAATTTTAAAGCAGTTTGAAATTTATGGGACTTAGATTGTTCAAAAGTTCATATGTTTAACCAAAAAAAAAAAAAAAAAAAAAAAAAAAAAAAATTGCTGTATATAGGTTTTCTAAAATTTCTAGCTCATCAAATTTGCCATTTAATTTTAAAAAGTTTAAATTGTTTTTACATAATTACCTCTTCATGATTATTCCTTACTTGTATTAATTATTTAATTGAATAGGGAGAAAAATGAAACTGCTTGGAGACTACCTGTTGCCAGTACTTCTTTTCACTTTTCATATGCAACAATTTTCTTGATGTGGAAAAAAAAAAAATTCTTGATATATTTTTATTTCTCAACATTGAAATATTTAAAAATACAGTATTTTTTCTAGGCATAGTAAAGTAGGACTATTTTAAAATACTTAAAATTTTCAAAGCATAATTTTGATAATGAAAAAAAAAATTGCAGTAATTTTTATGAATAAAATGTTTGCAAAATGAAGGACATTTTACTTGAGATCTGCTTTTGCTGCAGGAAGAGTAATAATTGCTTACAGTTATTAAAAAAAAAGGAGGAAAATCTCTCTATATTTTATAAGAATTAAAATGCATTTACAGTGGCAAAGTTTATTTTTAGAACAAATGCTAATATAATTTAATCTTTATTATAGTCTTAATTAAAATTATTTCATTCTAATAAATAGGCAAGGATGTTATTCAAGTCCTTAATTGAATGAGATAAGTTTTTCTTTTTCCTTATCAATTAACAATAAATTTAAAAGTATTAAAATGTTATTGCTGTTAATTTGAATGTAAAAAATAATTGGATTTTGGAATGAAACAATTATATTTTGTTAAGAAATGGCAAATTAAAAAATTAAATAAAATTGATTTTTATAAATAATTTATTTGCAATTTTTTTAAATCAAAGTTGGGATTTACTAGTTGTTATGAAATTTTGCATTAGTAAAGCAAATTTCTTAAAAACATCATGAATAATTTCCCCCCTTCTTTAAATTTAAAAAAAAAAAAAAAAAAAAAGAAAGACAAACTTTAAATAAATATCTTGAATTTCTGGAGAAGTAATATCCTGAATATATGAGTTTGTCAATAAAAATAATTTAATTATGTATTCCTCTTCATATTTATTCCTTGCTTGTATTATTGACCTAAATGTGAAAAAGAAATGAAACAATTTGGGGATTGCCTATTTCCAATACTTTTTTTTTTTACTTTATATATGTGAACAACTTTTCTTCGATGAAGAAAAAATATGTTGATATATTTTATCAAAAAAAAATTTTTTTTAAAGATTGAAAAGTTTCAGATTTTAATACATTTGGTTTAAATTTTAAGCACTTTAAAGCAGTTTTGCTGACATGTGAAAGTACAAGTAAAATAGGTTCTGGTCAAGAATTATTCTTAGTTAGAAAGTATCAATTTTTTAACCTATGACAGTAACAATAACAATAAATATGTATATTTTAAATAAACAGTACGTTTTTCACATTTTAACATGATTCTTCCTACTAAGATTTTTATCTTAGACATGAAAATTTTTACTTAAATTATATTAGTTATTATTTTCATTTAAATTATCATATTCCAAAAATACAAGCTGCTTATTAATTTGGTATATTTCTTGGCAAAGATTTTATGAATTACAAGAAAAATATGCATTGTATTTAAAAGTTCATCTTAGATAATATGGATAATACTGCACACTGGTTAACCAGAATCCATTATATTTCATGTTTAAAGTATGCCATTTATTATTGACATCTCTGTATACTTCTCCATGTTATGTCAAATATTTTCTAAAGCAAAAAAAAAAAAAAAAAAATATTGAAAAGTGAGTTGTGTGTACAGATATTTAAAGCTGAAATTTTTTTCATAATTTTGAGAAGAAATATGTTTATTAAGAAATGTTTTTTTCAACCTTAATTTTCATATTTTATTGAAATATTTAGCTTTTTTTCTTTGTGAGAAGAAAAGTAATTGTATTTTGTCCATGTTTTTATTATTGTTACTGATAATAAGAAAATAATTTAGAAATTGTCTGTTATCAAATCTCTATTTAGAATGATTATTATCCCAGATTGTAAAAGTAACTAGAAAACTACTTGTGTTTAGTGCCCTATAATGATGGACAGAAAATTTAATTTCCCCACATTCTTTGTTATTAAATTGGTACAACTAATTATTTGTATTTAATTACTTTTTGTATAGTCTTTGTATTCTGAAGTGCCAAAGTGCTGAAAATATAGGATATAGTGGGGAAATATACTATAAATTTATATAGTGTATAGATACATGTTAACTAAATGACACATATTGCAGGACAAGTGTTTAAATAGCCATTGCATGGCTGGTCCATTACTAAAGCATTTTATAGAAAATGGCTTGTTTTTGTTAAAAATGAGTTAGTAAATGTTTTTATAATGCTACGGGTCATTTCTAATGACTCTATTTCCCCCCTGAAACATGAGTCCCAGTTTTACTAAATACAAATCATGTACATAATACCCTGACATGCTGTAATGTAAACTATATTATTAATTCATACATGTTTTTAATATGCCTTTTTTGCTATGAAAGTGGTCCAGAGATTCATAGTCTGTATAATTTACTGTTATATGGAGTGCACTAAATTTAGAATGAAGTAATTTAAAAGTATGTATGCGATGTTATGTTGTTTATGTTTTAGGTTTAGAACTCTGATGTGCTTCTTATTATTAATTTGTTTAACTTTCATAAAATATATTTTTCCCTTTATATCATTTATCTGAATTGTTTTCATGGTGTCTTTAGTGCAAACTATGTTATATCTATATCCCAGTGTATAAATAGATATTATATCATAGCTCTAAATTAAATATATATATATTATGACTATTCAACTAAAGTTTTAGAGAATGGAAAAAAAAAAGTGCTTGAGGTTTTTAACTTCATTCACTTACAAGATCTAAATTGTGTTTTTAAAACATATCTTTTTTTGGTCATCACTGGACTTTCAGAATTAGACTTCTCTTTTATTTAAGTCTTTTTTATCATCTATCTGAGCATAATATATTCTGTTTAAATATAAATCTCTTAAATATTTATTAAATACCCTGTGTTACTTCATGTAAGTACCTTTCATATTACACTGTGCATAGGTCTGATTCTAAATAACTTTTGTAATATTTCCATTTATTATGTTATAACAAATATATATTAACATAAATTTATACATGATATAGATCTGAAATTCTTGTTTCTTTTATATAATTTAAAAAAAAAATATTTAGAGCATCCGGTTACTGAGTGAAATTTATTAATTAACAGAGAAAAAATTTATTAGCCATACAATAATGCGAAACAAAAATTATTAGCTTATACCTGCAGTAAAATCTTTGGTATATTTAAGACCATCGCATTTGCATTGCCTCAATTCTGCAGTTTTTTGGGTGTCTCAAAAATGTAACTATGCAAACAAATTTTATTATAAATGCAATATCAACTTTCAAATATGTATCTGTTGATATATCTTGTTTTACATTTATATCTTCTCACACTATCTGTATATTCATCATAAATCAAATTTTTATTATTTTTTTAAAATTTCATTTGAATCTCTCTAATATTTATAACATAAATTTTAATTCTATTAAATTACATGCACTCTACTCTATTTATGAATATATTTGGATTGATAAATTAACATCAAATAAAACTTGTGCATCAAATTGTTAATTAAGAATAATTAAAAACTTAATGATAAAATTTTATGAACTTGACAGTGTAGCTAGCATTGACTATCAGATAAATAAGTTTATCTTATAATAAATTGCAACAGTAGAGATCAAATGTTGTATTTATTAAATATCTTCCATAATTCATAAAATTAGATGCAATTTAAGTATTTTATTATTAATCTTATTTTTATTTAAAATTATTGCTAAAATGCTAAAAGTATTTAGTATTTGGATACATTTTCTTTTTTTCATCCTGACTAATAGTTGTCTCGTATAATATAGAAAAAATGAAAATGTGTGTGTTTGCTAGTGCACTCCAAATTCATGATTTCCTACTAATTCTAGTAGTAAAAACTCTGCATTTATATTAGTACACGATGTAGTAACACTTCACTGGCACAGATTTGGTGTGTTTTTAACATAACAGAGTATTTCTTGTACAAGTATATTATTTTTAACTCAATATATTTTGTTAGATGTTGGATTATTTATTTTCAAATTGTTATAAATTGGAAGTCAATTATGTTAGATAATGTTTTGCATAATTCTTTGAATGTGGCCTGATGAAATTGATTGTATAGGATTTATATATTTTTTTTTTTTTTTTTTTAATTTGATTTGTAAAATCTCCAATTGCCTAAATGAGTAAAATTTTTAGATAGGTTCCAGTTTTAAAAATGCCATGTGTAATTCTGTGATAAAAAGAGATGAACATACTATTTTTTCCAGTAACAGCTATTAATTTTATATTTTCATTTTTGTGAATTGCATATCTATTCTGTGACATATAGCAAAACTATTGAAGTGTCTGCTTTCGTGTATCTAGTAGTTTGTGCTGATTTCCCATACTATGCTTTCATGGTGCTCATTATACTGACTAGTCATTGACTTGCCATTAGAAAATAATCAATCATCTCTTGTATCATCTTCTTATTGAATGTATGCATGTTTGTGTATCTTTGAGTTAGTCAATATAAAATATTTCTCTAAGACAATAAACCTGTTTATATAAAAAATGAGTTGTATCATATGTGATTCTGTATCTAATGCTTTTAATCTTTTTGGCTGACAACTATAACATTTTCAACATAATAAATTATGTATTGGAATTTTGAATGATTATATTATCTGATATATAGGGCTCTAAAGTTAACAAATATTTCATGACATTGGATTTTATCCTTCTTTTAAAAAAATTCTCAAATTAAAAGGGCAAGAAGTGCTTACAAATAAAATTCACTTAAATAAAATTCACTTATTACAAATTTGAAATGTGTGGTAATCAGGTACCGTTAATGACAGAAATTGTCTTATGTTAAATAACTTATTAATAAGCTAATATAACTTTTTATCTTTTAATTAATGTTAGGTTAATTATTTTGTAGTTAATTTGCAGCAGTAAATTTTTTTAATGCAGTAATATTGTTAAAACAAGTTTAGAAATTAGGTTTTTAATGCAGTTGTTGCATGTGCATGATCGATATTCCTACAGGATTTCTCTGTAAAGTATTAAAAACACTGCTTATTTTGAATGATAATGTTTAATAATATGTTTTAATGATTAATATATTTGTACATAAAATCAGACAAAGCAACAACTTAGTATTTGGTGTAGATATTTTAACTGGAAGTCTGTCGATTTTAAGCAGGAACAAGTACAGGTCCCTCTTGAAGAGCGAAAGTCTATCTATCCATTCAAATATCATCATGGATTATCCGGCAAAGCGTGACGTGCCCAGCTGTATATAATATAATGTTATTTTGGCATTTCACATACATGTTTCTGCAAATGCAGTCCCTAAGGGAAATCAGAAATTGAGGAAAAAGACAGGGAGGTGCCATAAAACTATGAGCCTTACATACTATCAGGCAATCAAAAAAGGGGTCAAGTAAATGCCGAGAATAGGGCAAAAACACTACGTTTACGGCTGTTTAAAATAATGCTTCTTGAGTGCTTCACATAGAAAGTTCATCAAATAAGTTCCCAATGGGAAATCTCAGGTGATGGAAACAAAACATTTCTAATTTGTGTAATGAAAATCCAAGCAGAATTCATAGTAGAAATTTAAAATTTAAAATGTCACTCCAGCAATTATGTCAATGATACTAACGACAAGCAGTAGCTTTTCCTCGGTGATTTTAATCTTACTTTTTTTGGTGATCTGTACGAGTTTTCTGAGAAATTATATATTATTTTAACCATATTAAAATTAATATCGAGATTTTTGGAGTCTAATTCCAGCATGTTGGGCAAGCACTGCTCTTGTGCAGCAACATATTCATCAGGTACTCTAACGCAAGTTTGCATCATTGCCAGCAAGTTTCTTCACTCTCTGACGGAGTTTATCTTCTTGATGCAGATCTGGGGATAAAATTTGCATATCTTCGAGCAGAGAAAGGAGGAGCTACAGCTGTATTTAAAAGCAAAGTAAAGCAAATGAGAAGGTAGAGCCATCTGACCACAGAAATACTGCAATATGATTGATTTATGTGATTATGGCAGTCTCGAGGGATATCTGTACAAGGGGAGGGATGCCTTCATGGAGGACTTTCTAAGGGAAACTGGCTCGTATACACATTACACATAGGGTAAACCATGAAAAATACCCATGCAGCCAGCCTACTCACCTGGAGTTGAACTCGGGTCAGAACTACCAGTGCTCACCTACTTTACCGCTGGTGGGCCTTAATTTATATCGAAAAAAAATTTTGGAGTTTCCAAAGCTCCAAAAAAGTAACTTTCATATATCTCAAAGTACACTGACGAACTATGATGACGTAAATTTCCCAAGAAAAAGTCAAAAATTAAATCTTTGAGAATCAAATCATGGAATTTACTAATAGGTGAGAAAATGATTTCAAAATTGAACTTCTGAATAATCCATGAAATTTTGTGTGTGTGTGTGATTATGGCAAAGCCTCGAGGACTATCTGCCTACGGAGAGGGATGCCTTCGTGGAGGACTTTCTAAGGGAAACTGGCTCGTATACACGTTACACATGGGGAAAACGACGAAAACGCCCATGCAGCCAGCCCGTTCGCGGGATTCGAACCTCGGACCGAACTACCAGTGTTCAGCGACTTTACCGCTCGGCCGCTGGTGGGCCCATGAAATTTTGTAACCTAGAGAAAGAGGGATTGGATTGGATTGACAAGGTTATTAATTTTCTATCTAACATCAGAATGTTTTCTTTAATGGAAAGTAGAAAATTTTCTAAAAACATTATCAATGACCATGGGAGAAAAATCCTTTGTCAAAAGCAAATGATTTCAAATATTACAGTTTATTAGAAAGCAAAGATCCTGTGTTGCAAACTTTTGAGAGTGCAAAATATATAATAGTAAAAAGATTTTTTTTCTTTTTTTTTTTTTTTTTCCAACCTTGGCCCTTTTTGCTTAGCCAAATGACATGGTTTAGCATGGGAGGGCTAGCAAACAGAAAAGAGTTTACAGTAAACAATTCGTTGCAGATATAAGAATATCAAGGAAGGTAAGAGTACTGGCTGGATCAGTTGAATTTATAACAGATAAAATCCGTTATAAATGTAGTTACCAGAATTTCTTCTTGATGATAATAAAGATTATTTATTCCAGAGCTTGAAAGCATCATCTGCAATGCGAATCCAGAGATGAAAAGATATTTTCTTAAATAATTTGACCTCAATGTAATGCATGTAAATGTCAGCAAGTACAAGACAGAAGGGATTATCCATACATAGCTAATTCTTCAGTTTGGCGATGTTTATTTATTTTGGAAAACATGGTAAATTTTATCCTAAAACAGTAACAGATCAGTTTCAGTATAAGTGAAATGGAATTTCCGAAGCCTAAATTCAAAACATCTTAGGGTTCCTTTGACTGGAACATTAAAAAACAGTGATTTAACATCAAAAGAAACCCTAATTGAGCTCAGTGAGGAAATATCCAAATTTATCGGCGACTTCCGATGAATTTTTTACAGTGTGAATATTGTTAGAAAATGAAGAAATTCTGGTAACTACATGCCAAAAGATGTGATGCTAAGTCAAAAACAAGAGATCAAAAAGGAATTCCAATTTTGTGGACTTTGAGGAGAGCATTACATGTTGCGATAGGCGAAATGTTGATGGTCAGTTAGTGATAGGTGGTGTGAGTGATTTTGAAACTGAATTACAAGTATATGAGAAGATGGAGCTCTTTAAACTTTGTATCAGAAATACGTATAACATCTAAACATCGTATCAGAAGTTGACTTCGAAGTTCATCATGTCAGGTTTTGTATGGTATTTAAAGGCACAAATGACTTGCATTTAATGCTGTCTGAATTAAGAATAACTGATTTGTTATACCGGTAAGCCTTAAAGGTACTTTTCCATTATGCACGTGCTACAGCGTGGCAAATGAAGATCTACTGCCCCACGATCGACCACATCATATGTATTTGCCATCTTCAATAAACCTTCAGGAAACCGGAATGAGATTTTGTGTATATGTGTTGTCTCCATTTAATTTATCCACCCCAAGAATTTCTGCTATACGCCAATATGCTGCAGAGTGTTGGTCGCATTGCGATAGTCCTCTTAATGACTGGTTTGAAAATTCATTCATTAAAAAGGAAATCTAGCATTGCTTCGAATAGCAAAATCTGAGCTTTAAAGTTCTGATTCTTCAAGATACAGTACCTTACAACATTGCATTTAAATTTAAACCTTTTATTCTTTCCACCAAACATATCCTTAATCCAACCAATGGATCAAATAATCATAAAAACATTCAAAGCCTGTTATGTCAGATATGTTTACATGTCTGCAAATAAAGTATCAGGTGAAAGAACGCTCAACACACTAATGGCATTTTGGAAGCAATTCAACATAAGACACTGCACATGGAATGATTACTATAATATATAATTTATTGCATTGTACAATTGAACAAAGCCATATGTATAATGTACTAAATTATATAAGAACATTTTTAAGATCCCTGCTTTTTAAAAATATACAGCTTTATCTTTCAGTTTTGCATTTTTAACAAAGTAAGCAAAGATAAAAAATTAACATTTAAATACGAGAAATTATATTTGGCATAAAAATAATTATAGTGTAATGCTGATTATATAAATTTGGATTCTATATTTCCATTTGTAGGCTATTTCATATTTAACTTCATAATCTAAAATTATCACTCTGTCTAAGCACTTGAAAGGAATTTCAGTTCAGCTAAAAAAACATTACATAAAATAACCGATAAATCCCGATAAAAGTCTGCTTCCACGATTTAACAAAATTAAAGATAATACATAAAGTTGGAAGGAAGTGCAATCTGATAAACTTTCTTTGAAATCTCTTATAGTGTTATAAGATGACATCTCTAAAGACAGATGCATTTATCCCCAGTCGGTGTCAAGACAACAGATCCAATTATACATTATGCTAAGAAAGGAAAGGTGGGAAGATGATAAAAAAGGAAATTTTATATATTCTATAAAATATATATTTATTACTTTTCATTATGCATGTATTCCTCCTAAAAGCAGCTCTAGTGTAGAATTGGGTGCCCCTTTGATTGGAGACATTTTTTTTTAAAATTTTGGCAATGAAACCTCACTTCTGGTTACCACGATAGTTTTAACTTTGTTTTAGCTTTCCGATTTTATTTAAATGAAAATAGATTGATGTGTACATGGACATATTTAAAGCAGTGCGCAATGCCTAGTTTGTGCAATTCTAGGATGTTTTTTTAAGTAAAAACAGATCGATGTGTACATGGACACAGATCTTGTGCAATTCTTTGACTTCTTATTTTGGTTTTGTGTACCGGCCATCTTAAAATTATGCCTTCTTGGTGTCAAAAAAGAATCTCTGATAAACAAGGGGCACCCAATTGTAAACTTTTACCCTGAAAGCATTCATTAACTATTTATTTGGTATAGCAAACATCCCTATACATCTTAAATAAGCCTAAAGCATTAATCCCCCCCTTTTTTTTTATTCTTGAAACCAGGTTAAGTACCATAGCAGGCACAGCTTCACATGGTGGCAAAATATTTAGAACTTACGACCCTTAGAGATTGTACCAGGCATAAAAAAAAAATCAATCACTGGATTCAGATTCTGGCAATTAAAAGAATATACAATGCCGGTGAATTTCAAACAATACAGCTTCTTACTGAAAAATTAGAAAAAAAAAATCCAAGTATTTATTATATAAATATATAATTAATTACAATTGTCTAAACTTATGCACCAGCATTACCAAATTTTTACTCCAAAATAAACACAACACTCATTGCACAAAATATACAACAAGGCAGTTTCAATTCATCAAAACCATGCTTTGAAGTAACACCTCATAATATACCTGCTATAATGTTTAACCATAATATTCTTTAGTAGCAGAAATTAATTTTAATATTTATGATAGTTAATGTCAGTTGCAAGTTATCTTAAGTCTGTTATATATTATAATAACTAACTTGAAACTGTTATATATTATAATAACTAACTTGAAACATGAACTCATTATTAGATTTTAAAATCACACTACACTTATTAAAGTCAATAATGAAATTGATGAAAATTTGATAATGACCAAGAAGTTGAAAACTGTGCAAACACATATGTAGAATTTTAACTTTTATTGCAAAGATGATCAAAATATAAAAAACACAGATTACGATCTCTAACCTTTGTATTTATAATATTCCTCTAAATCACGCACTGGCAATATAACAAAAATTATAACAAATGTTTCCAAATAGTCCAAAAATGTCAAGATACAAAAAACATTTTAGATTAACAACTTACTGTAACAAAACCTTATGTAATACAATGATATAAATTTAATTTTTTTCATGGAATTTCCATGCTTTGTTGAGAAAATACAAAACAAACATAAATCTGAATTAATCATTGATTCTCAAACTCTCTTTTAGCCAATCCTTATGGCCCTTAGTAATCATGCTAATAACTGTCTTTCATCTCTGAAGAAATTTTATGTTTGCTGGCTAGTTCTATTAATTTTTGTCAAATTCCATTAAAAAATTAAAAGCAATATGTATTGTCCCAGTTAATTGAAGAGTTTGAAGACCAAGTGGATTTTTACAGCTGAAGTCATTAAGGGAAGTATTGTGCTTAGCACCAAAACAGCACTGCGAATTCATAATTTCTGTATTTTGGATTCTAGTACCTGGATTACAAACCTTCATAGAAAAACCAGCGTCAATACATGCTAATGCACAATCACCATGATTTTGGTCTATGGAAATAGGAATTGCTTGTTTTAGATCATATTCTTTCAAAGGCAATTTCAGCTTATTTTTATATTGAACTGTCAATATTTCCATAAGAATGTTCCTGTATTTTATTCGTACCATACTAATTGACAAAGCAATCTATAAATTGAGATATGCAAAATATATTTATCAGTAACACATTTTAGGAAAAGAAAGAAAAAAATGTCTACTCAATAGAAGAATTTTTCTCAAGCTTCTCTCTTAAATACTTATTTTCTGTCTCTAAATCCTGTATTACAGATTCAAGTTTCTGTATTTCGTTGTTAAGGGCTTTTACCTCTCTAGCTTCAAAGGTAA
Source organism: Stegodyphus dumicola (assembly GCF_044657685.1). NCBI lineage: Eukaryota > Metazoa > Arthropoda > Arachnida > Araneae > Eresidae > Stegodyphus > Stegodyphus dumicola. Next base: position 173,054,678 of record NC_140776.1, read on the forward strand.
CAGCTTCAATAGCTTTAATAAAATAATTCAAAGGATCAGCAGGCTTATCTTCTTCTTCGTACAAATCTTTCATGATGCGAGTCATAACATCCAAAAGACCACTACTTTCCAAGTACTTCCTAAATTCCTCTCTTTGGGAATCAACAGTTGGAGACAAATGACATTTGGCATGTCCGAAAGCATGAGAATCAGATGGCAGAGACATATTTTTTATAGTTAACAAATAACAAAAACGGCAACGTTAAAAATTTGCCAAACCCCATTTTGCCTCGCTCACGTGTTTATATACTCAAAACAAAACTACTTTTCGAATTCAGCAGAAATCTCACTTCGAAAGCGTTGAGTGGATTGGCCCTTGCACTGAAGAAATTTGCATTTTTTGTAACTGCGCGTGCACGTATCATTAAAAATTCTAATAAAATAGAACAGTTGCTCGTTCCAATGATTTTTTTAAACATATAATTTATGAAATTATTTACACTTATTTTGTACTAAAATCTAGGGAAAATATGCATAAAAATCTAATGCTGCTATTCGGTAATTCTCACTTCGCAAAAAGTGTACACGGGTATAAGGGAAAATATTTATAGACAGGCCTTTTTTCTCTTTATTTCTTTTTATTTTTTTTCCTCTTTATTCCCTTGAGAGAAATTTATTTTCAGTTGATTCGTCATCAATCTTCAATTGTAAATTCAGTTGCTGCATATCCTTTCTAATCTTTCCAGGGGTTTGAAAGACACTGATATTTAAAAATTTATTTACTTGGTATAACCAAGGCCAACTAACCTGGACTTGGTATAACTCCATAATTTAATATATATGGCGTCATTGTGTAGCAGGAAGACATTATGCAATATGCAGAAACATCACACTATAAAAATAATAACAATAAAAATATTGTGTTCTTGAGAATCACAAAAACTACCTTTTGCTTTGAGTTTTATTACTTTGAGCGAAAAATAAAAGAAAATAATTTTTGTAAACGCATTAGTTTAAGAAAATTATTACAATAAGTATGTATAATAAACTTCACGGCCAAAATGGCATAATAGGTGACTACCGTACCGAAAGGCAATCGATGTTTGTAAATGTATAGTGTCTTTGCGGCATGGGACCACTGCAAATATATGGTGTGCCGAAAGTCCTTTCATGCGGTTTGTAGTAGTAAAAGAGGTCTGGCAGACACCCTCGAACCCATCCCCTGAGGTGCTGTCTCTCAAAATTGGGGGGGGGGGGAGAACACTGGACAAAATGGTAATAATATCACTTATTTGGTGTCCAAGGCTCTTGCCAACAACAGATGTAATAATGTAGTCCTTGTTACGATAAATTTCGTGGGTATGTTCTGATGATAGGTCAGGCAAGTGAGATTAATCATACAACATAATAAACTTCAAAACTTTGAGAAATTAAAAATGATTCTCGGAACTTTAAAATAGATCCACAATATATATATATATATATATATATATATATATATATATATACAATGAGCAGCAGATAACATACATGTATGTAATAATAAAATTCCATAGTCAAGAATACACTTAAAATTCTAACTGTATGTTCTTTTCATTTTTTAATGACGACGTTCTCTTATTTGAAAGTACGTGGAATTAAATCCACAGCCCCGTAGTCAAGTTGTTTTTCCCGCCTTTTCTACACGTACAGTTATAGAATGTTCTGGAAATATTTAAAGCGAATTGAAATGGCTGACGAGGCTGAAGTAATTTCTTGGAAGCTATAGAAAGAGGCTAGAGGCTATAAAAAGACTCCCAAAGGAATATCTGGGGCTTTTCTTAAATGTCACGATGCAGTAAACTTCATACTAAAAGTTATTAGTAATTCTTTTTTATTTACTCCGGAGATCTTAATTTTTGTACAAGCTATTTTCTCCTGAAATATAATAAATGGATCCTGTTTTTTAAACTTATCATCTGATAATTTAAGCTACGACTACATCTATATTTCTTCAACAATCTATTTATTTCGGACAAAAGCTGGTACATCACATGCATATATATGACATATCTATATAATATAAATATAAGACATATATATATATACACATAGATATATATATATACACACACATATATATATATATACACACACATATATATATACACAAGATGTAACAAAATACAATGGCTGCTCTAAGAAACGATTGGCAATTTAAAATTAACTATTCTAAATTTAGTGTTCTTCGCCCTAATTTCATTTGTTCTTCCAAATTCGAGATCTTTCCATGTTACATAACGCTGCTTGAAAAATGAACAAAAACCCAAAATTAACCTATCACAGATTAGCTGTACTTATGCACCTAATCTAGTATAAATAGCTACTAACTGCGTAGTCTCCCTTTTTCGCCTCTTCGTCTGCCTGTTGACAGCGTGTCTCTCAGCTTCTGCCAGCTATTCGCCATTATTTAAAATGTACTAATTGCATATCTAAAATTATGGGACCCCTAATCTTCTACCGGTTATGACGATATTTGCTAAGAAATTCGTCATCCAAAAATAAATGATGTTTAACTATCAAGCTGGTCGTGCTTCTAAAATTCCATGGAGTCATTCCACTACGTCCAATCATCTACGCAGTTAAAATATTACATATACTATATGTTATCATCTACTTATTAAGTATTTTTATTATAAGCCCGTTAGCTTTACTTAAATACAAACGAAATTTTATTATTATAATTTAGCAACAATATTTAATTTCAGTTATTTTTGGTGTTCTAAAAAGGAAATTTTTTTTTTTTCAATGTATGTATTAGAATGCGGGATTCTTGATGGTATTTGTTAATAAAAGAATAATTTCTAATCTTAGTGTTGGGCAACATTAAGGTTTTTTCTTGATTGTAAAAGACTGATTTAACGTATCTGGCATCTGTAGAGAAAGTTATAGTTTTGGAGAATGTGGTAGTGCTTGTTGTGATAAATGTTGTTTAATAAATTTTTTTGTATATTAAATTTTAATGATTCTTTTGAAGCAGATGTTGCTTGGAAAGTATAACTTTTAGAAATCATCAACAGCTGGTAGCAGGGAGCGAGTTTGTACCCTATCTTGATGAATGTTCATAAAGAATTTAATATCGTTCAGGCTGAACATCGCAGATTTCTTTGAGAGGTAAATCTGATTTTTATAATAATTTTTTAATGTAAATTGAGAACTTAAATTGCGCAGAAGCTCAGCTCCGGTACATCTGAAGTTTTAAGATAAATCGTAATTCTAGCCGGAAAGCTAAATAAGAGGGCTCCGGGACGTATATTTCACAAGTGCACATCTGCGTAGCCACCGAGGGAGTGGCTTTTAGGATGGACGAATTGGGCATCCAGTAATATTTCTATCATGTTACATGATCTTTCGTGTGCTTTAAAATTTAAACAAGATAGTTGAAAATATTCTGCCACGCAATTTTCTGTAATAAAATAATTAAAGCATCGTCGATTTCTTTTGAAAATTTTCATTGCGAAGTTAGATCAAATACCTATAGGCAATTGCGAAGATTTCACTACCTGGCTGAAAGAATTTTAAATAAACAAAAAACAGGTTGGAGTCTCAGCAAAACTATCAGTCTGAAATATTCCTTAATAAGTGGTAAATAAGATGACGAAAGAAATACGTGATAAACATCTGAACCCAAATGCTATCTTTACATAAAACTAAGCATATGAGAAAAATATTTACACCAATAATATATGTAAATAGAAGTCAGCACTTTTATTGCAGTCTATATGAAAAAGATGTTCTATAATAATAGCCAATGCAGAAAATTATTCAAAGTGAACTTTCCTAATTTTTCATTTGTATATATTTAGTGTGTTAAATTTCACGTTTAATAATTGCTCACTCTTATGTTTTGTCTGCACAAGAAATACTCATCATACAGAATAAATTTATTTTATTCACAACGAATATATTCAATTTATTCAATATAACTTTTAATGTTAACAATGGATATACTCAGGTCATATTCAATATGTATTCTGAATCTTACACTTTAAAAATCAAAAGAATGCAAGCATTCAAATAAGAAAACACTAGATTCATTGTAACACTTCCCGCCTTTCTCAGCTCAATTAAAATAAAACTTTACACTTGAATTCTTTTAATTTACAGGTGTTAGTAAATGCATAATATTCGAGGCTAATTGCATCTTGAGTCATTTCCTCAAAAGCGATAATATGCAGTGAACATGAATCCAAATGTTAATCCGTGATAAAAATCGTGAAAGTGAAATGTCAGCGATTAATTAAACTCATAAAACGAAAGCACTACGGGATTTTGTACTATTACGCCATACATTTATAACTGCGAAACAAATACAAATTAAAACGTAAACAACATACGCTCACATGCACGAAGATTTAGCGTCACAAGAGCAATAGAAGCTCATTGGTCCATTTTCGAAACTCCTCCCTCAGTGGCTACGCTGATGTGCACTTGTGAAATATGCCTCCGGGACTTCTTTAAAGTAATTGAGTTATAATTTCAGCAGATATTTTTTATCTCGGTAATTTTATTTTAATGATGAGTTAACCTTAAAAATTTATTCTTCTTTCTCTAGCACATCTTGCTTGACAGCTAGAATTATAACGCAAGGGATCGCGGTCAGAAAATATCAGAGTCGTCTTCCTTTATTTTCATACAGTGGCTTCCAAAGTGTTCGTACATTACGAGTTGCCGTGAAATATTGCTTTATTCATTACTAAGAATTTACATTTTACAATAAATTTTTTTAATAATGTCTATAAATTTCTCTTAGGAAACTACAGTAATTATTTTATGAACATATTGAAACTTTTTTGAGGAAAATCAATAATAAAAATGTAACAGGAAGGTTACCTCGCAAATGCCTTCATACGCTTTAAAGAAATCTGCACATGTTAGGGAATGTTATAGTATTTCTATCAGCTATTATTTTGTAGTAGATCCCGCAGTATTTATGATAACTTTCAAAAGTCTGGGCATAGATTTCACCAGTTTTTATCTGACACCTGCATTAATGTTCCTCCATTCTCCCATTATTGCTATTTTTAGCTCAGTTTTTGTTTTAGTGCTATGTCTTCGTACTCTAACCTCTAATTCGCTCCAAATGTGTTCTATTTGGTTTAAAACTGGTGACTGAAGTGGTGTTTTCGGAACTTGTGAACAATTAGACACGCAAAAGGCGAACGTGTAGGGCCGTGTGCCTGGATCGTTACCCTGGTAAAAAATAAAGTTGATTCCAGTACCCACATTTTGGGCGAATAATATAAAATTATTTTTAAAAATATTTAAATAAAGAGCATGGTTCATTTCCATCAATAAATATTAAATTATTTAATCCTGATGCTGACATGTACCTTCACACAACAATACCTCCACCACCATACTTTACTGCTCCAACCAAGGTCTTGTGATTAAACTTCTCATTTTCCCCCCGTAAAATTATACTCCCATCGGAAAAAAAAAAAAAAAAAAAAAAAAAAAAAAAGTTACATTTGTTTTCATCTGCAAATAAGACTTGATTCTAATACGCTTCTGGCGTATTTACCATTGATTTTAAGAAGAAAAGCCCAAGTTTTCTATTTTTTGCTCATTCAAAAAAATTTCTTCGAGCAGAACGCTCATGTAATCCAGCTGATCTAAGTAATCGTCGAACCGTTTTAAGTGAAATTGAAGTAGAAAACTTTTCGGTAAATTCTGTAGAAATCTTTGCAACACTCAAATGCGGATTTTTCACAGATTTTCTAACTATAAATTTCACTCACGTTGAGTCGCATCGAATCCTCTTTCCCGGACAACCTTTCCTTACTTTATTTTGAATCCAGTTTTCTTCTTTAAAACATTTTATCGCATACTCCACGGTAGAATAGGATAAATTTACTAATTTAGCGATATTCCGATTCAAATTTCCATTCTTATATGATTAATAATTATTAGTTTTCTAGTAGTGTTTGTTGTTTCTTTGCAAATACGAACCATTTATAAACAATAAATAAAATATAGTAAGTAAGCAAGCAAAAAATAAACACAAACAAGTTTTTAAATGTCACCAAAATACAAAAATAAGAAAAGTGGCAGACGATAATTTTATTTATGAAATTTTACAAAAAATGTTTCGATGTAGATAACTTTTGTGACGTGTTTTATCTATGCCTTTTTACATTTTCAATTTTGTATAAAGAAAATCAGTATTAAAAATTATAAAGTTTGATTTTATTCAAAACCACATTGAGATGATACGAAAAAATATTGAGCTTTATATTCTAATTCAGTTCCGTGTTACAGCGCTTTTTCTGAAAATTCTTAAAGTGTGCGAACACATTTGGGGGACACTCCATCTCAACGCACTACACATCTTTTAAAATTTCTTTCCATACTGTCGTACTATTTCTAGCATTGTCTCTAATCTCCTTTGTAAAGCTTTAACGTTTTTCATTGTTGGGCTTCATCTTGAGTCTCATGCTATTTCCTAGCTTTTGAATGAAATTATGATTTTAGTTAAGAGTCCCAAAGAAGACAAGGTCCAGTATTTTATTTTATTTTTTTAATTATTTATTATTGATTGATATAATTTTTATTTAGTTCTTTACATTTTATTCCATTTTGATTTTAATTATTAGTTATTTTATTATTAGCATTGTAGGGTTTATATTTATTTTAACTAACATTTATTTTAAGTTTAAACTATCTTTCCTGTCAAGCCTTACTTTCCCCTGGAACTGCCAATGCCAGAATATGTAAATTTGAGTAGAACGCGCAAGGATTCAAATTATCAGCGGAAGTATTATGATTTAAATAGAAGGAAACGAGTTCGGTGAGAGAGTTATTCTTACTTAGCGAGCGCGGAGGTAGAAATCGAGAATTGAAGAACCCCGCGTTGCGGCCTATGTGCTTGGCGGGAAGTAGTTGCAATTGTTCCAGTGAGCTTCAAGTCTGCTGAATTAGCTGCGGTATTTGTAAAACGCGGTGAGTTAGTTATTTTAGAGAGCCTCGTAGTTAGAATATTGTCTTTACTTTCTTTTCAGGTTCTTATTTTTATTTGACTGCCTAGTGGGCACAGTCTGTAAGCGTCAAGAGGACGCAATTGTAATTTAGTACGTTGAATAAAAAGGGACTTAAACCCTTTATAAGACTCTGTGGTTTATACAAGCTTTCACAGTCACCTCTTGGTTGCGTGCTAGTTAGAGGCGCGCAACGTTATATTGGCGCCCGAACACTTATCGAACTGAAATGGCCGAAAACTGGATGGAAGCCGCTGGACAACACCAAGAAATGACAACTCAGTTAGAAGGATTTGGATACCTGGTCCAGACTTTGAGAGCATCAATCAAGCCAAACGTCTATTTCGACGGAAAAAATTCGGTGTCCGTATTTTTAGAAGGTATAGAAAACCACTTTCAGCTCTATCCTGTGCCTGAAAGACAAAAAGTTGCTATTGCCACATCAGCACTAAGAGGACAGGCCGCGCTATGGTGGGAAAATATAGGCAAATTTCTTCTAGGTGAATTTGGAAGCCCGACGTATACATTTGAAAATTTCAAAAAATCGTTAGTAAAGGCCTTCCCCATAGTGAAAGATCGCGCACGGCTGGAAGCCGAGCTATATAGTTTCTATCAACGGGATACAGCACAATTGACGGACTTTATTTTACGAAAAATCAAGCTAACGGATATGCTGTATGGCAAGAAACCCGATGCGGAGATTATTGAAATAATATTACCAAGATTGTTACCCGCTGTTCAAGACTACTTTGAAATTAGAAACCCAACCACATTGCAGGAACTTTTCGAATTGGCGGTGAAATTTCAAAATCGCAGAATAGCGGAAAGAGCGAGAGGGGAAACATATTCTCAAAGTACCAGAAGGAAGGAGGAAACCAGAAATGGAAATCGCTCATATGGGGGAAAGAACTATCAAGCTAACGCATCGAAACTCGAAGGTCAAGGCCCAAAAAGAAAATTTGAAAATAAGCATCCGCGTACCCAGAAGACACAGATTGAAAGGAAAGCTTTAAACGACTAGAGGGGCCTGTGAAAGGGAGAGTCCAGACCCCGGAAATTTTAGAAAAACCCTCAAATAGACATCTAAATACAGTCATCGTAAAAAACTCACAGCTACCAATTATACAAGTCCTGGTTGGCGATGTACCAGTAGAAGCCCTCATCGAAGGCAGAAGGAAATTTCATGAGTGAAACGTTCTTCAAAAAGAATTTTTATAGGATACGACTCTTTGAAACCAGAAATACGGAAATTATAGCGCCGCAAGGAAAAACATGTCACTGCATCGGGAAAGTATCATTAAACTTAGAGATAAAAGAGGAAAATCTCAAAGTATTAATTTTTGTGGTGAAAGACCTCCAACACTCTCTTATTTTAGGTATGGACTTTTTAAGGGCCGCGAGGGCCAAATTAAATTTTCAAGATAGTTCCGTGGTGCTGGAGATGGACCAGAGGGTGGTGGAACCGGTGGAGACACCTGAATTGGACCTTAGCCATTTGAATGACCAGGAAAGTAAAGCAATACAGCAAGTGGTGAGTAATTTTTCTCATTTATTTTCAGAAAAACCGGGAAACTGTCAGATCGTGACTCACAAGATTCAATTAAATGCCGAAAAACCTTGTAGGACTAAACCGTATCGCTATGATAAACAAAAAGACTTAATCATCGAAGAACATATTAAGGAGATGTTAAAGAATAAAATAATAACGCCCATAAATAGTGAGTACGCGAGTCCAGTCGTACTATGTAGGAAAAAGAACGAGTTTCCTCCTTCGGATAAAAGGGCTTGGAGGTTTGCTATCGACTATAGAAAACTAAATAGCATAACTAAATTTCCAGTTTACCCTTTGCCGGTTATAGACGAGATCATTAGACAGATCAAATCGACGAGAGATATGTCTACTTTGGACTTAACGTCTGGCTACTATCAAATAGCTATGAGACCCGAAGATATACATAAAACCGCGTTTATAACAAAATCGGGCACTTATGCATTTTTACGCATGCCTTTTAAGTTGTGTGGGGCCCCATCAACATTCCAGAGAGCTATGGACATTGTTCTAAAGCCTGTCCTAGGAAAATCAACTTTAATTTATCTAGATGATATAATTATAACGAGTAGTACGTTGGAACAACACATTAATGACCTCGAACAAGTTTTTAAATTATTAAAAGAGGCCGGTCTTACAATTAACGCCTCAAAATGCAAGTTCGCAACTAAAGAACTTAAATATCTCGGTTATAAAATTTCGCAAAAGGGTATAGAAACGCAAGATTCAAAAATAAAAGCTATTAAGAATTTCCCACCGCCCAACACCGCCAAGAAACTTTCGTCTTTCCTTGGATTATGTTCTTACTATCGATCTTTCATAAAAGATTTCGCTAATATTGTTGAACCACTCTTAGTAATCAAAAGAAAAAAAGAGTAAATTTACGTGGACAGCTGAAGCTAACACAGCTTTTGAAAGATTAAAAGAAGCGCTTATTAATGCCCCTGTTTTAAAATTCCCTGAGGGGGACGAAAACCTGGAAATTGCGGCAGATGCATCAGACTATGCGGTGGGCGCGGTTCTTATGCAAAATAACCATCCGCTGGCATTTTTTAGTAAAACATTGAATCAAACACAAAGGAATTATACAGCTACAGAAAGAGAAACATTAGCCGTATTAATGGCTGTACACAAATTTCGAGTTTATTTCGGGAAATCGCCAGTAACAGTCTTTTCGGATCATGCGGCTGTTGGTAGACTTTACTCGGGAAAAAACCTAACGCCCAGGTTAATAAGTTGGGCTTTAAAACTCCAAGAATATAATATCACAATAAAATATAAACCGGGTAAGGAAAACAATGTAGCTGACGCACTTTCTCGTATAAAACTGGACGATGAAGGTAATGAACTTAAATGCGCTGTGTTGACTTAAAAAATTTTAGATTCTAGAGATACGGTTATTACTGAACTGAAAGCTGATCCTGAATTTGGAAATATCTATGCTTATTTGAAAGACCCCGAAGGCTTTGAGCATACAGATATCGATGCGATAAGAAATAGAGCAAAAAACTATGAAATAATAGATAATTTATTATTCTATACGAAAACAACGAACGAAAATCTTGAGTATAAGCCAGTCATCCCAGCCTCGCTTCGATTAAGCATTTTGAAGGAGTTGCACGAAAAAAAAAAAAAAAAAACAGCGGGCCACCTCGGGGTCAGAAAGACTTTAAAAAGGGTACGCGAGGCGGTATATTTCCCGCAATTATACAAAATAGTAACGGCGTATGTCAGGTCCTGCAATCAATGTCAGTTAATAAATGATATTAATTACAGCCCGGCCGGGTACTTAAATAGCATTCGCGCTACATTTCCGAATGAAATTTTAGGCATAGATCTCCTTGGTCCCTTCCCCCAGAGCGAGTTAAATAAAAATCGTTTTTTTTTAGTAATAGTAGATCATTTTTCAAAATGGATAGAAATTGTTCCACTTAAACGCGCGTCAGCCAAAACAGTCGCAGATGCATTCTTACACAGATACATTTTAAAATACGGTGCACCGATAAAAGTCATTAGCGATAACGGAAAACAATTCATTAGTCAAATATTTGAAAACATATGCAAGGGACTTGATATACTCCATATCAAAATGGTTCCGTATAGACCACAGGCTAACATAGCAGAAAGAGTTAATAAAAACATTGTAAAAATAATTCGCAGTTACGTTAGCACACATCACAAGCGCTGGGATGGCTACATAAATGAATTAGCTTATGCTTTAAGAACGGCACATCATGATACTACGGGAAAAGCTCCAGCAGAATTATTTTTAGGCAGAAAGTTAATTACGCCTTTCGATAAATTATTCTTTGTGCAACAAAGAGAGCAGGAATTTAGACAACAAGACGTGCAAAAGTTGATTGATCAGGCGCTTAAAACCTCGGATACGGCAAGAAATAGACAGAAGTTATATTATGATAGAAAACGCCGTGAAGCAGATTTTAAAGTTGGGGATAAAGTATTGAAACGGAAATTTTCTTTATCAAGTGCCCCAGACAATTTTATGGCAAAGCTAGCTCCAAAGTTTGAAGGCCCCTATGTAATTCAGGAAATCAAAGGAGTAGTCTTATATCTTAAAAACGAGAGAGGGGAAATCTGTAAAGCAAGTCCCGACCAGGTGAAAAAATACTATAATCCAAATGATTTTGAAATCCTTAAAAGTTTCTTGCAGGACTCAAGTCTAAACGAAATAGAAGGGCCAGAGACTGCAACAACTATTCCACCACCCAAGAAACGGAGAACTGAAGAGAGACCTAGCACTTCTACAACCCGGACGTCGGTATCAAAAAGAAAAAAGGATTTTCAAACTCCGGCGTTTAAGAAAAACAAAAATACAGATGAACCGGGTAAAGAAACCGTGGTAAAGACGAAAACACCACCTACAAAAGATGGCAGGAGAAATTACACATCAAGGAGAACGCGCACACGGCCACAGAGTCAGGTGCCAGCAAGGCCGCCGTTCCGGAAACTGAAACGCCAACAGGAGGCACAAAAATACGACGAACAGAAGAAATTCAAGAAGGACTCCAGACCGGAGGACGTCACGACCAGCCGTCCCAGGCAGAAACGCAAAGGCCAACAACCAGACGATTACTCCGTCAAGAGGCCAGCATGCAGAGGACGCAAAAGAAAAAGCAACGGGGACGACACTCGGAGATCAATAAGGAGAAGATTGACATCCATGAAACCTCTAACTTGGGATCAATTTTGCCAAAAACGGATGACGGAATTTCAAGCATCGAAAACTCAAAGATAAGTTAAAACCTTCTATAAATATTTTTCTCTTTTGTTCCGAAATGTTATGCATAAGTACGAAGTTCTATGTTTTGACGAAAGTCAATATGTCTCGGTTGAGACTTAGTTTTGTTTTACTTTATTTAGCTAAGGCAAAAGTATTATTTTCTTTAAGTGTAAAAGCTAAAAACAAGCATTTTCTGTTGGTCGAAAGACTAATTCTGTTATGTTAAAGCCAAAATTTGGCCGGAGATAAAAATAACTTCGTATTCTTGTACTAATAAGAATTTTAGTTTCAGTGCCGCCAGTTTGGCGAAGAATGAGTAAAGTAAAAATTTATTTTCTCTTATTCATTTTATGGTAAATTGTAAAAAGCATATGTATTAAACTTTTGTAAATGTATGTAAATACTTGCATGTTATGTAAAAGTAGAATTTAGTCTAGAAGCATAAAATTGTAGATGCTAAAAGTGAATGCTTAAAAGCAATGAAGTCAAAATTTAAGTATTAAACTGTAAAGTCATGCTTTAGAGCGAAAGCCTGCATGTTTAAAGATGAATGAGGGGGAAGTTAGAATGAATGTGTTTTGTAGGGTTCTCCACCTACATTTGAATTTTTAAGAATATTAAAGTAGCTCATTGAGTTGTAGAATGTCGAGTAAGGTGTGTCTATTTGGTTGTTGAATTCTAACAAATCAGGGGAAGTGTTGTAAGACTAAAACACGAATATTCCCGTTTGACACCACACATGGTGGAGAGCCAGGGTAAAGTTAAATTAATGCTTGAAAAATTGAATGAATGTGAAGTAAGCAATAACTAAGAAAAACGAAACGTTAAAAACAAAAATTTATTGTGTCAAGAAAGTGTAAATTATAATGTATGTAGAAAGATACTGATACTTATTCCTTCCAGATGCTGGAAGGAAAGATCAAGATTGATTGATGAAGTCCAGGAAAAGTTGCTGTAAGAAGAAAGCTTTGTAACGAGCAAAAGAATTTTAGTATATAATTGTTACATAAGATTTTTTTTGTGTAAACGAGGCTTTCGCCAGTTAGTTCAGAATTAGATAAACTTACAACAGGTCGTTTGTAGGACCTGCTTCCAAGTTTTCCAAATTCTGGCAGCGGCAAATGTAGGGTTTATATTTATTTTAACTAACATTTATTTTAAGTTTAAACTATCTTTCCTGTCAAGCCTTACTTTCCCCTGGAACTGCCAATGCCAGAATATGTAAATTTGAGTAGAACGCGCAAGGATTCAAATTATCAGCGGAAGTATTATGATTTAAATAGAAGGAAACGAGTTCGGTGAGAGAGTTATTCTTACTTAGCGAGCGCGGAGGTAGAAATCGAGAATTGAAGAACCCCGCGTTGCGGCCTATGTGCTTGGCGGGAAGTAGTTGCAATTGTTCCAGTGAGCTTCAAGTCTGCTGAATTAGCTGCGGTATTTGTAAAACGCGGTGAGTTAGTTATTTTAGAGAGCCTCGTAGTTAGAATATTGTCTTTACTTTCTTTTCAGGTTCTTATTTTTATTTGACTGCCTAGTGGGCACAGTCTGTAAGCGTCAAGAGGACGCCATTGTAATTTATTACGTTGAATAAAAAGGGACTTAAACGCTTTATAAGACTCTGTGGTTTATACAAGCTTTCACAGTCACCTCTTGGTTGCGTGCTAGTTAGAGGCGCGCAACGTTATAGTATAAGGCAGGGGTCAGCAACCTTTTGAGTTGGAAGAGTCAAAAATTACAATTTACAAATTTCAAAATTCAGAACGATTTTTAAAAATTCGATTCAGAATGAACTTTAAATTATTATTATTATTATTATTATTATTATTATTATTATTGGTAAACTAAATAATATTTCCATATGGAACTAAAGAGCCACAGCTTCACATCCAAAAAGCAGCATGTGGCTCGCGAGCCGCAGGTTGCCTATCTCTGGCATAAGGGGAAGAATTCCTTTTTGGAGGAATTTTAAGGAATCTGTTAAGGAATCGTGTTACACGTTTACAATTTTAAGGAATCGTGTGTTACATGGACAAAACTACAAAAATTAATCATGCAGCTAAGGAATCGAACTCAGATCAAACTACCAGTGTTCAACGATTTTATCGGTTGGTTGCTGGTGAGCCTAAACTGTAATGGGCAGACTGCTGAAGCGATTTCAGAGCGTAAGGACTGGAAAACTCAATCAGTTTTACTTTTCTTCTCCACATCAATGACCCGTCACATAATTCATTCCCGCAGAGCATTTTCAAAGAAAGAAAAGTGTCATATACTCTCTTTATTCACCAGATTTGGCACCCGTAGAATATATCTCTAAGGTAAAATCTCACTTCAGAGGTCATTATTTAAGTAGCACTGAAGAGATTCAATAAACAGTAAACTAGCGCTTAAGTAGTGTCGTAAGAATTAGTTGCAGGAAGGAGTCAAAAAGCTATATGAACATGACAAGCGTTGTATGGATTTACAAGGTATTGAATGTATGAGTGTATTTTAAAAAAAATGTATTCTTAAATTTGCTTTTCGTTAAGTAAAGATTTCAAATTTTCTTTTGTTAAAAGAAAACCTTAACATTAAATGAATGATTTTTCTTTCTTATTGTAAATTTTATATGAAGAACTCGAGAGATTTGAGATCCAACTGTTTCATGATAATCAGGAAACTTTTTAATTCAGATTTTGAGATGGAGGAAATTCAAGATTCGTCTTATCCCTAACTGAATCGCAATACTCTACGTCAGTGACTCCCAAAGATTTTAGGATCGCATCCCCATTTCTGGTGCTTAGGCAGTATTGCGACCCAGATTCTCAGGAATATGTATTTTATAATATGTTTGGACTATGATTATGCAGATTTTTAATAAACTGGACCATAATCTACAGTTTGAAGACCACTGCTTTCATAATAACAGAAATGCTAATATTAAACGTTCTTAAATTTTTAAACAAGCTCTATTACTTTGATACATTCATATTCTTTCATTTTATTACATTCGCTTGAAAACAATGGAATAAATTTTTTTTAAAAACATAACTATCTTTTTGAATTACATATTCTTCAGTTTAAACGTACAGTTTAAATTTTCTAGGCATTTAGCATTAAGCAATAAGACAATTTTATTCGAATTTTTTGAAACAGAAAAATTCTTTATAAGTATTTAGCCAATAGCTGGTGTCGGTGCAATGCTTTCTGATTAAACTTCTAGTGTCGTTAATAACGACCTGTCATGTTCGAGATGTGAAGCGCAGGCGCAGTGGGTCCAAGCACCTTAGAGTCACTGACATCATCACGCTTATCCTATCTAATGGATCCACAGTGGTCACCTTGAAGTTTCGAATAATATGAGCTAAAACAATCTTCATTTCCGTTATTGCGTACCCGTAACCTGAAATAAATGATTTAATTTTACTGCTAATGGTTATAAGAACTTAATATTTAAACTAATATATTAATGCAAGCAATTATAAATGTTATTTACGTAAAATAATAACTTCGCTCAGCTTTTAGAGATATTAGGTATTTTTGAAGCAGGAGAGATGAAAAGATAAGCAGTGCCCTCGCCGGGACTCGAACCACGGACCTCTCAAATACGCGTCGAGCTTGCTGACCACTACACCACGAAGGCATGCTAAGAGGGCGGGAGAAATACCTTATAAATTTAATAATAATAAAATGAAGAAATTCAACTCAATAATTAGTTACTAAATGCTCACTTATTTGTGTTAATTATTACGTTAAAATCTTCCTTAAGAAAAAAGCTAGTTTTATGAATTGCAATGCATTACTGAATTAAACTATAATTTCACTCTGAAAACTATAGATTACGATTTAATACCTTGAATTGTTTACCAGTAATGTTCCAAAAAGTTAAACAAAAATTTTAAACAAAAATTTAATAAAAATATTATTGAAGGCATAGAAATGATTATTCACTTGTTAAGTGATGTCCTCATAAGGTGAAAATCTTGCTAGCGGCAAGAGTCTCTCTAGTTGAGAATCTTGGAGCATTCTGAGCACTTGTTTTATTTGAAACAGTTTGAAGACTACCTGCTCTTTTGATTTTTCTTTCCGTTGTATTTTACGTCTTCTGATCATGGACCTTATAAGAGATAGACTAACCCAGTGGGCGGGGCGCGCGTCACCGACATGTCGGCAAGAAAGAGTAGGGACGATCTGGTTTACTTTAACACTGAAACCTATGGCATTTGTATCACATAACTCTTTTTAATTATTAAATGGGATACGTTGTATAGTGATGAGATTATGAAATCCACAGTTTTTTCCAAATAGGATTTAATATATCTTATTAAAGCACTTTTTACTGCATTTCGCCCATTTTTTCACGCGTAATTCGTGTACAAACATCTTTACTTTGGTAAAACGGTAAAAACTCTAAGCACAAAATTTATGAACTTAATTTTGCGTAAAAATAAAGTAAAATTAAATAAGATTGATAGTACGCGATGCTTTGAAATAAATAAGGTAAAATTAAACAAGATCTGATAATTTTTTTTTTAATTTAATGAACATTTTCAGGCAGTGATTTTTCCAAACTATAATAATATTACAAAACGATCATATTTATTTGATTATATCAGGGGTCTCCAAACTTTCCAGCCTTAGGGCCATACTGATTACTCCAGTAAGTTCCGAGGGCCAAAACCATATTATCATTGTTGCCGGTGGTAAAAAGTGAAATAGTCCACTGATGAATAAAAAAGTCCGAAAAAGTACGCAACGTTTAAAAAAGGCTGCAAATCGGACTAAAGTCCGCAAAACGGCAGCACTGCATATTATTAATTTTCCTGTCATTATCTGTAATTTCTAGATTAGTCGTAGAGTACGAGCCATGAGGAATAACGTGACACGACATCTGGTGGACACAAGCGGAAATAGGTAGTACCTTCCATCACTAACAGATGGCGCTAATAGCACGTACAGAAGTCAGTTCCTATGACACTGTTGTGGAATAAAATAGTGCATACCTCCTTTGTTTGTGCGTGTTTAAGACATCTTTGTAACAGTATTTTGATTTGAATTGTTGCTTTTGTGTGTGATTTAGTAGTATGGAAAAGAAGCGAAAAATTGATAGTGAATGCAGAAAATTCAAAGATCAGTGGAACATTCAGTATTTCGTAATTGAGTCCAGTAACAAGGCGCTATGTTTGATTTGCAATGAAAGCATAGCCGTTCTCAAAGAACGTCATTATGAAACAAAACATTTTCGAATGTTACATTTTCGAATGTTTCATAATGACGTTAAACGTCATTATGAAACAAAACATTTTCGAAATTACTCAAAATATACAGGGAGTTTGCGGACAGAAAAATTCGAAGCTATGAAACGCGGATTGAAATCGCAGCAATCTTCATTTACAAAACTCAAAACTGAACAAGAGGCTGCAACTTGTGCCAGCTTTCGTGTGGCTCTTGAAATTGCAAAACGTGGAAAACCATTCACCGATGGAGAAATGATCAAAGAATGCATAATTGCAGTAGCCGAAGAAATATGCCCTGAAAAGGTAAATTTATTAAAAACTGTCAGTATGTCAGCAAACACTGTGGCTCGAAGGGTAGAAAACATTGCTGAAAATATATCCTCTCAACTGTTCGACAAAAATGGACATGTTGAGTGGTTTTCTTTGGCCTTGGATGAGTCAAGGATGTGTCAGATACTGCTCAGGTGTTGATTTATATTCGAGGAGTAGATAAAAGCTATGAAGTGCATGAAGAACTTCTTGATATGTATAGTATTCATGGCGCAACTACTGGTACAGATATTTTTAAAGGAGTTGAAATGGCCATTAATCAAAAGAACCTTCGATGGAAAAACTTGAAATGTATTACAACTGATGGAGGCAAAAACATGAGTGGGAAAGATAAAGGAGTGGTCGCTCTTGTGTCAAAGGCTGTAGAAAATGATGGTGGTTCAAAACCATTAGTCTTACATTGTATCATTCATCAACAGTCCTTGTGCGGAAAATGTTTGGATATGTCTGAAGTTCTGAAACCAGTCATATCAACTGTTAATTTAATAGATCTTTTGGGCTGAATCACCGACAATTCCGACAATTTATTGAAGAGATTGGAGAAAATTACTTACCTTATCATACTGCCGTACGTTGGCTTAGTTGTGGGAAAGTTCTTCAGCGCTTTTTTTAATTTCGAGCAGTGATCGAAATTTTTTTGAATGAAAAGCATCGCCCTCTTACTGAATTACAAAACAACGCATGGCTGTGGAAGTTAGCATTCTATGTTGATTTGACAAAACATGTGAACGAACTGAATTTGAGATTGCTAGGAGAAAACCAGCATCTTCCTGATTTATACACTAATATCAAATCATTCCAGAAGAAATTGATACTGTTTCAATCACAACTACGAAGTAAATGTTTTTCACATTTTAAAACATGTGAAATATTCAGCTACACCACTGAGACTGAGTTTCCTATTGATTTTGCAATCGAAACTTTGAGTGCTTTGAAAATAAATTTTGATACTCGTTTCTCGGACTTTGATGCCATTGCGAATCAAATTAAGATTTTTCAGAATCCTTTTGATACTGACATTGAAACCCTAGCCCCGGAACTTCAAATGGAAATGATTGATCTACAGTGCATTGATATAATTAAGAACAAATATCAAAACTCATCTTTGTTGGAATTTTATAAGAGTCTTCCACTGACACAATTTGATAATTTGCATAAATTTGCTCGTGGGCTGTTTTCTGTTTTTGGTACTACTTATTTGTGTGAGAAGACCTTCTCCAAAATGAAGTACACAAAAAATGTTTACAGATCTAAATTAACTGATGAGCATCTTAAATCTATTTTAATAATTGGTACAAGTAAAATTAGTCCACAGCTACAAACTATTGTCAGTGGAAAATCTCAGTTACATAAATCTCATTAGTATTTCATATGTCATTATGCTTGTTATAAGTTATGTTTTTATTTAAAATGTATAAAATGTTAGTTGGATTCATTTCAATAATTTGTTAGTTATTATGTACTGAAGTTAAATTTTCTGCATATTATACATGTCTTTACTCATTACAATTCTGTGTTTCTTTATCCAACTTATCACAAAAACAATAACAATAAGCCTACAAAAATGTTATGAGTAGTTAGCCCATGACCATATCAATGTAGATGTCATATTAATAATTATTCAACATAAAATTAGAATACTTCAGTAAACTAAATTTAATTTGCTATAAAAAATATGTTCTCTAAAAGGAGTTTTCAAGTATGCTAGCTCTCCGCGGGCCGGACAAAATCTGTCCGCGGGCCGTAGTTTGGAGACCCCTGGATTATATGATCATTAAATTATTAACATTAAAGTGGATTAGTTATTTTAATAATTCATAAAATTCGGAGCATGAAATTTTCTGAGCGTAATAAAGGGACATACGTTTTGTGATCTGTTATAATGAATCATAAGACGTAATTGGCATGTAAAAGCTTTTATTTGTGATATTTTGTAAGAAACATTTAAAAAAGCGTTCCCAGAAAAATCATAATTATTATTTTGATTTTTCAACAACAAGGAGTTTTTCAAATCTGAATGAGGACTTATAAATTAGAATTATAAAAATTATGCTTAATTAATTCAAAAAAATATGATTTTCAAGACTGATATGTGAAAATATGAAAACAGAAGCTGACATCTTGCGAGGTAAGTAAAAGTTATCTTGCTCTTTAGGTACTGGAAAATCTAACTCCACTAATGACCTTGTACAGTTCCTCACTTTGTAAAGGCTAAGTTGCTATTGAACGTTAAGAATCTTAAGAACTAATAAGCGAATAATATCTTGAATTCGTGCAGTAAGAAACAACAAGATGGAAGTCCTTTATTATTCATAAATAGCCCTTTATTATTCAGATAAGATTTAACAGAGCTCCGTCTTAAAGTGCACAGTAAAAGCCAACACTTGGACTTGAACTTAAGAGGCTAAGAAGTAAACTAAAACTAATTTAAACTAAGAGATATAGCCGAAGCTATCAAGATTCTAACTGAGTTGGCCCCTTAACACTAATTGACTACGAAGGCCTAAGGGCCTGAGTACGGCCGAGCGTAAAGCAGCTTTGAGAGAGAGTAGCCAAAACGCGCACACGCGCTAATCAGAAACTCTGATTCTCTCTCACTCAGCAAGTAGAACTTCGCGGTTAAATATCGCTCTTCCTCATTATGTATTCAGACATGATTCCAAAACTACTTTCTGGCCGGAAGTAGTAAATTGAAGTTAAGAATTTGACAGGAAAGGAACATTAACTTAAAATTTAACTGTTAATAAAGTTAACATAATCCTTACAACCTGACCAAAAGAAAAAGTAAATTAATGACCCCAAAAGTAAAAGAAAAATTATTAATGATGAAAATGTTAGTTATGAAATTGTTAGAAAATGTTAATTGATGGATTTCGAACTCCAACAACTGGAATTGTTGGAGTTCCAACAATTAAAGTTAAAACAGAACCAAACAAATTAAAGTTAGTCAAACTCCCAAACTCATTTCAACTTAAAATCAATTTAATGTGTTGGTTTCGGCTAGCATAAATGAAGCCTCCGAGGCAGAAATTGTGCAGCAACCAACTACCAGTCCGCCACAGGCTATCCCTTCCACTATCCAAGAGTACTTGGATAACCGGAAACGGATGTATACGAGGAATTTTTAAAAACATTAGCGAGATGTACTGATGTAAAATTCGTGGGCAGGTGAAAGGAGATTTTCTAAAGATCCTACTAGATTTTGAAAGCGACCATCGAAAACTAAGTGCACTCTTCAGAGAAGCTAACATCGAAAATTAAGTTATTAGTGTTAAATATACCAGCTCAATTAAAATGGTGCTATGTGGCCTTCCTTGAAATACCAAAAAGGATAATATCAACGCCACTCAACAAGAGATTTTCTCTATCAGTAAACTTGCTTAACTTACGCGTAAAAGAACCAAGGCTTTCAGACCTCTTTTTCTAGCGCATGTTATTACTAACGAAGATGTAGAAAAATATTAATGAATTGAAAGACTTCCTGTGCTTCATATTAACGATTGAAACATATATCTCGAAGAACCATGTGTCGTAAATTCATAATTGCCAACAGAGATATCATTCTTCCGAGAATAGTTTGCTCGCTCTAGAGTGCGTCAAGTGCTCTTTAGATCACGAAACGACTGACTGAATTCAGAGAGGTAAAATTGATTATCTCAGATGCAGCAACTGCCGTGGTTCTCGCGTTGTATCATATTGTGGATGTCTTAAATTGTCAAACATTAAACTCCCTCCTACAAGAAAAGACAGCTTAATTAAACGAGCATTTCTTATGCAAAGATAACTAAGAAACAAACTACCAAAGTTAACTCAGTGTGTGTGTGGGGGGAAATCTGTTGCCGCTGCACCCCCATAATTTGTTAAATGAAGTTTCTGATAACAATAATGCTAATTCTCCAAAAAGCGATCCCTTAAAATCTACTATTAATCCTAATGGAAAAAACTGAATTTCAGAATTCGTAAGCCTTTTCATGCACATCAGAGAATTTAAACAAATCTTTGGAAAAATTAAAATCACGGGAATTAATAAAATTTTCAAAATCTAAGTGTTCAAATTAAAAGCGGTGACAGATTCGGTATAACAATATGTACATGTTTATAGAAATAATTAGTGAAATTAATAGCTATAGCACATATTAGTTCTTTCGCTTACGTTTCTTAATTATTTTATACCACACCTCAAACAAAAAGTAATTCCATCCCTTTTTTCAAGATTATATTCCGAATAAAGATATACTTTATTCGCTTAATTTTTCTTTTAGTGTTTCAATTTACTTTAATTTCTATTTTTTCCTTTTAAAATTACCTTACCATTTTTATTTATCGGCCACCTTTCAAAATTATGTATGGTTCTGAAAGTGTCTCCGCTTTTCAGCCAATGCCTAACTTGCTTGAAATTGCAATCATCTTTTTAATTTTACTATTGACTCCTTGCTTCCACTTGACTAGTGGCCACGCACTTGGCCTTTCCTCACGCAGCTCATCCTGGCGTTGCTCATCAGAATATCTTTGAGATGACAGAACATCTGCTTGCCTAGGCCAGGCATATTCTCCTTGGAATGCTTCTATTGCTGTCGCTAATTACTAAAGGAGTCATTTGGCTACAACCTGGAACAGATATGTTTCAGCCACCGTTACTTCCATTTGAAATCTTCGCAAGACCGACTTATCCCTGGACCTCTCACTGCATACATGAGCATCATGAGATTAGGTCTCGGTCTTTTCTTCTTTCTGCAGCATCACAATCATAGACATAATAACGTCACGTACTTGATTTGTACATCGTTCCACTTACGATGTCAGTGACATCGTTCACCTAAGGCTTTTGGCTCGCGGTGTATTTTGAGTACCTCCTGCCGCATTGACACTATAAAAACATCCATTTATTTTCTGGAATTCGACCCTGGTCCCTTCGGTTCGGCAGTCCGAGTCACTAAACACTATACTGGCTGGGTGGCAATCTAGGTAGACAGAGAAACAGAAAGCGAAACCAGATAAAAGCTTTGTTCAGGATAACTAAGTTTCAGTTCCGATTTGTTCCTATTGGTGAAGTTTAGAAATTAATTTAAATTAGAAGTCATTATTAGCTGAAGTGTATTTGTGTCATGCAAGAATAATATGGTGATAATTAATTTTTAAATTATGCAATTTAGAGAGGTTTGTTATAAGCAATTAATTTGGGCAATATAAGAGAAATTACCAAATTAAAACAGTGAGCCTAGGAACTATTGCGAATTATAGTAAGAATCTGGATTTATGTAATTTTTATCATACACACACACACGCATATTAGCCTGGGGATGTGAAAAAATATAATCATGTAACTTTCTGAATTAAACTTCAATGAAAAACACTTACCTAAGCATGCTCTAACTCCAGACGAGAAAGGTAAGTAACAAAACGCGTCCCTTTCTAAAGTGTTTTCTGGAGAAAATCTTTCTGGATTAAATTTTTCTGGATTCTGAAACACTTCAGGGTTTTTATGAAGCATGTTGATTAAAATTACAATATGAGTCCCAGGTGGTATAATGTACCTACCTGAAAGGAAATAAATATAACTATATAAATGCCTTTTCCTGATATACACATATAGAGATAAGATAATAAACTGTTGGATGATTTTTACCCTAAAAATATAAAATCTCTGTTGTTATGGATCTCTGTTAATATGGATCTCTGTTGGATGATTTTTACCTTAAAAATATAAAATTATATTTTTAGGGTAAAAATCATCTGAAGTACGAACTGCTCGTTTTGCTAGAATGAAGCAAGAAGGAATAGAATTTTTAATGAAAGTAATTGATCATAGAGCTCCTTTATCTTTATTCCAGTTTTAATATCAGTATCCTATTTACGTTCATAAATATCAGTTTATCTTTCATTTTAACACCTTAGGAAAGCACTGCCGAATTTACGAATGACGAAACCACGGGATAAATGTTTTTGAGACTCTTCCCAGAATCAATCATCTTAATGTTGTAAATAATTAACATAATTTATATACACACATATATATATATATATATATATATAATGGTGTTCTAGAAGAACGTTAGCACTTTCTCTTTGCATCCTTTTCTTTGCATATTAATTTGAGTGGGATTACTCTGTGTTGCACAGTTCAAGATACGTAGGTAAGTTGAAAAATAAGTTTACCCTGTCGACTGTGGTCAGAGTTGTGTATGAAAGTCAAAACATAGAATGAGACATTAAAGGTATGACATACCTTTATTTTATTATCCTCGTACGAGTACGTTGAGACATTTGTCATATCGCTTGATAAGCTTCAAAAACTCCTCTAGGAAAAAATCAGGGCTTTGCGTATGGAAGAAGCGTTGAACGGCTTGTTTCACTTCAGTATTGCTTCCAAAGCACCTTCCCCACTACAGATGCAAATGTTAGGAAGGTGGATGACATGATTAGAGCGAACCGGCGTATCACCATCGATGAAGTAGCGGAAGAACTTGGAATCTCACATGAGCGAGCTCAAAACATCATCCACGACATTTTTCGATACAGAAAAGTGTCAGCACGATGGGTGCCCCGACAATTGACCTCGACACACAAGGAACAACGCATGGGGGTCAGCCTGGAACATCTCGTGCGTTACCATGAAGATAGCAATGACTGTCTGTTTCGGATTGTGACGGGGGATGAAACGTAGGTCCACCATTTCACGCCAGAATCGAAGGCCGCATCTATGGAGTGGAAACATCCGTCATCACCTGTCCGAAAGAAGTTCAAGACAACTCCCTCTGCAGGTAAAGTGCTCCTCACAGTTTTCTGGGACGCCCAAGGAGTTTTGTTGCTGGACTTTTTGCAGGCTGGAACCATCAGTGCTACGCGTTACTGTGACACCCTGTCGAAATTGAAAGAAGCGATTCGGAAAAAGCGGCCTGGCCTTCTCACATCTGGCGTTCTGCTGTTGGATGACAATGCCAGACCACATTCGGCGACGGCAACGCAAAACCATATTGCAACTCTTGGTTGGGAGCGCCTACACCATCCGCCATACAGTCCTGATTTCGCACCAAGCGACTTCCATCTGTTTCCGGCTTTGAAGAAAAATCTCTGGGGAAGGCGTTTTGGAAGCAATACTGAAGTGAAACAAGCCGTTCAACGCTTCTTCCATATGCAAAGCCCTGATTTTTTCCTGGAGGGCTTTTTGAAGCTTATCAAGCGATATGACAAATGTCTCAATGTACTTGGTACCTATGTGGAAAAATAAAGGTATGTCATATCTTTAATGTCTCATTCTATTTTTTGACTTTCATACACAACTCTGACCACAGTCGACAGGGGAAACTTATTTTTCAACTTACCCTCATACCAGAATAGCCATTGTTTGGGTTATACGCTTCCTTCATGTGGCTATTGAGGTACGGATTCACATATTGCTTTAGTCTTGTTATGATGCATGTCAATAGGTAATGCTCTGGATCACTCCTCTCCCCACATACGCATAGAACTGAAAGTGCGAGATTCTTTTGTAGAAATATGTTAGACAAGGGCCGTGACCTGAGATCAGGCATGTTATTTGTCTAATTATGACGTTTGGGATGGAGTTTAGTCTTTGATATAGGTCGTATGTGCGCCTGGCCCTGGTCGGAGGAATCCCATCATGCTTTTTGAAATGTAGTTTTGAGCTGCGTCTTGAGCTAGGAGCCTGGCCATGGAATGATTAGTTTCGTTGCACTAATACCCCTAGCTGTTTCTTTTGCTAGGGCCTTCACTTCCTCGTTGCCCTTGTTGCCGGCATGGGCTTTGATCCATGATATTATTCAATGCTGGTTGGTTGTGCTAGAGACAATGTTGAGAATTTCATGGATTATTTGGCTATCTATTCGCTGAGGAATCTATACGTTATACTAGTTGATTCTCTCGAAAGCAGTTTATCTGCGGCGTTGCGTTATTCTTGCCATCAGACTTGTAACGCCGATATTAGGAATAAACCAGCTTGCTTATGTCTGGCGTTTTCCTTTGGGTAAATAAAATTTACTTAGTAAAGTTCAATTTTTACTTCCTTGTACGAAGTAAAAAGGAAGTATTGTAATCGCGAAAAGTTTCAGGCAGCATATTTCAACGAAAATATCCATTTTGACCGCTATCGAATGCAATTTAATGATGTTTTTGCGTGATATCTGTACGTAAGCACCGAATAAAAGACTCGTTTCCTAAAAAAAAAAAAAAAAAAAAAAAAAAAAAAAAAAAAAATTTATAAAACTGCTTTAAAATGAATTCTAAAGAGAATTTTTCGTGGCGTCTGTACGAACGTATCTCGCATAACTCAAAAACGAGTAGCCTCAGAACGTTGAAATTTTGTATATAGGACTGCTATAACATGCCGATGTGCACCTCGTATTTTGGTTGCAATCGGCCGCACCAAACGTATATAAATATATTTATATATATATCCACTCTGTTATCCGGCTCAGTAATCTCAGTTTCTTTACTCTTATATGTTTGTAAATTGTACATTTTTTGCTTTAAAAATGATTGAATTATGTTGTTCTTATCTTCCAGTTAAGGTTTTTATGCCTTTAGTAAATCTGTATGCAATATTTTTAGAATTATCAACAATTTTAAAGTTGCTTAAGTGCCGCTAAGCCTTTTTTTTTTATGGCGGCCATTGATTGTTTACATTTGAAACTGCAGACTAGTGGATTTTTTGCCAATCTAGAGAAACTTAGCTTCGCAACAACAAAGATAACGCCTTCATTTATTATTGCTAATTAAATCATGCTTAATCCTTTCTGGAATTTTTTCGAGGAAGTAAGTGTTTAAGATTTACTTCGTAATTTTTAATATAGATATTTTGAGTTTTTATGTATTTTTGCCTTCTTGCGAAGTGAGAACTGAATTAATTGAATGAGAAATACTCAATCGTCTGTGAAAAACTGTTTCTTTTTTGTTTTGTTTGCTTAATTTCTTTTATACATCATTCTAGCTTTATTGTAGTATTTGAATAGAACATGTGGCAACGATTAGATAATTCTATTCTTTAAATGATATAAATTTTGTGCATTATGAGTTATAATATGAATGAAATATAATACTGTTAAGTGAACCTAGCGCCAGAGTGTCGCTATGGTAAACAAATATTAGAGTAAATTTTAAGGAATGCATTTATTCTATTGTGGTTTATGCGCTGTCGGCGAAGTAGATTGAATTCAATCCAATAAGTTTAAATGAAATGCAAGAAAAAATGCTTATAATTTAATATTCCGTACAAGGAAGTCATGTGGTGTACACATCAGATTTTTTACTTTTGATTTACGTGATATGTGCTGGCTGGATCTGTAAGCATAATCTGTACTTTCCATTAATTATTTGAGTTAATAAAACGGTCTTTTATAACCTTGCTAGTTTTCTGTTGTAATTTCCAAGACATAGCGAGAAGTCGCTTAAGTTTATAAGGTATTTCTCCCGCCTTCTTAGCGTACCTTGGTGGTGTAATGGTCAGCACACTCGACGCGTATTCGAGAGGTTCGAGGCTCGAGTCCCGGCGAGGGCACTGCTCATTTTTAATGTCTCCTGCTTTGAAATAACCTTATATCTCTGCAGTGGCGTCCCACTGAAAAAAGTTTATGAATGATGATTCTTCACCACCACGATTTGGCGATTGGGTCCCCTAATCTCCAGTCGCGCTTTAAAAGGGGAGTATGTAAGGTATTTCTCCCGCCTTCGTGGTGTAATGGCCAGCACACTCGGCGTGTGTACGAGAGGTCCGATGTTCGAGTCCCAACCAGGGCATTGTTTATTTTTTTATGTCTCCCGCTTCGAAATAACCTAATGTCGCTACAACTCTTCAGAGTTTTAACTCAGTGGATGTTACCAAAGAAAGTGAAACTCTATAAATTGACTGTTTGAAGATTATCGAACTGAAACTCAAACTCAAACTTGGTAGGTGGAATATGGATTGAATCAAAATCCCTTAGGTTAAAAATATGAAACTTTCCTAAGTTCTTACTTGCAAGTTAC
Organism: Stegodyphus dumicola; assembly: GCF_044657685.1. NCBI lineage: Eukaryota > Metazoa > Arthropoda > Arachnida > Araneae > Eresidae > Stegodyphus > Stegodyphus dumicola. The sequence goes on from NC_140776.1 coordinate 173,081,987, forward strand.
TTTCAAGAAAAGCTTGAGTGAAAGATTTTCAAGAAGAGTTTGAGTGAAAGATTTTCAAGAAGAGCTTGAGTGAAAGATTTTCAAGAAGAGCTTGAGTGAAAGGCAAGTCAAATAAAAAGCTATCAAGTAAGAAAAAAAACTCACCTATTTTAATGCTTTCTTTGTTTTCTCTTCCTATAAAGGGTACAGATGGATACAGTCGCAGAGTTTCCTAAAAGTAATAACAGGACAGGAAGTACATTAAAAAGTACTAAAATATAATAACGCAGAAAAATATTAAAAAGATATATGAATGCACCTTTAATAATTCATTGAGAAGGGAATAATAACCCTTAATTAAAGTAATATATAAATTACAAACTGAAATTTATCTCGAAAATCCAGCAAAGCAATAATCACGAGATCATGCGCCAGGAATTTCTTACCTGAAAGCATTTACTTAGTTGTGTCTTTACTTTTAATTTTTTATTTGTTCATTTCCATATTAGTTCAGATTTAAAACCTCAATTTTCTGTATTTTTAAACAATCTGAATAGGTAATTTATTAAATTCAAGTTTATTCTGCTCACTGTGTTACTTAAATTATGAGCCCAAATGTTTCACGCAAATGATTTGCCATTTACACCGTTTACTTTTTTTTCATCATTTTATGAAATGCCATTTTCTGAGTATTTATTTCAGTGCCTTTCCACTTGAAATTTCCTTGTTGTTATCGCTGTGGATGAAATTTTAAAGCTAATATTCTAAAGATTTTGAATCCATTGTGAGGTTCCAACTTTTTATCTTACAGCTAAGTGTGTAGGAATCTTGCGAATAACCGCTTTAGTTCAGGAACAGAGACGTAAACTCAAGAAGGGTTAATTACTCTTTATTTCTCAAGATAAGAATTTAACAGTCGGCTCCTTCCTCAGAGCGTACAGAAAAGCCTCCACGTGGGTTTGAAATCAAGAGTACTACGAAATCAAACTTAACTAATGCATAACTAAAATGATATAGCCGCAGCTATCAAAATTCGAAGTAGTTGGCCCCTAAATATCAACTAAATTGGCGAAGCTATTAACTCCATCGAGAGAGGGCAAAATCTCTTTTCCCCAAACATCGAAAACGCCCGTGTCTACGAATTTCTCCTGCAATGCTTTTCCTTCCCCCACGACAAATTGAATACTACAGCTAACAATAGCCTACTTAAGTAAAGCGAGAACCTCTTTCTTGGACATATTCATCCTGTGTGAAGTTCCCCCTTGGGACAGGATTGCAACTTCGGGCATCAAAAGCTAAACACTGACAGTAAACAAAGGAAAGATAAGGAGCATTCAAATAATAGAACTACTTTTAGTAGCTTCAAAAGAATGATTGACATGTCATTTAACAACACCTGAAAGCAATGAGTAATGCAGTAACGTGATGGGGGAAAGCACTAGGTAGGAAATTACTCAGGTGGTTCGGGCGTCCAGCCGATGTTTGATTGCTCGGACGTTTGGTGCGACTTCGATGCGTAAGAGTTAAGCTATAGTCATGCTTTTCTAAGCTATTACTATACTCAGCCGTATTTCAGGCGAAGCTATAGGGTTCTGAAATACGGCTGAGTATAGTAATAGCTTAGAGAGAGTGTAGCCACAAGGCAAACGCGCGCTAGGCAAATTACTGACTCTCTAACGAAGTTAGTGGAACTTCGACTTAAATACTGCTCTTTCTCATTTGTATTAACCGTAATTCTAAAACACATTCTGGTGGGAAATTGTAAGCTGAAATTAGGAGAGATAGGAAAGTAGCTTTAACTAAAGATAACTGTTAAAAACTTAGTATAATCCTCACACCATTATAATACTCTATCTATTGTTAAGTCTGAACATTTAATTCGTTCTGCTGTTTTAATTTTTCTCTCATCATCTCTTGCTTGACAGGTAGCTTTTAGGTAGATAGTTTTCCTTTTCGAGATAGTTTCTGGGAAATTATTGTTTGGCAGTTTTCCTCAGATTTGCAATTTTCTATTTTTTTATTTAGATAGTTAAAAATTTTATCTTTTCATTCACGTTTTTCAGTGGGATGGCGCTTGCTTTGGCATTGGGAAAAAATGCGGTACCAACAGCAAACGCAACAATAACTGTGTGCTGAGACCATTTTAGTTTTTATTATTGAATTAAAATTCCTACAGATCTAGTAGCATATTTCTATCAATTTATGAAAATAGCTTTATGTCATGTTTATTTGACAGGAATAAAATCAACACTAATTTTGAATAATGCTGGAAGAAACGCAGGCCTGATATAATGTGATTCTAAATTAATTATGACAGGCTTTATCTATTTCCAAAGAAAGAAGTTTGAAGTCAACATCAGTATGAATATAATCAAACTTTCTAGCATGCTTAAAATATTCCCTGTTGACGGCTTTGATTAGGTTAGGTACTTCAAATAAAACCTGGATTAATTTAAAATTTAGGCTGACAGGACTCATGAAAGGATGTAAATTTCTATCTAAAGTGTTGATTGAATTTGTCAGGCTAGATATTAATAAGCTTTGTAGCTATTCTATGTAATTATTAAATTTAATATGCATATATTTGTTCGTAATCATTAATTTTTCTCCTTGTTCTTTGAAACTGATTTTATTCCTTACTAAATGCTACATTTTTCTTATTCATATATATTTATGACTGGAAACATTTTAAAAACATTTATGTATAGCTAATTTCGAAACTAGAAGTAATACTCGTAAGACTGTGAAGAAAAATGTGATTTTAATACTTGAAAAAAAATCATTTTAAATTTTTACTTGCGTTATAATTGAGAGAAGTTTCCAGCCTTTTCGAAAAACAGATTTTTTTTTTTCTTCAGTGGAACATAAATTACCTAACTTTAAATAAGTGAATGATAGGAAATGGCTAAATTTCCCATTTAAATTTTTTATGCTCGTCCCCGTAGTTAAAAAAATCCGTATAAAATATTTCTTTCCACAAAACGTACCGATTATTGAAGCGTTATTAATGCGCGCTAAATTTCCTCACAAGAAAATGATTTGTACCATGCCGCCATTACGTGTAAAAATACATGTGCTGTAATTGTGCTAATTTTAAAGGTGGAAAGAAGTTAACACTGATGCGTCATAAAAATCGTTGTTAGTTTTTGTTAAATACGCAAACTGCGCTATGGCTGTCTGCCTAACGGGAGGGATACCTTCCTGAAGATCTAAAGAAAACTGACTCGTACCCAGTTTACTCAGAAGTAAACTACGAAAACTCTCATGCAGCCAGCCCGTTCGTCAGTATTTGACACGGGTCGAACTACCAGTATTCAGCGACTTTTACCGCTGTGTCGTTAGAGATTTGGAAAGAAAAATGTTTTGAATGGATCCTTAACTCTCTTTGTAATTCAAGGACATATTTACTGTTCTTTTTTACATGGCTTTTTTCCTAAGCTACATAGTTTATATGATTATATGCAACATTATATTAGTCTAAAATACATGTATGTGAAATATATAGTTTTATGAGACGTACAAAATCTTTTAAAAAGCCTACACTATTGGTCATCCAAAATGCAACACCAAGAAGACTAAGCAATATTTACTGCACAAATAATAATATAAAGTACAACTTACAAGTGTGAATTTATTTATTTAAATTACAGCTGCTTTCGATTGCGAAATACGAAAAAAGTTAGTTTTGTGTAGCTGCAATGGCTGACAATAATTGCTGTTATTATGCCTCAGTACTGAAAAAAAGGTAATCTGGATGTGTGCCTGGTTTATGTTAGCTTATGCTGTTTCCACATGTTACTAAATCCCATCTGATGTAGCAGCGGCTGATGTGTACTAGACCAATCCTTTGCCAATCACCAATCATATACATTCGATATGCGACAACATGTAGATAAGAGTGTGGCAGGGCAACAGTACGATCTGGTGAGTGCTGAGTTGCGTGTAGCACACGGTTGGACATTGCCATTTTGAACATGGCTGCAGCCAAGCATTAAATGTAAGGAACAACAACAGGCAAAAATTCTGTTGTTGTTCAGACGTAACAGGTTCGTAACAGACATAACTTCAGAGACGTAACAATGTTTTGGCAATGCGTGGGCGATCTTAGGAAATAAAATCCAATGGCACTCCAAAGCTTATGTCTAGGTGACAAACTAGTATCGGGATGCATCATGTAAAGATCACAGATTCCATATTCGCATTGCTGTGGCTTGATTTCGTCCAATAGGAACAACGATTTACCGGATGGATAATTCGTAATCTCTGCAAATGTAACGGAACCTGGAACTGGTGTATAAAATGAGCTGAAAAGAGATGTGCATATGATTCAAAAATATAAATTCGTAAAAGGACTTACTAAAGCAATAATAATGAAAGTATGAATTTTCAGTTCTTGTTTTTAGAAACGTTAAATTTTGAAAAAAAAAAAAGTTCATTACTGTATTTTCATAGTCTCTGAAATCGAAGTATTCTACTTTTTTTTTTTATCATGAGAGGCAAAAATGACTGACGCAATGTAATATTGCATTAGGACCAATTTTGCGCATTACAGAATTGTTTTTTTCGAAAGAAATTTTAATAAGGTAAATAACAACTAACAATTTAAAACATTAGTTGTAAAAATGCTAGCTTAAAATTAAGTTTATATTCCGAAAAGATGTCACGTGACAAAAATTAATTTTTTAAACTGGAATCTTTGATCTACGACCAATCATTCGAGAAATATTTAACACAATATCTTTTTACATACCGCATTTATTATAAATCATAAATTTACTCGTATAAAACGTACATCGTAAGCATTTGTAACTGTCCAAGTTTCTCATGTGTTACCTGCCCATTGCTTGTCATGCTTACTGCACAGCCGCAGGGTCAGTTTCCTAAGATGGCTTCGCAACAAGAAAAGGCTGTGTGCTCCGTTTTGAGGTATCCAGATCCGTGGTTTCGGTGCAACGGGATTTTCGTGTATGTTTCTGTGTGGTGTTCCGCGAGAATATATTCGGCCCATTTTTCTTCGAACAATACACTGTGATCGGTGACTCATTTCTAAACATGCTGGAAACGTAGCTGTAACTCTAGGTGAACACGAATTATGATGACTACATTTTGCAAATAGACGGTTTCACAGGAATGGGCGAGAGTTTCTTAATCGTGTTCTTCGCCAACGTAGGATTGAACGTGCTGCAGCAGAAGACTACAACCTTCGCTCTTGGCTACCCCGTTCGCCGTATTAACACCATACGATTTCTTTCTTTGGGGGTTTGTTAAAAACCGAGTTTATATACTGCCAGTGCCCAAGTCCTCGAGGAAGTTTGTGATCGGATAAAGAAGTGCAGACCTTCAGGGCGGACTTGCTACACCAAATATGAGGAGAATTTGATTACGGTGTAGATGTGTGTAGTGTGACCAAGAGTGTGCATATTGAAGGACTGTGATTAATGCATCAAAAGCTTAGACAGCTGCCGCTGCTTATGCTGTAAGATTTGTCCATATAAAGTGATACATTGATTTATTATTTTTTTTTAAACCGAACAGTTAATTTATAAACACTATGTACAGCAAAGTGGTGAAGATGTGACAAAAATACTATATACATATATATATAATAAGGAAATAGCAAGAAAACGTTTTAACTTCTTGCGTTTCTTCTTTTATCACATTACTTGTGACACTAATTCGGTTAAATTAATAGATTTAAAATTTTTATTCTTAAATTTCATTTCTATGTACAATATCTAAATATTAAAAGCGCATTTTAACTTAAAAAATCCGTACCTTGATAACTTGTTCTAGATATGCCATATTCTTCACATCTTCAAGAGTAACATTTCTTGCCTTATCATCTCCGAATATAGAATATAACTCTTGATATACTCTATCCTGAATATCTGAATGTAGGCCCAATAGGTAAAGAGCCCAGCTTAAAGCGGTACTTGTCGTATCATAGCCCTATGAAAACAAACATTATTTTTCGGGAAAATTTACATACATGCAAACAAATTTTAACGCATTCGGATACTTGTTCTACTTAATGGTAATGTAGGGAAGGTAAAAATGTCAATAATTGTTAGAAATGACGGGAAGAATTCTTAAAATACATTGCTATTTCTTTACATGAGTAATTAAAACTTGAATATGGTAAGACACTGGCATGAAATTTTATTGCAATATTTATGGTAAGAAAGTATTTAACCACAAATTTTGGATAATTGCTTTCAGCCCATTTTATCATTTACCCTTCCTAGATATAGAAGGCTACCGTTAAAATATAATTAGCCATGCAATATGGATTTCTATTGAAACAAAATTGACATACGCATCACCATCTAACACTCGCTCTTCTGAACTCTTTCTTCACTGGCTTCACTGAAATAATTCTATTAACAGGTATTATGCCCAGTACTAAGTCAAAAGGTCGCTGGCAGTTACAGGACATTAGAAATCAAATATATCTATATGTTTTAATCATCATTAAAAGACCATCTAACGTCATTAGTTCCTTTATACTAACTTTTTATGTTACTCGGCCCCTCACTTTAGTGTCTCTGAACTTTAAAGATTCTTAATTAAATAACTCCTGGCTAATCCGGGAGCATGGCTGTGCCACTGGTTGCCGTCGTATGTGGCACGAAGGAGGTGGATCCAGGATGATCAACACTGACTAAAAATAAGTATTTGGACACCTGTGATAGAAAAGAAAAACTAATTTTATTCAAAATCAATAGTTGGTAGAGCCTCCACGAGAGATAATTACAGCGTTGACCCTCCAGGGTATACTTTCCACAAGTCTTTGTATGACAGCTAGTGGTATTTTCTTCCACTCGGCTTGGAGAAGACATAGAAGTTTCTTCCCCGATTTTGCACAGGTAGTGCACCCCTGAATTCGGCGACGCAACTCGTCCCAGAGGTTCTCGATAGGGTTCAGGTCTGGACTCTGGGCAGGCCAGTCCATTCGATAAACTTCATTTGCACCATACCAAGCCTTGGTTAACGTCGAAACATGATAACTGGCATTGTCGTCCTGAAAGTAACAGGGGTCCAACCCATAAAACTGCCACAATGTAGGAAGCACATTGTCATCCAAAATAGTGCAGTAAGCATCGGAATTGAGCTTACCATGAATGGGGACCAAGGGTCTCAACCCATACCAGGAGAAACACCCCCAGACCATAATTCCACCTCCGCCGAACTTGACTGTTGACACAATGCATTCTGGCAGGAGACGTTCTCCAGGTAAACGCCAGACCCTGCCATCCGAACGGTAAAGGGTGAACCTTGATTCGTCACTCCAAAGAACTCGTTTCCACTGATCTACGGTCCAATTTCGATGTGCTTTGCACCACATTAACCAAGCAGCGCGGTTGGACTTTGTGATCAAAGGCTTATGGGCCGCAGCACGACCATGAAAACCAAACAGATGTGCTTCCTTACGGATGGTATTCATCGAAACAATACTCCCGGATGCTTGTTGAAACTCCTCGCGGATGAGGGCCATCGGTTGGGTGCGGTTCTTCCGAATTTCTCTGGACAGCACTCGTTGGTCTCTATCTCCCAATTTCGTTGGTCTGCCGACTAGGGGCACATTCCGACAATTACCACTCACCTTCCACTTCTTAATCACATAGGCCACTGTCGATTTTGGGTACTTCAGCTCGCTACATACGTCCCTTAAGGATCGGCCAGATTTGCGATACCCGATAATTATACCTTTCTCGAAATCAGAGAGCTCCGAACTGCGAGGCATCTTGCATGCGACTAAAGCCGATGCTGTTTCTTACACGATATATACCGGCGGAGTCCGTGATGTACCTTAGGACCCCAGATATCGTCATTTGCATAGGTGTCCAAATACTTATTGGTAGTCAGTGAAGAAGTCAAATCGGCCAGGCGTGTCGGGTCCTCCCCAAATTCTTACCAGCTGGCTGTTCAGAACTGGCAGTAACCACCAATATACGGACCACCCGTCTGGAACTGAAATCCAACTGTGAGCTTTTTAACCGCAACAGCTTTTAATATACGCTATTAGAGATTGAATTACTGCTGCTGCTGGCAAGGTAATTCCAATTGCCCTCCATTTGCTACCTAATTGATCCTCGTTAAAGGGTTTAGAGCATTGGTTTTCAACCGGTGCAGTACCGCCCCCCCACGGTGGCCAGTAAGAGGGTGCTGAGGGGCGGTGAACTTGTTTTGGGTGACAGAGGGCGATGAGCATGTTTTGGCATTCGAACTTCATTTTAAAACTCCCAGATAATTTATTAAATGGATTACTCGGTTTACACCATTTTCACCAGCAACAAAACGAAACAACAAACGACTTCTCCTAAGATTGTGGAAGCGAATTTATATTCTAGGTAGGATGACTTTGAAGAACTCGCACTACGGTTTTTCTGCGATCCCAACCAGCAGAGCGCATGCTTCAGCTATTTGTCGTTTTTCACGAACATCAAGGACAAGTTCTTGAAAGCACCATTTGTCGCAGGCTTACTAGTAGCGTCATCAAAAGAATACGACGATGGTTTGATAGCCTCTTATAATATACCAAAATTAATTGCTAAATCGATGAAAGCTCATACCATCGGCGAAGAATTGATACTTCAGGCTGACAAAGGAGCTTTAGAAAAAACGATTTTACGCCATCCAGCCACATCCAATATTATAAAAAATGTCCCATTAAGCAATGATGCAGTGCGACGACTAACTGATGAGATAGCTGAAGATGTTGAAGATTTCTTATGCAAACTTTTGAAACTCACCGATTTTCTCTTGAAGTTGATGAAGCAACCTTGATAAATACTAATGAGGGTTTACAGTTAGCATACGTCCTTTTTGTGAAGGAAGGAAAAATGATTCAAGAGATGCTTTTTACAAAAAACTTGATTGCAGATACCTCAATGATTTATTTTTAATAATATCAAAGATTGTTTTAAAGATAAAGATTGATGAATGTATTTTTAATACTGTCAAAGATTATTTTAAAGAGAAAAATATTCCTCTTGCGAACATTATGTCTGTTGCCGCTGATTGTGCTCCTTCAGTGGTGGGTCGTCATCGTAAGTTCACCGCCCTTTTGAAGAAAGAGGTACCAAGTATTTTAGATATTCACTGTGCGATTCATAGGCAACATTTAGTTGAAAAAAACCTCAGCGGCCGTTTGCATCAGTTAATTCAATATATAATCTCTACAATGAACAAAATTCGCAGTAATACTCTCAACGCTCGATTATTCAGACAGCGATAGTATAGCGACAACGATGAAGAATTCCATCCCTTGCTTTTACAAACCGAGATTCGCTGGCTCTCCAAAGGTGCCTGAATCAGTAGGTTCTGGCATCCTTTTGACTCTGTAATTAGTTTCTCGAAAAGAAAGATGCAGCTCTGAAAGACAGATTGCTACAATTTAAGCTTGATGTTGTTAACATGACCGATTTATTCGCAACATTCAATGGAATTAATTTGCAGCTTCAGGGTGAAGAGCTCAGTTTGAAAATAACAAAATCTGTTATTTCTGCCTTTCTAAAAAACTCACTTCGTGGAAGCAGAATTTTGGTCGCAACAGTTTCCGATTTTGTCGAGTCTGCATAAGTGCAGTGAAATCCAGTTCGCCGAAACACAAGTTTACTTTCAACACCTTGAATCTTTGCACAAGGACTTTTCTGAGCGTTTTGAGGATATTTTGTCCCTGGAAGTCCCTCAATGGATCATAAACTCTTTTATGAGTGAGTGAGCGAGCGCCACCAAGGAAGACCACTGACCTGGCCTAGTCTCACAATGTGTTATCTTCCTGGCAGAAACCATCTACTTTCTGCTGCACCCTGCTCCAAGAAAGCAGCCGAATAGACGACTAAGAGCCTCATAAAGTCTACATGTAAGCTTGGATGCTGTTTTTCGGGGAAAAAATATTCTGTTAGGAACTACTTAAAATTAAACAAAGAAGCAATCAAAAGACTGTTAAGAATCGCTGTTAGAATAGACAGAAACTTGTGTTAGATAAAGTAAAGAAAGGAGGACTCTGCCTGAAAAATCAACTGCCGTGGATTTTCTGGACTTGCTAAATGTCTACATGCGGATGCTAATCCTGACACACTTGTCATATATTTATGGGGCTTTTATAAAGTTGTTGATCCTGCATGGAGGGAAGATGTAACCTATTAAATTATTGCACATAGCAAACTTTAAAAAAAAGAAAAAAGAGAGATAAAAAATGATTTAAAAAAAAACCAAACGTAATTTAACGCAGATTACTTTCCATGTGCCTGACTCTTATGTAAAAACATTTAAGAGATTGTGTACTTGTTATCACTAAGATGACAAATACGTGCATAATTTAGTTCTTTGCTCAAACTTAAACTGGAGTTGTTTTACAAATGCAACCACACATCTACATTTTATTTCGTAGTACTTGCAGACAGGATAATACATACATAAGTACAAAACTGAATATTAAAGTGAAAAACTAACATGATACTGAATACAGAAATACAGAAAGCTGATCCCTAATTGCATACATAACACTTGAAAGCAGAAATCAGATTCAAGAAGAACTAGTCGAACTTTCAACTAATGAAACTTTGAAAGTCTCAAGAATGGTGATCGTCTCACAAAATTTTGCCTTCAAAGTAGCATCAGTCGCCTCTACCCAGGATTGTGGACTATTGTCAAACGCTTTTTAATTCCCTTCCCTTCCTCCTACCTTCTCGAGCGAGGATTCAATGATGTGACTGACCTAATTACAAAAAAGAGAAGTCGACTCCAAATCGTGGAAAGATGGACTTGCGCCTTTTAACATCTCACTGTGCATACTGGATTTTTTCATTCATATTACTCGTTTAGTGTAATTTTTGTTGTCCTTTTTTTTAATTATTTAATTAAGAATAAAGAATGTTTTAAACAGGAAAGAGCGTTTAAGAATTTTTTTTTCCTACTGAAAAAAGTCCACTGAAAAAATTATTTAAAATTTTTGTCTTTTATAATTTAAGAACCACCCTTTCCCATACCCTAAATTACAGGATTTTGACATAGAGGGCGTTGAAAACCCTTTCGCTCCTTAGGGGGCGGAAACTTTAAAAAAGTTGAGAATAACTGATTTAGAGTGTACTCATTCCAGTTACGGGATTTCAAAAGAGTTCCGTATCGAGATTTTTCGTCACTACCCCCTTGTTCTGGGAATGGGTAGTTTGCGAGCTTGTTGCCTTCCTTGGATGCGGTAGCCGTTTCTCAGGATCCCTGTCTGGAATTGAATCCTAGTTCCATCATCCGTTGAGACCATGGTAGATTTGTAACATACTATCGACAGTTGATAAGGCAGATACTTGAAAGATACGTCGCCGAGACGAGCCCGTGCGATCAGCCCAAAGTTATACAGAGTCACCACATAATACGGACACGAAGTTATTTCGCCCAATTGCTAGAAGAATTTTTACTTCTTGAAGAAGAGGAATTCATTCCAGTTACATTCGGAAGGATGTACTATATTTCATTTTCTCCCGTCTTTCGGTGTGCCTTCATGGTGTAACGGTCCGCCCGCTCGGCGCGTATTCCAGAGGTCCGAGGTTCGAGTACCGGGGAGAGTACTGCTCATTTTTCATGACTCCGCTTCCCAAATAACCTAATGACTCTAGAATACAATTTCTTTATAAAACCAACATCATTTTGAGATTGAATGTTTCTTTATTAAAATCAGTTTATCATTTATACGATAAAATTCATATAATGTCTATCATACTGTTATGACTATATAGTGCATGTAAAGAATAAAAAGCTTTAAAAAATAATCGAAATTACGCATTGCAAGCAGAAAAAAGTCATGGAAACTAACTTACTGCAAATATAAAATTTATTACTTCGTCCTGAATGTGATCTAAAGTGAAATTTTCATCCTTAGTATGTTCTTCCAGTAATATTTCTAAGAAAAATTTATTTTTATTTTCAGATTGCTGGCTGCATTTAATACTTCGTGGCTTTGTTTCTAAAGCTTTTTTACCTTCCAGGATGACCTGAAATCACAGATAAGTACAGATAATCAAAAGTTTAAATTAAAGTAATTTGCTTTACGATTAATTACATATATTATAATTGTTTGAAATAAATGAAAGCCTTGAAATTTAATATTTAGCTGTCAGTATGTTTAAATTACCCGGTGTAGGAAAAAAAAAAATGTCGTGCAGTGCCAAAACTTAGATTTTATTTAGAAAATGAATACAAATTTTAATTTGCTTCCTTGCGCTATTATTGTTTATATGTGTTTTAATAAATATTTTGCAAGCGAAATTTAAAATTCAGTTAAAGTATTTTTTTATTCCGTTGAGAAAAAACTTTTATTTTGGTAAAAATTAAAGTTCTTGTTGGTCATCTGTTTGTAGATTGTGCATTCAGACTGCATGCAATTTCAGTTTGAGACCACTGGTTTACTAGAAAAAAGAACTTAAATAAAAAGAGTGAGAGCCTTACTAATGAAATATACAGTCAAAAGTCTTTAATCCGGACGTCCATAATCCGGAATGATCTATAATCCGGACCTCAAGGCTACAAACTTTCATAAGCTAAGCTAAAGTTATCTAATTATGTATTTAAGTTAATGTTGCAGATTGCGTTGTTCCTTAATCTTCTAATTGGATCCGGCTTATTATTTTTTGCAGAATGTTAGAGCAATTTTATAAAAGTAAGCTTGAACTTTCGATTATGTCAAAAAGAATTTCCGATTCTGGAGCTGCCAAAGGATCTACAAAGCAAAAGCATGTTTCGATGTCCATTAAACAAAAAGTGGAATTGCTTCAAAAAATGGATAAAAGCATATCCTTTGTTTCTCTAACCATTCCGAAATCTGTTTATCAATTTCACGCTGCTCTGCGGGGGGGGGACGTCGCGGCGCGCAATGAACTGGAAGAGTTGATCTGTCAGCACAATCCTTATCTTCAGGGCAGATGTTTTTATTTTATTCGGCTTATAATTCCTTGTACTCCGTCTTTGATATGATTTAAGTCAAATTCTTCGTCATTATAAATATCACGAATTCACATCAAATAGTTTTCTGGTTGCAATTCTCTAATTTCGACTATGCGTAATGTATGCTTTACGCATGCGCGCGTTGAAAGAAATGTTTAATAAAGCAAATAAATAAATATTAAGTTTTTTTTTTTTTTTTTTTTTGTGTGTGTGTGTGTGTGTGTGTGTAAATTTTGATACCCTTTAGATCATAATTGCTCTTTATTTCATAAATTACGGTTTCATATTTTTAATTTTATAATTTCTGCATGCCGTCTTACCAGATTTAAACTGATGATCTATAATCCGGAAAAACCGATAATCCGGAATCGCCGAAGTCCCAACAAGTCCGGATTAAAGACTTTTGACTGTATTAATTGAATTGTATTGTCAGATGTATAAGCCATAATCTTTAGAAATTTAGCAAGAACACGCTTTTATGGCTCATGGTGTAAAACTGTAGAAGAATTTTGTGAAGAGAATTACTACTTAACCTCATATTACAGTTACACTATACGAATTTTTTGTTTTCCTGTTTAAATTCATTAATTATTTTAGGAGTTTTAAATAAAAGATTACTTTAGGTAAGCAGGCAAACAGAAAAAAGGTTACGGTAAACAGTAGTGTTGAAATGAAATTCGTTGTGGGTATGTCAAGGAAAGAAACAGCGTTATTTGATTCAGTTTCAAAAGTGAACTGGCTGGCTTGTATTTATATGTTTATGAACTAAAGTTGAAAAAGAATTCATATTTTTTAACTTTAGGAAGAGCATAAAACATAGCACAATTAACAACTGATAGAATGAGAGATGTTTTGTAACTAAGTTTGGAGTATATGAGATGACTGAATAGCGTTTGAACTGTCCAGAGGTTATATGCTGATGGATCGTAATCATCGAACATTATGGGCATTAAATTATGAGTTTTGTGACTCCATCAGTGTGTGTTTTTTTCTCTTTCCGCACACTACCTTTTAAGGTCGGAGTTTTGATTAAAAAAAAAAAAAAAAGGGTAGGCAGTCTAATTAGGCTTAGACGAGTACACAAGTAAAATTTTGTGAAGATAGCACTTATCGTTTTAATTATGTGGGCTCTATTGAGGGGCTGTCAAACCTTATAAACAAAGTGGCTGGCCCAAACAAGTGCAGCTAGGAAGCATTGGGTTCGGCGCGTTGGGCAGAAAATGCTATTTAGCAAGAAGTGCTTGATACTAACAATCCTAACCTAAAGGATAAGAAGCGTACATAATATGGAACTGGTCTTAAAGTAAAATCCAAGTTTCTTGGACCGTGAAAATCAAGCAAAATGATATCTATGAAGTTGAAAAATGTGGTACCTGTGAAAACAAGCACTAGTGCCGAATTTATGAAACCTTGAACTGGTTCATCAGAACATCTTACCGGAGCGTTAGTTTATTATGGGCATTTCCTCGTAAGAACTATTCAACCCCTTTTGGATTTTAATCCTACCAAACTTTTCTTTCATAATGTTCACTAACTATTTTTTTTTTTTTTTAAATTTTTACAGTTGCTGTTATTTGAAGATCCTGCTTCAGTACTGTTTTCATTAACTGTTTAATAGTATTAAAATTTTCAATTTCAGCCTATTTCATACGCTGAATTTCACTGTTCCACTGGGGGAAGATGATGACGTAGGCTGGCCGAATTATGTGGAAAACTGCCGTGTAATTATATGACGATAACTTTCACGCGCCACGTAGATGAACGCGTAGGCGACATGCTAACGATAAGGAATGCAGACGTATGCGGATGTTGTGACGATAATTCTTCTTTCTTATTATTTTAAATTCATGTAAATAAATCGTAGTTTAGTAACAACTCAATGTTTATTAGTGTTGTTTTTCAAATTTACTTTCCACAGTAATGACTGTTTTTTTTTTCTTGGGACAATCCGAAGCGCCGAACAGCGGAATCTCTAGTCCAGCAAACAGTCGATTTTTCAACAGTATACTTTGAGCTGTCACAGAGTGCGGAGCACTTGCAAAGTAGACGGCTGTTTGATCGTCGCGTAATGGTAAAACGCGAAGGACTGATAGACGTAAATACGATGTATTTTATGTTAAACTTGAAAAATCTGCTATCAAAAATAATGTATTACGTATCGGTTGTCAGGAGGATGCTTTAATAAAACCAAGTATTTTTATGGCCTTAGTTATTTAGCTAGGAGAGACCCAGTTGGATGACAGCAGAGTAGGAAGAATTAGGGGTCATGGTTGTCATGTAGTCATGCATTCAAATGAATGACCATTATTGCAGTTTGCAGAATAAGTGCCCATTCAAACAACGATACTATACCACAAAAAAAGGTACAACAAAGAAACATGTACACTATAAAATTGCATAAGTAACAAAAAAAAAATCAACTTCTGGAAATAAACGAGATATATACGTACATGGCAGAGCAAATATGCCAAATGACAAAACTTTGTTCCCAAAGGAAGAACGGTGCATAAAGGCGAATGATAATGTCTTTTCAGAATTAATATCATTGCAAAATTAGGAATTTGTGGCAAATGGGCAGTATTACTAGTAACTGCTTTTTGGAAGAATTTACCGTTAGTTCTTTAAGTAAGTTCAGCCGTTATTTCTCAAATTTCCTGATTGCTCGAATAGTTGACAACATCGTTCGTATGGTAATTGATAGATAAATCTGACCCAAATATAATATCTTCATTTTGATGAAAATGTTTGTTAAAAGGAATCAAAATCTAATTAGACTGATTTAAATAATTAAATAATAAAACTGATTATTTAATTCCGTGAAAAATGAATGGTTTAGAAATATTGCCTTCTTCCATGACGTAGAGCAGGGCTTCTTAAACTTTTTTCAGTCACGACCCTTTTTATCACTGAGATTTTTTTCGCAACTCCTGGACTCCCTAATATTTACGAAAATTTTGTGGGGTCCCATAAGCATTGTGCAAATCCAACACACGCGTGAGTGAAACCGTCAATATTTTCACTTGTACTGTAATATACCATTGCAGTTTTAGGCCATTAACTTATAAAACTTTTCATAAAGTGCCATAATAGTTTAAGTTGTTGCAATAAATAAGATTTGAATCACATAATTTAGTAAGTTTTTTATTACTGTTATTTTATTTTCTCATTTAGAACGTACTGTATAATTAAGTAAGTTTTTAACTTCTATTATTTTCCTTTCTCATTTTGAATGTATTGTGTGTTTTAGGTTCTCATGTTCTTAAGTTCTTATTTCAAGTATCAAGTGCGTTTATTCGCGACTGAATTACGGAGAAAATATAATATTGTTATATATTCACCATTAGTACATGGTGAATGTCGACATTGACCGGTGTAAGTCAGAAATAAGAGTATTTGGAAAATATTTCGGACATACACCAAGAGACTATGTGAAAATCGACATTCTCCAGATTTCGGTGTTTCACCGTAACAGTAGTGCTTTGTAAATCATTGCGTTTGATACTAAACTCTTTCTTGAACGTTGAAATATTCAAGTTTGTTTCTCTTGGTACCTCAGACATAAAGATATACCATTTTGTTCGTGATAGCTTTCGGTTAATGAAATACTATTTCATAAACTTTTCTAATTTAAATTACTCCTGCTTTGAAGGAAATAAATCTCTGTTACCCTTGAAAGTTGGAAAAAAAACTGAATATTCATATTTATTAGTTTTTATTTAATTAGTGCATTTATCTTATTCTGTCTGAAGGGACTTTCCTTATAAATTTGTTTGCTCATTAGTGCTAAGAACTAGATTGTCATTCACTATATTTTAAGACTTGTGACTATGATTTGGTTCTTAAAAGAAGGAATTACTTCGAAATTTTACATTGTTTACAATGACTTGCACACGACGCTAGTGATTGCACAGACGAACTATGAAGAAATAATGCTTCTGTGTTAGTTGTAAATAAATAGCTGCTATTCTTTAAGTTCCAATCAATGTATTTTTACTAATAGATCCTGGGTTAAGACGAAAATCCACTGATGGCATTTTGTATTTAATCATTAGTAAATTACAAGGCTGCGGCTCCCAGCCTCTCAATAAAAGGTTTTTTTTTTTTTTTTTTTTTTTTTTTTTTTTTTTAATATATATATATATATATTTATAAACTAAAACTAAATTCTTAAAATGTAAATAAATGACTGACCAAATTCTCTCGGAATCATTCCTCCCGAATGACAACACCTGTAATAAGGGAACGAATTTAAGAGTGAGGAATCAAAATCAGAAGGAATATCAGAGTTCTTACCTTAGTAACGAAATTTCGTACTTTATTCTCAGCACTTTGATATTTTCGCCCTGCGGAAGTGCAGTAGAAGATGGTATCAAACCAAAGCCAAGGTTGAACCATTCTACGTATCATGTGCTCTGTTAATCTGAAAAATGCGGATTTAATACATATAATATGATATTTTTCCTTTTTATTTCCTCAAATCTGAGGTAATATTTGATCATTAAAGTAATGGCTATTTGAATCAAGACAGAATCCTAAATAGCCCATCTGTTAACAAGTAGATATTCGCTAAAGGACTTGTGATATTAAAAATAAGTCACGAACAATACTCAATCAATAGAAAGACATTAATCCATTTATAATAATTCTGTGAACGAGTAGTCTTATAGTTTTGAGTTGTGTATTTTCTCTTTAGTTGTCAAACCAAGATGTTTTCAAACAAAAGTTTGTTGCTAAGTTTCATTTGTATTTTAATTAATTATAATTTTAGACCACATTATTAGTTAGTCGACCACAGAAGGTGAAGGAACATTTTAGACTGACTAAGTTATAGACTGATGGAACTATATACGGGCATAAATTTCCTACCTACATAATAGCATATTATATATCATTTAGAAAATTATATTTCTTTCAGGTTTATACTTATGCTGTGCAATTATATGTAAGGATGTTTTTGTGCTATGTGGGTAGTATTCAACGATTTTACTGCTAGGCTTTGCAAACTCTTTTAATATTAACTGTTCATGTGAATTTGATAGCAAGAGTTTCAATAACAAATGTTAAAAATCTGATGCGGACACCACATGACTTCCTTGTATGGAATATTAAATTATACGCCCTTTTTTGCTGCATTCCATTTAAACTTATTTCCACGAATTTCATTAGAGGTAGATTTCACATTCAATTAATTCAGTTCTCCCTTCACGGCAAGGCAAAAATATATAAAACCTCAAAATAACTTCATTAAAAATTGGAAGATATAGAAAAACATAAAACACCAAATACAGCTAAAATAATTTTAAAATCATTTACAGCTTTTCCACGCAAAAGTAAGCAATTCATGCTCAAAACTAAAAGTTTCCTTTTGGTCCAAATCGGCAAAAATAAACTGAAGGTACAGATACTGACTTAATTCCCCATTCTGCTAAGTTTCAATTGTAAACAAATATGGCTGCTATGGTTAAAAAAATTAGGCTTAGCCGCACTTAAAGAACTTTTAAATTGTTGATAATTTTACAACTACTGCATGCAGATTACCTGAAGTCATAAAAACCTTAAATGCAAGATAAGAATAATATAATTCAATCATTTTTAAAGCAAAATATGTACAATTTATCAACATATAAGAATAAAAAGAAACTGAGCTCACTGAGCCGAGTAACAGAGTGGGTATATAGATATTTATTTACATACTTTTTGCGCTGCTGGGTGCAACCGAAAAGCGAGGTGACAACTGCATGTTACAGCAGTCCTATATGTAAAATTTCAACGGTCTGATGCTGCTCGTTTTTCAGTTACGCGAAATTCTACTTACGTACGTACAGATGACACGGAAAAAAAAATCTCTTCTGAATCCATTTTAAATGAGTTTTATAATTCGCTTCGGGAAAAAGAGTCCTCTATTCTGTCCTTACGTACAGATCTGACGCAAAAACATCGTTAAATTGCATTCGATAGCAGTCAAAATGGATATTGTCGTTGAAATATGAAACCTGAAGTTTTTCGTGATTACAATACTTCCTTTAGAAAAGAAAAAAAAAAAAAAAGGGGGGGGGGGAAAGAAAAAAAAAAGTAAATAATTTATTTAATAAATCAAATAAGAAGTAGGTCCAGGTACTCACTCTTTCGCTATTTGTGGCATTTCTTGAATTTCGCGAGATCCTTCTTGACACTTTATTTGAATTCCCAGTGCAGAGTCTGAAACATCAAGCAATATTGAAATGAAAAAGTTTGCATATTATTTACTATATTAAAGTTAATTTTGAGTATAAGTTTACAAACATTATTAAACTTTCATATATATTCGGCAGCACTCTCCCGATTGTCTCAAACGAAAATATGCTTAAATGGGACATTCAGCCTCCATTGTTTGTGAAGATTGCTTTTTAATTCGTTGCTCGTGTGAAAAGTTATATTGATTTGAAAATGGGTGAAATATTTGAAGAAATACGCTATGTGATGCTTTTCTACTATAATATAAAGTAAAAACGCTGGATAAACATGCCGAAAAATTTGCGAAGTGTATAGTGAAAATGCTGTGAGTGAACGAAGGACCCAGGAATGGTTTGCTCGATTCCGTTCCGGAAATTTCGATCTCAAAGATGCACCTCGCTCTGGTCGGCCAGCCACTGAAAAAATCGATGAAATTTTGCAACTGGTGGAGCAAGACCGGCACGCAAGCTGTCAGTAAATAGTGGAGGCACTAATCATCAACCACATGACACTTGGAATCATTTGAAAAAGAGCAGGCTACAAAAAGAAGCTGAGATTGGAAAGGAATTGTCCATTATGAGTAACTGCAATCTGGTGAAACCATCAGTTCTCCCCTTTCTGTGCATAACTCGACTGTTTGAACGAAGCAATCCACAATAAGCGACCAGAATTGGCCAACAGAAAGGGAGTTGTGTTCCATCATGACAATGCGGGGCCACACACATCTTTGATAACTCAGAAGAAATTGATGGAACTTGGTTGGGAAATTTTGATGCATCCACCTTATAGCCCGGATCTTGCACCGTCTGTCTATTATTTGTTTCGTTCTCTGCAAAACTCTCTTGATGGTAAAAAATTGGTAGACCGAAGCGCCGCTGAAAACTTGGCCAAAATCACTTGGCCAAATGTTTCGACGATAAAGCATAGAAGTTCTACACCAATAGAATTATAAAGCTACCCGAAAAATGGCAAAAGGTCATAGATAATAATGGTCAGTGCGTACTTGATGAAAACTGATTTTCAATAAAGAAACTTTTTGCTCAGAAATGTCCCAAAAACCGAGGAAACTTTATATGGTCCAATAATGTTAGGTATTCGGGAAAGCTTAAATTTATTTCAGAGAAGTAGAAATAGTTGTGATTCTGACGACAAATTTTGGATGTTTTTTATCGTCACAATATTTATTACTTGATGAATAAACAGTAATTTTTTATCCATAATTCTCTCGAACATTAGGCTCAAGAAATCTCCAGTATATTTTTATAGGATTCTGGACAAGACGTGGACAAGCCAGGAAGGTTCTCATAAATAAATAAATATGTATTTATTCCGAAATATATGCACGTGACAGATTGATGAAAATGAATTGAGAAACGACAAGCTGCAAATTGTAATACTATACTCTGCAAAGAAATTAAGAGAATTTTCATATTTGACCTACTATCTCCAGAACTGCTGGACAGATTTAAAAAAATTTGGTGTGAACATGGGTAGAACAAACTAAATAAACATTCAACAGTTATAATAGATACACATGTTCAACACTCATGGGAGTCTGAAGGTCTGAAACAGCAGTTGCAGAAGACACAAAAGAAATGGGGTAATAGGGGGTATGGTTTCCTCTTACAGCCATACAGGCAGCGTGATGTCGTACTGGAAATAAGGCAGTTTATCAGTGCCTGTGGCAATTGGTCCCACTCATTCAGCAACGCTGTTTTCAGTTCCTGGATGGTTCTCGGAGGGAGGTTGTGAGTTGCAATTGCCCTCCCCAGAGCGTTCCAGACATGCTTTATAGGGTTGCGGTCTGAACACCTGGCTGGCCAATCCATCCGGCAAATATCCTCACTCTCGAGAAATTCGTCGAAAAAAAAAAGAGCTCTATGTGGCCTCGAGTTATCGTCTTGTAAAATGAACTCGAGTCCCACTGCACGCCGGAAAAGGCAAACATAGGGTTCCAAAACCTCATCTATATACCTCACAGCAGTCACAGAGCCTCTGTCAAAGACGTGGAGAGGTGTGCGGCCATCCAACATGATGCATGCCCCGATCATTACACCGCCACCAACATAATTGTGGATTTCTCGGACATTGGAGGGTAGGTAGCAGGTCCCTGGCTCTCTCCATATGAAAGTACAGCGAAAATCGATGTTTAGGCTAAAACGGGGGTCGTCGAGGATCAGAATGGTCGCCCATTATTGCTCCGTACTCCAATCACTATGCTGCATGCACCATGCTAATGGGATTCTTCTCTTCGTAGACGTGAGCGGGACGCAGACAGCCGGTCTTCTGGCAAACAACCCCCTCTCATTCAGTGTTTTGGAAACAGTCACCCTTGTTACACTGGTTCCTAAGGCTGCATATAGGTCCCGAGAGAGCTGAGAAGCTGTAGCTCCTCTGTTACGCCTCGCTAAAATGGACAAATAGCGATCTTCTCTGGCCGTCGTGGCTCTTAGACGACCTTGCCTAGCCTTTTACTCGATGGATCCAGTATCCTGGAACTGTTTCCATAGGTTACACACGACGCTGGGCGTTAAATTAAACTCTCTGCATATCTGGACTTGCGATTGGTCTGCCTCTAACCGCCCCACAATTTGCCATCTCATTCCATCATCTAAACGTTGGTGGTTACTCATTTTTACTGTTCCGATGTGAATTTAACCGATTTCTGCAAGATAACACCAAGAAATTCGCCGAGGTGTGCTAGCGAACGCAATTTGTCTTACCTTACACGCACTTATAAAGCCTGTTTTTCTATTGGTTCTTGCCTACACACGCGTACGCTTACGTATTTGGCGTACAAGATTTGTATTTTATCTACAAGCAGTGATTTTTCCTTCAGTTCAATTCTTTCCATGCAATTCGATAAAATACGCAAATTCTCTTAATTTATTTCACCAGTGTAAATAGTCCAGTCATTTGCTGGGTATGAAGGTAAGATTGTTTCATTTAATCATTATAAGTTCTAACGAGTTTAAATCAATTTCCTTAATTAATAATTACTCTAAGTTCTTATGCATATAACTTTAATTCCTTTAACATTCATTTGAAGAGCTAACCCTAGGATATACCTGATATGCAACCGACTGTTGCCTGGAAACATTCGAAGGTCCTGTAACGGAGAATAGGAATAGAAGTTGGGAATTCCTATCTGATAAATAAAGCAAGATCGGGGAAAATTTTAAATGACAGTGTTTCAAGAATGGTCCTATATTTAGTATGAAAAGCTTGCGTTTATCACATAATACGTAGACTCTGTAAAAAAAGAAAAGAAGGATAGTTCTATATCTCCCATTCTACTGGGCCGATTGATGAAATTAAACTTGCATTCTTTAAATCTTGAAACACGACTTGGGATATATATTAGAATTATATATATATAGAGAGAGAGAGAGAGAGCATTGCTCTAACATAGGTATTTTGACAGAAAACAAGACTTTTTCTCAAATCGCATACCGATTTTTTCCATATGTCGATTCTACAACTCAAATTATACCTTAATATTAAATTTCGTAAAATTTAGTGAAAAACATACAGAAATTCAAAAATTTACATAAGCGTACTTTTTTTAGTTTGCGCCAAGAGTAATTTACTTGGCGAACTTCTTAATTTATACTAATCTATTTTCCGTTCCCTTTCATTGGGCACGAACGGAAAAATAAGGTGCATCGTTCATTCATTCTTTCAAGTAATTTTAACAAAATGTGTAGGGTTGCCAAAAAGTGGCTCTTAAAAGCAGGGTTGAAACGTTTGGAGCGATATTGTTCATTTGGCGATATTTGGCAACAAAATTGGCGATATGCCATAGACGGAGCAAGAAAATTCTAGAACGCATTTTTTCTCGAGAATATTCTTGAAGGTAGGTTAAAACTATATATACCTTGCCTGTACACGAAGAAAGTAGTGTCTGTGTTCAGAGATTAGCTTGAGAGCGATCGACCGAGTCGGAAGCTGTACTTTAGTGCTTTGCCGTGAAGCTACCTTTACCGTGATAGCCTGAAGGCTCTGTTTACTGTTTGTTTCAGCGTATATTAAAATAATAAAAAAATCATTTAATTTTGTTTTTCCTGAAATATAAAATCATGTGGGTGTGTTTTGATTTTAATCAGGCTGTACGATTTTCAATATTGTTTGTTTATTTCTGAACGATTTATCAAAAAGCACTCCGACCAATTTCGCATGCTGCAATTTCTGAAGATGGTATCACAAAACATGAACTGGAAATATATATTCCAGTTATTCGGAAAAATCGCTTATCTGGAATCGGCAAGGTTCCGTTGTGGTCAGTTAAAAGTGATTCTATTGCGTTATGGCTAATTCTTGTCCAACTCGATTCAATGTTCCCATTCCCAGGAAGTAGTTTTTGGAGTTGCATTTCTTGGAGGCACAACTAAGTAAATGTTCCGCAATGGCTTCATGGTTTTTGCACTTTGTACAAGGTGAGAATGTTTTAGTACCACGGGAAAAATGTGAGGTTCCTTAAATGTTCGGAAGTACACCGAGCCAGAGCCGTTTGTTCCTTCCCGTCACCCTTGAAATCAATAGCACTACCAGGAACTGCACTGCGATACCATCAATGTTCAATTCCCAGGATTCAATGTTCCCATTCCCGGGAAGTAGTTTTTAGAAATTCATTTCTTGGAGGCACAACTAAGTAAATGTTCCACAGTGGCTTCATGGTTTTGCACTTTGTACAAGGTGAGAATGTTTCAGTACCACGGGAAAATCTGAGGTTCCTTAAATGTTCGGAAGTACACGGAGCCAGAGCCGTTTGCTCCTTCCCGTCACCCTTGAAATCAATAGCACTACCAGGACCTGTACTGCGATACCATCAATGTTCAATTCCCAGGATTCAATGTTTCCATTCCCAGGAAATAGTTTTTAGAAATTCATTTCTTGGAGGCACAACTAAGTAAATGTTCCGCAGTGGCTTCATGGTTTTGCACTTTGTACAAGGTGAGAATGTTTCAGTACCACGAGAAAATCTGAGGTTCCTTAAATGTTCGGAAGTACACCGAGCCAGAGCCGTTTGCTCCCTCCAGTCCCCCTTGAAATCAATAGCACTACCAGGACCTGCACTGCGATACCATCAATGTGTCGGTAGTTGCTGGCAAGAAATGTTAGTTACAAACTTTCTTCTCGAGTGCAGCTCAAGGTAGGTCAAAAGTTCAGCACAAACCTGAGGCATGAAAATACCCTCCTTTGCTAGTCTGTCACTCATGTCATTCAGTTATATCAACTACTCAATATGTACATTGTCGAAGAAACCAGTTAAATAAGAGCTTCGCAAAGAAGCGTGCACATCGCATACAGCCACAAGTCGCTTGTGACATTTTGCTGCTGACTGCCGTTCTTCCTAAAGAAATCATGAAGTCCATTTTTGACCGAGGGCATCACTCTCCACTGCACCACATATACCCTTGCCCACATTCTTCTGCTCTGGCCTTCACATTATGACTCACTAATACTTTCGTACTGGAACTAGGTGAGTCTTTTAAGTTAGAATATTAAATTCATACCACCGGAGTCAGGAACAAACATTGCCATGACACTCAACTATTTATTACATTGGAACAGCAGCTTGAATCGCAATCATTATCGAAAGTACTAAAAGTTTTCTTATTCACAGAAATGAAAATTTGGTCATTATGTACAGAAATACTTACGAAACATGATATCTAATGAACATGGAACTATCATGTGTTGAGCATCAATCCAGGATTCATCTGCTTTTTCCTTCAGTTTATCCACAAGCACCAGTGAATGTTCGTTAAATATAGGAACATAGGTCTCCATATTCCTCATCTGAACGGATGGCTGAATCAGTTTCCTCCTTATTCGCCACTTTTTACCGTTGCTGAAAAAATGCGAACAATATAAGCCATGGAGATATATGAAAAGTATCATTAGGCATTTCAGTCTATCGTTTCATATGTATCTCGTCGAACTGTTCAAGAATTAAATTGCTAAGCCTGATAGCCAGTTTTATGTGAACTGTGTTCTTTTAAAACAGTTTTTCTGTTCGCTTTCCAGAGATTCTTTTTATTACAGTATAACGTTGCGCGCCTCTAATTAGCACGCAACCTAGAGGTGACTGTGAAAGTTTGTATAAACCACAGAGTCTTATAAAGGGTTTAAGTCCCTTTTTATTCAACGTACTAAATTACAATTGCGTCCTCTTGACGCTTACAACTGTGCCAACTAGGCAGTCAAATAAAAATAAAAACCTGAAAAGAAAATAAAGACAAGATTCTAACTACGAGGCTCTCTAAAATAACTAACTCACCGCGTTTTACAAATACCGCAGCTAATTCAGCAGACTTGAAGCTCACTGGAACAATTGCAACTACTTCCCGCCAAGCACATAGGCCGCAACGCGGGGTTCTTTAATTCTCGATTTCTACCTCCGCGCTCGCGAAGTAAGAATAACTCTCTCACCGAACTCGTTTCCTTCTATTTAAACCATACTACTTCCGCTGATAACTTGAATGCTTGCGCGTTCTACTCAAATTTACATATTCTGGCATTGGCAGTTCCAGGGGAAAGTAAGGATTGACAGGAAAGATAGTTTAAACTTAAAATAAATGTTAGTTAAAATAAATATAAACCCTACATTTGCCGCTGCCAGAATTTGGAAAACTTGGAAGCAGGTCCTACAAACGACCTGTTGTAAGTTTATCTAATTCTGAACTAACTGGCGAAAGCCTCGTTTACACAAAAAAAAATCTTATGTAACAATTAAAATTCTGTTAGTCGTTACAAAGCTTTCTTCTTACAGCAACTTTTCCTGGACTTCATCAATCAATCTTGGTCTTTCCTTCCAGCATCTGGAAGGAATAAGTATCAGTATCTTTCTACATACATTATAATTTACACTTTCTTGACACAATAAATTTTTGTTTTTAACGTTTCGTTTTTCTTAGTTATTGCTTACTTCACATTCATTCAATTTTTCAAGCATTAATTTAACTTTACCCTGGCTCTCCACCATGTGTGGTGTCAAACGGGAATATTCGTGTTTTAGTCTTACAACACTTCCCCTGATTTGTTAGAATTCAACAACCAAATAGACACACCTTACTCGACATTCTACAACTCAATGAGCTACTTTAATATTCTTAAAAATTCAAATGTAGGTGGAGAACCCTACAAAACACATTCATTCTAACTTCCCCCTCATTCATCTTTAAACATGCAGGCTTTCGCTCTAAAGCATGACTTTACAGTTTAATACTTAAATTTTGACTTCATTGCTTTTAAGCATTCACTTTTAGCATCTACAATTTTATGCTTCTAGACTAAATTCTACTTTTACATAACATGCAAGTATTTACATACATTTACAAAAGTTTAATACATATGCTTTTTACAATTTACCATAAAATGAATAAGAGAAAATAAATTTTTACTTTACTCATTCTTCGCCAAACTGGCGGCACTGAAACTAAAATTCTTATTAGTACAAGAATACGAAGTTATTTTTATCTCCGGCCAAATTTTGGCTTTAACATAACAGAATTAGTCTTTCGACCAACAGAAAATGCTTGTTTTTAGCTTTTACACTTAAAGAAAATAATACTTTTGCCTTAGCTAAATAAAGTAAAACAAAACTAAGTCTCAACCGAGACATATTGACTTTCGTCAAAACATAGAACTTCGTACTTATGCATAACATTTCGGAACAAAAGAGAAAAATATTTATAGAAGGTTTTAACTTATCTTTGAGTTTTCGATGCTTGAAATTCCGTCATCCGTTTTTGGCAAAATTGATCCCAAGTTAGAGGTTTCATGGATGTCAATCTTCTCCTTATTGATCTCCGAGTGTCGTCCCCGTTGCTTTTTCTTTTGCGTCCTCTGCATGCTGGCCTCTTGACGGAGTAATCGTCTGGTTGTTGTCCTTTGCGTTTCTGCCTGGGACGGCTGGTCTTGACGTCCTCCGGTCTGGAGTCCTTCTTGAATTTCTTCTGTTCGTCGTATTTTTGTGCCTCCTGTTGGCGTTTCAGTTTCCGGAACGGCGGCCTTGCTGGCACCTGACTCTGTGGCCGTGTGCGCGTTCTCCTTGATGTGTAATTTCTCCTGCCATCTTTTGTAGGTGGTGTTTTCGTCTTTACCACGGTTTCTTTACCCGGTTCATCTGTATTTTTGTTTTTCTTAAACGCCGGATTTTGAAACTCATTTTTTCTTTTTGATACCGACGTCCGGGTTGTAGAAGTGCTAGGTCTCTCTTCAGTTCTCCGTTTCTTGGGTGGTGGAATAGTTGTTGCAGTCTCTGGCCCTTCTATTTCGTTTAGACTTGAGTCCTGCAAGAAACTTTTAAGGATTTCAAAATCATTTGGATTATAGTATTTTTTCACCTGGTCGGGACTTGCTTTACAGATTTCCCCTCTCTCGTTTTTAAGATATAAGACTACTCCTTTGATTTCCTGAATTACATAGGGGCCTTCAAACTTTGGAGCTAGCTTTGCCATAAAATTGTCTGGGGCACTTGATAAAGAAAATTTCCGTTTCAATACTTTATCCCCAACTTTAAAATCTGCTTCACGGCGTTTTTTATCATAATAAATTTTCTGCCTATTTCTTGCCGTATCCGAGGTTTTAAGCGCCTGATCAATTAGCTTTTGCACGTCCTTTTGTCTAAATTCCTGCTCTCTTTGTTGCACAAAGAATAATTTATCGAAAGGCGTAATTAACTTTCTGCCTAAAAATAATTCTGCTGGAGTTTTTCCCGTAGTATCATGATGTGCCGTTCTTAAAGCATAAGCTAATTCATTTATGTAGCCATCCCAGCGCTTGTGATGTGTGCTAACGTAACTGCGAATTATTTTTACAATGTTTTTATTAACTCTTTCTGCTATGTTAGCCTGTGGTCTATACGGAACCATTTTGATATGGAGTATATCAAGTCCCTTGCATATGTTTTCAAATATTTGACTAATGAATTGTTTTCCGTTATCGCTAATGACTTTTATCGGTGCACCGTATTTTAAAATGTATCTGTGTAAGAATGCATCTGCGACTGTTTTGGCTGACGCGCGTTTAAGTGGAACAATTTCTATCCATTTTGAAAAATGATCTACTATTACTAAAAGAAAACGATTTTTATTTAACTCGCTCTGGGGGAAGGGACCAAGGAGATCTATGCCTAAAATTTCATTCGGAAATGTAGCGCGAATGCTATTTAAGTACCCGGCCGGGCTGTAATTAATATCATTTATTAACTGACATTGATTGCAGGACCTGACATACGCCGTTACTATTTTGTATAATTGCGGGAAATATACCGCCTCGCGTACCCTTTTTAAAGTCTTTCTGACCCCGAGGTGGCCCGCTGTTTTTTTTTTTTTTTTTCGTGCAACTCCTTCAAAATGCTTAATCGAAGCGAGGCTGGGATGACTGGCTTATACTCAAGATTTTCGTTCGTTGTTTTCGTATAGAATAATAAATTATCTATTATTTCATAGTTTTTTGCTCTATTTCTTATCGCATCGATATCTGTATGCTCAAAGCCTTCGGGGTCTTTCAAATAAGCATAGATATTTCCAAATTCAGGATCAGCTTTCAGTTCAGTAATAACCGTATCTCTAAAATCTAAAATTTTTTAAGTCAACACAGCGCATTTAAGTTCATTACCTTCATCGTCCAGTTTTATACGAGAAAGTGCGTCAGCTACATTGTTTTCCTTACCCGGTTTATATTTTATTGTGATATTATATTCTTGGAGTTTTAAAGCCCAACTTATTAACCTGGGCGTTAGGTTTTTTCCCGAGTAAAGTCTACCAACAGCCGCATGATCCGAAAAGACTGTTACTGGCGATTTGCCGAAATAAACTCGAAATTTGTGTACAGCCATTAATACGGCTAATATTTCTCTTTCTGTAGCTGTATAATTCCTTTGTGTTTGATTCAATGTTTTACTAAAAAATGCCAGCAGATGGTTATTTTGCATAAGAACCGCGCCCACAGCATAGTCTGATGCATCTGCCGCAATTTCCAGGTTTTCGTCCCCCTCAGGGAATTTTAAAACAGGGGCATTAATAAGCGCTTCTTTTAATCTTTCAAAAGCTGTGTTAGCTTCAGCTGTCCACGTAAATTTACTCTTTTTTCTTTTGATTACTAAGAGTGGTTCAACAATATTAGCGAAATCTTTTATAAAAGATCGATAGTAAGAACATAGTCCAAGGAAAGACGAAAGTTTCTTGGCGGTGTTGGGCGGTGGGAAATTCTTAATAGCTTTTATTTTTGAATCTTGCGTTTCTATACCCTTTTTGCGAAATTTTATAACCGAGATATTTAAGTTCTTTAGTTGCGAACTTGCATTTTGAGGCGTTAATTGTAAGACCGGCCTCTTTTAATAATTTAAAAACTTGTTCGAGGTCATTAATGTGTTGTTCCAACGTACTACTCGTTATAATTATATCATCTAGATAAATTAAAGTTGATTTTCCTAGGACAGGCTTTACAACAATGTCCATAGCTCTCTGGAATGTTGATGGGGCCTAACACAACCCAAAAGGCATGCGTAAAAATGCATAAGTGCCCGATTTTGTTATAAACGCGGTTTTATGTATATCTTCGGGTCTCATAGCTATTTGATAGTAGCCAGACGTTAAGTCCAAAGTAGACATATATCTTGTCGATTTGATCTGTCTAATGATCTCGTCTATAACCGGCAAAGGGTAAACTGGGAATTTAGTTATGCTATTTAGTTTTCTATAATCGATAGCAAACCTCCAAGCCCTTTTATCCGAAGGAGGAAACTCGTTCTTTTTCCTACATGATACGACTGGACTCGCGTATTCACTATTTATGGGCGTTATTATTTTATTCTTTAACATCTCCTGAATATGTTCTTCGATGATTACGTCTTTTTGTTTGTCATAGCGGTAAGGTTTAGTCCTACAAGGTTTTTCGGCATTTAGTTGAATCTTGTGAGTCACGATCTGACAGTTTCCCGGTTTTTCTGAAAACAAATGAGAAAAATTACTCACCACTTGCTGTATTGCTTTACTTTCCTGGTCATTCAAATGGCTAAGGTCCAATTCAGGTGTCTCCACAGGTTCCACCACCCTCTGGTCCATCTCCAGCACCACGGAACTATCTTGAAAATTTAATTTGGCCCTCGCGGCCCTTAAAAAGTCCATACCTAAAATAAGAGAGTGTTCGAGGTGTTTCACCACAAAAATTAATACTTTGAGATTTTCCTCTTTTACCTGTATGTTTAATGATACTTTCCCGATGCAGTGATATGTTTTTCCTTGCGCCGCTATAATTTCCGTATTTCTGGTTTTA
Source organism: Stegodyphus dumicola (assembly GCF_044657685.1). Lineage (NCBI taxonomy): Eukaryota > Metazoa > Arthropoda > Arachnida > Araneae > Eresidae > Stegodyphus > Stegodyphus dumicola. The sequence goes on from NC_140776.1 coordinate 173,112,407, forward strand.
AAGAGTCGTATCCTATAAAAATTCTTTTTGAAGAACTTTTCACTCATGAAATTTCCTTCTGCTCCTGTATCGATGAGGGCTTCTACTGGTACATCGCCAACCAGGACTTGTATAATTGGTAGCTGTGAGTTTTTTACGATGACTGTATTCAGATGTCTATTTGAGGGTTTTTCTAAAACTTCCGGGGTCTGGACCCTCCCTTTCACAGGCCCCTCTAGTCGTTTAAAGCTTTCCTTTCAATCTGTGTCTTCTGGGTACGCTGATGCTTATTTTCAAATTTTCTTTTTGGGCCTTGCCCTTTAAGTTTCGATGCGTTAGCTTGATAGTTCTTTCCCCCATATGAGCGATTTCCATTTCTTGTTTCCTCCTTCCTTCTGGTACTTTGAGAATATGTTTCCCCTCTCGCTCTTTCCGCGATTCTGCGATTTTGAAACTTCACCGCCAATTCGAAAAGTTCCTGCAATGTGGTTGGGTTTCTAATTTCAAAGTAGTCTTGGACAGCGGGTAACAATCTTGGTAATATTATTTCAATTATCTCCGCATCGGGTTTTTTCCCATACAACATATCCGTTAGCTTGATTTTTCGTAAAATAAAGTCCGTCAATTGTGCTGTATCCCGTTGATAGAAACTATATAGCTCGGCTTCCAGCCGTGCGCGATCTTTCACTATGGGGAAGGCCTTTACTAACGATTTTTTGAAATTTTCAAATGTATACGTCGGGCTTCCAAATTCACCTAGAAAAAATTTGCCTATATTTTTCCACCATAGCGCGGCCTGTCCTCTTAGTGCTGATGTGGCAATAGCAACTTTTTGTCTTTCAGGCACAGGATAGAGCTGAAAGTGGTTTTCTATACCTTCTAAAAATACGGACACCGAATTTTTTCCGTCGAAATAGACGTTTGGCTTGATTGATGCTCTCAAAGTCTGGACCAGGTATCCAAATCCTTCTAACTGAGTTGTCATTTCTTGGTGTTGTCCAGCGGCTTCCATCCAATTTTCGGCCATTTCAGTTCGATAAGTGTTCGGGCGCCAATATAACGTTGCGCGCCTCTAATTAGCACGCAACCTAGAGGTGACTGTGAAAGTTTGTATAAACCACAGAGTCTTATAAAGGGTTTAAGTCCCTTTTTATTCAACGTACTAAATTACAATTGCGTCCTCTTGACGCTTACAACTGTGCCAACTAGGCAGTCAAATAAAAATAAAAACCTGAAAAGAAAATAAAGACAAGATTCTAACTACGAGGCTCTCTAAAATAACTAACTCACCGCGTTTTACAAATACCGCAGCTAATTCAGCAGACTTGAAGCTCACTGGAACAATTGCAACTACTTCCCGCCAAGCACATAGGCCGCAACGCGGGGTTCTTTAATTCTCGATTTCTACCTCCGCGCTCGAGAAGTAAGAATAACTCTCTCACCGAACTCGTTTCCTTCTATTTAAACCATACTACTTCCGCTGATAATTTGAATGCTTGCGCGTTCTACTCAAATTTACATATTCTGGCATTGGCAGTTCCAGGGGAAAGTAAGGATTGACAGGAAAGATAGTTTAAACTTAAAATAAATGTTAGTTAAAATAAATATAAACCCTACAACAGCATTCGCTGAAACAGCTTGAAAAAATGCACTTATTTCTAAATTCTGAGAGTTATTGAATATGGTTTCTTCACACATTGCGTCTGCAAAGTTTACGGATTCAGTTCTTTCAAAATCGAAACTTAAAGAAACAACTCTCTCATGTTTTAGCCTTGAATGTAAAATACTGTTGCTGTGACTAGACTCGCTTGTCTAATATCAGAGCAAGCCTACGGATTTCATCGCGGCAAGGAGGCAAGATGGCGCCTGTCTTTGACAAGTACTTTGGATACCATGCAGGTGACAGTACGACTTTGCTCAGTTCCGCCCCCAAGTTTGAAGAAGAGCATCCAGAGGGGGGGGGGACGTATCCGAGTATCACAACTCGAGAGGTTGTGGTAGGTCAAGAGGCCTACCACGCCTCTTGACCTACCACAACCTCTCGAGAGGACTTTTAGCTTTCCGCATATTTAGAATCCTCGCATATCTCACAGACATTATACGTTTACAAACATCCATGCCTTATTCGAGCCCGGCCCCTTCGGTATGGCAGTCAGTGTCGCTAACCTCTGTTTTTGTTCTGTAGCATATGCAATACTTGCAACTCTATCTTCAGCTCTTAGCTATGAAACAGCTTGGGCTTGATTTCTTCCAAGAACTTATCTTTTAGAATGCTGTTTAAGTCTCTCATTACGACTTTCTGAAACTCTTCAATGCTGTTTAGGTGAGTGTTCTCTTTAGAAAAGAGAAGTTTGTTTCTAGATCCAAATCTGGTGAATTAAATGGGTGGTAAAGAAATGTCACACTATTCTCTACTAAAAATTGCTTGACGGGATTTTGATTGTTTGACAGCACATTGTCTTGTAGTAAAAATCAGTTATTCCACAGAGCTTTCCCAGGTCATGCGCATTTTTTTAGAAATACATACATTACATCTTCTATAAAAAATCTAATGTGTACATCAAAGGACTTCCTTGCACGGAATATTAAATTATACGCATTTTTTTCTTGCATTTCGTTTAAACTTATTGGATTGAATTAAATCTACTTCGCCGACAGCCCATAAACCACAATAGAATAAATGCATTCTTTAAAATTCACTCTATTTGTTTACCATAGCGCCACTCTGGCGCTAGGTTCACTTAACAGCGTTAAATTTCGTCCATATTATAACTCAGAATGCATGTAAATTTATATCATTTGAAAAACTGTCTAATCGTTGCCACATGTTCTATTCAAATACTAAAATAAATCTGAAACGATGTATAAAAGAAATTAAGCAAACAAAACAAAAAAGAAACAGTTTTTCACGGACGATTCAGTATTTCTCATTCAATTAAATCAGTTCTCACTTCCCGAAAGGCAGAAATACACAAAAACTCAAACTATCTATATTAAAAATTACCAAGTAAATCTGAAACACTTATTTCCTAGAATAAATTCCAGAATGGATTAAGCATGATTTAATTCGCAATAATAAAAGAAGGCGTTATCTTTGTTGTTGCGAAGCTTAGTTTCTCTAGAATGGCCTGAAATCCGCTATTTTGCCAAGTTTGAAATGTAAACAAACATGTGTGCCATCGCACAATGCATTAGGCTTAGCCGCACTTAAACAAACATTAAATTGTTGATAACTCCACAAATATTGCATGAAGATTTACTAAAGCCGTAAAACCTTAACCCGAAGATAAGAACAACATAATTCAATCATTTTTAAAGCAAAAAATGCACAATTTACAAACATATAAGAATAAAGAAACTGAGCTCACTGAGCCGAGTAACAGAGTGGGTATATATATACATATATTTATATACTTTTGGTGCGGCCAATTGCAACCAAAATTGGAGGTGCACATCTGCATGTTATAGCAGTCCTATATACAAAATTTCAACATTCTGAGGCTACTCGTTTTCGAGTTATACGAGATACGTACGTACGCACAGATGCCACAAAAAAATTCTCTTTAGAATTCATTTTAAATCAGTTTTATAATTTTTTGGAGGAAAAAGAGTCCTTTATTCTTTCCTTACTTGCAGATGTCACGCAAAAATATCATTAAATTGCATTGGATAGCGGTCAAAATCGATATTTTCGTTGAAATGTGATACCAGAAAAATTTCGCGATTACAATACTTCCTTTTTACTTCGTACAAGGAAGTAAAAATGGAATTCACCGATTGCCTGTCACAAGTCCTTTTCAATACTAACAACAATAAAAAGAAATCAGCATAACCTTTACTCGAAATTTCTGAAACCGAATGAAGCTTCTTCAGGTCTAGGAGACGATTACCATTTTGTCTCAGGATCATAAATAAGGTGCCAAATTTCGACAGACGCTACGATTTGTTTAAAAAAATCAGGATTAATTTCTGCTTTATGCCTAGACCTTATTGCTAGTCTTTGCTCAACTTTTGAATCCACGAAAGCAGATGTTCACAGCATCAAAGGAAACAATTAAATTCTTAAAAAATTCTATCCGTAACTAAACTATATTTTGGGGAAAATAATTTGATATATGGGAGTATTAAATACAATCAATTATCGTAATGCCAGTTGACTGGAATTTGATAAAAATAATTAGCCTTAGAACTTTGTAGACGCAATGTGTGTTTCATAATGTGTGAAACACCAAAATATTTAAGAGTTCTTTTCAAATACTGCGATTTTAATCAAATTCACTGAAAATTACAACAAAAAATATAGGTATCATAAAATGACGTTTAAAATTTAAATGATAAAATTGAGAATAATTGTAAATTTCAAATCAAATTTGTCAAAAAAAAATTAAAGCGAACTGAAAGTAATCATTTTTATACTGTTACGGAATTTGTATGTAAGTAAATAATATCAGTGAAATTATACGGAAAATTGTAGTGTCTTTTGTGTAATGTAGCATGAAATGCTTGAAAGAGTCGAAGCTCTGCTGGAAAAATCAGATTACATAGGAAAGTCTATTTAAAATCCAGTAAATGTATATGGTATTTCTCCCACCTTCATAGCATGCCTTCGTGGTGTAGTGATCAGCACGCTCGACGCATATTCAAGAGGTCCGTGTTTCGAGTCCCGGCGAGGGCATTGCTCATCTTTCCATCTCCTGCTTCGAAATAACCTAATGTCTGTAGGGTGGCCCGAATTAAAAGATGGTGGATGATGCTCTCCACCGCCAGAATTTGGCGATTAGATCCCCTAAAATCCCAGTCACCTTTTAAAAAGGGGGGAGTCTGAAGGGTATTTCTCCCACGTTCTTAGCATGCTTTCGCGGTGTAGTGGTCAGCACTCTCGACGCGTATTCAAGAGGTCCGTGGTTCGGTTACAGCCGAAAACATCGCGGACGAAAACGTCGCGGAGAAAACAACGCAAGGCGAAAACGTTGTGCTAAAAACATCGTGGGAGAAAACATCGCAGTTCTAAAACATCGTGGTACAAAACATCGTCGTCGAAAATAAAGCGGTTCAAAAAATTCGCAGTTTAAAAACATCGCCGTCGAAAATATCGTGGTAAAAAATAAAGTAGCTACAAATCATCGCATGACGATAACATCGCAGACATGCTTTTTTCAGGCTTTAATAACTGTAAATGGATATTCCCATAATGATTTGTGAGCGCAAGTGATGTAAGGAAGGATAATTTTTACTTTCACATTTTTTTATTAACCAATAAATATTTGCTGAAAAAATAAGAAGGAAACTTAAGCATAGAAAATTAAATGCAACTTAATAGATTATACTTTTTATGAAAAATTACCTGTAAAATCTTTATAAAAAATTATTTATTAATGGTCTTTGTTAGTTAACTATGTCGATTTAAAATTCTATTAAGCGCTATAAGTTGCATTAATTTTCTATGCTTAAGTTTTCTTCTTATTTTCTCAGCAAAAATTTAATATTTAATAAAAAATATGAAAGTAAAAATTATCCTTCTTTACATCTTGCGCTCACAAATCATTATGGGAATATCCATTTACAGTTATTAAAGCCTGAAAAAAGCAAGTCTGCGATGTTATCGTCAGGCGATGATTTGTAGATACTTTATTTTTTACCACGATATTTTCGACGACGATGTTTTTTAAACTGCGAAGTTTTTGAACCGCTTTATTTTCGACGACGATGTTTTGTACCACGATGTTTTAGAACTGCGATGTTTTCTCTTTGCGATGTGTTCTCCCACGATGTTTTGTAGCACGACGTTTTCGCCTTGCGTTGTTTTCTCCGCGACGTTTTCGTCCGCGATGTTATCGGCGGACACCCCGTGTTTCGAATCTCGGAAAGGGCTTTGCTCGTATTTTATCTCTCCTGCTTCGAAATAATCTAATGACTCTACAAATGGCCGTCTCTCTAAATTGCTGAGATATCGTCAAGGTGGCTATGGTTTTTAACAGCTAATTTTTGTCATCAAATTTGGTGAGAAATCGCCGGAGGTTGCTAGACTTGACGACATTTAGCTACCATTTAGCGTCAGTCACTGTCTAACTATAACTGGTACTGTAACTGATCTCCTTGTGTAACTCGACCCTTATGTGTAACTTTAATCTTATATGCCTTCCAGTAATTTCGAGAAATCGAAAGTACTAGAAATTTCTTGGCGCCCGGGGAAAACTATATAAAATCCACAAGAGAGAGCTTCAGTTCTTAGTTCCTCAGATCAGAATCGACTACGGAGTATTGGGATATTCCCGTGTGAGCTTCGCTCTTTAGGTAAGCTTTGTTTTGAGGTGCGTTTAACGTTATTAGTTGTTTGAAGTTCTAACTACTGAATGTTGTCTATGATACTGAGAAGAGCTGTACGAGTATTTTCGTGGACATTTCCCGAACTTTAAAATGTTTCTTCTCGTAAAATAAATTTGATCAAACTATCATCGGTTTTGTGTGCATTCAATCTGCTATGAGCCCGTACGCACGCAACAATATGTAGCATTTCAATACAACCATTTCTAGTTCCTTGAGCTTCTGTTAATGTCCTAGTAGAATTCGTATATAGGAATCAAGGAATTTAATTTTTATTCACATATGATCAAAAATATTGTATTGACATTAGGCATTTTTGGAAGCAAAAGAAGTGAAAAATGAGGAACGCCTTCGCCGGGAATCGAACCACGGACCTCTGGAGTACGCGCCCAGAGTGCTGACCCCTACACTACGAAGACATGCTAAGCAAAAAGGCGGGAGAAATACCTTATATACTCCCCCTTCTAAGGAGCGGATAGGGTTTTACGGGACCCACTCGCCAAATCCTGGACGAGGAGAATCATTATTCACCACCCTTTTGTTCGGGCGCCACTGTAGAGACATTAGGTACTTTCTGGAAGCAGGAGAAGTGAAAAATGAGCAACGCCTTCGCCGGGAATCGAAGCACGGACCTCTGGAATACGCGCCCAGCATGCTGACCACTACACTACGAAGACATGCTAAGAAGGCGAGAGAAATACCTTATACAAGAATTACATACATTATTTTTTACTTTTTAGTGTGCATGTCGTAAAATGTTTTGATGTATTTTAGTTTATACGTTTTATCCAAGGGAATAAGAAAGAAAATTTCGGCGTCTGGATCTAAGAAAATTGTTCTTTGTAATCTGGTGAAAAATTACATTTAAATTTCTGTTTGATTTAGAAATTTTATTTCGTCTGTAAATTCAGGAGATAACTAATAATGAACGATTGAATATTTTGAATTATTCCTTCATTATTAAAAATTACACACTAGTTATAATTCGGAAATTCTTTGAAAAAGTACTGCGGTAAAACATTCGTTACACAAGAAATTTCTAAAGTTCTCCATTTGAATGAAAATTATTTTTCGATTATACAAGTATCGAAATTCTGCGATAATTAATTTGTTTGTTAAGATAGGATATGTGACAAATATTCAATTTATTCAATTCAACACTAAAAAAAAAAAGTTAGAAAACCTTTTTTTTTATAACCATGTATTCTCATCACAAATACTTACGTATGGAAAAAATTTGAGTCTTCACTTACATAAAAGGAGTTCTCTAATGCTGTCTCACAAAAAATAAACAAATAAACAAAAATTGAAATCATAGTTTGAGTGATGAGAAGGTTAGATAACCTCCTAAAAAGCATGAAGTCCTCATAGTACATAATATATTGCTACAGTCAGTATTAATAGCTAAATATTAAAATGCAATACAACCTGGTAAGTAAGCCAGTTCTCAAGAGTTTTCGAATAACAATGTAATCCTTAGATTTGTCATCAGCAGTTCGGCTGTTAATGACCTCCTACAGGAAGAAAAAAAAAAAAAAAAAAAAAAAAAATGTTAGGCTTATTTCACACACTGAAATTCTAAGATGATTTATGCACATAATTTGAAATGTTTAAGATAGTAACTGGTGTAATAAATGGCATACGAAAAGTGTACATTAGATATGGGCAGCTTCTTTTTTGTTGCTATCGATTTTGTGATTAAAAAATTAGTACCAAGCTATTGCTCAGATTTCAGAAAATTAGCACATCCAAGATCCCTGAGCTAATTAAATAACAGGAACATATTATATTAATTGATAAAGGCAAAGCGTACGATGATGCATACTTTCGTGGAGGACTTCTTATAAAGAAGACTGGCTCGTATTCAGATTACAAATGGGGGGAGGAGATGCTAAAACGCCTATGCAGTCCACGCGTTCAACAGGATTCGAACTTACGTGGAAGTATCAGTTTTTAACAGTCTTACCCTCTTGGCCATTAGAAAGACAATAAATCTAAATGAAAAAAGTAGAAATGAAATAGTTTAGGTTATGTTATTTTGATTATTTCTAAGCACACGAGCGTTATCTGCCTATGGAGTAAGATGTTCTGTAAAGCTCTCTGAGGAAAATTAATTCATCTTCGCGTTAAAGCGTGGAGGAAACCAGGATACTTCACCTTTAGCAGCGTTCAACAGGATTCGAACTTACGTAGAAGTATCAGTTTTTAACAGTCTTACCCCCTTGGCCATTAGAAGGACAATAAATCTAAATGAAAAAAAGTAGAAATGAAATAGTTTAGGTTATGTTATTTTGATTATTTCTAAGCACACGAGCGTTATCTGCCTAAACAGTTGTTGTAATGCCTAAACAGTTGTCTGAGGAGTAAGATGTTCTGTAAAGCTCTCTGAGGAAAATTAATTCATCTTCGCGTTAAGCGTGGAGGAAACCAGGATACTTCACCTTTAGCAAAACTATTTGTCAGGATTTGGACTTAGGTGAAATCACCAACGTTTAGCGCTCATACCATTGGACCAATAGTAGGCACTACAGATGAAGTATAAGACATTACTAAATCATATGAATAGTGAAACTTAGCCTTTAGTGTATTATGCGGCAATTTTCTCAAAAGAAAGTTAAATATTAACATGATAATGTCACATAGACCTACCTCCTAGTGGTGCACCCCGGGCAAAGTCCTTTGACGGCAGAGGGGTCTACTATTTCTGGACTTCGACTTCTGCCTCTAACTGCCATAAGGACTTAGTATGTAGAAATTCCACAAATAGTTGGTTGAAGACTATTCATAACAATATCCCTGACTGGCCTTGTACTACAGCTGTGACGATATTGCGACTAAAATTAAGCAATTAGAAGAGCCGCATTCGGCCTGCAGGCCGACTTAAGCCTACTTTAAATATACTCCAAACAGCGTAGGCGGTTGCTTCTTCGGTTTCGCCTTAGGCTAGATTAAGACCTTTCTTGTTGAACTCTTCAATCATTTTATTTGAAAAGCCAAACATTTCCTTAAGTTCAAATTTTTCTCTGAGCTTTTAGAGACCTTGCAAAATTTTAGGCATCCCAAATAATTTGTTATGGAATTTCCCTTCGTATAAAAATGCATTGAAGCTTTATATGCTTATGCATTCAAACACTATGAGGTAGTCCGCTAAAGATTGAGTGGAAAAATCGCTCAACACTGGTAGTTCCAACATGGGTTCGAATCCATGCGAACGGGCTGGCTGCGTGGAAGTTTCGTGGTTCGTGATCATACTACACCATTTTAGATAAAAAGGAAGGAATATTTTAAATGCGCATCATTACCACAATGAGTGTCCTTTATGGGAAGGAAGATGCCCTCTAGACACATCTGCAATTGCACAGCGATATTTGGCATCTTAAAATCGCAAATCCGTTCTTTCAGCCGTAGCGCAGATTCTTTACTCTGACGAACTATATTCTTTCTAAATGCTCTTGCAGATCTTCCAGGTATCGCTCATGCAAAGAAATGGAAACAGACAGCTGAAGAAGATATCACACTTCAGACGAAGATTTTCTTCAAATATGATCCGCAGCAGTGTAAATATGATGCTCTCGTGGAATGTACATGTATGTATATACAAGCAGGACCAAATATCCTACAGTACCAGGCGATGTTGGTTCTGGTGCTTTGTGTCGAAATGCAAATAACGAAAGGTGATCCAGGGTTGTTCTATTAAACACTTCTGCACTACCTTTTTGACTGTGGATGCAAAACAGTTGTCTGAGGCTTTTCCATTCCGACCATTTACGCACCCTTTAAATAAAGAAGGGACGAAATCGTTTTGTGTCGAAAGAACAAGGAAAGGCATCCTAAATCAGAAGAGGTCTACTAACCATCGGGCAGTAAAATGGTTGAAAAGTGGTAGTCCTGACCCCGCGAACGGGCTGGCTGCATAAGCGTTTTCATGGTTTTCCCCATGTGTAACGTGTATACGAGGCAGTTTCCCTTAGAAAGGTGTCTCTTCTCTTATGCAGATAGCCCTAGTGTGCTTTGCCATAATAAACTAAACCAAACACTTTGAGGTTTACAGCACGAGATGTAATTGTGCTCATACATCTGGCAAGTAAAATACCGTGCAAGCCTCCAGATGGAATCGTAATTTTTACGCGTGCTCTGAAGTACGTTGAATGTTTCAAGTGGGATATTCTATTTTTCTCACATCTAGAGCCTTCTAACAAGAAAAAAATGGGTAATTTCTCACTTCTCCATTTTTAAACTGAGGTTATTAGCTAAACGCTAGCGGGAAGAGTACCTTGATGTTTTAGACATATAATCAAGCATTTTGCTTAAATCACCTAGAACAGGAATGTGAAACTCGCGAATCATGATTCATTTTTCTGCTGCCCTTATCCCGAGAAAATAACAAAAAATATATGATTGTAATACATTGACAAAAACGGAAATTCATTACCATGTCGAAGCGAATATACAACTTCGTGTACCCTCTCAGCGTTACGGCCGGAAAATTCCGTATAGAAGGCTGTCTTCTATATTCATTATGCATTCAAATTTCTTCTAGTTTTTAATGTATCTGATTTCGGTTTGGATGTATATTGGAAAAAAAAGAATCAAGGTACAAAATGAGAGAGTAATTTTTTTTTTAAAATAAAATCAAGAAAATACGACTTATTCATGACATTTTGAGGAACTTTGCAATTTCAGGGCTAATCCCGTAACGCTCGGAGGGCTAAAGAACTCTTGACACGGTTTCTCTATAAAAAATATTTTCTCGATCCAGTTGAGAATATGCCAGCCAAATTATATATGGGGGGATCAAGGAATTTGACAAAGCACACGTAGGCTATCATCTACCTAAGAGCAAGGGAACCTTCGTGGAAGACTTGAGGAAAATTAAAGCATGTTCATCTGATACATAAGAAAAACCACGGAAAACAGCCATTACAGCTAATTTTTTCGCCTGGGGTCGAGGATGATTCCAACTACCAGTATTCAGAGGTCTTAACCAAGCCTGCCACTGACGGAGCCATTTGCAAATGGAATTAACAGAAATTCATTCGAATATATATCTAATGCAAAAATTCAGCGAAGCTGATATCCTTGAATTTTACAAATACTTACCTGTGTGGTTCACAGGAAACCGCAAATTTACATCTTGGTTTCCATGTTCTGTAATATGTATAAGGGTAAAAAAAAAACTTTTCTGCGTAATGAAGCGTAACAAATCCCTAACGAGATAAAGTTAACGGGTATTCATCTAACTTCTGAAAACCGCTAGGATGATCAAGATACTATCTTCATACATTTCAAAGCTAGTTGCAGGGAACATGATGCCCGTCGTCAGGAAAGAAATGGTAGATAATCATCTACCACTAAAGTTTCCTTTTACATTCCTCTTATTTTTCAAAGAACTACAATAGTAGCTAAACTTTTAGCGATTTGCTCCTTTTTAAATGCATCATTAAGCATGAAAATAACCTTTTTTTAACCTTGCGACCCAAAAATTTGTAAAATGTTGACAACTTGATTTACTGAGTTTGACATGTCTGCCAAATTCCAGTCGAAAAATATTGAGTTTCACTCTGTAATGCGCAGTGATTAGTAACCAAAATCTGTAAATTTATTTGCGCGGTCTTCATGAATGTTACAATTTAAGATATGAATGATTATGTGCTTAACTTATGCATAGCAAATATTTCATGCAATTGTTCACTGTACCATATAAAATGTGACATTTTGTATTGAATGAAGCCTTTTCCTATTCACAATGCTGAAATTTTCGTAAAATTCTATACTTTATTTTGAAAAGCTTAGTAACTGTAAATTATAAAAGCTATAGGATTCTTCTAAACAATTCTTACCTTGATATATTCTGCTTTATAAATGGCAACATACGGAATACATCCAACCCAAAATTGGAATACTCCTTCTCGCTGGAACATGCATGCGTTAGCAATAATTAATCTTAACACATCTATAAAAGAAGAAAGAAAAAAAATGGTTTGATTAAATCATCTGTGTTTTGCTCTTTATGTGAATTGTTCATTCTTTTATCTTATAGTTCCATAATTTAAAACGACAGCGTTTTATCAGTCCGGTTGTAGATCGTTTGTTGATAAGTATTTTATTTTCCAAAAATTATGACTACACCATTTGTTTAATCGGCCGTCTCAGTGAAGTCTAACTAGCGCCACCAGTTTCGGATTGCTAAACTAAACATCAGATCGAAAAGAAAGATCCAGTAGTAAAAATGAAAATCATTTTGATGACTGCTTTCTTCGCCAGATGGCACTATACGGGCTTTACTCTTTACTCCGCCCCACGGAGTATACTCCGTGCTCTGCCGTCCGCCCATTTGTTTTGCTATAATGTGGTTGTTGCTTACCACTTTAGCTAAATTTTCTGTATGAAAAGATCGCCGTTGTTGATGTCTTCTGCCGCAGTGTTATTATCTTTGCTGCGTTTGGCTATCTCGTTTTTACTGGATTGTTAATTTCACGTAGTTTTCTCTAAGTTCACACTTTGGATGCAGGTTAGTGACCCTTGTAGAATCCAATCTACCCATCTGCGAAGGGGACACCTTCGACTGCGGGAAGCGTAGATTCCCCCATCAGAGATGCATCCCGAATTGTTCCCGGTGATAATATAATATAGGTAAACTTCCAAAAAACTTAAGAGATCTCCTCAAAAACGGAATTATTACAGGGAAAAATGGAATCTCACATGGGATCCAGACCTAAAGAAAGAAATTAACAAACATAATACATAAAAAAAATTTAAATATAGATCTGAAAATGGGGAAGTAACAGTTTAGATGTAAATGACGACTCGTTTTAGGCATATATCAAAACAAAACCAGAAGAACTTATTCTTCTATTAGAGCAATTGCTATGGAAAGTAAAATAGCACAGCACTCTCCATCGAGGACAAAGCTACAGCTTTTGCAAATCATTTACAAAACCATTTCACGCTAAATATTGCTCCACGAGAGTAAATATTGCTTCACCTGTAAAGTTTGCTACTTTGTTAGAGCCTGTTTTAACGCTGGAAGCTTTCTCAGTTTGTAACACCATCTGAAATCGCCAATATTATCAAACATCTTAAAATAAAAAACGCTCCTTGAAACGACGGCATTACAAATTCTGCGATTAGAAAATTTGCACAGTAAGGCTATCAGTAAGTTTACTAGTAGCATAAACTGCTTATTTATGTATTTCTTGTTTTCCGGATTGTTGGAAAATGCGAGAAAATTCATCTTTTTCCTAAATATGATAAAAGATAGGATCAAACCTGAACAGTATCGGCCTATTAGTCTTTTATCTGGACTGAGTAAAATTTATGAACGCATTATTCTACATCCAATGCAGCCTTATATATACTTATTATCACAAGAACTTTAGAAAAAGGATCGAAGGATGCTTTAGAAAGCATCCTTCGACAACTAAGCAATTTGTAAGACTCATTGAATTTGCAGTTGCTGACGCTGAAGATTCAGTTCTTCTACCTGTCTTATATTTATTCTCTATGGTGGATTTTCCACAAACTGGCCTCGATCATAATTACTCGTATTATTTAGGATGGTTTCCTAAATAATTTTATTTAGGATTATTTAGGATTAATGGTGGTGACACAGCTTTGGCTGTCAAATCGACAATGCTAGGCATGCCGTTAAAAAGCTTCAAGATTAAATTCCCATATAGAAAGAGTATCTGAGAAAGGTGATGCAAAAAATGACGCATATCAATAAACACCCAAAAGTCCCATTTACTTGTTATCAGGAAAAGTTATGTTACTACAACCCTGTTAACGGAGTTGTGTCAATACAGCCTTGTTATCAGAAGTAATTACGTCAATACTCCCCTCAGAGTGAAATTAAAATTATTTAATGAAACTGTACCACAAATACAGAGAGCAAAATATTTAGCAGTTGTAGAGCTATGAGGTATTTTTGATGCTGGAAGACTTGAAAAATGAGCAATGCCCTCGCCGGAACTCGAACCACAGATCTCTCGAATACGCGCCGAGTATGCTGAATACTACACCACGAAGGCATGCTAAGAAGGTGGGGCAAATATCTTATATACTCCCTCCTTTTAAAGGACGACTGGGGATTATTGGACCCAATCGCCAAATCCTGGAGGTAGAGATTCATCATCCCCCACTTTTTTAATTCGGGCCCCACTAGGGTATTAGTTTTTTATGCTGAATGACTTGAAAAATGAGCAATATCCTCCCCGGAACTCGAACCACGGACCTCTCGAATACGCGCCGAGTGTGCTAACCACTACTCCACGAAGGCAGGCTAAGAAGTCGGGAGAAATATACTCGCCCTTTTAAAGGGCGGCTGAGAATTAGGGGACCCTATCGACAAATCCTGGTGGTGGAGAATCATCGTCCATCACTTTTTTAGTTCGGGCGCCACTGTAGAGACATTAGGACTTTTTGGAAGCAATGCTTTCTTCGGGACTCGAACCACGGACCTCTCGAATTCGCGTCGAGAATGCGGGAAAGTAATTAACAGTGTTCTTACTGGAAAATATTCACATATTAAGCTTAGAAAGAAAAGTTTTATCTGCACTTAGTAAATATTGTTACAATTTTAAAATTTTTTTTTAATTTAGCAGCCCCAGATGTTAATTTTATTTTAGTTAAAAATTTTAGTACTATGTAAAGAATATTTTTCCTTTTTTCTTCCTGTTAATGTGACATGATGGATCGGAAAGCCAATTAGGAATGGTCTTAAATTCCTTGCCATACTTCAAATGCAGTTTTTCGAAAATTTCATTATGGGGGCATTTTTTTATTGCAATGAAACCTTGGTTCACAAATGAAATTCAATCCTAAAGACTCTTCGTCTTTTTTTTTAGCCCAGAGGGGCTATTAGTCACGAAATGGCACTTTGTGTTGAGTTACTAAAAGCATTGTTTAACTTTTCAAATTGTTGTCACCAAATATTATCGCCCTATACTATGTTTCAAGAAATTAAATAATGAACAATCTGCATGAATGTATGTATGTATGTTTATCGCATTGTAAAAATACAACGGTACCTACACCCATCAAATTTTTAATAACATAGACCTCCACAGGAGTATCGGCTCCTGGACGCCCGCATTTTCAATTTCGAATTTGTTTTCTTGTGTATTTCGTATTTTGTAAAAGTTCAATTAATTTTTGGTTAAAAAGCTCAACGATTGCAAAGCTAGCGGTGGCAATACTTGTATTGAATAAAACACTTTCATCTCCAGCGCGCAAAGCTGTCTATCGGAAATTCTAAAGCTATGCTGTTTATAAATATTTTTAGCCAGAAGAAGCGTTAGCCTAAATGCTCTTGAAACGTGTATATGTGTGTAAATCAAGAAAATGTCTCTTTGGGCGTAATACAAAATCTTTCACTTTTTTAAATTTATTTAATTTAATTTAATTTAATTTAATTTTTTTTTTTTTTTTTTTTTTTTTTTTTTTAAGGTAAAAATTTCTGGACCATAGTTGATTGCTTAAATACTTAGAATTTACCACAAAAATACTTTGATGACTTAAATACCTCAAGTCACATGGCTCCAATTGTTCAGATTGAAGAAAACAATCAAGTATATTATCTACCGCATCATGCTGTTGTTAAACAGAGTTTAACTCTACCACTGAACTTCGTGTAGTATTTGACGAATCATGTACACCTAAAAATTCAGTTACTTTGAACTCTGTTTTAAGGGTAGGTGCAACACTACAAAGAGATATATTTTAAATATTGCTCAACTTTCGTATACATAAAATAGCTTTTTCTGATGACATAGGAAAAATTGTACCGCCAAATTTTAGTAGACAATGAGGATCAACATTTACAAAGAATTGTTTGGAGAGAATCTGTTAATTTAAAAATGCAGACATATAAATTATATACAGTTAATTATGGCACTGCATCTGTTCCATTTTTAGCAACACACTGTCCGTGGCAAATTGCTTTGGATGCAGAACAGGATCATCCTCATGTATCTTCCGTTCTTAAAAATGATTTCTATGTAGATGATTGTTTATCTGGATCAAAATAGTTTAGAGGAAGCAGTTGACCTTGAAAATGGATCCAGTTTTCACTCAGATGATTGGGCGAAAACTTTAGGGCTCTTTTGGAGCTCAACAGTAGATGCATTTTTATTTAACATTTATATGGATTTCGGGACTGAAATTACGAGTACTAAAAGAAGGTTCATTTCTCAATCTTCTAAAATCTATGCTATTGCTATGTTCAGTCAAGTTGAAAATGGTTTATTAACAGTGGTTCTTAAAGCTTGACTGGGATGCCTGACTGCCTAAAGAATGGGAAGAGAACTGCAGTGACTTCAAAACGATCTTAGGGTTCTCAGCAATGTTAAAATTTCGAGGTGCCTTCAAACTACGTCTAACCACATATATCTGCATGTGTTTTGTGACGCGTCAGAATCTGCTTCCGCTGCTGTCATCTGCTGTGTTCAACCAGCCTCTCACGACAAAAATGAAGTCAATTTGGCGGTTGCTAAAACCAAAGTTGCACCCATTAAACAAGTGTTCATACCCTAGATTGCAACTTCTAGATGCACTGCTCCTTGTCAGACTAATCAAAGCTGTCAAAGGTCTTCTCCAGCACTGAAATTTCCTTTCACGCTTGGACTGACTCTAAGGTTGTTCTCTGTTGGTTAGCAGCTCATCCTCGAAAATATAAGCTTTTTGCGGCAAACAGGACCTAGAAATATTAGATGCTATTCCCTATCAACAGTGGAGCTATATTTCGTCGAAACAGAACCCTGTCGATCTTCCTTCAAGAAGAATCGATCCTAAACTTCTTACCGAACATATCCCCTAGGGTAGCATGGGCCATCATTCTTAGCGTTCGACAGTTCAAAGTGGCCTCTGCAATGTTCTGTCAGTCATGGGACCAATAGTGATACAACTGTCATAGCTGAACAAAGGACAAAATCAATTTTTTGTACAGCAGCTTATTTGACTAAGGACACTCTGGATAATTTATTTCAGAACTGTTTTTATTTATCTAAAATAGTTAATGTAATTTCTTTTTGCTTAAGATTTATTTCTAGGTGCAAAGAACAGGTCTTTGGTTCTGAAGAAAATAGGTTAAAAAATCTTGCAGTAGTACCTTCATCTAATGAAAGGCAAGAAGCTATGAAGTTGATCATTAAATGGATCCAGTTTGTGCACTTCCATAAAGATATAAAAGATCTCAAAAATAATTCATC
Organism: Stegodyphus dumicola; assembly: GCF_044657685.1. Lineage (NCBI taxonomy): Eukaryota > Metazoa > Arthropoda > Arachnida > Araneae > Eresidae > Stegodyphus > Stegodyphus dumicola. The sequence goes on from NC_140776.1 coordinate 173,129,917, forward strand.
TTCAAGTCCTAACAGTGATTTAAGCTCACTTTTTCCTTTTCTAGATGATGATGGTGTTTTACGGGTGAGAGGGTCGGCTAGTACTAAACATCCCATAATTATCCCGGGTCAATACAGGATTGCCTTGTTACTTGTTAAACAATATCATGTAACTTATATGCATGCAGGACCCATTTTACTAGCTAACATTTTAAAGCAAAACTATTGGATTTTAAATGGTAAGAAACTTATTCAATATTTTATCCATAAGTGTATTGTGTGTCGCAGATATAAATTGTCACGTAATAATCAATTAATGGGAAACTTACCAAAACAAAGAGTAAAAACATGAGAGACCATTTTTAGCACAGGCATTGATTATGCCGGTTCTGTAATTTTGAAATGTTGCTTTAAGGTCGTTGCTTTAAGACCACTAGGGATTATATAGTTTTGTTTCTTTGTCTAGCTATCAAAGCTTACTATATTGAGGTAGTTAGCGACTTAACTGCAGATTCTTTCATTGCTGCTCTTAGGCGATTTGTATCAAGGCGTGGTACACCTCGATATTTATTTTCGGGTAATGGTACGAACTTTTTGTTGGGGCAAAAAGAAAATTGTTCGAATTGCATACTCTGCTACTTTCACTTAACAGCAATGAATTGATTTTAAATTATTTAGCTCAAAATACTATCGAATGAAAAATGATTCCACCTGCTTCTCCCAATGTTGGTGGTTTGTGGGAGTCAGGGATCAAGTTCATAAAATTTTATTTGAAAAGAATGATAGGAGAGACAAAGTTTGCATTTGAGGAATTAACTAGTTTCTAACTCAAATTGAAGCTGTGTTAAATTCAAGGCCCCTTGTCTAAAACTAATCACAATAATATAGTTAATTTAGATGCCTTGACGCCATTACATTTTTAACTGGGGATGTTATTACTAGCATCCGAGAACAGAATTTTTCTAATACTTCCAAACCCACTTTATTAAAACGATGGGAATTTAAATTCCTTACAACAAAGATACAAATGGAAGGAACAACTTCCAAATTTGTCTGTAGGTGATATTGTATTAATTAAGGAGAACAACATGCCTCCTGGTGTTTGGCTATTAAGTTGCATTGTTGAAATCCATCCCGGAAAGGATGGCAATGTTAGAGTTGTTACAGTAAAAACTATTAATTATCATTTTAAAAGACCTGTAGTAAAACTTTTGCCATTGCATCGGGAATGATCTGTTGTTAATGCAATAGCAAGGGAGGGAGCTAATGTTGGATGTATATTTAATATTTGCATTCCTTTTTTTTTTCTTCTTTTGCCTTATTTATTTTCTCACTATTTAATTTTATGTTATGATTTTTACAATAATCTTGTTACTGGCAACAATCTTTATTTTACTATTGAGTTTGTGCGAATGGAAACAGTTCATGTTTATATTTCAGTAGAATAGCGTTCCTAGCCTCACTGTGCTGCGGGCAATCTTTCTGTTAAAGAATTTCATGTTTTAGAATGTCAATAAAAATTTTCTACAAAGCTGATGCTTTTTAGTTCAAGGCAACTATCCCTTATCCTTACTAAGAAAAATGAATGACCCTTTCTTTCCCCTTTAGCCCTAATCGACTCGGGTTGAGATTCATTCGGTCTCGGTTCAGAAGGTTAAGCTGTTGTTGGTGAGAGAATGTTGGATTTCATATGACATGAAGTTTATAATTTATGAATATTTTCATTTAATTTTTTTTTTTTTTTTTTTTTTTTTTAATTTTTGTTTCTTGCACGTGGCAATCAAAAGATGTGGAATATTTAAAGCTTTGAACGAAAGTTGTTTAGTCTGTTGAATTCCACGACGATAGTAACTTGAATATTTTAGTTAGTGTATGATGCTGAATACGCATAATTTGCTATTATGTTTATGTTTAAAACTGACTTCGCAGTGCTCTGATCTGATAAGTTCATACATTTATTTACTCAATAATTATTTACAAGAATTGTTCATTCTCTATTTTATGATGAATTACATATATATAGGATTATGCTTTTACTTGCAAAGCTGTTGGGCTTTGTTTTACTCATCTAGTATTTTATCATCTCATTTTACTATTCTGTTTACGTAAAATAACGGCGTTTTACTACTGCAAAACTTAAAAGTTACTATTCTGTTTACGTTTAAAATTCACATTTTAGTGCTTTCATTTAGTGCGCCTAAAAAATTCGCCAAATTTTGAAGGCCAAAATAGTTTGGCGCCAACTTATCCCGCTTATGGAATTTTAGCCAAAATTTACCTAATGTGATTTTGTTGCCTACATTTTAAAATGTTTCTAAAAGAAAAAATGGTATTTTTTATTGAAAATGTGACTTCATACTGCTTTATCACTGTGATATCTTTACATAAAAAGTTTAGTTTACATCTTACCTCATAAGGTATTTCTCTGCCTTCTTAGCATGCCTTTGTTGTGTAGTGATGAGCACGATCGACGCGAATTCAAGAGTCCGTGGTTCGATTCTCGGCGAGGGCATTGCTCATTTTTCATTTCTCCTACTTTCAAAAAAATAACCTAAAAAAATACGTCATTCTGCATAAACTTTGCAGATCAAAGAACTAGCATACATACTTTACCTCTGACGACATTCTTTCCCACTTGTCTTTCGTTGCAACAAAAACTTTATTGGGCATATGAATGTTAGTAACTCCAGATATCAACACGTTTTTCATCCAGGTAATTTGTACGCGATGACAGGCGTTTCATTTTATTCGAAATTATTTTTGTCTTTCTAGTTTCATCTTATCGAAATTTGATTACAATATTTAGTCAAAGAAAGTGTCTTTTAGTAAAACAAATTTCATTGATATAAGTTACTTACTCGCAAGTACTGGAATCTTCTTGATATTCCGCATTTGTTGAAAATATTGCCAAAAAACCAAAAGAGGATTTGTTGCACCATATATCGGAAAAGTGGCATAATTCTTGGCCGTATTAGATTTGCGAAACCAAATGTAAATCACAACAATCGCATTAATAAAAAGCACCATTCCCACAAACGTTAAAATTAGCAGGTTTAATATGAGCTCCATCTTCTAAAAATTTAATTACTTCACTCTAGCATATTTAGTCCACGTGAAGTATTTATTTCATGCTATCTTCAAAACTTATTCTGTGCTTTTGATAAATTTGATATATTTCGATGGCCTCATTGATCACGTGACTTGTGTATACCTTTTGTAAACAATCAATGCAGATGACCTCAGAGATCACGTGACTTATGTACAGCTAATGCAAACAAGCAAGGTCATTCTTTCTCTTCTTCTCTTGCGGAATGTATCTCATTATTTGCAGTTGCGATTTGAATCAAAATTTACACAATTCTTACACCCTTGATAGATAGCATAACAATAATTTATTTTCGTTTATCTTTCTAATATTTTATTACTCCATTTGGACACTTTTTTATCAGAGAATGATAAACAAATAACTTGAACCTTTCTTACCATTATCTGCTGATATATACATCGACTTTTGACATCTTTTTTATCTTGGTGTAAAATCTGAGTTATGTCAATTCATAGTTCAAATTCTAACTTTTATTATTCCATACGCATTGTTTTATAAAGTTATTTATGCCAATTTTGTTAAACATTTATTCGACTCTAATCTTAATATTTAATATAGATCTCCTTATAAAGACCCGATTTTCTTGAAATCTTCCCTACATAAATTTGCCATAAAAATAGAATATTCCATAAAACTTCTAAAACAGTTTAATATAGTTTCTCTCAGCTACCTTTGTTAAAAGGCAAACTAATCATTCTAAGATTTTTATTCTTACACCATCCAATGTATTGGATATTTTTCTAAATAAAAGTATTTAGAATTTCTGATGTAACTTTGCAGAATTTCGGCGATTTGCAAAAACTGTTTGACTTTTTAGTCGTTGCGCAGTTGGTACCAATAATGGGTATTTATATTCAGTCTGCTCTCAATATATTATCTCCAAGAACCTTTCAAAAGTTTAAACGCCAATTTAAGAATACTTTTTTAAAAATAGAAGAAAACGTTTTCCTATAATCCTTCTTGCATTCCATCACTGAATACAATTGCATTTCCAATCGTTTCGTTTTAAATTTTAGCAAGCATGTAAGTTAATTTTAATTTCTTCCCGAGTCTGATCTTTATAAAATAGCTACTTTTATTTAATTTTAAGTATTTTGCCATTTTGATCGTCTTTTGATTTTGAATTACTTTTTATGTTAAAAATATACACTTTTTTTTTTTTTTTTTTTACATTGTGTCCTTAGTGGACAACTTAAGTTTAAAAGATTATTTACTATTTTATTTTGCTTATGAAGATTACTAATGTCTTTATTTTATCGTGACATGTGATTTGGCTCTTGAAGAAATATAATTTCATGCTTACGTGGAAGAAAGACGAAATACTCTCACTTAATTTAGTTGTTGTTAATTGATGGTAGATTGGTTTATTCCCCTTGATAAGTCGATTAATCTGCAATCAGTAACAATGATTTTCGTATTTTTGCGTTTAAGGATTTTTCTTTACAAATTTTTATGTTTTTAAAGCAATAGATGTCTAGAAAATACTAATTTAAATTATTAATTAAAATGCTGACTAAAACATTTTTAATAATTCTTGATTTTAATTGAATTTCTTCTCCTTGGAGATGATATATAAAAAGTTTTCTAATTTTAATATATATTTTTGATAATTTTGATAATTTTCGTTATTTTTCTATAATAAGGAATAAAATAAAATGTATGAAAAACACTTGATGATGATGTTGTATATGTTTCCTCAATCTTAAATTAATTTTATAACATTAATAAATACTGGGTTTTGCAAATCAGAAAATGTTTCTACAGCTTCCAGGGTGCTAAGCGAGTCTGCATAAATTATAAATTTCCAATTGCATAATTTAGAAATAAAGGATAGAGCATGATATACAGCAGATAACTCAGAGGTCAGGACTGAGTGTAATTTATGCAAGCGAATGCCTACCATGAGATTACCAGTCCCATAAGATACTCCAGCGAGATTAGCCTCTCTGGAGCCATCTGTATATATACTAGGAATATATATTTGCTGTATTTATCCCTATATTCGGAAAAATGTTGTATATACATGATATCGTTAGTGCGATTTTCCTTCCATTTTCGGTCCATTTTCAAGATTTCGATTCCATTTTCAAAGATGATGAAAGGCATCAAGAAGTTGGATTCGTACTTGTTCTCAAGGTGAAATCTCAAAACGCTTTATTGCCTGGCTATAAACATCAGTCCTGCTATATTCTTCAACCAATGGAAGAACTCTTAATGAGGAAAAAGGCACTCAAGCTCGAACATATATGTTGTTAGGCAAAAGCGACTTACATGGCTGGTCAGGCTGTGATAAAATGTTCAAATTGACAGTTGCTCACGCCTCAACTAAAGCGATGGTTCATAGAAAACAGATATAATATAAAAATTAAAAAAAAAAAAATCTGAAATGTTTCAGATTTTAAATTACGTCCAAAGGGGCGTTTTTTAACATTTTGTGTGTTACCTTTCTTTATTAAATATCATGTTCCTCGCACTTAAGCCATAAGATCCAGTGCAACAGCAATATCGCAAAATAGTTTTAAAACGAGCATATCTTTAGAATTTCCGATACAGAGACTCACGCGCTGGAGATAAAAATGTTTTTTCTGCACAACGTTGCCATTGCTCGCTTTGAAATCCTTGAGTTTGTTAATCAAAAATTCGTCAAAGTTTTAAAAAATAGGAAATCGATCATAAAACAAATTTCAAATTTCAAATTTGGTCTTCCACATGCTCATATTCGTTGGAGGATTACGTTATTCAAAATTTGATGACTCTATGTACCGTTATTTTATGACAATGTGAGAAATATACATACATTTACGCAGATTTTCATTATTTAATTTCTTCAAATATAATGCAGGACTGTAACATTTTATGGCAACAGTTTGAAAAGTGAACCGACATTTATCCGTCCGACGCAAAATGCCAAAACGAAAGTAATAGTCCTTCGGGACTCAAGTCCCTTTGGACTAATAAAGGCGCATCCGGAGGGCAACCAAAGGAGGGATCACAAGGCAGGCGAAGTTTACGACCGAAAAGTATCTCGGATGGGGGAAAGCCGGTAGTCTCAAGGACAGCACTGCGATAGGCCAGTAAGAGCAATGGTAACTTCTTGTCCCAGTCCTTTTGGTTTCTGGAAACTACCAAAGATGTGTTATTAAGAACGGTTCGATTAAACCTCTCTACCATGCCATCTGACTGGGAATGTAAAGGTGTCGTTTGAGTTTTGTTGATGCCGAGAAGCATGCAGAATTCTTTAATTACAGACGAAGTAAAATTTCTTCCTTGATGGGAATGTAACTGAAGAGGCACTCCGAATCTGGAAATACAATGCTGTATTATTAGTTCTGCTACCGTGACAGCCAGGAATAGTATACTCTTTTGGCACCTTGTTGAAGTAATCAATAACAGCGAGAATGCATTTTTTACCATTAACAGCTCGTAGCAGAAATCCCAGGATGTCAATAGCGATAGGTTCAAAAGACGCTGTTACAAATTATTAACATTGTATTTTCCTCGCCTGCGTTTCTTCGGTCCTTTCCGACCCGCCTTCACATCACAAGACTGGCACTACTTTTGTACGTCATCCTTTGCATTACTCCAGTAAAAGCGCTCTCGAACTCTCTGCAAAGTTTTCATTATTGCGAAGTGGCCACCTTGTAGGGCTTCTATGTAGTTTTTTAAGGATAGCCGAAATCCGGGATCTTGGATCATCGCAATCTCTTTCCATCATTCCGATTCGAAATTCCGATACAAGACTCCGTTTCGAATATGGAGTGAGTCCGAGAGAGCCCAATATTGTTGCCGTAGATCTATAGATCGAAATGTCCTACTAGTTAGGTTTTCTATTTGAAGACTTCATTAAGTCAATGATGGGTTTAATGTCGGCGTTCTCCAGCTAGTCCTCCCTAACTTTCTCATTCCATGATTCTCGATCAGCCCATTTTAATGTTGTAACTTCTCGTGCGACCGGATTAAACAGCTCGCATTTCGCTTCGACCCTGGAAGAATGTCATCAGCTTTCTGGGTAGTGTCTTCTACACAGGGCATCGGCATCCAGTCATAATGAAATGAGACATTTCTGTGATTCAATCATGACGAAATACGATAAATTACGATGTACATTGATTCTTAAAATTATGTTTAAATGAGGAGCAAAGCGAGGTCTTATTACCAAGGTAGAAGCTAGCAGAAGAAGACGCAGAATTAATGACGTAGTAAGCTTGCCAGAGGTTTTATACTAGAGTAGGTGCAATTCTAGAAACAAGCTATGATTGGTCAATATTAGTTTTAGTTATCTTTTCCAAGCAGTGTTACGTAACGTCGAAAGGTCTCGAATTTGGGAGAACAGATGGATTTAGGGGGAGATGATTTCCAATGATGAACAGTAAATGTAATAATTTTTAACATGTTCAGTTTGAGTTTGTCAATGCTCATGTGTATGTTTTTCTAGTGCTAGCAGCTTACTGTTGTGCAAACGGTAGGCTAGGCTAATTTAGGTAAATTGATTTAAGGTAAAGCAACTCAAGGGCTATCTGCCTGCGCCTTCGTGAAGGACGTTTTAAGGGAAATTCTCTCCTATCCATGTTGCACATGGGAATATAATAAAAATGAGATAATCGTGAGTGTTTTTAATTTTTCGTGTCCTTGTGGATCTGAGAAATTTTTACAAACTGCGGTGAATTTACCATACCTCTCAGAGGGTTATTTTTAAAAACATCGATCTTTCGTATGTATGTTTATGAAGCACTTGCCTATAGAGAGGATGCATAAGTTTCATTACAGTTAAGTGTGGTTTCTTTTTACTCTAAGGCTTAATTGTTATTTCCTTCTTAATGAGTAGTAAATTGCCATGCAGGATGTGTTTGCGTTCAGCAAGGTGCATGCTTTGTAAATTCCAGTTGCTTGTCCAAGATAGTCCCGAGATATTTGTATTTTTCAGGTACTGGAATTCATATCCAATGGAAAGTTCTAGTGTCCTCTGAAAAAGGTTATACAGTCAAAAGTCGTTAATCCGGACTCGTCGGGACTTCGGCGATTCCGGATTGTCGATTTTTCCGGATTATAGATCATAAGTTTAAATCTCGTAAGATGGCATGCAGAAATTATAAAATTAAAAATATGAAACCGTAATTTATGAAATAAAGAACAATTATGATCTAAAGGGTATCAAAATTTACAAAAAAAAGCTTAATATTTATTTGTTTACTTTATTAAACATTTCTTTCAATGTAAGTTGTTTAAGTTGCTTCGTTTTATGTGATAATACTTTCTCTTTAATTCTATAAACACACATCATTTCTTGTTCAGTTACAAAGTTCCGCTGTTCAAGTTCCGTAATTGCTGTGCCGAGAATACCGACTAACTTGTCAATCGAAATTTTTTCGTTTTCACTAACCTCTCTGTCACCTTCTTCATGGCTTTATCCATTTTTTGCAGCAATTCCACTTTTTGTTTGATGGACATCGAAACATACTTTCGTTTTGTAGATCCTTTGGGAGCTCCAACATGGGAAATTCTATTTGACATAATCGAAAGTTCAAGTTTACTTTTATAAAATTGCTCTTACAGTCTGCAAAAAATAATAAGCCTGATCCAATTCGAAGATTAAGGAACAACGCAATCATCAACATTAACTGAAATAGATAATTAGATAATTTTAGCTCATACCGTCCGTTATACATTAAACGCGCACGCGAAAACGAATTCTGCACTTGCGCACACGCATATGCGCAGTCGTAAAGGTCTTACGCGCACGTGTAAACGCCTATGCGCATGTGTCAACGCGGCGCATGCGCAGAAAGTTTTTAGCTTTGAGGTCCGGATTATGGGTGTCCGAATTAACGACTTTTGACTGTACTACATTTGTTCGCATTTAATTTAATTTTCTAGACTTTATACCACTATATATCGCATGATCTAATTGCACGCTTATCATATGACCTTACTGCATTTTGCATTGCTGCAAATTTGCTGATTTAGGCAGTATCGCTGCGTATCGTCCCCATATGTCGCCATTTTCCCTAATAGTGTCATCGGAAAGTCGTTTATGTTCGCTAGTTTTTCAAAAATTTGTTTTTTTGGTTAATTTTTCGTTTCTTTGTTAGACGTTTATAGAGTTTATTAGCTTCGCCCTAAATTTGTTCACACATTTTTGTTACCTTGTTAAACAGCTATTAGATCATTAGCTTGCTAATTCTTATATTGGCTGTTCAATTTAGTTTACACTGGGTGAATTGTAATTTTTTTAAATATATATATATAGAGAGAGAGACAGAGAGAGAGTTTCTACCTCTTTGGTAACATAAACTAGATGAGAACGCGGAAAACGTACGCGACTTCTCGCTTTGTCTTGAAAATTACAACAAAGACTTGGAAAAGGTGTAAAAGAACCTTTTATTAAAATTAATAGATTAACAGAAGATACTGCTCATGCTTACAGAACCAGCCAGCATTTATGGCGCAACTCAAACGTAAATAATTTAACTTAATAAGTTGTAGGTTAGTCCAAAGGCTACACAGACAGAATGCTCGCAAGTTGACTCAGACATCATACGGCGTGACAAGCTTGATGGCGAGAACAACGCAACACTGCAGATAAACTGCTACAAAGAGATTCAACTAGTAACGTAGTCTTCAACAGGCGAAACACGCTCTGGTTTTACAATGTAAAACCTTCGTTTAAATACTATCTCATTCTAACTACGCGCGAACTAGAAATTAGCATTAGGGCGGAAAACCGAAAGCGAGAAAGACAGTAAAGATAATTAACATAAAATAACTGGTTAGTAAAACTGAATAAAACCTTATAGTTTATCGGCCATAAGATTCGTTCATCAGATGTTGGCACACATATTATTTTTCGTTAGTTTCTTAGACAAAATATTTGTCCACTGCTTTCTAGTTCAGTTTTTTAACTGTTTGTCAGTTTTTTTATTTAAATTTTTTCACTATGATATTTTGTTAATTTGCTTGTCATCTTTTTTTCCAAGGATTATTTTCAGCTTCCAGTGTTTGCCTAAGCACGGTAATTTAGGTCTGGCTTATAGGTCTGGTTAGTTACATAGTCTAATTTTCATTTCCTTGTCACCTGCGGAGGATTGTCTTTTGCCCAATTCCCCCACCGGTCTCCTAATCCCAGTCCACGTGCCACACGGTGAACGGGCGAGTAGGAAGTTTTTCTATTACTGTCTCCTTTTTCATGTATCTCTTTAATTTCTAAGTGCCAACTGCGTCAAGTTTTCAATAACCGAAAAAAATGTCACTGACTCTTCGACGCCGAAATGAATTTAAACCTCAGCATCCAGTTGCAGCTATCATCTAACTGTTTCACGCATTAGCTATTATTAATCCAATGCCAAAATTGCTATATTTTCGACTCAATCTGCGATAAATTGCTCATCTAACTTCTACAGTTCATCTCTATAATTGCTTCAAGATTTACATGCCGATATTGCTATCTACAATCTTCAATAGTTAATTTTTGGACTGTAATATTTAATTTTAGGACTTTCATTATATGCTACGCAAATTTAAAGATAAGCACATCATCTTACGTTGCTATACAGAGGGTAGGAAACTGTTCCAAGAAACTGAATGCGTGACTTCGTCACTTAAGATACGTTTTCAATATCAGAAAAAATGAGCAACTATTTTTTCACCGACATTGCTTGCAAAACTAAATAAATCTCCTGATTTAATATTCCTTAAAGGTTTACTTGCTACGAGTTCCAATAGAGGACGCCACCTGTTCGAACAGCTAATTAAACATCGCGAATACGTGCATGTCACAATCGAATCGGAATAGGAGGAAACGAATTTGGTTTTATTTTTAAACAACAGACGTTAATCCTTTCGCCTCACCAGAGACACGTTTTGCATATTTAATTTAAAATTTCAACGTCTTAAGGCGAAATTTTGAGTAAAAGGTAAACTCGGCTATATGGCACTGAATCACCAGATTTATGTTTTGTTGGGGCTAGGTTTACCAGATGCGAATTTGGAAAAGGAAAACATTTATTTTGAAAGGGAATCAAATTAAGTTAAACCTATATAAACATTTAATGTGAGAAAAGAATAACTGCAGCATTAAAATAATATTTAAGAACAAAAGTCTCTTACCAATTAAATTAGACATTTAAACATTTTTTCAGAGCTACCAATTTTTGTCAGAAAGTCTTCTAATAAATACGGGTAATCTTTGGATATGGTAACAGGTAGTTTGGCGACATTTTGGTAAGGCGATAAAGGTTACTAGGTAGGACTTTAGCAGTAATCTGAGAAGTACACAGTTCGAATCACAGATTATTTTGTCTCAGAGAAATGAGAGATCATGAGACATGTCATGTGACATTTTCCGGAAAATTCCGATCGTGATTTTAGCTAATAAGCACTTAGAAACAATTTCGCTGCTAAAGTGCAGAATCGCCCAGTTATTTGTTTGGCGCTTTTTACAAAAGTAAGAAGAATTGGATTTTTGTCAATTTTCTTTGACCTTATTTGATTTTATAAAGCGGGTGAGTTTTATGTGGTGCTGGGCCGCACGCAGGATTTCGTTCCGATTAGGGATATAAAGTTGAATATTTTTAGGGGGATATAAAAATAAAATTTTTAAAAATAGACTAATTTTATTTAAGGTATTTTATCCCTCCTTTCTGCATACTTTCGTGGTGTACCGGTAACACACTCGGAGCGTATTCGAGAGGTCCAGGTTCGAGTCCCAGCGAAAGCATTGCTCATTTTTCATGTCTCGTGCCTCGAAATAACTTAATGTCTCTACAGTGGCGCCCGAACTAAAAGGTGGTGGATGATGAGGCTTTACCACCAGATCTGGCGATTGGGTCCTCTAGTCCGTTTAAAAAGGGGAGCATAAAGATATTTTCTCTCTGCTTTCTGAGTACCTTCGCGATGTAACGGTAGCACATTCTGCGCGTATTCGAGAGACCCAGATTCGAGTCCCCGCAAGGACATCGCACATTTTTCATGTGCCCTGCCTCAAAATAAGCTAGTGTCTCTACATAAGATTTCAATAAATTTTTATTATAGATAAATAAATAAATTTTTTCAATAAATTTTTAATTATATTTATTCAATAAATTAAAATGAAATGTGCACATACCTGAACTATACTAACATTTTGAACACTTGAATCCTGTAATTACTCTTCAACACTTTTGTCGAAAATGGCCTCCAAAGAGAAAGACATAAAAAAAAATAAACAATTGTGTTTTCACCAGATGGCGCTCAGCGTTAAATGTTATTTTTCTATGTCATTAAAATTAGAAGTTTTAATTTATTTTTCAATCGTTTCTTTTTGTGTAGGTATGCAATGTTTTGTAGCTATTTTTTTTTTTTTTTTTTTTTTTTTTTTTTTCCCCGTGTTCGACGTGTAAGAATTATATTGAATAAAAGTGTTTTCTTGAAAAAATAGGCTTCAAGTACTGTCCATGGAAATTTTATTTAGGCAAGCTTGGCCCGGATTAGAACCTTTGGAAATAAAAAGATAAGTTAAACCTTTTTTCTTAATTTAGAATTTTGAATTGAAAACTTTATTATAGTTTTCAAAATGGCATCCCTGCCTAATTTTTAGAATGAATAATTTATACTTTTGAAATTGAAACTAGAAATAATTTTGAAATAATTTAAATGTGGAATTCGTGTTTATTTTGTCATTGTGAAACACTGAAGCTTAGCATGCCGAATTTATATTTGAATTGATGGACACTGATAAAGTGGAATGTGTGGTATATACATTTGAACAAACTGACTGACTGAAAATTTTTTAATTCTCAACTTAATTTGATATTTAATGAAAAATTTTAAATTCTGAGCTTAATTTGAATTGACAACATTCTCGAAAATTTGTATATATGTTAAAATATGGCCGAAGCACGATCATATGAGTTATTACAAAGGAAACGTAAATCGCTGACAACACCTGTTAAGGCAGTTAATGATTTCTGAATTATCAAACACAGATTTAAATGCTGGAAAGATAGTTGAGCTTATAGAATCTGTTTTTATTAAATTTGAACCTCTAGCCTTAGTTGATCAACAACTTAACCATTTTTGAAGCTTGGAGAATTTGATATCGAATTAGAAACTATACTAGAATACAGAGAAAAAGTATTGCGTTGACAATTTCATGCGAAGAAGAAAATCGAAGAATGTTCGAAAGCTGAAGTCGTGACAACCTGTGGGCCTCCAATGGCCCCTCGATTAGAACAAATTTCGAATTCTGATAACCTTTGTAATAAAGTCCCAAAATACCATATTGCCGGATTCTATGGAAATGACTGTTCAAAATGGCTTATGTCTTGTAATAGTTTCGAAACAGCTGTGTACAATAATAAGTCCCTAAACAAAGTAGATAATTTAATAATTTAAAGGCTCATTTGGGGGATCTGCTTTGAACAGTGAGGAGATTTTTTTTCTATTTCGGCAGAAGCATACGATAAAGCTATACAATTATTAAAGGACAAATTTGTCGCTCCCGAAATATTGATTCAAGCACACATGAACAAGATTCTAACTACGCAGCCAATAAAAACTAATGATATTAAATCTTTTAGGAAGTTTGTCTATAATTGAGAAATTCAGTTAAGAAGTTTAGAATCTTTAGACGTGTCTTCCAAATGTTAAGGAAGTATTTTGTTCCTTATGCTATCAAAATCTATTCCGACCGATTTAATGTTAGAATGTAATAAATCACAAGAAGATAAATCTGGCTGAGACAGTAAATGTTTGCTTTTGTTTCTTACCCATGCATTGACAACGCATGAACAGCCATATTCTAATAAAAATCGTCTTTCGAATTATGCGATTGAAAACAAAATTCAAGATATAATTTTCCGCGAGAAAAGAATTTGAACGAAAAATAAAATTTAAAGGATCTTCCAAAGGCAAAACTGAAGGCGTCAGTCGAGCGTAATACAGATAAAAAGGAAATAACTTGTTTATTTTGTGATTCCATGACTTATACCGGACAGCTGCAATGCAGTGATGACTCTTTCTTTGAAAGAGAGAAAAAAATATCTGATTACGTAAAGAAACCTGATTTAACTGTTTGTAAAATGCAAAGCATTTATAGCGGAACTGTCTTATTAAGAAAACTAAATGTGAATTATGTTCCATAGTACGTCATTTTTCTTTTGTTTTGAGCAATAAAAAAGGGAAAGAATTAAAGAGTCTACCGATCTAACTAATCAAATCAAGGGAGAGTTCTTTTTGCAGACTTAAACTGTTTACATTGAAAATGAAAATTCTAGGCAACTGCTGAGTGATTTTGGCCATTGGAAGCCAGAAAAATTATATTTCAAAATACGTTGCAAAAGCCATATGTCTGAAGAATATCGGAAAGAAACAATAGCACACGGTCTTTTCGGGAAGTCAAAAAATGACCTCTTCGTGTACGATTAAGTTACGCAGTTATGATGAAAAATTTTAATTTGTGATGGAAATCAAGAATCAAGAGAAATTTGCTTGGGCATACCTAGAATTAACGAGAAATGATTTTACAAGAATTATTGAATTAATGATTTTATAAATGAATATTGTTACGTTATTTTCTTCCTTCTGACACCAGTTGTTACGTTCGTACGGGGTTCGTAGATTTGGAGTGAATAACGACGACATTTGATGAAGTATCGAAACACACTTTATTTACCATTATTAATCAGATAGCTCCAAAATCACTTTTACAGTCGTCGAACTGTTATAAACACGCTGACACGTTCAGCGACACAGCCTTCACACTGTCAGGCAATAACGGTGGAGACAGTTTCACTGCAAAGCACTCGAGTACAGCTCCCAACTCTGCTTGGTCATTCTCGGAACTCCACGTACTCTCGAGACTCTCCACGCGATGCACTCGACGATACACAAAAGTATAGCTCTCGACTCAGCACAGTCTAAGACAAAACTCGACGATGCACTAATTCGCGATGCACTAAAAGAATCTCTCGGTGCACTCGACGAACAACTCGGCGCTAGACTTCTAGACACTCGCTCAATGACTCACTATCAGCTTGCTAGACGAGGCACACACACTAACTGACTGCGGACCAGCAGGGTTTATATAGCTTTCGACTTGTGTTTTGTGTTCGAGAACAGTCTGGGCTAAACCGGTAAGAATTCGTTCCAGAAGGTTCTCCATCCGTCCATGGTATATCGCCAAATGTGCGATTTCTCGCCAAATGTGGCAACCCTGCCTTACCATTTTATGGCAACCCTAGAATTGCTTTGTGGAGAAGCCATCTTACCGCGCCTGTACATTTCGTAACACTGCCCCCTCTTAAGGACTGCACGTCCCTGGCAGTACAATCCTTGGTCAGAAGCATAATTCGATACAAATAAAAGGCAATAAAACAAACAAATAACATAACTAAAGAAACAAACATTTACACTACATACAAACTTTACACAGAAACTACGTAAGAAAACTCATGCACAAGAATTATGGGTACCCCTAAGAATGAGAAGCACTAAGTGCTATTAGTGCTTCTCATTCTTAGGGGTCTTAGGGGTAAGAAGCTATAGTATGGGGCTAATCTGTCGTAATGAACGACCTTGAGTTTGGAATTGGGGGATTTACAGATCCGTATCACAACATCGTTCAATTTGTTGAGGACTGTATAGGGACCCTCCCAATGCGACTGTAGTTTGGGAGAAACGCCCTTACGACGACTTGGATTCCACAGTCAAACCTTGTCGTTTTCCTGGAATTGATGTTGTTCGGTGGCTCTTGCGTCGTAGGTTAGAGAAGCATGGTCGGTCCGCAATAAGAATTTTCTGCCATAGAGATAATGATGGAAATGTTCTGCGGCCTTTACGATAGCAATCAATTCTTTACGGGTGACGCAATAATTCCTTTCCGGTTCGGACGAGCATTTACTCCAATAAGCTATTACTCGCTCTTGACCATTAAATATTTGAGAAAGGACAGCTCCCACACTTCCGTTGCTTGCATCTGTGTCTAATATAAATTGTTTGTCGGTCTGGGGATACGCTAGCACGAGCGTAGATGTTAATGTCGCCTTCAACTGATTAAAGGACTTTTCGCATTCCTCAGTCCACACGAATTTTTGTTTACTTTCTGTTAATTTATGCAAAGGCTTTGCGATGTTGGAGAACCCCTTCACGAATCTTCTGTAATAAGTACAAAGTCCCAGGAAGCTCCGAAGTTTATGAATATCCACAGGACGTTCCCAGTCCTTAACTGCCGACACCTTTTCTGGATCTGTGCGGACACCTTCGGCAGAGATAACGTGCCCGAGATAGGTAACTTCACTGCAGAGCAACTTGCATTTCGAAGGACTTAGTTTAAGGTTGGCATCTCTCAATTTCTGGAATACCTTCCTGATATTTTCTAGATGTTTCTCGAAAGTACGTCCCACTATAATGATGTCGTCTAGGTAGACCAGACAGGATTCGTAAGATAGACCACGAAGCACTGTCTCCATCAGGCGTTCAAATGTTGTAGGGGCGTTACAGAGTCCAAAAGGCATTACTTTAAACTGCCATAGTCCTTGACCGGTAGTGAACGCAGTTTTCTCTCTATCATCGGGATGAATTTCCACTTGCCAGTATCCACTCTTGAGGTCCAGAGTGGAAACCCATTTGTGTCCTGATAAAGTGCCTAGAGTATCGTCAATCCTGAGAAGATGGTAACTGTCTTTCCTAGTGACATTATTTAGTCTCTAGTAGTCGACACAAAATCTTGTCGAGCCATCTTTCTTCCGGACGAGAACTATAGGAGATGCCCATGGACTTGTGGATGGTTCGATGATGTCATTTTCTTGCATCTTCTTCAGCAGATTTCCAACCTCTTCATGTTTTGCGAATGGTAGACGTCTGGGATGCTGCTTTATCGGAGAGTGATCCACCGTATCAATTCGATGTTGCATCAGTTTTGTGCGGCCAACATCTCTGGATGTCCTAGAAAGTAAATCTTCAAATTCTTTAATTGTTTTCTCTGCCGCATGTCTTTGTTCGTGGGTTAAGTTTGCACTCTGCAGAAGTTCTTCCATTAATTTACTAGTTGCCTCAGTCGGAGTTTCAAGTGGGGCTTTGTAAACGCATGTAACTGGAGTGCATGTTGCTAGCACTTCACCGTTTTGGATGTTTCTCGGTCTGTGGCTAACATTCGCCACTCTCACAGAGATGAAATCTTTCGAAAGGTCTACTAATGAGGAGGCCACTAGTACCTCTCTAGGGCTATTTTCAGGATATTCAATTGGTCCAAATCTGAAGCTATTCTTTTCTATGGCCGGCTATTAACAATTCTGTCATCGGAGGGATGGTGACATCTGTTTTTGTTGTTACTTGGTGAGCTGAGGGAATACCGCTCTTCATTTCAAACATAGTTAGATCTTCTTTTGCAGAGCGCATTTCGTTACATTTGAAGTCCAACGTAAAGTCGTACTCCCGCAAAAAGTCCAATCCGAGTATTAATTCGTCCGCGATGTTAGCGACGAAAGCTAAGTGCTGGTAGATCTCATTTCCGAAGATAATGATGATGTTAATTTTACCTTCAATGGAAATCTTATCACCTGTCACTGTTTGTAAAGGCACCAGGGCGGAGTCCAGCGCAACGTTTCGCTCAATTCTCAAGCTACATCTGTTCTTACGATGGTTGCATTTGCTCCCGTATCTATGATTATTTTACAAGGATGCTTATTCACGTATCCTTCGACAAACAGTCCGTTATCTCCGCCGCTCATTGAAGAGATTTGAAGAACTTTCAGAGGGCCTGGCCTTTTTGCCTGGCAACCTCCGCCCCGTGAGATTGCCGCTGTAATGACCTTACGGATTAATAAGGCACCATAAGGAAAACGACACCAACATTTATTAAAAATTAACTTTCAAAGAATAATAAAAAAAAATTAACATTTAAAGAATAAAGGCAAACTCGGAGCACTACCTCGCTCCTACAACATAATTAATCTATCACCTGCCTCCTCTGAGGCTAACATGCAACTCTCCTCTCTCTCACTTTCTGGGCTCTGCCAGGCAGCTGATTGGCTCACCGCTGCCAGATACATGACACCCCCCCGGTAAGATTGTGCTACGCCAAAGCGAAGCAGAATCTGAAAACTGAACCAGCAAATACAAACTTAAATTGTATACTCCACATACCAAATTAATTCAAAATATATGAACATGTATACATGATGTAATAACATACTTTGAAATAAATGCAATAAACATTCATCTCACAACAGATGAACAGATGGCTTGATACAATACCGGAATTCTGTAATAAAACATATATGCAATACTATTTCAAAACACACTATTATAATGCAATATTAAATGGAAACCAGTAATTTGATTTTCAAAACAGATGGAAAGTAGCTCTCGTACAATTCCGGAACAAAAGAAAGTAACTAATGCAAAGTTTTAAAACATATTAGTTCATACTTAGTTCACACCTATTTCATTCACCCACTAGTCTTGAAAGACCATCTGCATTTTTTAATTGTGCACCAGGGCAATGAGAAATATGAATATTATAGCGCTGAAGTGCCATTGCCCACCTCTGTAATTTGGCTGAATGCGGTGCCGACTTATACAAATATAATAATGGATTATGGCCTGTGATCAGCTCGATATTCGATCCAAACACCCAACACTCGAACTTTTTTAATGACCACACAACGGCATAAGCCTCGCGTTCAATAGTTGACCAGTTCTGCTGAGTTTTCGAAAGTTTTTGACTGGCAAAGCTGATAGGATGCAAACTGCCTTTGCTGTCTCGTTGTGACAAGCAAGCACCAACACCATATGAACTAGCATCACACTGTATGGTGTAAGGTTTTTCTGGTTCTGGAGTGTACAGTTTTAGTGCTTCACACAGTCGACGTTTCAGTTCTTTAAATGCTGATTCCTCAACATCAGTCCATGGAATTATCTCAGGAATTTTCTTTTTCGTAAGCTCCGTCAATGGGCGAGCTATTTCTGCATAATTCTTTATGTAATCACGATAATAGTTGAATAAGCCTAATGCACTCTTTAGAGCAGTCTTTGTTTTAGAACTTTTTATAATTTCAATGGCTTGTAATTTTTCAGGATCAGGTTGATGTCTTCCATTATATGTCCTATTATATGTCCTAAATACTTTATCTCCGAACGTGCAAAAACACATTTCTTCACGTTCACCGTAAACCTGAGATCACTTAATGTAGTTAGCACAGCATCTAAATGTTTGAGATGCGAATTCCAATCTGGTGAAAAGATAGCAATATCATCAATATATGCTTTGCAAAAATCACTATGTTTTCTTAAGGCATCATTCATCACTCGCTGAAAAGTAGAAGCTGCATTTTTTAATCCAAAAGGCATCACTTTTCAACAATATTGGGAACGATGTGTCTTGAATGATGTTAAATCACGACTTTCTTCTTCTAAAGGTATTTCCCAGTAACATTTCAAGACATCTAAACAGGTGATAACATTCGCGTGTCCAATTTTATTGATTAGATCAGTCACATTCTCCATTGGAAAATCAACAGGCTTGGTTACTTGATTCAACAACCTGAAATCAATACATAAACGCATACTTCCGTCTTTCTTGGCAACACATACGACTGGGTATGCTATTTCAGCTTCACTTGGCTCAATAAGACCCAAGCTCTCCAATTCCTCGATCTGTTTATCTACTTCAGGTTTCAAAGATTCTGGGATCTTATAGATATATGGATTTTTTCTTTCAGCTCTAGGTAACAACCGAATTCTATGTTCACCAACTCTGGCTATTTGGATCTCCCCAGAAAATAACGCGATGTGCTTGAGTAAGAGCTCGTGTAATTCCTTTTGTTTGCTATCCTCTAAATGACTAATATCCACCTCGATGTTCCTTCTAGTTACTGCGCAATCTCCTTTATTTGGAGTGGTATGAATTTCCCCAAACTCAGAATCATCTTCAAATATCACTCCCACAGTTTGTGCTCGAACATAAAATTTTCTTATTTTGTTCACATGAACATGCCTCACACTCCCATCGGGTAATTTAACTTTGTAAGAATGAGGATTTACTCTTTCAACAATTTCACCTGGACCTGTCCACCTAGCATATAGCTTGTTGCTAGAGTCTGGTATAAGTAAATATACTAGATCACCATTTTTAAATTCTTTCAAACTTTTGCGACGGTTAAAATAATATGCATAAGCTTCTTGTTTTTCCGCGGCAGATAAAGAAGCGAGCTCAGATGCTTTCTCTAAATTTATCTTTAATTCTTGTAGATAATCAACTGCTGAATTACTCAGATTAAGAGGTAATGGTATTTCACCGGACCATGATGATTTTAACACAGCTAAGGGACCTCTAGCTTCACGACCGTACATAAGCATAAATGGAGATACACCGGTAGTGCAATTTGGAACTTCACGATACGCAAAAAGTAAATAAGGTATGTGCTTGTCCCAATTAACAGGATCTGTGCGAATTACATGATGTAACATTTGTTTAAATACCCGATTCCATTTTTCCACTGAGCCGTTTGATGCTGGGTAACCAGGTGTCGAAAAACGAGGATTAGTTCCTAACCTTTCTTCGAATTCTTGAGTTAATTGTGAGGTAAAATTAGTGCCTTGATCGCTACAAATTATTTCTGGAATACCGGTTCTCATAAAAATATCTAAAAGAGCCTCACAAGTAGCTTTAGCAGAAAGACTTTTTAAAGGTATGACTTCTGGCCATTTTGAATGATTATCTATCAAACACAAACAATATTTATGTTTCCTTCCTGAAGGAGGTGAAATTTCACCAATAATATCTATATTTACCGTATGAAAGGGATATGGCGCGCGAACAATAGGAGTAATCGGAATTTTATCCGATTGTCTTTCCGGACTTTTTAATTGACATCTTTCGCATGTTCTACAATAATTTTCTACATCTTTGAATATGTTCGGCCAATAAAATGAAAGCTTAATTCTTTCTTTAGTTTTCCTCATACCTAAATGATTTCCGAATATGGAATCATGAGCTAATTGAAGGACTTTATTTCGATAATTCTCGGGCAAAACTAACTGTTGTATGTTTTCCCCACAAATTTTTTCTTTATGAAATAATAATTCGTCCTGTAAAAAGAAATTATTCTTCCCTACTTCTGCGTCCTTAAAAGAATTTATTAACGTTTGGCAGTTTCTCTGATCGACCTTAAATTTATTCGATTCCGAATAACTGTTTAGTCTTTCATCATTCTGATTCGCAACTGAGCTATAAAAAAGATTTACATTTGACAGTTCAACGGCGCCAACTTTAAGTTGTTTTTGTTTATGAGTTTCCGGTTTCGTCTCGGGGAAGACTGTTGATTCATTCTCGTCTTCAAATATGCGATCCCATACATCTGGTGTAATTAAACATTGGATATTTCGCTTATCTGTCAACGCGAAAAGAGCTTCTACGCGCGAATATAGACAACTGTTTGGTTTTTTGTAATAAATGGGAATAGTTGTTAACGTTGCCTCTATGACGTCGCCAAATGCGGAACTTAAAATGATTTTACCCTTACTTTCTATTTTTAAATCAGGAATTAATGTAGTGTTCAAAATTGGTATTTCCGTACCTGAATCTTTTATAGCTTCTACTTGCTTCCCTGCAATGTAAATAGTAATCTTTTCCAAGGAATAAAAATTAAGTTTTCCGTCGGAACACTCGGGTTTTAGTAAATGTTTAGAATTTACATTTGTAACAACCGCATTGTCCTTCGACTTACTTGAAGTGTTAACTTTCGGTTTGACCGGGAAATTATCGTTCTGTTTATTGGACCTCTCAAATTTATTTCGCCTGTTCGGGCAATCCTTAGCCAAATGTAAACTGCTACTACACACATAACATTCTCGCGGTTTAAACGAATGTTTCTGTTCATTTACCACTAAATCTTTTCTTAGCGCTGGTGGAATATATTTAGAGTTTTTGTTGTATGAATCACGAAAATTAGCGCGTTTTTCACCTCTTATGTCATCAAAAGATTTACCTTTTGCAATGAAATAAGTGTCGCATTCCTTCGCTAGTTCTTCTGGACGTAGCCAACTTTCACCTTGTCGAACTGCAACATGGCACGCTATATCACTATCCAATGTTTGAAAAAGTTTGTCAGAAATTATTAAGTTAATTAAAGACTCAAAATCATTGACGTTTCTACTTTTACAATAATGGATCCAACATGATCTTAAACGAGAGGCGAACTGCAAATGAGTTTCTCCCGTCAACCTTTGAGCTTGGCGAAAATTTTCTAAACATATAATTGGCGATGGTTCATATTCCTTAAGAATTAAAGATTTAATTTTTTCATAATCTTTCAAATCATCATCTTTAATATATACTAGAATATTAGAAGATTTATCACCTATCAGTTTAAGTAAAATTTCAGACTTAAACTCATTTGGTACGTTCTTATGCTTAAAAGCCCTTTCTATGGAATCAAAAAATAAGTTCCATGCTTCACCCATTTTAGGTACAGAAATCGATAATGCCTGTACAGCTTTCAAAAGCTTATCTAATGAAAGTGTATTTTCTACGTTATTACTAGATTCGTTGCTACTTTCGATTTGCATTAAACGCAATTTCACAATTTCTTCTGACTTTTTCCTTTCTTCAACCGTAGTATTAAGAAATTCAATAACAAAATCTTTATCTTTCAAATATTCTTTAGAACTTAAAAGCTTATCTTTTAATTCTACAACTTTTAAACTAGAATCGGCTTCTTCACCTAGTTCCTTCAACACCGAAATCAAATCACTTTTAACTACTCCTTTAAACATATTTAGAAGAAATTTTCCTTAAAGTTACAACAAAAATTTCTCACCTTTTCTCCAAAATCCAGTCGGCTTCGTTAGCTCTGGTTCTCGAAAAAGAGCGTGCTGTAATGACCTTACGGATTAATAAGGCACCATAAGGAAAACGACACCAACATTTATTAAAAATTAACTTTCAAAGAATAATAAAAAAAATTAACATTTAAAGAATAACGGCAAACTCGGAGCACTACCTCGCTCCTACAACATAATTAATCTATCACCTGCCTCCTCTGAGGCTAACATGCAACTCTCCTCTCTCTCACTTGCTGGGCTCTGCCAGGCAGCTGATTGGCTCACCGCTGCCAGATACATGACAGCCGCATTTTAGTTTCCCTGGTTTTGTTTCGCGGGAGCTCTCTTCCAGTCTTGATTCACGTGACAGTTCCTGCTGAGATGTTCTTCCAATCCGCAGTTCCAGCACTTGACGATTTTGTTCTCAGTATTGTTTTTATTAAGTTTTCTTAACGCCTCCCGAATCTCTTTTATTTCCTTTTTTAGTTTCAAGATATCAAAATTTGGATCTTCTATTTGAGCCGCTCTAATAGGATGACGATTTCTTGGAGTCGCTTGTTGAGTCGACTCGAACTACATAGCGTAGATCAAGGCAGATTTCAGGTTTTTCAGATCCGCCAATCTGAGAGCTTTCTGAATTTCCGCATCCTTAACGGCATCGACGAAATGCATCAAGGCCAGATTTTCTCGGACATCAGGTGGACAGTCCGGATATGCTTGATGCGCCAACCTCTCGATGTCAGATGCAAGTTCTTGAAGGCTTTCCGTGATTTTCTACTGGCGGGATTTCAACTGCAGACGGCTACAGTCCTTTGCGCACTTTTCCCCGAATTTCATTCTAGCGCATTCGAGAGGGCGTTGAAGTTTAAAATCTGGTCTTCGGAGAGGACCCTTAAGATGTCTGCAGCATCTCCTCGAAGTGACGCAGCCAGCTGCGAAGCCTTCATGTGGGAGTCCCACTTGTTATTTTCCGCCACGATGGAAACTTGGGTCTTATATACACTCCATGATGATTTTCCATCGTATGTGCTTGGTTTGATAACCGTATGAGAGTACACTGGGGGAACCTCGATAACTTCAGCTTCGTTCTTGGGCTCAGTCCGGTTTTCTTTCGAAACATGTGCTTCTTTCCGGAATTCTTTCAATTTTTCTTCAAATCGTTCTTCCACAGCTGCTATTTTTGCTCCGGTATCCTTTCTAAGCTCCACGATCTCGCTTTTAATCTTTTCTTGTTCCACTTCCATCTGTTCGAATTTCTCTTGCATCTTTTCCTGAATGGCTTTCATTTCGCTCTTGATCTCAGCTTTTATCTCCTCCTGTCCGATTTCCATTTCAGCTTTCATCTCTTCCTGTCCGGCTTCCATCTTTTTCTGTCCAACTTCCATCTTTTCTTGGAATGCAGCAAAGGCAGTCAAGAGCTGTCTTAATCTTTCTTCCATCGCTCATACTACATCAAATGTCGTCGTTATTCACTCCAAATCTACGATCCCCGTACGAACGTAACAAGTGGTATCAGAAAGAAGAAAATAACGTAACAACTGGTGTCAGAAATGGGATTTGAGGGTGAATGCCATGTCTTAATTGTCCATGGCATTCACCCTCAAATCCCATTTCTGACACCAGTTGTTACGTTATTTTCTTCTTTCTGATACCAGTTGTTACGTTCGTACGGGGATCGTAGATTTGGAGTGAATAACGACGACATTTGATGTAGTATCGAAACACACTTTATTTACCAATATTAATCAGATAACTCCAAAATCACTTTTACAGTCTTCGAACTGTTATAAACATGCTGACACGTTCAGCGATACAGCCTTCACACTGCCAGGCAATAACGGTGAAGACATCTGAATAAACTTATTTTTCTTAAAGGTTATTTTTTATCGACGGACCAGCTTCACTGCTTCGTTTTTAATTATTTTATTTAGAAAAACATCATATACAAATATTTACAGTGAAGCAAAATACAATTTAATTGTGAGCTTCGGTTACAAGTAATTGCTCACGTCAGACCGGTTAGATTTCTTCTTCAAGTCTGTTGCCTCAATCGTAGGAGGCGATAATTTGGCGAGATTCGTTGGCGTAAAATGCGCCAACATCCCGCCCGGCCTTGCTATGTTCACATGCAAGAACTTAACATAAATTTAATTATGAAAATATGTATAGAAGAATATAAAATAAGTAAACAAAACATGAATACAAAATTATTGAGAAAAATAATGTTCAATATAATTACTAACAACTGAGTAACATAATTCACAACTTGCTAAACTTCAATAGGCAATACAGCTATTTTATTAATTGTCCTTTTAAAGTCCCCTGTTTTGGTACGAACTTTTACAACACGGACTTTTCCATCAGAACCGTGGTACAATGATGTTATTCGCCCTAAAAGCCAATTGTTAATTGGCAGAAAATCTTCTTTAATCAAAACCATTTGGCCGATCATCAGATCATTTTTTTCAACCATCCATTTTGAGCTAGATTGTAAGGTATTCAAGTAATCAGACTTCCATCTTTTCCAAATAAGTTGTATAGTTTTTGTAGTTTTTTTGCCAACGACTTAAGCGGTTTTCCTTTAAATCCGTTAAAAACGGCTCAGAAATTGCTGTTATAGGTCGCCCTATCAAGAAATGACCTGGCGTCAGAACTTCGAAACTTTCTGAATCACTAGAAAGAGGAGTAAGCGGTCGCGAATTTAATATTCCTTCTATCTGAATGACAATCGTTTCGAATTCTTCGTAAGTGAAATGAAAATTGCCAATCGTACGTTTAAGATGGTACTTCACCGATTTTATCCCAGCTTCCCAAAGTCCACCGAAGTGAGGCGATTTGGGTGGAATAAAATTCCAATCTATATTTTCTTGCGAAAAATGATTAGCTAATTCTTTGTCTGGGAAATTAATGAGCTTATAAAATTTTTTCAATTTTGAATTCGCTCCAACAAAGTTAGTAGCATTGTCGGTATAAATTTTGAAACATTTGCCACGTCTACTTGTAAAACGTTTAAGTCTTGCAATTAAAGCATCGGAAGTCAAATCTGTTAATGTCTCAAGATGGATGGCTTTTGTTGCGAAACATATAAAAATACAAATATACAATTTATTCAGAATACCTTTATGTTGATTTTTAAATTTCACTAAATAAGGGCCACATAAATCAATACCTGTAATAGAAAATGGAGCTGAAACATTAACTCTTTCACTAGGCAAATTACCCATAATTTGTGAAGAAAGAGTGGGCTTACATTTAAAGCACGTTACACATTGATGTACTGTTCTACGTGCGAGACTACGGCCACCTAAAGGCCAAAATTTCAAGCGCACTGCATTCAGCAGACCTTGTGGTCCAACATGAAATAATTTCCTGAGTAAACTTTCAAAATAAATTTTACTTAATCTTGAACCCTTAGGTAAAATAGGAGGATGTCTTTGAGAATATGGCACTGAAGCATTCTTCAGCCTTCCTCCTACACGTACTATTCCTTTGTCATCAAAAAACGGAAATAAATTCGAAATATTACTTCGCAGTTTCTTTCCTTCAAGGAGAACTCGTTGTTCATGCTTAATCAACACTTCTTCAGTTTCTCTTACCTCCTCCACTGACAGTGGTCCTGTGTTTTTTACCTTATTCCTGCAATTGAAAATAAACCTGAAAATATAAGACAAAACATGGTTAATTTTATAATAGTTGTTTGAAAGTTCTAAGAGGTCATCCACAATAAAATGTTGAGAGCTGTCATTTAGCAAGGCTGTCTCTTTACAAGTCTCATCTTCAAAAGGAATTTTCCTTTCTCGCCGCAAAGTTTCTATTTCGACTTCTTCGATGGTTTCAATCTCAGGAATAAAAGGTTGCAAGTTCTTGAAACTGTCAGGCTGCATCAAGAATTCTGGACCTGTCCACCATCTAGAATCTGTCACCAAGGAATCAGCATTCATTCCACATGAGAGAAGATCGGCAGGATTTTCTTTACCTGCACAGTGATGCCAAGAGTTGGGATCTGTCAAGCTGGTGATTTCGTTCACTCGGTTTGCCACAAATTGCTTCCATCGGGTTTTTGCACCCTTTATCCAAAAAAGTGCAATCTTGGAATCTGTCCAATGGTATTCAACATAAGATCTTTTCAGATTCACGATTCTCTTTACCTTAGAACTAAGACGAGCTGCAACTAGAGCACCTAATAGTTCTAATCTTGGTAAGGTTACACCATTTAATGGAGCCACACGACTTTTTGAAGTTAGGAGTTTCACCGATATTCCACTGAATGTCTTCACCTTCAAATATATGGCAGTGCCATATGCCTTTTTACTTGCGTCACAAAAACTGTGTATTTCAACAGTATCTTCCTTTGATGCAGAATCGTTAACCAACCTAGGTATTTTCAAATTTTCTAAGTGATGAAGTTCAGCACACCACTTCTTCCATTCCTTTTCAATTTCCTTTGGTAAAGGTTCATCCCACTGAATTTTTTCATTCCAGAGATCTTGGATGAGGCATTTAACTCGAATGGTGAAAGGCGAAATTAATCCTAAAGGATCAAATATCTTCCCTATTGCTTGAAGTAAGAAGCGTTTCGTATTTTTGTCCATAGAAAGAAATTCCAAAAGATTTTTAGTATCCATAGTTAAATAATCTTCGTGCGTCTTCCAAGAAAGTCCCAAGATTTTAGTTTGGTGTGCGCCCAAGCTGAGAGTAGCGTCTGCAGGATGGGTATCGAATTCTTCATTCTTCCATTGCTCCATTAATTCAGCATTATTGCTAATCCACTTCCTGAGGACCATTCCAGCCTCTTCCATAATTTTCTTGGCATTTTTAGATACTTCAAGTACTTCTTCAAAATCCTCACTTCCAGAAATGAGATCATCTACATCAAAACACTGGTCTAAAATTTCAACTGTTTCGGGAAAATCTTCCTTGTATTTTTTAATATGATGTCTAATAGTAGCTTTTAACAGGAATGGGCTCAAACTGACCCCGAAATTTACTCGATTGAAACGGTAAATCTGTAAATTGGGCCTTTTATCAACACTTGGATCATCACTACTCCAAAGAAAACGAACTGCATCCTTATGTTCATCAGAGAGGCATATCTGCAGAAAAGCTTGTTTAACATCTGAACAAAATGCAATTTTGTTCAATCTGAAATTAATTAGTAAATCCAAAAGATTTGGATTTAAGTTAACC
This sequence comes from Stegodyphus dumicola, assembly GCF_044657685.1. Taxonomy (NCBI): domain Eukaryota; kingdom Metazoa; phylum Arthropoda; class Arachnida; order Araneae; family Eresidae; genus Stegodyphus; species Stegodyphus dumicola. Next base: position 173,157,986 of record NC_140776.1, read on the forward strand.
CCTGGCCACAAGCAGTCATTTAAAGAAAGTTCATTATTTTGATGACTACCCGCATCAAAGACGATCCTAGTTTTCGACGTTAAACTACTTTCTTTCCGCACAGCCTGATGAGGCAAATAATATATAGGCCTATTTAAAGCATTTTCTTTTGTATCAGGATTTACGATGCTGATTATGCCTTCTTTTAAATAATCACAAATAATTTCACGGTATTGTTGATGTAACTCAGGATCATGACTAAATCTTCTCCACAAATTCTGAAAGCGCTGCCGCGCCAAGGAATAATTATCAGATAATTCTTCATAATGTTTCCTAAAAGGTAGTTGTACTACATAACGTCCATTTTTAAATTCAACGGTGTCATTAAAAATTTCCATTGCCTGATCCTTTTCATGCAAAACTGGATCATCACGAATACCAAGTCCCTCTAAATCAAAGAAAAGTTTTAAAGTATTTTGAAGAGAGTCATTTTGCACAAGAAAACAATGTCCCTGATAAGAAGGTTGTATTTCGTTAAGCTTCCCGCATGCGATCCATCCGAATTCAGACTCTTTAAACAATAAATCATCATTTATTTTATACGTATTATTTTTCAAAACCTTAAAAAATAAGTCAGCACTTATAAGGGCATGTACCTCTGAAGCTTCATAAAATGATTTATCAGCTAAATTTAAAAATTGTGGAATTTCTACTTTCGAAATATCTAACGTAGTACATGGAGTTAGTCCTGTTATCTTATTTACAATCAAGAATTCAACTGGTTCATTAAAAGTACATTCTTCATTTGAAATAAATGTATTCACTTTCCATTTAATATTTTGAATTGATCCATTAAGACCTGTAAAAGGCATTTTAATTTTCTCCCTTTTTATTCCTAAGCATTCACTTATTTTATCTGTAAGAACACATATATTAGATGCGCTGTCTAAAATCGCACGGATTTTTATTCTTCGATTATTGGCGTCACGGACATAAATCTCTGCAGTAGAAAAAAGTACACTTTTTCTTTTTTGTTTATTCTTGTTACTTAAAACACTCAACGCTTTCAATTCTGAGTCACCTTTTCCAGCGGCGGCATCGAGCTCACTTTTGTTTTGTCTAAGTGGCGTCACCGAGCGACAAGGAGTCTTCGAATGACCTTCATTATCCATGCATATTAATTTATCGTGTTTTTCCTCGCAAGCGCATTTAAATTTCGAGAGACACTGACTTTTCTTATGATTTTACCTTAGACATAATTCGCAGAGTTTATGTGAACGAATTAATTTTAATCTTTCATGAACACTTAACTTTAAGAATGCATCGCAAAGGAAAATAGGATGAAAGCTCCTACACACAACACAGTTTTTATTTTTATTTTCATTTGTCAAAAGAACCTTCGATTTATGGGAAGGAGTGGAATTCTTGTTTATATTAACCCTACTTCCGGGTGTAATATTTCTATTTATAGATAACAAAACTGATTCACGCTGTTCCAAAAATCTAATAAACTCGTCAAATGTTGGAACTACTTTCGATTTGTGAGATAATTCAAAATTTTTTCTAGATTCTTTATCTAGTTTTTGAAGAAGAATATTTATTAGAAAAACATCACATAACTTGTTCTGTTCATATTTTAATACTTTCAAAGCGCGTAAATTCTTTTGTATAGAATCAGTCATACTTCTGATATCTTTCCCATTTTCGGATTGAATCTTTTCAAAATTTAAAATATTCTGCACATGAATGTCAACAATCAGACGTTCATTATCATACAGTATACAGTGGCGTAGCAAGCATATCTGGCGCCCGGGGCAAAATACCTTTTTGGCGCCCCCCCCCCACCACAAAAACATTTCAGTAATATAATGTACAGAATATATTCGTAATAAGAAAATAATGCAAATAATAATAAAATGCTGAATCTGCCATAAAATATTCAAAAATAAATTAAGAACAGTCGCTACCTAACTGCACTACACTAGCCTTGGATTCGGAAATGCATCTGTGTCGGCGGAAAAATCAGACATACGATGATATAGAATTAGTTAAAAAGGTGTTATTTATTTACATATAAGTGTTTTAAAAAGTACAGTTTTAAACAATTAAAAGCTTAATATACATTATAGATAAATAGATATGTGGCAACTTGTCTACTACAACTCAACTCTGCCAGTCTGGTAACCCATAGCAACCAAAAACAAAAATAATATTTATTCCATTCAATTGTTATAATTATTTAACGATCTGTCTCAAAAAATTGTTCTACCATAATTGGTGACACGTATTTATTACGAATAGCAACCTTCAATGTTGCACGAATACGGAGTTTATATGTCTAAATTCTGAGCAGCAGTAAGTTATCCAGTGTGATGAGATGCAAGTAAGACATTTCACCTGTCATTTCAATCGCTGTGCCGCATTCCGATGAATCAACATATTTCTGTCATAATTTCAGCGGATATATGTATCGTCTGGTGCATTTGAGCCTCCAATTTCTCCGATTTCAAGTACCAAGAAACTGTGTCACTATATACATATTGATTATTTTTCTATACATATTATTATTGTGCATATTCTATACATATTATTATTGTGCAGCCCACCAGCGGCTGAGCGGTAAAGTCGCTGAACACTGGTAGTTCGGTCCGAGGTTCAAATCTCGCGAACGGGCTGGCTGCATGGGCGTTTTCGTGGTTTTCCCATGTGTAACGTAAAAGTCCTCCACGAAGGCAACCCTCCCTTTAGGCAGATAGGCCTAGACGCTTTGCCATAATTACACACACACACATATTATTGTGCATATTTGATTGATCTAAAGTATTTGATAACGATGTTGCTTCGCAATTGCTGCGAGTGGCAGTTAAGCCACCGCCTTTATTCTCGCTGAGGCCCATCGTTATGGTTCATTCAATTGGATGCGCAGTTGAGTCACATTACTGCCGACGAAACTCAATTTTATACAGTGATCACCGCGTTAGAATCAGAGGTACTGCAATCAGCTCGTGAAATAATTTTGAATCCACCGGCGACGGACAAATACAAATCTTTAAAAAAAAATTAATTTCTGTTTATGAAGAATCCGAGACAGTTAAAATCGAGCAGCTGTTGCACGATTTACGGTTGGGTGATATGAGGCCTTCTCATTTGCTGTCTAAAATGTCAGACTTAGCCGCCGGTAACCTAACGGATAACATTCATAAAACATTATGGATGAATAGACTCCCATCTAACATGCAAACCTTTTTAGCGGCCAGTAGCGAGCCACTTAAAAATCTTCTCGAAATCGCTGATAAAATTCACGAGCTGGCCATTCCAGCGCAAATACACGCAGTGCAGGCTCCTGGTCCAGGTATTGTGGCGTTACAAGCTTATATTAATGATTTGTCTAAACAGGTTGCTCAGTTAGTAGTCATCCAAGCTGAACCTTTTCAGCGCAACCGTTCCACATCGCGTGGTCGAAATACACGCCGTAGCCAACTGAGGAAACGTTATAAAAGCCCTCCTCCAGTTTTTACCACCACAAATTTGGAAACAAGGCAAACAAATGCCACCCACCGTGTCAACCAGGGAAACGAGAAGGGCTGTTGCTCGAAGTTGGGAACGACAGCGGCCGGAATTTTGCACGTCTTTTTGTCATCGAAAAGAATTCGGGCTTAAGGTTTCTTGTAGACACCGGGGCTGATGTCTCTGTCGTTCCACCACATTTTCACGAACAAAAGCGCTTTACCAAGTTACAACTTTATGTAGCAAATGGAACTCCTATTCAAACTTTTAGTGAACGCCTGATATCTGTTGATTGAGGATTGCACCGCAACTTCCAATGGCCATTCATTATTGCTACTGTTTCAAGTCCTATTAATGGCGCTGACTTTTTTCAAAAATTTTCTTTCTTGTCGATCTTAAGAATCGCCGTTTGATAGATTCCACAACCAACTTAACTTATCCAGAAGTAATTCGCAATAGTCAAGATTTGAGCATTAAACTGATTTCGAGTAACTCCCCATGGCATCAACTTCTCAGAGAATTCCCTACAAACACGCGCCCAGTTATGGGTATTTCCAAACCCAAGCACGAAGTATTACATTATATTGAAACTACCGAACCTCCGATTTCCGTTAAATCAAGGCGCTTACCTCCGGACAAGCTTAAAGCCGCCAAAGAAGAATTGCAATACATGATGGAACAGGTAATTTGTCGTCCTTCTAAAAGTTCATGCGCCAGTCCGCTCCATCTAGTTCGGAAACGAAATGGTAAGTGGCGATTATCGCTGGTTAAATGCAGCTACAATACCTGATCCCAGTCCCTCACATTCAAGATTGTATGCAAGTTTTAAAGTGAAAAGCTATTTTTACAACCATTGATCTTGAGCGGGCGTATCACCAAGTGCCCGTTAAACTCAGTTGATATTCCAAAAACTGCGGTTATTACGCCTTTTGGACTATTTGAGTTTCCGGTCATGACTTTCGGCTTATGCAATGCTGCTCAAACGTTCCTACGCTTCATGAATCAGGTGTTAAACGGCCTCGACTTTTGTGTACTTTATTTTGATGACGTCGTAATCACATCCTCTTCAGAGCAAGAACACCTATCACATTTGAGAACAGTTTTTGAACGTTTTCAAAGGTACGGTGTCAGTCTTAAGGCTTCCAAATGCGTTTTCGGCCAACCAAGTGTATCCTTTCTTGGTCATGAAATTTCCTCTGATGGCGTTCGACCCCTTCCAGATAGAGTCACCGCTATCCGCGATATGCCCGAACCATCTACAGTGAAGGACTTAAGAAGATTTTTTGCTATGCTCAATTTTTATCGACGTTTCTTACCTCAGGCAGCAACCATACAAACACCTCTAAATTCTTTTTTCGTTGGAATCAAGCAAAACGATAAACGTGTTATAACCTGGACCACAGAATCTTACGAAACGTTCCAAAAATACAAAAATGATTTAATTTCGGCAACAAATTTGCAATATCCTTCCGCATCTAAACCATTATCACTCTACGTTTATAAGGTATTTCACCCGCTTTCCTAGCGTGCCTTCGTGGTGTAGTGGATCTGCACTCTGGGCCGGTACTCCAGAGGTCCGCGGTTGGATTCCCGGGGAAGGCGGTTGCTAATTTTTCAATCTCTCTTGCTTCCAAATATCCTAATGTCTGTACAGTGGAGCCCGAAGTAAAAGGGGTGTGGAATGAGGATTCTCCACACCCAGGATTTAGTGATTGGGTCCCTAAAATCCCCAGTCGCCCTTTAAAAAGGGGAGTATATAAGGTATTTCTCCCGCTTTCCTAGCGTGCCTTTGTGGTGTAGTGGTTCTGCAGGCTGGGCCAGTACTCCAGAGGTCCGCGGTTCGATCCCCGGCGAAGGCGTTGCATATTTTTCATCTCTTCTGCTTCCAAAACATAAACTAATATCTCTACACGTTGATGCATCAACAGCAGGTATAGGAGCAGTTTTAAAACAGAAAGATCAAGAATTATGGAAACCACTTTCATATTTTTCTAAAAAACTCTTACCAGCACAAACCAGATATAGCACTTACGATCGCGAATTATTAGAAATTTATGAAGCTGTCAAATATTTTCGGCATATGCTAGAGGGACATATGCTAGTATGATCTTCACAGTTCACAGAACCTTAACCTATGCTTTTCAACAGAGTTCGGATAAAGCTTCTCCTCGTCAAATGAAACACCTAGACTTCATAGGGCAATTTTCAACAGATATCCGTTATATTGCGGGCTCGCAGAGTATTGTAGCAGACATCTTGTCTCGTATTGAAGAACTAGCCGTCCCTTCGCCAGTAAACTTTGCTGCCCTTGCGGATGAACAACACATCCTCTTGAAAAGCAAATCATCCACCAATCTCAACTTGCAACCTATGCAGCTGTCACCTGGAAAATCACTTTATTGTGATGTTCAGGATTCAAGATTTCGACCTTATGCTCCCTCTTGATTTCGCCATGCCATTTTTAGTCAGTTATGTCGTTTGCCACCTCCTGGCATCAAGGCTTCGAGGAAACTGATATCTCAACATTTTGTGTGGCCTAGCATGCAAAAGGACATAGCCAACCGGACACGTTCGTGCTTGGAGTGCCAAAGATCTAAAATTGTCAGACACACCATGAGCCAACTTAAAAATTTTAATTTGTCCTCATCTCGCTTCAATCACGTGCACCTCGACTTCATCGGGCTCTTATATTTATTAATATTAATATAATACATGAATAAAATTAATTATTTTGTATACATTTTTCTTACCTTGGATGAAGCAAATTTATCATTTACTTCATCAAAGTCGATCCTTTCAAATTTTTCTTTTTCCTCACTTAAAAATGCTAGATGACTTAGGGGATCTTGTTCCATCGTTGATTATAAATATGTGAAAATTTATTTTAATTTGCTGAACGAACGTTCATAGCTAGCATTTGATAATGAAATATTAAGTAGTATTTGAAGTGCGACTCTTAGGTTTGGAAAAACATTTTCTCTATATTCTGTAGTAGAGTTCTAGGTTCCGTTTCTTTTCTACTGCGGAGTAACATCATGCAGTCACATTCACTGCTCAAAACAATTAGGGGATATTGTGGGTTCGGTATGAAATGACCATATAATCGATAACCTTTTTGAACAAAAGAAAATAGAAGAGATTATAAAGAAAAATTATAACGTTTACAAAGTTGGGAATATGCAAATTTAGTCTGTGACGTCGAAAACTATGCGTTTTAGATAAGGAGTAAGGAGCGACCTGCAGTATTCCTTTTGTAATAGAAGATTAAAAACAATTCACATGCGTTGAGTGCTTCGTAGCAGTGAATATGCGATGTCTCAGCAAGATGACTTAGTTGAATCGGTAGCCAGGAAGGCCATCAGTCTTTTACAGAAGAGTCAAACGCAATCCATTGTAGCGGAAGCGTTACGAATTTCCCAAAATGTCATTTCCAGATTATGGAATCGGATTTTGGAAGTCGTGTTTTTATTTTAAAACGATAACAAGGTCATGTTATCGTTTTCAAATAAAAAGCGGGAGATATACAAGCATTTCGTTTAAATATATATCTCTACTTTTTAGAAATAAAGTGGTCAAAAAGAACGTTTTGGTTGATGTACTGCAAACATTTTATTACACATTTTATCAGACAAATCAAGAAAATAAATAATTAATTACATTACAATAGTTATTAATTTTAAATATATTTTCCAGAAATCGATCAAAGTAAAAGCTGAAATTTTCCGGAAAATCTTGTTTGGAGACCATTTGGCGCCCCTCTATAAGCTGCGCCCGGGGCATCATGCACCCCCTTGCACCCCCCTCGCTACGCCACTGCCCGGGGATGTGTCCGAGGGCCTCCTATCTCTTCCCTAACACCAAATCACACGAGAAGACTTTCGGCTCGCCATGTATTTAAAGTGCCTCCATACCGTAAAGACGCTATAGCTTTCCAAACATCCTTGCCTTCTCTGGGATTTGAACATGGACTCTTCGGTACGGTGGTCAGAATTACTAATCATTATCCCGTTTGGGCGGCCATTCATATACTTAATATATTTTATAAGCAGTCCCTGTCTTCCAAAAAATATTCTCATTGTTGATACAAGTGATAAATCGTAAACGGTTATTCACAAGTTTACATGTATCACTGTCAAATAAGAAAAAACAGTACCTAGTAGACGAAATTTGTCATAAACTACACATAAGCAGTGCTTCGTATGAAATCTTTGTTAGTTGTTAAGGATTAAATTTGAGAACTTTTCTGGAAGATGGATATGTAAACCCTTTACAAGAATATCATATTACACTTTTTACAATTCGTTTTATAAGTCATTGTTTCTAATCATGAAAAAATTATTTTGTTACTTAAGGATGCATTTTTGGATTATTACTGAAGGATGCTTTTTCACATTAAAATCAAATTGTACTAGTGACGATTTATCAAAAATCCTAATCATGAAGAAATAATTTTATGTCTAATTACCTATAAGAGTATGTTTGATTAGCTTAAGTACCTATAAGAGCCACGATAATATTTTACATCCAGAATGCTTTTAATGTGAAGCTTTAATTAACCTTTAGTTTAAAATAATTACTAAGCATTCAGGCAGCGATGGTTTTAGATCAGCTGATCGCAGATCCTCGTGCCCTGATCATTCAATTAATTCGAGTTAAATCAATAAATTCAAACATACTCGCATTCATACTATATTTAAGTTTCGTTCAGACTTAATATAAAATTTCAGAATTCTCCTTATTAAACAATAATGACCAATGTCTTTCAGTGCTTGCACTCTCAGGTTTTTGGTTGTCAATAAAAATTTCAGCATGATAAATAACATTGGACAGAGGAGCATACCTCATAGAAATATTTTTAAATTAAAATTCAGTGCATAATCATTTATTGTAATTAAAAAAAATGAACACACATTTTCAGAAATAGGTATTTAGCATTCAGAGTTATTAAAAATGTAAAACACATTTTTAACACATAATGTTTAAAAAAATTCAATTTATTACTTATTAAAGTGTTATAGAAAGTGAAAATTAAATTATACTGATCGTTACAATTATTGGCGATAAAAAACGCACGTGGTAGAATTCACACAGGTATAATTTCAGTTGTTACTGTAATTCTCGCGAAAAACTTACTTCATGTTTTTTATGAAACAGTTTTAGATAATTTTTAGCACAAGAAAAGTTCAAGTAATAGGTATTTCAAAGACATTTATTTTAATTCTTCTTGTAAACAACTAGAGCTAAACAAGACAGAATGAGACACAATATTATGTTTAAAATAAATAAAAACAAATTAATGCTTATTGAGAAATGTCATTCGATTTGTTGAATATGTAGCCGACCACAGAGCAGACCAGTGTTTTACCAGACCTTTGTTAACTAACAAGAAAGACCGCGGGACCCCTATTTTAAGGAATACAAAGCCATCACTCCGGCTGTGACACTGCATTGGTGGCATTCATGACCTGTAATTTTTTACCTGCTATCTGAAGTGCTGCGTTCTCTTTATATGTTATACCTATTTATCTTTCTCATTTTACAATGTTTCAGCAAATAAATTGCAAGTAAGCTTTGTTCTCCATCTCGAAATCTATACTGATACACAGGAAGTCCTTGATCCTTAAGATCTTCATTTATTAGTCAATAACATTTCTAATATTGTTTCGATAGGCTTGGATATAAGTGGAATGTAATGAATATAAGTGTTTATCAGAAATGATTCATAATCTGATGAATGTAAGTATTCATCAGAAAATATTCTGGTATTTTTCATTTCATTCTGGTATATTGGTCAATTTTAGTTCTAAAATTCTAATTAGGGTTATCTTAATTATGTGTATTACCTTGCAAATTTCCTCCCATTTTGTGCACTTCTTTATCTTTAATGTCTTTTTTTTTTTTTTTTTTTTTTTTTGTTTTTGTTTTTTCCTTTTTCAGGTTAACCTAACCTACTGGAATTACAGTTAGGGAAAAGGGAAACTTTACAGTTTTTCTACGATCATATATCTTTTCTCATCATTATCATTACTTCTGTGACATCATCATTTTTTAACTCTTGGTGCGCATTGTGCTTAGCATTTCTTTTTTCAAGGTAACTTAATTCTATGTTATGAATGTTTATAATAACTTATCCTCATATCAAGTTGTTATAACTAGATGTCATAAAACAACTGAAACTCAAAGTTACATACAAAGAAAACACATTGAACAACATTAAAGTAAAGCTAAAAGCTTAAATAAATAGTTGAAGCAAATATAGCTAAGTTCTACGAATGGTTATGTGCAAAACATACTTGAAAACTGGCAGTTTGATCGAAGTTCAAATTCTGGATAGTTACATGGGACATTTCTTTGTGTTTCATGTGTGTAACATGAACCAATTTGTCTTTGAACCAGTTTGTCTTACAAGATTCTCCTCGGAGGCATCTCTTCGTTAGACATATAAGCCTAGCATGCTTCGCCAACGAATAAATCCAGATTTTTTGGGGAAACCGGCTTTAAACTATGTCAATTCGGGTGAAAGGGTCTTTGACTGTACTGCCTTATCTCTACAGAATACAGAAATCAATTTTCTAACTAAGAACGATAAGCAAGTAGTGTTAGTAAGAACAACAGTGATGTTTCGGGCAAGGAAATCTAGTTTTGGGCTGTTTTAAAAACAACGGTCAGCTCAAAACCAAGAACGGCAGCTACACAGCTGATATTTCCGACGCGTCAATCTCTTCTGTAATGATCGAGACGATGACACCAGACTAGCTCCTTATCGAGTAGATCGCAAAAAACGACCCGTTCTTCCATCTCGACGGTGTCCATACTAGGGCCCTTTATTATTCTACATAAAAAAAGTCTATTTTTATAATTTTATAAATGAAAAATACTAAATTTTACTTTTTTAAACTATTATTTTATTATGTTTGAAAATGGTAAACAGCTTTATTCCTTTTCTAGTTATGTATTAATTTATGTAACTATTTTTTAATTAATGTTAAATTCGGATAATTAGAATTATTAATGATGATTAATATTTGATACTCATTTTCGATACCCTAAGTTATTTACGGTGTTACTGTACGACCACTGCTGTTTCTACGTCTTGGGTCAATGAAGTTTAGCAGTAGGCAATAGCTATAGTTTGCTCTCTGTACTCTTTACTGACAATATACTGGCTGATACTTTACAAACAAAAAATGAACGCCGATGTTAACCGAAAAGGTATTGTGATACAAAGAATTAGATTTATAAATGCTAACATTCTGTATATTGTATTATTAATTTCGTGCATAAATTAAATTGCATTCTATTTTCAGTTATGGCCATCCAGGCTAAGAAAAAGCGATCGAAGGGACCAAAATCCAAACTTAAAGGAAGGCCTGAGGTGACTGAAAACAGAAAAAGGTGAGTGATAGTGTTGAAAAGAATTTTATTTTGATCAGAGGTTATATGATACTTATCCTTTTATGTACATATGAATCGTAATAAGGATTTTATAATGTTGGTCATTTGAGCCAAGCAAAATATCCGAGAGATGCGCAGTCAGTGATCTTATATTTAAGACATTTTTGTATTCTTGAATTCATATATTATGTTTGAAGAAGGATAGATTCAAATAATATTCATAACAAATACTGATTTTCTTATATATATATATATATATATATATATATATATTTTAATGTATTTCACAGTGTGATCGTCAAGCAATATTTCTTTTCTGTCTGTTTTAAAACTAGTTTTATGAGGGAAAGTATCTTAAAATAGTTAATTTTAATACTTTCTGCATTTTATATTATCTCTAATCATTAATAACATTATAAGAACTGTATTGATATTCTTAGCTAAATATCCAACAGTAAAATGCTGACGTCTAGTCTCGTATTATTTTTCCTGTGCAGTATAATGTTAACATTTTATTCATCGATAATGAATGAAATTTTGTGATAGATTTGTAAACATATTTCCCACTTTTTTTTCATAATTTCATAAAACTTGAATATTAAATAATGAAAAGTTAATGCAAATCTTGATTGCCTAATAATATTGGCAATTGTATTTAGCATAAAATTAAGTTTGTAAGAAATTAATGTAAAAGTATTTAGGCAGTGCGTCATATGTATATATAAATAGAAGTGTAATCAGGTTGTCAAAAGAAGTTTTAAGATATTAAGGATGTTGGCAGATTTTAAGAAAATTTCTCGATGGTACTTTTTTGTAGGGTTGGTGTTAATCTGTTTTCCGTTTTACGTCTGTGATGTTTCGTATTTTAAATAATAATATTTTATGAAATCCATTAACTTATGCTTGTATTGATATTCACTTTTGATTATTAAATTCAGTCTTATGTAATATGATACATTAAACTGTCATCAACCTTTTTATTTTAAGTACATCTACTTTAAAATAAGAAAAGTTCCTGTTTAGTTTGATCCTAAGTCAAACTATTTTTATAATTAATATCCATCTCAGGTTGAATTTTGCATAATTTTAATATGCATATGCGCGCAAATTTAATACAGTCAAAAGTCATTAATCCGGACTCGCCGGAACTTCGGCGATTCCGGATTATCGATTTTTCCGGATTATAGATCATCAGTTTAAATCTGGTAAGACGGCATGCAGAAATTATAAAATTAAAAATATGAAACCGTAATTTATGAAATAAAGAACAGTTATGATCTAAAGAATATCAAAATTTACAAAAAAAAAAAGCTTAATATTTATTTGTTTACTTTATTAAACATTTCTTTCAGTGTAAGTTGCTTAAGTTGCTTCGTTTTTTATGTGATGATACATTCTCTGTAATTCTATAAACAGACATAATTTCTTGTTCAGTTACAAAGTTCTGCTGTTCAAGTCCTATAATTGCTGAGTTGAGAATACCGACTAATTTGTCAATCAAAATTTTTTCGTTTTCAATAACCTCTGTTACTTTCTTCTCTATCAGAAGCGAATTATAATGACGAGGAATTTGATTTAAATCATATCAAAGACGGACTACATCGAGATAAATACTACATTTAGTAAGGAATTATAAGCCAAATAAAATAAAAACATCTGCCCTGAAGATAAGGATAGTGCTGACAGATCAACTTCCAATTCATTGCGCGCCGCGACGTTAAAGATAAACAAACGTTAAAGTTTAGATAAACAAAGGATATGCCTTTATCCATTTTTTGCAGCAATTCCACTTTTTGTTTAATGGACTTCGAAACATACTTTCGCTTTGTAGATCCTTTGCATATTAGTAAATATATATCAGAAATTCTATTTGACATAATCGAAAGTTCCAGCTTACTTTTATAAAATTGCTCTAGCAGTCTGCAAAAAATAATAAGCCGGATCCAATTCGAAGATTAAGGAACAATGCAATCTGCAACATTAACTGAATTAGGTAATTTAGCTTAGCTTATACTGTCCGTTATACATTAAACGCGCATGCGTAAACGTATTATGCGCTTGCACACACGCATATTTGCAGCCGTAAAGGTCTTACGCGCACGCGTAAAGGTCTTACGCGCACGCGTAAACGCCTGTGTGTCAATGCGAGGCATGCCCAGAAAGTTTGTAGCTTTGAGGTCCGGATTATGGGTATCCGAATTAACGACTTTTGACTGTATCAGTTCCAGTTGTTCATCCTTTCATTGAACTCATTCCAACAAATTCTTCAGTTACTTCAAAATTTTCAGAAATTCCTCTGACAAAGAAAAGAAGGCCGAGCTGTTGAAGTAATATATCTTGATTGATCAGCTGCTAGAGAAAAGTACTTAAATTTGGCAGCAGCATTCTGTAATTCTTCAGTAACATCATCAGATAAATTTTCAATTCTTTGAATTGTCATTCTGCCAAGACTCACATTTTTAAATTTCTGCGTAGCTTCAGGGCATACTTTATCAGATGCCAACAATATGCATTCCTTTGCAAAATTACCATCAATAAATGTGCAGCCACTTTTAGCAATTAAGGCTGCAATTCTCAAACTAACTTCAACACAGTTAACACAGTTATCTAACTCTGAAGATGCCTTTGTAAATCCATTCCCTTAAGCAACAAGAGAATGGCGGAGAGATTCGATTTTACGTTTTCGATCCTTTCCCTCAAGCTTTGAAAATGTTCAGTGTTTCGTGTCGTAGTGTCACTTAATGTTATACTCCTTGCAAACACTAATCGTAAAATTACATAACAAGCATATAATTCTATTATTTTGCTTCGAAGTCCAGGCCTTCGAAAATTTCCTGTTGTTGTCCGCTAACTTTCTTTTCGCTTTGCATCCATCCATCATGGCAACTATCAAAACCACAGGGAACAAAAATTGCAGAAAATATAGGTTGATCCCACTTTTAAAATAATAATACATGAAACTTCTTAATGGTCTCGAAAACAAAGATAAACACGCACATGATAAAACAATGTATAGTCACGAAGCCAAAAGTACGACGACGGCAAGAAAATGAATGCATCATTTCGGATCCTAGAAAATATTTTTCTCTTTTACTTTACTAGTGCATACGTGCAAACAAACTCATGCTACATCATACCAAAGACTCTTCTACAGGTGTTGGTCCTACAGGCTAGGAGTAATTTTCCTGTTCAGGCAGCGGATATGTGCTTTGGTTGACACCGGGAACTTGGCTCAGTGCCAAATCTCACTTTAAGGGGAGAGAGTAAAATGAGTAATAAAAGGGGGGAGTGGTGATTTTTTTTTTTTTTTTTTTTTCTCGCAACGCCTTCTAGAGACAACTGCTATGTCAAATCGCAACAAATGTTTCAAGAGGTCTCGGCAGTCCACAAGTTGTGCATCCCTATTCTGAACTAAAAAAAAAAGTTGAAATTGCCTGTCTTTTTAAAAACAAATCTATATACATTGTGGAATGACCTTTGGTTTCTAAATAATATTATGATTTATAGTTTTTAAATATTTGGTTACTGTGTTCCATATATCTTTTTTACATCTCGCAAATTTGTTACAAGAAGTGAAAATTCTAGCTTTATAGAAATAATCATGTTGTTAAGTATAATATGTATACTTATGAAACTTTTAAAAAGAATAAACAAAATGAACATTTCTGTAATTCAGATTGATAAATTGGTAAAAGTTTACAATTGGTGCCCCTTGTTTTTTTTTTAGCAATTCTTTTTTGACACCAAGATCGGCACCAGGAAGGCACAATTTCCAGATGGCCGCTACACAGAACCAAAATAAGTCATTGCACAAACTCGTCGATCACATCGATCTATTTTCACTTCAGAAAAATGAGAAAATTGCACAGACTGAACATTGCGCACTGCCTTAACCCCTTAACGCATTTGCCCGTGTCTCACACGGGCGAAAGTTTCCGGCAAATTTGCACATGCCCGTGTCTCACACGGGCGCCCTTGTATCTCGCGTTATTTTATTTCTACTGCTTGTCTGAGATCCGTTCCAGTAAAAATAAATAGGCTAGATTATAATTAAACTTATTTGACATAGATGGCACCACTATTCAGCATTTTTCTTGTGTAAACCACGTGGCGCATTTTGATGATTAGCTATAAGTTTGCTAGGAATTCTTTGCTATAAAGTAGTCGTTTTGTGTGGAAAAGGTAATATATCCATTTTTATTACGTAAATATAATGAAAGTAAGCAGTTAACTGCAAATTATATTACTAAGTGTTTTTGTAATTTAAAAAAAGTTATCTGATAATGAGCGACTCTAACGATGACAATTTTGAATATGCCAATTTATCAGACAGTTTTAACGATGAGAGTGATGATTTCTTGAGTGATGGAAGTGAATCGGAAGATAATGACAACGAGATTTTGGATATAGCAAGGAATTGGTATCAAATTAGTATAAATCAACCAAACGTTGCACCACCGAGATTTCGATTTGAAGCTAACCCTGGCTGTTATGCATATATATGATTATGCATGAATATGATTATGCAAGAAAAAAAATAGGTGATTTTTTGACTGAAAATTAGAAATTAATGTGTGCCTTAAGGGGTTAACTTTGTCCATGTACACATCGATCTATTCTCACTTAAATAAAAATCATGAAGTTGAAACAAAGTTAAAACTATCCTGGTAACCAAAAATGGGGTTTCATCACCAAAACTGAACAAAATTTGCCACTAGTCAAAGGGGCACCCAATTCTACACTACAGCCAATAAATTAAATCATCTTTAAACCACATTCAGCTTTTATTCACTCATGTTTGTTAGATGAAATTTAGATCTACAAGCCAGAGTAAAATGCAATTATTTTAAATTTAATTAAGACATATTTTTAAGGTAAATTACATTTTTTTTAACTTTAAGCTCTATGTTAATCTTTGCGATAAATATAGATATCCTTAAATTTTCATTAGAAGAGTTGAAAATAAAATTAATATGAGGAATGTATCTTCTATTTTTATTAGAATTTTTTTCTGGTATTACTGCTATTGAAAGGCAAATAAGCGGTTACGTAGTGGAACCTTTATTTATCCAATTTATTCTAATATATTAAAATGCTGTATAAATATTAATTTTTCCCTCTTCAGCCTCTTGAGAATATCAAAATTAATGTGTGATATGATGGCTTTTCTCGCCGAGACAAATCTTTTGTATATTGGCATGTAAATCGAAATTTGGGTTTCAATGTATGGTATTTCATTGTATGAATGGCATTTGAAACCAATAAAATAAAAAAAATACAATACTCGAGTTCTATACTCGAGTTTTTGGGCAAGAAGTGAAACATAATCATTTCAAAATTATTTCATTTTTTCTAGTCTTTTAAATCACTTTTTGCTTTTGGAAATGTGAATTCTTTTACTTAACAATTCTAAATTTGGTGACTTATTAAAATGTTGTTGATTTTAAGATAAATTTCTATGGAAAATTTTTAATTCAGTGATCTGGTAATATTTCAACAATTTTTTTTTTTTTTTTTTAAGCTTATAACATTGGTAAATTTTGTTAAAGTAGTGGTAATATATTTAAGAAATAACATTAAAATAAAACATATTTATTTTTCTCTGCCATGCTATAAAGTGACTTACATTACTTTCTATTTTGTTGACTTTTTGTACAATATTTTGAATCTGAAAAATAAACAAGGTAATAAATGCTATAAAGCACAATTTACGAAACAGTTCTCAGCAAAAGCAAAATAGCTATGTAATGAATTAAAAAATGTATTCTTTTTAATTTTTTTGTGGTCAAGTGTAGTTGTCTCAGAATATGTATCAGTTTTCTGTATAAATTAATTTTACACTTAATTTCCTCTTTTTTTTTTTTCTTCTAAAATATTTCTGGACCTTTCGCTGTTACGAAATTGATAGGGGTGCTTGTTATAATTTGTGTTGCTTGTAATGTTTATTTTTTATTGTTTTCCTGTCTATTTTATCACATCTGTATTATGGATAAATGGTTGATAAAGAAGCTGTCTGCAGACAAGAACAAGCCTTCAAACTCAAATTCAAAAACACAAAATGAAGAATAGTAGTAAGGAAATATGGTTTTGACTATAGCATCAGGTTTGCCATCAAATGAAGATGAACATAATCCCAAACCTGGGTGAGTTATTTTCAGTGAAATACTTGCAAACAAAAGCATGTGCCTTAGTAAATTATATTAGCACATTAAGACAAAGCATCCTGATTTAAAAAAACAGGCTCTTGAATTCTTCAAAAGAAGCCTGGACATTGTTTAAAAATGGGTACTTCTTTGTTAAAGCAGCCCCCA
This sequence comes from Stegodyphus dumicola, assembly GCF_044657685.1. Lineage (NCBI taxonomy): Eukaryota > Metazoa > Arthropoda > Arachnida > Araneae > Eresidae > Stegodyphus > Stegodyphus dumicola. The sequence continues at coordinate 173,175,178 of NC_140776.1, forward strand.
AGACTGAATATCCCCAATCAACCAAAATATCTGACTAAAATCTGGTCGCGGGTTCTTATACCTTACCATGTAATTGTATATTAACACCATATTGTATTTTTGCTTTTGCTAAATGTTCGTATATTATTAATTTTTGATGAGGTTTTTCAATTTGCATTGTTTACTTAAAAATATACTCATTGCTTTCCGTATGTGGATCTGACTTTAATCTTTAATTTATCAAGTAATGAGCCATATCATTTTTTCAAGAAAGAGGCTTTTACCTGACGGAAGAAATATGCAAAAATGGCCACAACATGAAACTTTATTTTAATGACAAAACCATTTAGAGATGCAGTGTTAAAATTTTCAAAAAGAAGAAGGGCCTCTAATGTTGGAAATTGGTTTAACAGTTTTAGAATATTGTTCGTCACTGCTGTTGGATTTATGTATTCTTGGGCAGAGGAATCGACATCCATGAAATGGTATAACAAACAGCTTAATATGTGTGAAAGTTCTGCGATTGACTGGAATAATTACATGCAATAAAATAATAAATATAAGGGTACTTAATATTAAATATTATTATTAAATACTTAATTATTATTAATAATATTATTATTAAATACTTAATATTTTTAGGAAATGACATGTAAGTATTGTTATTATTATATATTTTGTTTATTTTTACATTTGCTTTTCATGAGCTTAGCAATATTACAGCCGAGATCTTGGTGCAAATGTAAAATCACCAAATATGGTTGGAGGTCACTACAAAAAAAAGTATCTGAAAATGTCAGAAACAAAACTTTTGGATTTCACAAAGGTCTTTTGGATATCTGATTAGTTATTGAATAGCAAAAAGTGTTAAATTGCACACAATTGGCGAAACTTAAGTGTTCTCAGTTATAAAAAGATGCAATTGAAGATATGTTTGGTGAAAAGAGCTTAAATGAAGTGAAAGTAATGCCGCTTTCAAATAATACAGTAACTTGTAGAATTTGTGAAATGTTCCTGTGGACAGAAAATCAGCTGCTCCAGTTACTGAAAGTAAATGTTTTTCACTACAACTGGATGAATGTACTTGTACATGAAATTTATCTCAGCTCCTTGTTTTCGTATGTTACTTGTGGAACATTGAATCCTATGAACCTGTGTTATTTTGTGAATAAATTATTCTAGGAACTAATGAAGAAATATTCAAGACTCTTGGCACTTATAAAAAATTCAAAGATTTAGATTGGATGAAATGTGTTGGTGCATGAGCTATGTGAAGTAAAAAAAAAAAAGTATTGTGGCTCAACATTCACAGGGAAGCACTAGTATCAAATTCTTTGGCTGATGACTTTTAAAATGTTTTGAACATTGCAGTTAATTGTGAATTTAATAAAATCAAGACCGTTCCAATCGTATTTATTTGAAAAGCTTTGTGAAGAGATGGGGAACAACTGCAATTGACTTCCACATATGAAAGTACATTGGTTATCAAGAGGGAAAATGCTAACAAGACTTGTGGAATTTCTTGAAAGAGTTGAAGTGTTTGGTGGCAATAAAAATGAATTAGAAAAATTGTTGTATTATCTGAAATTTGTTTTGAAGCTCATAAATTTAGCAGACATATTCCATCAAACTTAACCCTTTGATGCACGGTAGTCGCACCCTGAAACCACCAGTTTTTGAATTTTTTCCCACTCTTCTGTCAGAGTTATTTGATTGAAAACTGATTGATTACTTATCTTTAACTTGTAAATAATACAAAATGACTGCAGAACCATACATTTTTTAGGTCTCAGTACTTCAAATCGGATGTTGTTTAAATTTCCTTTTTATTGAGACAAAATAACTTCCTTTTGTAAATATAATTACTAACATAAAAAAATTGTTTAGGCATCGCTACATGAGTCATTACTCAAGTTGTCGTGTTGATGAGCATGCGGTGATGAAAGGAAAGTATAATAAATAATGATTCACCAGGTTGGCGTCAGATCAACAATGTATCTATGTGGAATGTTTCAGTTTGAGGTGTGTGCCAAGCAGATAGGCAGCAACAGAGCCAAATTACTGATCACAAATTACAAATTTTTGCTAAAATGATTGTTTCTTCAATAACAAGGTATTTTATTTAGTGTTGAAGTGAAATTAAGAATCGGGACTCTCCAGATGTTTTATTATGCGCGGAGGGGGGAATTAAATGCACATGCATAAAGCCTACTAGAAAAACGGTGGTTTTGAGGCCCGGATTTTAGATCATTCCAGATAATGGACGTCCGGATTTCGGACTTTGTACTGTATTACTAAATAATACATGCACTTGCTCAGAGAAAATGTGTTTCATTTCTGGATATTTTTTTCTGAGCTTAACACGGTTGCTTCCTGTGCAACAGTGTTGAGCTCAGAGAAAAATATAATGCAAATATATTTTTCTATAATTAAAAATAGAAATTGTGTAAAAATTTAATTAAAATATATATATATATATATATATATACTGTCAAGATTCAAAATACCTCGCTTAGGGCTAGAAATAGCTGATGCATTTGCATTAGCTTTACTTGAAGAATTACCTTCAGATCTAGAATCTGTGGTCTCTGAGGGTGAAAGCGATGGAAAGGAAAATACTCTTTATCCTCTTCCTTCCTGCTTGTGGAAATATAGAAGATAAAAGTGATGATCAGTCAGAAAATGGTGATATGTGTTTACCAGGTCCTTCCAAAATTGCAGAGGTAACGTGGAATAAAATACAGGTTGTACTAAAATCAGTTTCCGAATTTTCTGATGACTATGATCCAACTGATGAAATTACCTCTATGGAAGATGTAAAGCTCGTGGATATATTTTTGTCTTTTTTTACTACTGAATTCTTAGATAATTAGTTTTTGAAACTAACTTATATGCAACTCAAAAAGGTAAGCCATTTTCGCCTATAACTCTTCAGGATATGTTGATATTTTTAGGGATATGCATTTTAATAGAAATTAAAGAAGTCCCAAGCTTTCATAATTTCTGGTCAACTAACGAAATACTGAATGAATCTTATGTGGGGAAGCAAATGGGAGTAAAGAAGTTTTCATGGAATTTAGGCAATTTGCATTTGATCAATAACAGCCTAATGCCGAAAAGAGAGGACAAAATTTTGACAAACTTTATAATGTTCGCCCTCTATTGACTCATTTGTTGGAATAATTCGATAGTATCTTTAGACCAGGGAAAAAAATCGGTTGATTGACGAATCAGTGATTCGTTTAAAGGTAGAAGCAATACTTACCTAAATTGCAATAAAACAAAGATATAAAGTGTGGATGCATTGCAGTGAAAGCGGTTATTCTTGTAAATTTGAAATTTATACTCTTAAAACCCACGAACTCGAAAAAAATCCGAGTGAATGAGTGGTAAGAATGCTAAGTGAGCCCTTGTACGGTAAAAATCATAGAGTATACATGGACAATTATTTTACATCTTATGAACTTTTCAAGTTTTTAGAAATGAAAAATGTATTTTGTCATTGAACTGTAAACATAAAAAGGGGGGAGGAACTTCCCAAAACATTAATGGAAGATAAGAAATTAAAACAGGGTGATTTCAACTGGGCAGTAAGTGACGACAAAAATAGCTTGTCTAAAATCGAAAGACAAAAGATGTGTTACCATTTTATCTAGCCTAGTTGATCCCACTTTTTTAGCTTGCACTAAGAGTTATTCACCTGTTGAAATTATTAATTTATGGTAACCAATTTTCCATTCCCTTTCATTGTGCATGAGTGGAATACAAAGTGTATCGTTCATTCTTTCAAATAATTTTAACAAAGTGCATAAACCACATCTCCCATAATTATCACTTATAACAAACATGCCAAATTTCAAAAGGTGCCAATATATAAATCCATGTATATCTTGGGAAAGTTTGGATTAAAAATTCTAATTTTTTGCATGTATGCCTAAAAATATACTTTAAGATGATGGCAAAAATGTTTCCTAAAAATTACTAAAAAGTATAAATTTTAAAAACAAATCTGAAAATAGCTGCAAATTTTGTTTGAATTAAAGCTAAATTTCAAATTATGAAAGAAGGAATCAAATAAGTTTAATAAAAAAAGAACTATTAATAAATATATACCAAATTCAATTAACATTGAGGAGCTAAAATTTTAAGAGTTAATTATTACTATTTTTACAGAACTTGGCACTTTGGCATAATGAGGTCGTAGAATTGAAATATAGAAAAAATTGGTAGTATATCAGTTCAGAAGTCCGATTTTGTTTCTAAATACCTAAGTTAGAACAATATTCAATTTTCAAATCCTACTGCAGCTTAATAAGTTTGAATGGATTTCCTTTAAGTCTGCTTTGTTTCCTTAAAGTCTGCTGCTTAAGTATGCTTGAGCACTCTTCTCAAAGTAATTTTGTAGTTTTTGCTATAATGAAACAATCGGTAAAATATCGGCTAACGTTGCTTTGAAATAAAAAAGAATCTAGTTCAGTGTTATTGTATTTTTTTTTTTTTTTTACTTTTAAATTGTTGACGTGATGACTTTCATAATTGCACATAGTATTCTGAGTGATTCCTTTTCTTTTATTACATCTCTATCAGTAGTATTCTGAGTGATTGCTTTTCTTTTATTACATCTCCTCTATCAGTCTAATAGGTATATATGTTTCAAGTACATGAAGAAAGCCAAAGGGGATTTATTACTTTTAGAGCAAAAAATGATTTGGTTATGCTTTTTTGCTGTACACAGTATCAATGTTTTCAAGGTCCCAAATCTCTTTAGCAGCATATTTGTTTAAATTTTAGGTCTGAACAACGTCTTAGTAGTTCTGAGCAGTTTTATGAGGATGATGAAGACGAGGAAGAAATTTTGGGTTCTGATGATGATGAACAAGAAGATCCTCGAGATTATTGTAAAGGTGAGTTTATCTTCATTCTCTATTCCTTTTGATGATGTTAATAAATTTTATAGTTTTATGTACAATTTATTTTTAAATAACTGGCTTTTCAGTTCAGAAGTGTTTTTAGAAATTGTTAAAAGCTATATCAGCCTGTGGTTATATTACATTAATCTCTTCATATTTGATAAAAGTTTAACTTCCTGCTTTTCAACATGTTCTTTTATTATTAAACTGCTGTGCTTTCTGATTGTCTAGACCCCCTGCCTAAAGTGGCAAAAAAGTATTCACGAGGCAAAGCATTATGGTGTCGAAATAGTTATGTGGTTATGTGTCGCCAAAAAAGTCTTTATGTGACAAACCAGACTTGTTTGTAGCAAATGTCTGTTTTGGCCACTGTGCAGAGCAGAGTTTGAGTAATCCTCTGATGCTTCCTAAGTGAAAACAGCTCCTTGTCTACAAGGGAAGAACAACAGTGCAAAAAAAGGATATCTTGAAAACTGCTTTTGATTTTTGTTGTTGAGAATTGAGGTGGCATTCTGTGAATGAAACGGGACTTTTCCTTAGGTGATATTTATCATGATCTATAAGGTAATATTTGTAATAATGAAAAAGTGCTAATATCAGGTGTGTCTCTGTCCTACTCTGTAAGTTAGTTGGATTCTTAGAAAGTGGTCAGTCATTTTATAGTTTTATATTGAATGTCTGATTAAGCAAGTTAGAAAATAATAAAAAGGGATATGTTACTTATGAATAATGCTAAACTCAAGTGTCTAACCTTCCAAGCAGCCAAACCATATATATGTGCTCAAAGTTTTTAATTATAATAATTTTAAGTACACAGGCATGCATCTTGAATTGTGTGGAGACTGTTAATATAATACATATATTAAAAAAAAAGGAGTAAATTCTAGAATTATAATAAAAAAAATACTTATACTCATAGCTTTGGGGGGATTGACTTCAGGGTTTCAGAGCCAAACTCTTGTCCATTTAGAGAGATAAAGAGCTTGCCTCTATTAAACACTAAACTGTTCTCTGTCTTTATTTTGGGGGAGTGGAGGTATGCTGTGTAATTTCTGAAAATTTTAAGACAGATTGAAATGAATTGTACATATGCAGTGAAAATCCAGAAAAATTCTTTTGATTTTGAGCATCTGCACAAAGCATTTGCAGTAGTTAAAATTGTTTGATGCAGGTTACATTCATAGAACCACTGTGACATCAACACAAGCATATAACCAACACGCATACGATCAATAGTCACTCCATAGGATCGACTCAGCGTAGCATCGTTTAGCATAAAAGCAATGCACCAACATTGCATAATATATCTAAGGATTATAATTAACAACAGCACATAATCAGAGCGAAAGAATTTAATTAAATTATTATTAAGGTACACGGATAAATTCAGCACCAGTATGGAAGCAGCAAATCACATGAACTGCTTTTAAGCTGCCTTGTTGATCTTGTGCCAGCAGAAAGGCTGTTGGTTCTATGCAGTGTCAGTCCTGTTGGAACATTTCCTGTGATCTAGATAGAAATCTAAATCTGCCAAAAACATCATGCAACTACTAGATGTGAAATAAATAATAATAATAATAATAATAATAAATTAAGATATTCCGCAGCAGGTTGGGAAGTATATTTTATGTGCATTTGAATAAAATGCAGTGTAATTTTTCATTATTAAGAATTAAATTGAAAATGTGATAGAAGTAACAGGTGCCAGAAATAGTTGAACATGAATTTAAATCCGTTTCAGAATTGATTAGTGTAACAGTGAGTGCAAGAGAGAATAATTCATGAGAATAATTCTATTCGTGACCCTAGGTTAATGGCAGAGCTAGTGTTCTACTCTGGTTGCCTGAGCAAGAGGTCGTACCCCAAAAAGAACACAATGAGACTGTCAAATTATTATCATTGAATAACTTATATAGTATGTAAGCAATATACTGACTTTAAAAAGTGAAGCTTTGATAACATCAAATTGCACATGAAAATAGCATATGTGTTTATCAAAAAAAAAAAAAAAAAAAGTGTTGTGTACAAACAACTAAAGCTAAAAACATTATTAAATTTTCATAAATTTTATGGTATCACATTTCATTCATTAACAAATTTTTAATTCCAAAAGCAAACCAACAAAACTTCCATTAATAACGTACATGACTGCCCAAACCTTCACACGAACTTTACATCAGTTGCCTATGCTTTCAATGAAGTATCAATCATCCCAGATGGCAGTGGTCATTTTTCCATTAGAGAAATTTCCAGTTGGACTGGCTGGAGGAAGTAAACAAGCGGAAATAACATGCTAGAGTCATCCCAAATATAATTAGTGGAATTAAAAACATGGAAATATGGTGGCCACTCCACATGAGAAATGTCGTCACTTTCCAGATACTTGATGTTGTTGGCTCGATGGAGACAATATTATTATCCATGAGGAGGAAATCAGGACCAACTTCAGAAGTGAATGTTGCAGTGGTGTGTAGGGCTTCATGCTGATGCCACACAGCTGTCACATAATCATATTTAAAGATAGGCAACTGATTGGGATATTCCGTTGAAATTCCATCCCTCACCAGGATCCTGCCATCTCTAAATGTCTGATGTTTTGGGGTCTGATTGTGTATGCCTCATTCTCTTCAGACCCATAAACACATATCACCTGATTCCAGAGCAGATCTGGAATCATCAACAAGGGCCGATGCCAGAGCATGTGCAACAGGTGCAGCCTCACTGGGTGGCAGAATGTAGGGCCTTAGTTTAGTAGTATAAATGAATAACATTGCTTACTGTGTGCAGAATTTTTTAATTAATCTGTCAACTAGTGTTTGTGATTGAGAAACAAACATACAGACAATTTCTTATTTTTATATTTTGTTAGAATTAAGTATATTATGTTAAAGTTTTTTATATGTTCTTTAATTGCAGGTGGTTATCATCCTGTAAAAATTGGAGATTTATTCCATAGTCGCTATCACGTTATACGCAAACTTGGCTGGGGTCATTTTTCTACCGTTTGGCTATGCTGGGACTTAGTGTAAGCTTTAAAATGTGTTATATAGTTTGATTTTTATATGTGTTGCATACTAGAGAAATTGAAATGAATGTTTCAGGTAGATCTTAAAAAATAAGGAAGCTGTAAATGAAAATATTAGCATCAGTTATTTTATTAATTAATTTATTAATTTTTGTAAAGTGTAGTATATGTACTTGCAAATTAATCCCCTTGCATATTTTTCCTTTCACGTTTTGATCATCAGATTAAGAAACTTTTTATCTATGGTAACACTGTAAAATGTATGTAGAGCTAAAAAGTAAATTGTTTAAGTAAACAGAATATTATTGAAATTAATAACTTCTTTGAAATACAGACAATTATTATGTTCATAAATCTACTATGCATGCTTTTTAAAGAGCTTTGATTTTCATTTAAGCCTTTCCCTCTCAAATGGTAAGCATTGTCTTGATTTTAAAGTAGTAAAATTAGTAACAAGAGGGATATATATGAATAAATTTAGTAATCTCTCAAAGCAGGTGTATAAGAAACTTGAAACAATTAGTCATCTAAGGAAGACTTATGTTTGATTTTTTGAAATATTTTCCTTCTTTCTTTTTGAAATATTTTTAAAAAATTAGTATAATATTGTAGCTAAGATGTAGTTTATTTCTTGACATATATTGATTGCAACAGTTGAAGAAATCAGTATGTTAATTATAAAGATAGATATGAATAACTTATTAGCAGGAAACCATAGTATATTTTTTATGCACAATGGATCTAAAGATGTTGATACTTGTGTGTTATCACAACCACCATGGTAGAAGTTGCCAGATTTTCAGAATGTGCCAAATTCTGACAGCCATGCTTATAACAATCCTTCTGTCAAGAAATATTGCGATTTTTGCGTATGTTCTTCTTGTATTCCAAAAGCTTTTATAAACAAATTGTGATATTTTATGCCTTAAACTTAATTTAAAAACATATGTTTGTGGAATTTGCCAGTGGTGGAAGAAACTGCATTAAAATTTCTTCAGGTGATGAGGAGATTCATTTGGTAGCTAGCCTATGCCTGATCCGTGACCATGAGCTCAAACACGCTTGTGCCAAATTATTCTCAAAATAGGGTTATCATTGGCACCAAATTATTCTCAAAATAAGGTGGAAGGATGGAGACTTTCTTTCCCTCCAATATATAAATTCTCTCTTTTCAGAAAAGGTAAGGCGTTCACATGACCTTTCACATCGTAGCAAGCAAAAATGCCTCTTTTGGAAGAGTTTATGTGTTTTGGCAGAGTGCCAGCCAGGGTAGCATTTGAGATGATTGAACTATACTGGAGTTTACGTAATGCCATATGTGTGCTGTTCCCTGATGTTTTGCTAAGTGTAAACAGATTGCTTTACTTGGGAAAAAGAATAAAACTAAAAATTACTGAAAGATTTTGGGGAAAATATGTTTTTTTTTAATCTATTATGTAATACGTATATAATAATTTAAATGTATATTTTAAATTACTACAGTATGTGTCCTTTTCACATGATGGTAAAATTTGCCCCTTGCAATAAATGTTGATAGTATAGGAATCTTTTTTTTAAAAAAAAATCGCAAAAATCACCAATTTGCATCTGATAAGTAGCTTTTACCTTTTCATCTGCAAAAAAATCGCCAGATTGCGCCAAGATGGTTACATTACTATGTAAGTGACAAGATTTTTTTGCCCCATGCTCTCCTTTGACCATTTTAAAAAATCATTCCCCCTGTTCCAAAACTTGAAAAACTTATTATTTTTTAATTTCCATCTGTTTGACCCGAATAAGCTTAATAATTCAAAAATTAAGAAGTAATTGTTTGGTACTCTGGATTATATTGCATGGGTGTATGTAGGTATGTGTGTGTACAGACACATACATACATACATTCATCCATGAATGCATACATCCATACATATATTTCTGAAAACAGACCTGATTAAAAAAGAAAAACAAGAGTACCATTTATTTTAATAGAATTCATGGAGATTATGCTATGTATGTTAACAAAATTTTATTCTATTTATAGGGGGAAAAGATTTGTAGCCCTGAAGGTTGTAAAAAGTGAAGTGCATTATGCTGAAACTGCTCTTGATGAAATTAAGTTATTACGTTGCGTAAGTTAGAATTGTTATTCTAGAAACGATATTTTACTATGCCGTATCTGTATAAATATATGTAACAGTAATAAAAAATTACTTTTTAGGTAAGAGAAAGTGATCCTGCTAATCGCTACAGAGAAAAAGTTGTGCAGTTATTGGACGATTTTAAAATTTCTGGTGTAAATGGGACTCGTATCCTTTATGTGAAACAAGTTTAATTCTAAGAGTATTTTGATTCAGATTGAGAATCAGCAAAATAGTTTTAATATAATAAAATCATAATGTTAAAAATTATAATACCCATAATTTATTATTATAGTGTAACATTTTAGTTCACTTTATATTTAGTAAATATTATAAATAAAATAGTTACGGAAAAAGGATATTATAACACTGGGGCAAAACTTGCTTTAATATTCTATGATTATTTGGTAGTAGCTGTTGTAATTAGGTGGTTCCTATAATAAGTGGCCATTGAGCACGGAATGTATTTCTTACTAAAATTCCAGATAATTTCCTTTTTTCAAGAATTTAGAAATTGTATATAGGTGTGCATATTTGGAAAATATGGCCACTGTTTGTTTCTTCATTTTCCTGTATATTCAGTGCCGGACATTTCCAAGCAAGCTAGCTTATTCAATTGTGTAAAAGTACTTGAATTCTTTCGTCTTTCTCAAGCAAACAGCTCATGAGTAACCAAAACTTTCACAAAACTCTTAAAATTTTGAATACAGAAAAGAAACAAAACCTTCTAGAATAGGGGGAGGGGAATGTCATATTTTTGAAGTATTTTATTTTTATTCCTAGAATTTACAAGATTATTTCTACATTTATATGAACTGTACATGAATAAATAATTTAAAAATATGTGAATATGTAAAATAAACAAAAAGTTATTTTTAGTTTTTCTTTCTGCATCACTGAAGAGTAAAGAAGTTTATTAATTTTTTAATATCTTTGTCATGGACTAGAAGAGAAACACGCTAATGTGACAATCAAAATCGTAAAAAACTAGATGCTGATAAGGACCACGTGTTTCTGTGACTCCTCCTCCTATTTTCTTCTTTCTATGTATTTCTTTCTCCTGATGAGGAGGGACCTTTAGCTGCCCTCGAAATCGATTGAGTGTTTCATTATACCTTCGCTAAATACAAAGTTGTTTTTTACGATTTTGATCTTTGTCATGTTTAAGTGCACATGGCATTAAAAGGCTATGATGATAATATAATGAAATGGGATTATTCTTGGCATCCTGTCTGAAAGTGGATGCCACAGCAAGTTTAAAAATTACCAGTTTAAAAACAAATTCATGTTCTTTCACTTAAAATGAATCAACTGAGGGATGTCATTTGATGTAAAATGACAGTTGCTCCACGCTGTGAATGTTTTGTAATACTAATTAATGGAGAATAACTTGCCATTATTTTTCACAATTTATGAGCTGTAAATGAGATGGGAATACAAACTCTAAAGTTCTGAATTCAAAATGCATAAAATGTATTTATAGTTTTATTTAAATTTTTCTCTCCTTAACATGAATTAGATGTTTGTATGGTGTTTGAAGTTTTAGGTCACAATTTACTGAAATTAATCATTCGATCGAATTATCAAGGTATACCATTAGCGAATGTAAAGCGTATCATTCAGCAGGTTAGTGAAATTTTATTGTTATAAAAAAAATTGTTTCCATTCTTAGTTGCTTAAATTTGCTATCTTCAGAATAAAATTATAAAGTCTTATGAGGTAATTAAAAAAAAAAAAAAAAAAAAAAGAGGATGTTTTAGGGAAATAGTAGAAATATTTAAAAAATAGATATCCTTTAAAGACCATAAGAATCCCAACTATGAAAGTATATTTCTTACTTATCTGTTATTAATTCAGCGGGAGTGTTGTATAATTGAAATTGTCTTCACATTAATGTACTCTTTCAAAAAAAGAAATTGTCTATATTTTTTAATAAAAATTAAAAGGTATGCCCTATGTTTAAGTTAAAAACTTAAACATATGTTAACTTGTACTTGTTTTGTGTTAACTTGTACTTCAGTCTGAGTAGAAAGCAATTTGTATTTTATATATATTTTCTGAAAATTGGCAGTTTAATTTTTGCTTACTTTTATGAGAAGCATTCTTGAAAGTATATTTTGTTTTATGAGAAGCTTAAGTAATTGGCTCAACATGTTGTTAATGTAGTCCCCCCCCCCAGTAAGAAAGTAGAAAATACTGGGTTTGATAAAAAGGTTCTGTTTTATGTAAACTTGTACTTCAGTCTGAAAGTAGATGGTATTATATGCTGTTGCTATTGTTTTTCTGTTATCATGGAGCAGTAAAATGTTGTATTTTGGTTGTTTACTATAGAGACTATGTTAAATAACAAATCTGTTGTGAATATTCTTTGAAGGTTTGTTAAACAATGTGACTGATTTCATAGCTGCAGTAGAATCTTCTTGTGAGTGAATAACTTTTAATCTACAGAATCTGTGTTAAGATAAACATTGATTAGAAGATAAAGGAGTTCTTATAGCTGGAGAATATCAAAGATGTGACATTTGCAGTTGAAGGAATTCCTGCAGTAGCTAGTGACACATTATATGAACCTGTTGCCCATTCTTCTGAGAGATCACAGAAGTGCATTTTGTATCATTACTTAGAATGCCCTTTCCACACAAAGTAGGATGATAATATTATTCTCCTTTTAATTAATTTAAGATCAGATAAGCAATATTAGTCCCAGCAACAATGACAGTTAATTTAAATTGTCTTGTTGTGTGAACAAACAAAATAGTAGTCTGCGATTAATTTTACCAATTGCAGGAGCGAGGTCTTCTTTGTAAATGAATGATAAGTTTTTATAAATTCAACAGCATTGACCTGCAATTTTTGGAAGAAGATAATCAATTTGTTGTTATAAATACAAATCACTAAATTTGAATGCCCTTAAGTTCGTCAGGGATTGAATTTATGAAACTGATTTAAAAGTAAATTTCAAGTGCTATGTAATTATTATACTTCATTTTATAATGTGTTTACATGTGAGTATTTCTGTCTCATTAAACTGTACTGATCCAAAACATTGTGACTGTTTATAGACTGTGAGAATGCACTCGCTGGAATGATGTAGGTGGTATCTGACAAGGTGAGGTTGCTGTTTCACAGCTGCCTGGGACACTGAGGTATCATTTTATTGACTATGCTTATATTTAGTAGGGAAAGCTACTGAGGTTAGCAACTTTGATGAAGTAAGGATTGTGGTGGCTTGAAAACTTTGATTGATTACTTCTAAAATAGCGTTTTCTGGTGTGGTTTCATGAATTGGCATCATTAGTACCAATGAAAAGAGGAACGGCAATAGTGAAATTGGTAATAGATGCTGAAGTGTTTTACATCCCACTTAATCAATGAATGCAGACATTGGAGACTGTTCTTTTTGGTGGAGATAAATAAGCATTTGCTGATGGCTGAGCTGACAGCTGAATGCAGTGTGCTTTCAAATGAATGTTGTAGAGACCTTATTTTATTCTAAACAATAATTTTTAATTTCAGAAACTTTCCCTTCCCTTCAGATTTCAGTTTTATGCCAGAATGTAAATTTTAATGATGCAGTATGCAAATCTAAGTGAGTTCAGAATCAGTATTTAAGCAGCGGTTTTAAGAGTTGCAATAGGAGAGTTACTTCCGAATTTATGCAGCATTGTTTGAAGTAGCTTTGTACGTGAATAGTTGGTGCTTAGCCACTGTCTTTCGATTATATTAATATTCTATGTTCGGCTTTACTGTGTGCAGCTGATTTAGCAGTTTAGATAAATAAGAAACCAGTCAGGTAGCCAATCTTACTTTATTGCGATTGTACATCTTATTTTGCAGTTAAGTTACTTGCACACATATGATGGTAGATTGTGAGCACTGAGCAAATGCATTTTCTGTTAAGTTCAAATAAAATAGTTCAAATAAAAAGTTTATTTAAACCTCCTTCTGCAGTCATCTATTTCATCCAAGACCTAGCGAGAATTTTCCGCATTGTCTTTTCATCTAGGGTATACTAGGTAGTGTATGATTCCAAAACATACTAGAAAACTGCAATATTATGTGGTTTATTTAACTCTGTAGTGTATGGGACTTCACAGCAGATTCCCCTCTCATGTATACCTGCTAACCCATTATCATCAAAGTTTGAGACTATGATGCTCCCTTGAACATTATAATTAAGCAACTCAGCAGAAAAGAGTTGTTTGATTAGAAGAATAATTTCTTAATATCAGGTCAATGACCATGTCCTGGGATGTCATCTTCCAGGCAAAAATGTTTAAACAATATAGTATTTGTCTTTCCTACTAAAAGTGGGTTCTTTCATCCGGATGACATTTCTCGTCCTAAGCCAGAATACTGTTGTAGTGGTTTTGAGAAACATTTTGATGAATTGATGTCATATTCATTAAAACTGAGCATATATGAAATATCAACCACCTCCTCTTAAACCCTCAGGGCTAATTATGCTGGGCTGGGGTTATGGCTGATCAGTCTATATATGCATGTATAAAATAAATCCTTTTGATGCATTGATATGTTTTGATGAAAAATTATATGATATATTCTGGCGTATAATGTGCACCTAGGATTTCAGACTGTAATTTTTAATTTTTAGGTATATTTGTCATCTAACGCGCACCCTTTTCTTCACAAAGAAATATGAAAGATACATGTGCGAAGCTCATATTCTTTGAAGTCATTTATTCAAAGATTTTTCCCAGGTTTTTAAACAATGGTATACAGAATTGACAAGCACCAATGGGAACTATATATGTGTAATTCATGTAAAAGGCACAAATACGGTTAACATAAAACAACAGGTCACGAAAAATCTCACCGTAGTGCTTTAGCAGATGGTAAAAAAATTAAAACCCATGGTTATTTTTAAAAGAAAATGGTGCCAAAATGTAATTTTTAAATGCTGTGTTCATTCATGTTCACAAGAAATAATGGATGGGAGAAAAAACGGTGTGAAATTGTGGGTGAGAAATGCTTGGCAAAAGCATCCTGTTGCCTTAATGGGGGCATGTTCTATGTAGTGGATAATATGAAGGGATTATTGAAAGTGTGTAATACAAATATGCCAGTTACAGTTATACCAGGCAGATTAATGCCATTAGTTCAGCCTTTAGATGTGTTTATCAATAAAAACATTCAAAGAAAATTTATTACAACAGTGAAATACATGGATATAAGAAGGTGAAAAACATTTATAAAAAGAGGCAAATCTTTATGCCAATCTGGAAAGTGTGAGTGAATAATAAAAGCATGGGATGAAATTGAAACCAAAGTAATTCAAAAGTCATTAAAAAATTGTAGTATCTCTAATAATCTAGTTGGAATAGAAGATGATTATTTATTTATGGATCAGAATATTGTTGATGGTGAAGATGAAACAGGGTTCAATAATGGGCTTGAAGATATGACAAACTTATTATATTATCCAATACTGAATTTTTTTTAAAGCTTATAAGGTATTCCTCCCGCCCTCTTGGTCTCGTGGTCAGAACACTTGGCGCGTATTCGAGAGGTCCGTGGTTCGAGTCCCTTTGAGGGCATTAATCATTTTTCATCTCTCCTGTTTCAAAAAATACCTAATGTCTCTACAAGCTGATAAGTTGTATCATTTCTTTTAAATAAATAGTACTTGGGTACATGTAGAAATCTAATTTTTGTATGTTTATCCTTTCCTTATTTTAAAATCAATCATTTTTATATCTGGCATATAAGGTGCATCCATAAATTTCAATCCCCCCTTTTTTTTTATTAAAAGTGCCCATTATATGCCGGAATGTACGGTATTTACTTTCTAACGTAGATTTATTCACTTACTAAGAAATTCTAGTAGTCTTCTGTAACTCTTTAATCTTTGTATAGCAACCATAAAAACTGACATAAATATACTGCAAAATAAAATTTGTTAAAATATATGCTCGAACTGTTGATCGTCCAAGAACTGATGGATGTGAACCTATAAGTATGAAAAAACGTTTGCTAATGTGACTTTGGCTTTGTAGAAGGCATACAGATTTTCATAAGGAAGTGTGTAAAAAATAAAATGTGGGTATCCTGGTGATAAAAATCACCTTAAAAGAATTTAATTTTATTTGTATTGTTTACATATATTTAGATTTTTACCTTTATAAAATATATTGCAAGTTAAGTAATATAAATATGTGCATATAAATAATTGCTAAATGTCACATTTACCAAAATATATTTCATTAAATTATAGGTGTAATAACTAAAAATTCATAATAAATGCTAATGTATCATGCTGAGATTCCTAATGTATCTTGTCTTCTGTTTTATTTTAGGTAATAGAAGGACTCGATTACTTGCATCGGCAGTGTAAAATCATTCATACTGATATTAAACCAGAAAATATCCTCATTGCAGTTGATGAAAGTTATGTTAGAAAGTTAGCATATGAAGCCACTCAGTGGCAAAAAATGGGAATTCGTTTACCTGGTTCCTTAGGTATGATTTAATTCTCATTTTTAGAGGACTGTCTTTTTTGTAAAAGTGCTTGATATTTTTCAAGATATTAGAATTAGTGTTAAGTGTATGTTTTCCCTTATTGAATTATTACATTTGCAGTTATGTGCTCCAAAATTAAAATGTGAAAGGCATTTTGAGAAAAAATTTTATATCTTTAAGCAAAATATAGAAATTTTGCATATATACAGACATGTAGTCATAAATGTGGCACATACTATCAGTAATAAAAGATAATATATATGCAAAAAAAGAAAAAAAAATTATCTACAATACGAAGTCGAAAATCCAGAATCATCAGAATTTAACTGATTCTGGAAATCCTAAATTTACGGACTCTATATCATCAATTTAAATCTAGTAAAATTATATGTAGAAAATTATAAAATTCGAAATATGATAGGTTGTTTGTGAAATAATGAAGCATTTAAGATCTTAAAGGTCCACCCAGGTGCTATTGTAGTTAGGGGAGTAAACCGCTGAGTTCGTTTCCGACCCAGGTATAGATATGTCCATGCAGAATTGGTTACCAACTCAGCAGCAGTCAACCACTAGCTGCCAGGCCGCAGCCCTAGGTAGCCTTGGCTGAGCGGACGACATTTATAAAATGCAAAAAAGAAATATATATATATGCATACAAGGCACTTGAAGAAGAGTACAATCAAAATATGTGTATACATATAAATACCAACTCAGATACAGATATATACATTTACATACATATATATTCCGAAACAGATAAAATTATACATACTGTCACTCAAGTTCATATATACATCTTTACATATACGTTATTATGATAGTTAAAGTTTATATGAAGCATGTGCCATTGAGGTACGCGTGATCCTTAGTATAAATTAGGTACCATAAATGCAAGATATAAACATGCACAGATACATTACAACATTCAGATACAGTATGAACTTTGTGTATGAAAACCTGGCACAGCATAAATACAAAATTACATATTGAACATACATATCACATACTCTGTTGCTGACATATTGAACTAGCTTATATAGACTTTTATGGCTACCATCTTCCAGTGTCAGAAGAGTAATTGATAGTACAGTAGTCAATTATTGTTTTCAGTTTCCGTTGGGCAACTCTGTTACTTTCTAGATTCTGGAACCAATTTGGCCAGAATCTGGCTTTTGGTTGCTTGAGGCTGGTGAGGAAACACATCATGTAATTGCTATTAGTTTGGATTTTTTTCTTTATCTTGGGAATGAGATTGTAAACGTGTCTTTCCATGGAGGTTTGATCCCAACATTCTTGCCATATTCTTATGAGCGGATGGAATGTCCAACTCTTTAAGTCCGAGACTGGCCTAAGAGTCGGGACTTCTCGCAAAATGGATGAATCCGCTGCTTCCTTTGCGACAACATCTGCTCTCTCATTTCCTTCTATTCCCGTATGAGCAGGTACCCAGATGAGTGAGGGTCTTTGCGAAGCAGGCATGTGGGTTAGAAGGTCTCTAATGCTGCTGACGATAGGGCTGCGAGAACGAATTCCAGCTATTGCAGCGCAGCTTGAGGCTGATTCTGTGTAGATGATATTGGGCACTGTGGGATTATTCTTCAGGTGGAGAAGAGCTGCTCTGATTGCCATGAGCTCCTCCTGAAAGCCAGAGTTTTCAGAAGCGAGCTTTCTTTTCCACTCATACATTAAAGCTCCTCCAGAAAGTATACAGACTCCGCTTCCCCGTGCCCCCTGGAGTTTTAGAGCCATCAGTGAAAACACCATTTGCAAATCCCGCGTCCTGTGTTCTATTAAAATAGGTAGTGTCTACAAGGTTATTTTTAGCAGGGTGGCAGGGAGCTTGCGATATGTGATGCTCATAATCAGTATGGATATAGATTTGTCTCCAGAGACTTATGGTGTGTCCTAGCCTACTTACATTAACCACTGCAGCCTCTTGTTCTACTAATAAGTCCAGATGCGGTGTGCCTGTGATAATTTGTAAGGCTGCCATGGACGTGGTACGATAAGCCTTGCAAATGAGAAGAAGCTGGTGTCGCTGTATAGAGAGTAGTGAACGTCTCATTTGGGAAGAGATGTTAGTTCATCAAATAGCAGCATCATACAGAATAATTCTTTCTACCATTATGTTGTACCATATTCTAAGCAAGTGACATGGGATACCCCGTCTTAACGAGGTTGTTGATCGCATGGAAGTAGTCAGTCTGTTGATTCTTAACTTTAAAGAAGCGATAGCATAAAGTCCTTTTTGATTAAGCCTTTTGTATGTAGTTTTCCTTGATACAACTGTTCCATTGGCAGCTGCAAGTTCTGAAATTAACTGCTGAGTTGAGTAATAGACTTCCTGTTATGACAGGCAGTTATTGCCAGATATCAGTCATGAGAAACAGTTCTTATTCATTTATGAGCTTGTCCTTACAACAATTCCTGGGACTTTCTAATATTTTTTCCATAGTGTAGACCAGGGTTTCTTAAACTTTTTTCAATCACAACATGTCTTTATCACTGTGATTTTTTCGTGACCCCTTCAGGATGCCATAATATTTACAAAAATTTTGTGGGTCCGCATAAGTATTGTGCAAATCTGACACACACATGAGTGAAACTTAATTTTTTCTCTTGTACTGTAATATACTATTGCAGTTTTAGGTCATTAATTTCTGATTTTAAGACTAGAACAATGTGCAAATTTTAAATAAGTAACAGACAAAATGACAGCATCACGTGCAAAGCAAGGAAAATGAACGTTTATATTATAAAAAGAATGCATTGAAATGTTTTGGTTTTTTTTTCTTTGTTTGCATTTTCTTATCTTTACCTATTTGCAAATACATTGTGTAAAAATATTTGGTAATTTTAAAATTATTATAATAAGTAAAAGAAATATCAAAACTGCTAAAATTTTTGCCGACCCCCTTGCTGCAGATCCCACAACCCCAAGGGGGTCGCAACCCGCAGTTTAAGAAACCCTGGTGTAGACTGTCTGTTTTAAAACATTCACACATCTCACTGCTTCCATGATTGTATGCCCTGCTTCTAAGAGGCCACAGATTTGCTGCTTCACAGATTCTAGCTGTAAGAAACACTGTATTAAAAGTTGTTTTGCAGAAATTCTTTCAGATGCAGGAGTATTTATGATCTGGATATAGCTAGAATTTCGAATTCTTTACTTTCTCAAATAGTGAATTTCTGGATTTATGGAATTTAGACTTGGTCATCAATAAATATGTAAAATCCAAATCTTTTTAAAATTTTGTTTTAGAACAAACATATTATTCAAAGATAATATAAATTTAAATCTATTAGAATGTGTGTTCAGCAAAAAGTCAAACTTTTTATGTGAGCAAAGTAAGATTCTCTTATACAAAAAAAGGTATTTCACCTGATTGTTTTA
Source organism: Stegodyphus dumicola (assembly GCF_044657685.1). Classification (NCBI taxonomy): domain Eukaryota; kingdom Metazoa; phylum Arthropoda; class Arachnida; order Araneae; family Eresidae; genus Stegodyphus; species Stegodyphus dumicola. Next base: position 173,195,083 of record NC_140776.1, read on the forward strand.
TACAAAAACTGAAACTTATACTGTAAAGTTTTAGATTAGAGTTTTCAGACTCAAAGAAAATGGCAAACAAAAATACCCATTTTGTCAAAACTTATTAAAACAAGGTTGTTGTGTTACTGATTTTTTTATTTACTAATTTTATGATTAAATCTGTTTTAACTTCCTTCTATGGACCCTTTATTGAATGTTCATTTAAGTATATGGGTGATATGTCAGAATGAAGAATTTCTTTGAACAGCAATGGTGGGCCGTGGTATCCATCATAGGGGATTAGGTATAAGAAAAAGACAGTTTTTGAATGGGTAAGGTAACAAGAATAATAATGCACAATGTGCTAGAGCAGTATTTCACAAATGTAGGCCTTGGAGTCTATAAATTGGAATTGAAGGTTTCCATGAAAAATAAAAAATTTAAAAGTTATAAATGTGTTGTATAAAAATTGTCACGTTTATGCTCACGAATTCACGATTCTATTTTTCACGAGTTGGGAGAGCATCAAATTAATCAAGAATATACTAGTATAATCAAGAGTCAATATACCATTTTCACGTAAAGACTCAACTTGAAAATAAGAACTTCTAGTTGAAACACAGAAATATTTAATGAAGCGCTTATGTACATTATTTACATTATTCAAAGCACAAAATTTACATATAATATAAATTTCCCCATCATAGGGCCAATATTCGTTTATCAAGAACAATTACCGCTATGCGGCCAAGATCAGATCATTTAAAGGCGTCGCCCTCAAGCTTAACTAAAAAAGTATTACATTCCTTCTCTGCCGCCAGTCACGTGACCTAGTCGGCGACAGACGATAAAAAATAAAAGAAAAACTGAATCCATCGGAGGGAAAAGAAATAATTTCAACAAACTCCCCCCCGATGAACAATAGGTTCATCATAAATTTAACTATTACAATATTACTATAACAATAAGAAACAAATAAAAATTACTTACATATACAGGTCACATTATATCAATAATTTCTTAACATCAAGAAAATTTTTTCTGAAACTATAGAAAAAACAAAACATTTAAATTAACATTTCTCAAGATCACCACAAATCATTAAACCAAGGAAAATAATAATGAATAAATGAAAACATTATGAAAAAGAACATTTTTTTTTTCATCAGTTTATCAGTCATTCAGTCCAATTTTTTTTAACCAGTCACTGATTATTGCAATTACTGATATCATCAATTTCTAAATTGTACAATAGCTGCACTGGACGTTTGATTACCGAATTACCAGTTTTCACTTCACACGATCTGATCATTCCATCTCTACCAATAAAGGTTTTGGTTATTCTTCCTAATTTCCACAAACTTCTAGGTAAATTTTCATCATGAAAAAGTACTATATCATTCACGTTGAATGTAGATGGTTTCTTCTGACCGGTATAATGAGCAGATCTCAAGCACAGGAGATATTCTTTTTTCCATCTGTTCCAAAAGTGATTTATTAGATTTTCTCGTGTACGGAAACGTTTTAACATTACTTCTCTGGAACCTGGTAAATTCAAGTCATTCCTCCTTACAGCTGGCAAACTCAAGAGTCGTTTACCAATCAACAGGTGGGCTGGAGTAAGTGCGGAGGGCTCTTCAAGATCAGAAAAGACGTATGTTAATGGTCGCGAGTTTATCATCGCTTCTATTTCAAGCAAAAGCGTTTCTAATTCACTTTGAGTCAAAGATGATTTCCCAATGTTCTTTCTTAAACTAGATTTTACACTGCGAACTAAACGTTCATAAAAACCGCCCCACCAGGCAGCACGTTCCACAATGTATTTCCATGTGATTCCATGCGAAGCATAAAATTTTTTAACTTCAGGGTGGTTAATCACTTTCCACATTTGCTTTAATTCAAGTTCGGCTCTTTTAAATGTTCTAGCATTGTCCGAGTACACAGTGGAACACAAACCTCTTCGGGATACGAACCTGCGGAACGCAAGTAAAAATTCTTCAGTGCTCATGCCTTTTACGAGCTCAAGGTGAATAGCTCTTGTAGTAGCGCAAGTAAACAATAAAATGTAGTATTTGTTGTCATTTTCTTTTACATACAAAGGACCTGCAAAATCGAGTCCACAAATTGCGAAAGGTGGAGATTCATTAACTCTATCCGCTGGAAGAGGTGCAGTGATTTGTTGTCCAGGACGTACATTATATTTTTTGCATATTAAGCATTTACTCAGGATTGATTTGACGTATTGTTTTCCTCTTAAGAGCCAGAATTTTTCACGTATATGCACTAGAGTATCCGATACACCCGCATGATAAACCTTTTCATGAGCGTCTCATACTACTAATTCACTTAATTTATGTTTTGAAGGGATTACTATTGGATGTTTGTTGTTAAATAGTAGGTTTGACTTTTGTAACCGACCTCGTACCAAAAGTAGACCTTCATCTGATAATATGGGATTTAATTCGAACAATTTTGAATCTTTTGGAATATGCTTGTTTTCTCTTAGAGACTTTATAACTTCAGGAAAACTATCTTCTTGAGCTTGTTTTAACCAAAAGGTTTCAGATTTACTGATTTCTTCTGCTGAAATTTCCGCAAAATTTCTATTTTCCCTTTTTACTTTTAAATTTGATATAAATCTGAAAATCCAAACAGTCACACGATAAAGTTTTTTCAAGGAACTAAATTTTGTCAAATTCATGAGTGGAACATTTTCAGCTTTGTCTGTTTTGATCAAACACGCTAGGATAGCTTCCGAGTTTCGAGATTCTTCTGATACATCATGTAATTTTGACGTCGATAGTTTGGATTTTGGCCATTGACTTTCAGGTAACGAAAGAAATGCAGGGCCATGCCACCATTTCGAAGAATCTATCAGTTCTTTTGCAGAACAACCCTTTGTTATTAGATCTGCAGGGTTGAGTTTTCCTTCGCAATGTCTCCATGAACAAGGATCTGAAATTTCATGTATTTCTGAAATTCTATTAGCAATGAAAGGTTTCCATCTTTTAGCTGTACCTTTAATCCAATGTAGAACTATTTCCGAATCTGACCATAAAATGACATTTGAAATATGTAGAATATTTTTCAGGTAGTTGGCAACCCTAGCACCCACCAGTGCTCCCATCAATTCAAGGCGGGGAAGCGTTAATTTCTTTAATGGTGCAACACGTGATTTTGCCAAAACAAATGTAGTTTCAAATTTATCTTCATCAGTTCTGTATCTCAAGTATGCGACTGAGCCATACGCATTTGGATTAGCATCACTAAAAATGTGTAACTGAACAGTGTCCCTGTCTAAATTTGGTACATGAAAATAATATCTGGGAATTTTCAACATTTTAAGTTCTTTTATTTCAGAGAGCCATATTTTCCAGTCATTTTCGAGTTCTCCAGAAAAGATCTCATCCCAAGGTACCCCTTGAAGCCATAGCTGTTGCAATAAACATTTAATTCGAATTACAAAGGGTGCGATAAATCCAGATGGGTCAAAATTTTTGGCTGCTATTTTTAATACATTACGTTTGGTACATTCAGTGTTTATAGAGGACAGTAAGGGTGTTAATTCTAGTCCTAAGACATTTTTATCATTGTTCCATATTAAACCTAGTACTTTTAAGGATGTACATGGAGTGTCACTATTGAGAGAGATTAACTTTTCCTCAAGCCATTTCTGCTTAAGCTCTAGGGAATTGGTTTCGAATTTTCTTAGATTTAGACCTCCTTCATCAAGAATTTTAACAGATTCATTTGATAGATTAAGCGCTTCTTCAACAGTTGTCGCTCCAGAAAATAGGTCATCCACGTAAAGATTTGAGTTAAGCATTTCAAAAGTCTTAAAGTTAGAATTCTTGTACTTATCAATGTGATGTTTTATTGTGCAGGCAAGGATGAAAGGACTACAAGTTACACCAAAGGTTGCTCTTGTCATTTTGTAAGAAATTACACTCTCTTTTCTATCAAGGTTTTTAAAATAAAGAAATCTCAGATAATCTCTGTCTTCTTCTGCGATTGATATTTGAAGGAATGCCTTTTCGATATCTGCCGAAAAGGCGATCCTATTTTCGCGGAATTTCAAAATAACGTCCAAAACATTTGGATTTAGATTTGGCCCTGGGTGAAGACAATCATTGAGAGAAAGTGCATCATTTGATTTTGAAGAAGCATCGTAAACGATGCATACCTTTGTTGTTGTTTTGTCGTTTCTAATTACAGGATGGTGAGGCATATAATAAGAATTAAGTGTTGAGCTGTTTTCAGGGCATACTTCTACAATTCCTAAATGTTCTTGTTCCCTGAGACTATTGTTGTATTCTTCAAATAACATTTCATTACACTTAAATTTATTTTCTAGACTAGCAAATCTTCTTTTAGCCACTTCAAGATTATTTCTCAATAAATCGCGAGATTTGCTCCATAGTAACCTTGCCTCATAACGACCATTTTTAAATTTCAAATTATTTTGAAAGTAATTTATGATTTCTAAATCACTAGAATTCTTTTCGTTATTCTCAACAATACCCATGACTTCTAAATCCCAAAATTTCTTCAGTTCATCATTTTCACTCTCAACTGATACACTACAACAATTTATTCTTCTATCTTTTGATTCTATCTGCCCCTGAATTGTATGTCCGAAAATAGTTTCTGCAATGTATAAATGCTTCCCAATTTTTCCCACAATACCTAATTGAATTTGCCATAAAAAGTCTGACCCTAGTAAAATAGTTATTTCCCGTTCATGCCCTGTATCAGCAGGATTAAATCCTCTCATTTTCAAGCGTTGAATCAAACCTTTGTCTGGAATTTTGACTGTAGCACCAGTTATTTTTTCAACTACCAAGGCTTCAATATTTATGGAATTGTTTGTTTGCGAAACATTTTGTAATTCAAGAGAAACTACGTCAAATGATGATTCTTGTGGTTTTCGTCCGCCAAATGAATATACTAATAAATTTTCTTTTCTAATAGGCTTTAAATTCAGTTTTCTTACTAAATTTTCTTTTATAAAGCATTTTTCTGAACCACTATCACACAAAACCCTTGCATGGATTCTGTTTTCACCACCAGAGACACATACAATACAAGTTTGGAGTAATGTAGAAATAGTTTTATTTTTCTGTTCAGAAACGCAAGATACTAAGGTTGTGGATTTATCTGCGTTAATATTTTCAGGACTTTCATGTTTTTCTGATTTATTACAGAACAGCTCATTGTGAAATTTATTACCACATTTCGAACATGGGGTTGATTTACTTTTACAGTTAGAAGACAGGTGTGATTTTAAAAAACACTTGTAACAGCGTCCTCCCTTCTTCAATTTAAAACGTTTCTCTTGGTCTGTATACCTTTTACAACCCAAGCTTGTATGATCCGAAGAGTCACAAAATACACAAAATATTTTTATAGAAGTGTTCAAGGCAGCAGCCGAAGGAACACTTTTCTTAGAAGAAAAGTTCTGATTATATTTTTGTTTGGAATTAAAATTAGTGTAAGTGTCATGTATTTTATTACTAGAAGAATTATTTACTAATATTGTGGCTTCATGGGCACGTAAATCTTCTCTTATAAATTCCAATAGGTCATTGACCTTATACTCATTTTCTGTATTATTTTTCTTATGAAATTCTAGAACCATGTTTTCTGGTAACAATTTTAACAGTATAGGCAAAAGTAGATGCTCGTATGAACCTGTTGTTACCCCCATTGACTTGAGATTTCTGATATGTATTTCACATTTATCATACAGATTTCTAAGTCCCCTTATATTATTTGATGATTTTACTGGCTCTAAGTTCAAAATTTTATTTATATGACAGTTTATGATTGTATCACGCCTACCATATCTTTCGTTTAACAATTTTAGGCATTCATCATAATTTTCATCAGTGAGATCAAACCCTGATACAACATTATATGCAGTACCTGTCAAAAGAGATTTCAGGTATTGAAATTTACTTATTTTTGACAAAGAGTCATTGTTATCCACAGCATTCTTGAAACAGTTAATAAATTCTAAATAAGTGCTGGGATCACCAGAGAATTTTTCAATATTTAATTTCGGCAACTTAACTGCCGCAACAAATTTACTTTCGATTACAGGAGTTACAGGTACATTTTGAACTACGTTAACTTCGGTATCTGCTTTACATTTTCTTAACCTATTCTTAATTTTGGATTTCATACTCAAAATTTTATGAGAGTATTCTTCAACCGATTTTAATTCTTTTTCATATTCAGCTTTATCTTCAATCAATTTATCTATCTCTTTATCAATTTCATTTAAAGAATTTTCTTTTTCTGACAAAATATCCTGACACTCTAACAAGGAATCTGTGTCAGTTCTTTCAATCGCTGCTACCAGCAAATCTTCTGCTTTATTTATTTGTTTAGTGATTGCAGATCTGATAGCAGCTCTTTTCGACTTTAATTTGTCTATATTTTCCATATTTCAAGTAATGGAATATAACCTTACAAAATTCAACAAATAATTGTAACAAAATTTAAAGTACAGTATTTCAATATTTTAAGCACTTCCTTTAAAAACAATATATTTATAGTCTACAAATTTCCTTCGAATAAGACCAAGTATTTTTTTCAAGCATCAATGAAGTATTATTCTTTCAAGTAATATTTCAATAAATCAACATAAATATTCAATACTTTTATTTAACTCAATCATTATTTTTCAAGGTTGAATACTTCAAGAATGAAAGAAAATGGCTTACCTGATATTTTCAGGTATCCTTCCATTATTCCAGCATAGAACTATATTCAACTATATTCAGTTTCGATTTTAAAGTATCTAAAGGTCCGGGAATTTCGGCACCAAAATTATGTATATAAAAATTGTCACGTTTATGCTCACGAATTCACGATTCTATTTTTCACGAGTTGGGAGAGCATCAAATTAATCAAGAATATACTAGTATAATCAAGAGTCAATATACCATTTTCACGTAAAGACTCAACTTGAAAATAAGAACTTCTAGTTGAAACACAGAAATATTTAATGAAGCGCTTATGTACATTATTTACATTATTCAAAGCACAAAATTTACATATAATATAAATTTCCCCATCATAGGGCCAATATTCGTTTATCAAGAACAATTACCGCTATGCGGCCAAGATCAGATCATTTAAAGGCGTCGCCCTCAAGCTTAACTAAAAAAGTATTACATTCCTTCTCTGCCGCCAGTCACGTGACCTAGCCGGCGACAGACGATAAAAAATAAAAGAAAAACTGAATCCATCGGAGGGAAAAGAAATAATTTCAACATGTGTGTTTGTATCTGTCAGTGTCAGTCAAAAATCTTTTATATTTAAATGTTAAAAAATATTTATTTTCTGGTACAGTTTTTGAATTAGGTTGCTTTTATTGCCCAACTTGTGGATTAAAAGCAAAAAGACAAACAAACAAAAATACACACACCCAACACTGTGAAACCATCAGCTGATTGCTTTCATGTAAACCCTGTGTTAACTGTTTGAACATGTTTTCGTAATCATCTTCTAAGAGAACAGCTTTTTTGACTAAATTCCTCTCTGTATTTAAGTACAGAAGTAAAAGAACAATATATTTCATTCTAAACCCTTTAACATATCACAAAAGCACTTTCCGAAATTTAAGTTCTGTACCAAAAGCTTAAATAAAGTCACTAGAAAACTGTGTGAAAAATCGGAATTCTCTAAAACTGCATGCCACTAGTTAATAATAAGTAATGTTGTGGGAGGAACATTTGAGAGCTTAACTGGTCCTTTCCAAGAATAAACTAGAACTTATCTAAATACAGGGCATACTCAGGAAAAATTCACATTCATGTTAAAATTTCCAAATGCTTGGTAACATTTTGTTGTCAAGTATTACTAAAAATGGTGGGGACTAAAATAGTCTTAATAACACACCGTTAATATCTTAGATGTTGCACAGACTGAAATGTTATTACACAAAACTACATATGAAGCTTTTGAATCAGAAAATCCATCTGACAACTATTGGTAAAGTTTTCAGGCATTAGTTACTGCGTAACTGGAGAGCTTATTAAAATTCATTTCATTCCATGAACCATTCTTCTTTTTTTTGGGGGGGGGAGGGGGCAGTTGTCCCTTATCTTCATACCTTCTTGATATGAAATCTCTAATTTAATACATAAAGGATTAAGTGAAAACCATTGTCTGCATCAAAATGTCTTATTCATCATATTAAATTTTCAATTTTAGCAAAGAAAAATATGTATGCAGTATGTGTAACATTTCACTCCAAACAAATACTGGTCTTTGGGTCTGCTTATTAAATAAGCTAAAAACTAAATGAGGCAGAAAAGTGACAGTCTTCACTCTTATTCATTCAAACTGAAAATAAAAATGTAACTCTCTAGCTGGCAAATGTTTAAAGTCTCAACAGCCTGCAGTATAATTCAATATTATGAATGATAATATAATGATAATTTTTGGGCCAAAAAAAAGCTATTTAGAATAAAAATTAATTTACAACACACTTGCTTTTGCTTGTCATATTGTCTGTTCCTACACCATGTGAGAGAAAGGGGGAAAAAAGTTTTATAGGAATTTATGGAAAGATCGTTCTGGTTATCGGATGTCGAGATTCCAGACTTCGTACTGTACTTATTTTTCACTTCAAGCCCACAGCCTGAAAACATAAAATATGAAACGTAACTTTTTTTATTGGTTATATATAGTGTTGCGTGTGTACGGGTTCATTACAAAATGAATGCACAAGTCCGATGAAAAGGGAAGAAAATTTATTATTATCACAACAAATAATGCTTAAATTTTCTCAGATATTCGTGCAGTATTACAAAATCTCACACTAGTTATCTTTTAACTACTCAAATGTTCAAAAGAACTTAATTCAAAACAGCTAAAGAAAGCTAATCCGCGAATTTGCTGCAATCAGCAAGAGCAGTTTTCTAAACAAACTCTTTAAACAACAAACTAACAACGAGCAGAGAGGTTTTCCTCCTTTTTATAAGATTTTAAATCGCACGCGAGAATTTTCCGAAACTTTCTCGAAATCAAAAAGATGTATTTATTTATTAAATGTTAAAAGCGCGTGCTCTTGTATTTTTAACTTTCTGGCTTAGCTTTCCTTTAATATTCGTCACGCGCTACACTGCATGGGGAATAAAACAATTTAATTTATAATTCAATTAACATTAGCTTTTTAAATACAAAATACGTAACACAGCCCCCTTCCCGAGGACTGCACTTCCCGGGCAGTACAATCCCTGTACAGGAAGCCAAACTTACAACTAAAGGCATAAATGCAATAATAAAATTTACATTACAATAACAAAAAAAAAAAAAAAAAAAAAAAAAAAACCATGAATCAAATAAAATGTTATCAAATAAATACAAAATACACATTTAGAAACAAAAAGGACCATCGTCTTACACTATTTACAATTATTTACACTACGTATTATGGCCATAGTAATGAGCTAACCTGTCGTAATGAACGACTTTAGGTTTAGAGTTCGAAGACTTACGGATCCGAACCGCGACGTCATTCGGCCTGTTTGGGACTGTGTACGGACCATCCCAAGGTGACTGTAATTTAGGCCTGAGTCTTTTTCGTCGAATCGGGTTCCACAGCCACACCTTGTCTCCTTTGTTGGATCTATGTCCAGTAGCTCTCGTGTTGTATCTGGACTTCGCTTTCTCTGTTGCCAAATTGACTCGCTTTCGTGCGGAATGGTGCATCACTTCAAAACGGGCCTTGACATCTTAGATGTGTTCCTCAGGCGATGAAGACGCATCCGTATGGAGATCAAACAGGCGGTCACAAGGCAAATGAAGGTCTCGACCGAAGAGCATCTGAAATGGAGAATAGCTGGTAGACTTGCATTTCTTTTCGATCTTAGTATGATTTCGGCAGCTTCCTGAGTTGGGTCTTTCGGACAATTTCCAGGAGAGGATCCCTACTAAGGATGGATAGTCATGTTCTCTGTTGTTTTTGAAGTCCAAGGAAAAACTGTATTTCCTTAAAAAGTCTAATCCAAGTATGCATGAATATGTAATATCCGCGACATATGTCGTTTAATGGTAGGCGGCACTTCCAAACGTGATGTTCACATTTAACTTCCCAGCTATGTCGATCTTATCACCAGACGCAGTCTGAAGGGTAACACAGGATGGCATCCAAATAAGTTTATCTTTAAACTGTTCAGCTAAATCTTTCCTAATGATGGTAACATTAGCTCCTGTGTCATTGATCATATTGCAAGGAACTCCATCGATATGCGCATTGATGGACTGTCTGTTACTGTTGCCACTCACTGTAGAAATCTTGAGCGCTTTAAAACAAGGTTTTTCATTATCTGGTAACCTCAGTTCCTTGATATGGTCATTAATTTGTTTCCTGCGTTGTTTCTGAGAAATAGTCTCAATTTTCGTACCCTGGGGTGTTCTGCAATTCTTTCATACGTGGCCTTCAGCTCCACAGTTTTAGCACTTTGGTTTCCTGTCAATCCTTTTTCCGTCCCATGACATTTAATTGTCTGTTTAACCCACCTCATATTTTCCCTGCTCTGGGGTGTTCAGCAGTTCTGCTATATGTGTCCTTTAGCTCCACAGTTCCAATATTTTAAGGTCGGTTTCTTGTCATTGATATTTCTTCTCAAGGTATTGAGTTGTCTGGTTCTTACATCGTTGCTGAGAAATGGTCTCAATTTTCGTACCCTGGGGTGTTCTGCAATTATTTCATACGTGGCCTTCAGCTCCACAGTTCCAGCACTTTGGTTTCCTGTCAATCATTTTCCGGCCCATGACATTTAATTGTCTGTTTAACCCACCTCTCATATTTTCTCTGCTCTGGGGTGTTCTGCAGTTCTGCCATATGTGTCCTTCAGCTCCACAGTTCCAACATTTTAAGATCGGTTTCTTGTCATTGATATTTCTTCTCAAGGCATTGAGTTGGCAATCTCTACGAGTTGCTTGTTGAGCTGCCTCGAATTTCATGGCGTACACTAGAGCACTTTTTAAATCTTTAACATCCGCCATTCGTAGAGCCTTCTGTATTTCGGGATCCCGGATCCCATCGATAAAATACTGCAGGGACAGGATTTCCCTCATTTCTCTAGGGCACTATGTAAAGGCGAGATGAGAAAGCCTTTCGATATCGGTGGCGAGCTCCTGGAGTGATTCTGTTGATGGGATTTTAATTGAAGCCTGCTGTAGTCTTTTAGACATTTCTCGCCAAAGCGCAGCTCCAATGTGCCGGATAAAGCTTCGAAGTCAAGTTTCTGGTTTTCGGGAAGAGTCTGCAGAATATCCGCTGCATTTGCTGTCAGAGAAGCGGCAAGATGACAGGCCTTAACTTGGGAATCCCATCCATTTGCGTCCGTCACTATTGAAAATTGTGTCGTATACACTTGCCAGCAGGTCTTCCCATCATAAGTGGATAGCTTCAGTGAGGGACAAGGAGGCACAGGTAAAAATGTGAAACTATCAGAATTGCTCCTTGCCGTCGCTACAAACTTCTTTAAAGTATCAACTTCTTTCACAATTGCTCAAACCCTGTCATCAGTTTGTTGTTCGATTTAGTGTTGGACGGCAAAACCCTTCCTTCGATTCGTTGTTCTACAACAGAAACTCTGTCTTCTATTCGATCTTTGAGAGAAGAAACTCTTGCTTTTATTTGTTCTTTTACCGAAGAAACTCTCTTCTATTTTTCCAACTTTAGTATCAACAGTGTCAATTCTGCCTTCCATAGCCTCAAATTTGTTTTCTCTATTATACAAGTAATATCTCTTTTCCTTTCTTCTTGACCTGCTTCAATCTTTTCTTGAATTGCTTTCATCTCTCTTTTAACGGATTTTTCTCCCGATTTCATTTCATCTTTAACGGATTGCTGTCCCGATTTCATTTCTTCTTTAACAGAGTCTTTCATCTCTTCTTTAAATGCAGCAAAGGCTGCCATGAATTGCCTTAACTGTTCTTCCATTGCTCTAGTAATTGGCATTCAAACCCCACTACTGACACCAAAAAGTGTTACGTGTGTACAGGTTCATTACAAAATGAACTTAATTCAAAACAGCTAAAGAAAGCTAATCCGCGAATTCGCTGCAATCAACAAGAGCAGTTTTCTAAACAAACTCTTAAAACAACAACAAAACTAACAATGAACTGAGAGGTTTTCCTCCTTTTTATAAGATTTTAAATCGTGCGCAAGAATTTTCTGGACCTGGCTGGCTTGCTCTCCGGATCTTTCGCCGATAGAAAACATGTATGTGGTCCATGGTTGCTGAACGATTGACCGAGATTACATCCCAAGCTGCCACACCAGATCAACTTTGGCAACGTATGGAAGCTGCTTGGTCTGCTGTACCCCAAGAACGCATCCAAAGTCTCTTTGAATCAATGTGTGTGGCAGCAGTGATCTCCAACAATGGTGGCTACTCTGACTACTGATTCTGGAAGGAACCACACTTCACAGAAGTCTATAAATTTAATCATTTGATACTTGTTCAACATGTTATCTACTAAATAAATTTTATTGTGATATCTCTTGTCTTTCTTGGTGTTGCGATTAGGGTGGCCAGCAGTGTATTACCTAAGCCAGTTCATGTTGTGAAACACATACATAATGTTATGGATTTCGTATTTAAATAGCTAATGTTAGTTGAATTATAAATTAAATTGTTTTATTCCCCGTGCAGTGTAGCGCGTGACGAATATTAAAGGAAAGCTAAGCCGGAAAGTTAAAAATACAAGAGTACATGCATTTAACATTTAATAAATAAATATCTCTTTTTGAGTTCCTGGCGATTGACCAAGAATCCTACGACAATGCGTGCCATGTGTGGTCGCGTATTATCCTGTTAAAATATGGGAAAGCCCTAAACGTAAGGAAGGACAACTGGCTCCAACACCTCGGAGGTGTAACGCGTGCTGTTTAAATTACCGGCAATGCGTACTAGAGGAGTGCGAGAGTGATATCCAATACCGCCCCATACCATAATACCCGGTGCATGACTAGTGTGGCGGAGCATAACGCAGCCGTTCAGCATCCTCTCTCCACAGTGTCTCCAGACTCGAATCCGACCATTGTGGTGTTGCAGACAGAAGCGTAATTCGTCAGTAAAGACAATTTCAATCCATACTGCCGTCCATATCCTTCTTTCATCACAACATTGACAGCGGAGACGTCTGTGGTTCTGCGTCAAGGGTAAATGAAGTAATGGACGTCTTGCAGACAGACCACTCTGCAGTAAACGGCATCGAATGGTACGCGCAGACACTGGATAATGTGTTACAGACTGAATGTGCTGTGCTATAGTTCGTGCATTGACTGAGCGATCGGTCACTGCCATGTGCACAATGTTCCTTTCATCACGTGAAGTGGTGCACTGAGGTGGATGCGATCGAACACGCCGGTCTGTGGTACACTCCTGCATCCAACAGTCACATATCCGCATTACAGTTGTTTGGTTTCGTCCAACATTGCTACTGATTTCCCTGAAAGATAATCTACACTCTCGGCAGGCCACTATCCTTCCTCTGTCGAACTCGGGTACTTGATCAAACAATGATCGTTGTTTACTAAAAGGCATAATTGATCCCCCTTTTTTTAAAAAAAAACACAAGAAAAACACAAGTGTCGAACTTGAAATTGTTGAAAACTCCAAGCCTTAAATAACGCTTTGAAGTGGCGCCACAGGCGCGAGTGATGTGCGTCTGCGCTGAAATTCTAATCGTTTGTATATCTCACCTCCGTTGATGCATGTTGTAAATTCCATGTTATTTGCATGCTTCCTTCAGGTTGTTGCATTTATGGTGGCCAGCAGTGTACATATATATTAGAAAGTTGTTATATCATGAACCAGGCTCCTTCATGACAATGGTTCATTGCTCAGAAGTGATTCTAGGAGGAAGTTCACAAACTGCAGTTCTTTCTAAGCATCATTCTGGAACACTTGAAATGTAATTTTGGTTTATATATATATGACAAGAATCAATTTATGTTTAGAATCTCTGTGTTTTTGTAATGCAGTGTTTATAGAGAAAATTTTGTTCCTGGATCCTAACCCCGTTCTCTTTTTTCTACAAACTACACTTTCTGCAGAAACTTAAACCTTTTAGAATACAAATTATACATCATTTGTCATAAATACTGAATTTTCCTAGCCTGTAATTTTAGGTGACTGCTGAAAATTATAATGTCTCAGCTAGATATAATTTGTTGTGCTTATTAAGTAAATAAATGGTCCTTATGATGTATCATTTTGTTCATGTAAATGCTTTGGTTAGGTTATTAAAGAGTGAAATAAACTTCACTAGAGATTGGAAGTCCCTTTCTGTTTAGATTTAAGGCTGATGAACTTTATCTGTTGTATGGTTATCTCTCACACTCTGAGTAAGGTAATGTTTATAAAATGCACTAAAATACTTTCATCCATATTAGAGTTTGAATCTAGTGTATGCCAGAAGCTTCCTGTAAACAAATACTCAGACAGGTGGTAATCCTTAACATAGTTCCTGTTAGATTGAAGCAAAACTCAAATTCCATATTTCACAGTAGTGTGCCTTTTAAAAAGTAAAAACTGAACTCATGTTATTTTACAGTTAGACACATAAGATCACAGCAAGCACTCACAGCTGACCACCATGGCAATATAAAATTTTTCATGAATGAAATTCATAGTTGTTTTGCATACATTAAAAGTTTTGTAGTATTTTTTGTAATAATTTATGTAATAGCCCAAAATTCAGAGTTTAATTTTAGATTCCTGTTTAGTAGTGGCTTGAAAAGCAACTTCATTTACTTTCACCATTTTAATTGTTCACTCACATGGAAAATTCTTTTATTGATGTAGAAATAATGGCGGAAACTCTCATTCTCGTAGTTATTGGTTTCATTTTACTAAATTTTTCATTCTAAAATATGCTTCACCTGTTAGTGTGTAAGCTATCTCAGTAGACAAAGCTTTTGTAACTATTTTTTTTTATGTTGTTTTATTAAAACTTAATCTATAATGATATTTTTATGGTAAAATTGATGATAGGTTGACCGGGACATAAAAATGGTTGGAAATTTGCCACTTCCATGTATATTTCCAGTTATTTTTATGTGTACATTAATTTACAGATTGTGAAATATCATTAAATGTCAAACAGTTGTATTTAAATAAATCCATTATTTTAAAAAAGTCTTAATTATATTGTGTTAAATGCATGACATTTAAAAAAAAAAGTTGTATGCTTTTTCATTGCATGATAAATACTGTCTTATATTTAAATATAGTCAGTACTGCTCCTAAAGAATTCAGAGGACCCAATCCAAATACTAAAATGTCAAAAAATAAAAAGAAAAAAATGCGTAAGAAAGCGAAGCGTCAGCAAGAATTGCTGGAAATGCAAATGCAGCAGCTTGAAGAATTAGAAATGGAAGAAAATTTGAATCAGGTATTACTTGAGTGAATATAGTATACATTTATGTTAATGTAAATTCACAGTTGTGATTGATTTAAAAATCTCTTGTAATTTTGAGATCTTAATGAAGTAACTTTTTATAATTGCAACATTTTAATTATGTGACTATAGCAATACGTTAACTAGTATTTGAATCATAGAAATTTTTCATTGTTAGTACTTTGTAAAGAAGTGACAAAGTGTTTTGCAAAATAGTTTTTCTGTTAATTTCTGTTTTTATATTTTCTATGCAAATGCTTAATTACTATTTCTGTACATGTAACAATATATGAAATACATGTTTGCTTTAATCATGCTCTGTATTTATTTAACCATACAGTTTTTAAATTTCAGTAAGTGTTGCATTTATAAAATTTATTTAGTTTTTCTTAAGCAAACATACATATTATGTATCATATGTATTTAATTTTTAAAACATATTAATTAAAATGTTGGCATATTCAATATTTTTAAGTTGCTGATGGGTATATTCAGTCATTTGTTTATTCATTCTTATTACCTTTTTTATGAATTTTAAAAAAATGTACATATGTTGACAATATTAAAAATCATCAGAACAATGTTTTGCAACTTTTGGCAATATCATTTACTGACTTTTTAGAATTAGCAGCAAAGCCTTTCTCAGGACATGAGAGATGCTTTTGATAGAAAGTACCTTAGACATATATAGACATACAAAGAGAATTATTAAAAAATTTTGGGTAAAACTTTAGGGCAGGGGCTTCCAACTCTATGCCCATAGGCACCATGGTGCCTACCGATCGTTTAACATGTGCCCGCCACTATGCGATCACGATAAAAATGTTAGTTTTCAATAAAATTCTGTGTGAAAGTTCTCATTTTTAACGAAATAGAAATTTGCGTCCAACACAGATATCAGCACAAAGCGAAATGCAACCAATCTTTTTTTCTTATGTGCATATATTATTAAATCTATCCAACTGTAAATCCACCTTAAAAAAGTAAATGGTGCCAGCCATTAAACAGATATTCTAGAGCAGCAGTGCCCAATCTTGTGCTCGCCACCCTGATTAGGTACTATGAACAAAAAATATTTTTAAAATAACCATTCATGTATATTTTTCTTAATTGTTAAAATGTGGTAAGCATTTATAGTCATAAGAGATATCTTGCAAAACGTTATAAAATAATTGATTGCTGACTGATGAACTTGATAGTGAAAATGAAATCTTATTGCTTCATTCCAATGTTAGATGGCTCAGCAGGGGAAAAGTACTTCAACAATTTGCAGAACTTCTTTCGCCAATAAAACAGTTTTTGGAACCTGGAAACAAAAGTTATAAAGAATTGGACGATAATAATTGGTTATCCGATCTGTGTTTTCTCACGGATATAACACCTTAACTGAACAAACTGAACGAAGATCTCCGGGGAAAAGAAAAAACCCTTTTTCAATTGACTGGGACTGTAACTGCTTTTCAGATGAAGTTAAATTTTTGGATAAATCAGATGAGAGAAAAAATTTCACCCATTTTCAGAATTTATTAAGCCATTTTAATAACCACAATACAATTGAAACAGAGAAATACTCGGAAAACCTAAATGCACTGAAAAATAATTTTGAACTCCGCGTCTCTGATTTCCATAAAGTTCAACCGATATTATCATTCATCTCAAACCCATTTGCCAAAATTAATATTTCAGGTGTATCACTTAAGATTGCAAATATGTTTAACAAAAATGTTGATGTTTTGGAATGTGCTCACAATAGACCAAAATGTGCTCGCTATAGGCAAATGTGGGTACCACTGTTCTAGAACATGCTCTTAGGGACAAAAGGTTGGGGACCTTTGCTTTAAGCGATGATAGAGAACACTTAAGCAAACATTTATAAATGTATTCTTATGCAAAATTTCTCTCTCACATGGGTTTTATCATTAAAAGATGTGTAGTACATAATTAAAAAAAGGGAAAGGATTATTTTTATTGATAATTATGTAAATTTTTTTAAAGTACTGCTGTTTAGTTTATACTTAACAGCTATATATAGTATAAGTGCTATACATATTTTCAAACATAGAATTTGGGAAATAAAATCTTCAGCTTTCAAATATAAAATAAAATACGTTTGACGGGAAAACAGTATTTTGTTCAGATACTTTACAGATGTAGGCAGTGTGATTATAGTATGGCCTGCTGAATTAAGAGACTAAAATCAGTTTTTGATGATAAGGCCCACGTTTCAATGGTAAGGCTGCATTTGATGAATTATGCATAAAACCTTTTTTATTATAATTATATTTTTAATGAATGTAATAAAAATGAAAAAATTGCAATTAAAGGTTTTTAATTTTCTGTGCTAAAATAGGATCGTGTAGTTGGTGATGGAGATAATATAGAAGGTGAACAATTAGACAATGACAGCAGGTGTAATGGAAGCTCAGATGACAATTGTGGTAAGTTAGGAAGAATTAAAACGGTTAATTTTACTTGTATTCTATCACATCAGTGAAAATTGTATTAAATGTTTTTATAGCAGTTTTCATTATTATAACATGTGTAATCTTTTAAATAATATATAAATAATATTTAAATGAATATAATATTTAAATAATCTTTAAGCAATAACCCAAGTCTGTGATATGTATGGTTTTTACCATTTGATAAGTGAGTCTCATGACATTTCAACAACATTTTTTAGCACTGAATCCAAAAATGATCATTCTTTATCACAGGATCTTTTGTAAATCCCAAATTTCAAAATTATTAAAAAGTTAGAAAATTGCAAAAACAGAACTTTAAAATAGGCATAAAATGCTTTTTGTATATATAATTTATTCTTTTGGGCGAGGGTATTACTAATTCTTTTAGAAGTTAAGGACTTATAAGTACTTACTTATAAGTTAAGGAGTTGGATAGGAGGAAGGATTTCCATTGATCCCTTCAGTTTTCTAATGAAAATTTCAGCAGGTATATTAAATATAAAATGCTACTTAATGAACCTGATTTTCTATTGTATGATATTTTCGTGTAATCCCATTAATTTAAAAGGTACATTGGGCTCTTGAACGTTTTTGAATTATTTTTTCATTAGTGTTTATGCTGTTCTGCTGAAAAGCAATTATTTTGTTATCAGGCTTTAAATGAACATTATTTTAATCCCAGATTTGATATATAAAGTTATATTGTATGTGCATAGCTTAAGTTTACAGCATTTTGCAACATATCACATAACGAAGACATCATTAATATAATTCATCTTATAAACACAATGTAAATTCACTGTATTAATGAACAAAATAAGTTGCTCTATATTCTCTATTAACTGATTTTTCTCTTCTTTTTCCTGTATATAAGTATTATATATCTAGCATATGATAACTTATAAAATATGTGTTAATTGATTGTTTATCTTAAGGCTCTTCTGTTCAGTAATGGGCTATTAAAAATTGGAATTTTGCAGTAAAAGATTTTGCTCTGATTTGTGATTGTGTGTAATGTTGCCACCTGTATCCTTACATGTTTCAAAAAATTTTAGTAAATGATTATAAATTCAGATTTAGATCAAAACTAAAAGAAATTTAATTTTCAAATGAGTAAATTTTGGTATTTTAGAGAAATAAATTTTACTAATTAAAAAGCATGTTTTAGTTGTGTACATAATAGAAACAGTAGTTAGTATCAAACTGTTGCAAATTTATGAATAAAAAACATTTCTTTAAACATGTGTAATCTATAATTAGTAAAATTAATAGGAAAAAGTGTGTTTAAATTTTTCTTTGTGATTTATTCTTTACATGTAGTAAATATATAGATTGTTTAGGTATTACAATTGTTAAAATTCTTTCATGGTGTTAGGCCCACCAGCGGCCGAGCGGTAAAGTCGCTGAACACTGGTAGTTCGGTCCGAGGTTCGAATCCCGCGAACGGGCTGGCTGCATGGGCGTTTTCGTGGTTTTCCCCATGTGTAACGTGTATACGAGCCAGTTTCCCTTAGAAAGACCTCCACGAAGGCATCCCTCCCCTTAGGCAGATAGCCCTCGAGGCTTTGCCATAATCACACACACTTTCATGGTGTTATATTGTATGCAGTATTGAGCAGCAGATACTAAAAGTAAAAAAAGAAAAATTCCATTCAATAAATTTGCTAGAATTGCTCTTTTTATTATGTCAGATTTCGAAACTCTTTAAATATTCTGAATGTTTGTATCAACTTTTTAAATATTAGAATGTATGTAGCTAAATGACTATGTAGCATTTAAATTTTTCAAAGATAAGAGTCTTCGAATTTTTTTAATATGCTATGCTAATATGAATTGTTACATTTTTGCAATATTTTGCATGAAATTACATATATGTTTGCATGAAGTTACATATATGTTTTAATAGTTAGACTTCCCATTTAAAAAATTTCGGGCAAGAATAATTTTTGGTCACATCAGTGGTTATGTTATTTGTTTAAAAAATAACCATAGTATTAAATGTGTGGGACACTGCTATGCCCTATCAGTGGCCAAGTGGTTGAAATACATGAATTCTGGATGTTAAACTTGGATTTAATCCCAAGTGAAAGATTTGGCTGCATGGTTGGTTTTCCTGATTTTCCGTATGTGTAATGTTATTGCGAGCCAGTTGCCCTAAAAATTTTTCCACAAAGGCACCCATTTCCTCATGTGCTGTGCCATATTCAAAGAAGCTAACTTGTACTGAGACAAGCCTTTTTTTTTTTTAATTTATTTATTTTTTTATTTTGTTATATGTATAGATAGGTAGATACTTATTGCTTTCGCCCATAACACTGTTTGTGTTTTTACAGCAAAAGACTAATTTCTTTGGAAATTCCAAATGGAAATAAGCAGTTTTGCATTGATTAAACAAAAGAATCTTTGCTTGTATATATATTTTTAATATGAAATTCTTGAACTCATCAGCAATAAGTTTTAATATAATTAATTATCATAGTTTTTTTAACATGTTCTCTTTTTTTTTTACTTTTGTCATGAATTTAGGAATACTGGTTTTGTTTATTTATTTATTTTTTTAAAGTTAAATATGGAAAATGTCGTGTACTTTCTTTTGCATAGTCAGTAAAGAAATTTTATTATTTTTTTTTTTAATCCTAAAAGTGTAACAAAATTTAACATAAATGCAACAAAGTTCAGACCTTGGCACTTAAAGCAGTCTTTTTCCATATGTTAATTTTTAATTTTAGTTGACTAACTTTTTGTTTCTCTTCCAGGCCAAAACACCCACATGACTAAATCTACATATAGGCATTCCCCTAGTGCTTCAATTTCTCCTTCAGCTGGTTATTGTAGTCCCACACATTGTGAAAATATACCAAGGATTGGGAGTGTTGAAAGACCTCGCCTCTCTGTGTCAGCAGAAGGGCTGTGTAATGGTCATGAAGAAGGACTTTGTAATGAAGATGAATCTTACATGATGTTGAGGGGGAGGCTAGAAAGATCAGAAAGCACATTAACTCCTTCCTGTCACCAAAAATCTAAAGAACCTGAAATTAGGAGGGTTGCATCTTGCCCAGGTATTTATTAATGTGTACTCTCTACAGTTTATTTTATATTTGTGTATAAATCATTTGTCAAAATATGATTTGTAAAACAAATAAAATTTTATGTAATGGGAAAATTATTACCATATTCACTAACACATTTCTTTCCCTAGCTTTTTAGTGCAAAAAATCTGAAAATTTTTTTAATATTCATTTAAGAATTCAGAAAGTAAGCTTCCCTAAATTTCAAAATGAATTTGTACGCATAATGGTTGTTTTCTTCTTACTAATTGATTTGTTCATGGATTTTGAGTGCATGGGCTTTGATTTATGAAACAATTAGAGTAAAGAGTTTCAAGAAAACAGGGATATCGTAATGCTGGTAATGGTTCTGTAAATCATTGTATGAGAGATACAGACTGAACAGTGACAAAGACGGCAATGACGACGATTTGCAAGCTGCAGCAGACAACACAGACAGTAAGTACCATTGAATTATTTCATTCTAGGGAGTAATCAGTAGACAACAATAAGAGCAGGCAAGATTCAAGATGCAGAGAAGTAGAAATGAAGACATTTTTAGAAGGGTTTCAAGGCTGTTTAATTAATGTTTAAAATTTAAATGTTCAATCTGATAGCCTTTTTTGCTGGACAAAAAGTCTGCATTTTGATTTCCATGATTAAAGAAGAGCTTTTTATAAAATTTCCAGACTTACTGATTTCTATTCCTTTTTCACTACTTTCCATCAATCTTGCTGGGTTTGCGCTTCGAAACAGCTCTTTTCAAGAAACCAGAGACACAATACTCTATAGGTGAAACGTCAGGAAACTTAGCGGGATTATTGAAAAGGAATATATGCAAAACCTGTATCGGTCTTCCTTTTTTCTCCGGAAATTCAGTGGTACCTTTCATGAGTTATTGCTTGTCTCGATAAAGTTTCACATTTTGAAAGAATAAAAAAATGAAATTTCATCTGTAAATATCAGACATAACACTTTCTCTTGAATAGTATGTTGATTTGATTTTAACATTTTCCCCCCTCTTCTTATTTTGCATTTTCTGTTGTAAGAGAATTCTGCAACAGTCAAAAATCTCTCACTGAACCTTTCTTTGCATTTATAGAACCACATTTTAACTTTTCTTCTCTTCATTTTTGAAAAGATGTAAAATTTGTTTTGTTGTTGTTGCAGTTATTTAGGCAATTTTGTACTTCACTGAAGATCATGATGTATTTCCATATATCTCCTACTAAATAGTTTTCATGCTGGATTGTATAAGTTGCGCTACATTGAGTTACATGCCTCGTCATAAACTGGTCAACATTACATTGTTTTAAGTTTCTCAAGCTGTTAATCTTGGTTTATTATTTTATTTATTGTTGCTGCAGATGTATTTAAAGACTGCAATAGATTTCTGTGTCGGCGTATTTTCTGTTGTTACCAACATTTAACTTTGAAAACATTAACAAACAGTATACAATTTTTTTTTTTTTAGGTATTCATTCTTCTTTCCTTGTGGAAGTAATTGTTGCCGGTTTTTCCCTTTCCAATAAATAATGTTGCTTATTTTTCACTGAGAAATTTAATACCATTTTACAACGTTTTTGAATTATGGAATAGGATTATTTCTCTTCAGAAAGCACAGAAATGTATTCTTTAATCCACAACTTGTTTATAAGTGACATTATGAAAGAAGTTAGTAAATACTAAGTAGTTTTCATGTAGGCTTGTTGTTTTGCATTGAGTCACGTGCCTTGGCAAAAGCAGGCCAACATTGCATTTTGTAATTTATTCAAGTTGCAAATCTTGTTTATTATTTTATTTATTGTTGCTACAGATGTGTTTAAAGACTTTGCAGTTGATTTCTACGTTGGCATAATTTTCTCATGTTACCAATGATATTTAACTTTAGAAATAATGCATACCTTTTTTAGATACTTGTTTGTGGTCTTCTTTTCATGTGGAAGTAACAATTGACAGTTTTTCCCTTTCCATTTAATAATGTTGCTTATTTTGCATGTAGAAATTCTAATACCTGCATTTGTCAATGGTTTTGAATTATGGAATAGGATTATTTCTCTTCAGAAAGTGCAAAAATATATCCTTCGATCCATGGGTTGTTTACATATGACATTTTGAAAGAAGAATATATTAAAAAGTAACAAACTATATTTCTCATTTTGAATAGTAAGCTGTTGCTGGAAATTTTTATTCCAAAATATTGGCTTTCTTTTTTTTTAAATTCGATATGGAAATTGTATTAAAAATGTGTAAACACCCTCTATTTCCTAAGAAACTTCCATAGAGAGGTTTAATATTAAAATATGAAATGTGTTAAAATAGAGGTTATATAGGAATGAAAAAGGTTTTTTGGTTTATCTGTCTTAGTAAAAGTGCAAAATTATTCTGGATTTTACATTTGTAACACTCTTGAGTGTGAGAAATATTTTAATTGCTTAAATTATATTTTTAATTGTGTTATTAGTAATTCCAGAAATTTGTTCCATCTTGTGTGTGTATGCATGTATATATATTTTCATTTCACTTACAGAACCATGATTATTATTTTAAATAACTTTGCTTTATATCTTTAATAAGATGTATATTTTACAGAAAATGATAAACCAATGGATCATAAACCCGACCCTGTTCATGAAGTTTGTGATATATCTGTGAAAATAGCTGATTTAGGAAATGCCTGCTGGGTTGTATGTAAAATTTTGTGTTTTAATTTTATGTTTATCTGTTATTTTTTAAAATTTATATTTTTATATTTCTGTATAAAAATCTTTAAAATGTTTGATTAGATGTATATACACAGTACAAAATCGACCCAGAACCTTCAACAAATCTGAATATCAGAAATTTTTCAGATTTTAGTTTACTAATTCAAGTTTAGTAAGATGACGTAGAAATTATAAAATTAAAAATACGAAATGATGAAATATTTTTATGATCTTTAGAGAACAAAATTTACAAATAAATATTTCTCTCGCCAGAAGTTGTTTACTTTCTGTTTAATTTTACAGTGAGAAAAAATTTCTCTTTTAGTTACTGTGTTCAACTGCTTTATCAAGAATTCTCACTTTAAATATTTTAATTTTCAAAATCTCTTGTTCTTAGCAGTGATATTTTCTGGATTTAAAACCATTCTACAGATTTTGCCCTCCATTGTTTCATAATAGGAGCATTGACAAACCAATGAGAATTTCAGTTATATCATTTTCATTTAACATTTATTTTCATTCTTCACATATTTCGTTAAGTGCAAAAAAAATTGGGGGAAGGTTAAAATTTAGTCACTTTATTCTTTTTATTTATCCCATATTTCCTTGGAACTGGATATCAGAGTTTAGCTTCTTTCCTGATGTAACAACATTTTTCATCTAATCATAATTTCTTCACCCTTTCCCAATAAAATTAAAATATGCCTCCAATCTGAAATGTTGGTATTTTCTAGATTTAAAACTCTACTATAAATTTCATAATTCTATTAACTGATTGATATGCACTTGTCTGATCCTAGTGTTTTAGTGATCTCTTTCTGGGCACACCTGATGTTCGCTGTTCAATTTTAGGCAAGATTTTAAGATAAAAATTTTAAACTAATAATAAGGAGATTAGCATACAGCCAAGAAAATAACAGAGAAATTTCTTAACAAACAATACCTTTTATATCCTTTAAAAAAAAAATCTGAAAGATCTCTTTGAAAAATGTGGGTCTTTAAAAACTAAACATGGCTAAAATATATGGACTGGTTTGTGTTGTGCTGCCATTCATTATAAATAAAGAATGTTCAGAGTAACCCATAAATCCTTTTTTATTCAATTTTTTTTTTTTTTTTTTTTTTGTGTGTGTGTGTGTGTGTGTGTGTGTGTGTGTGTGTGTTCAGAGGGAAATTTTTAGGTGTGCCCGGACTGCAATGGGTTAAGCATGAATTCCTTTTATATTTTTTATGATAAAGAATATATATGTTGTTATCATATGTATGTTTTTGGGGCCAATCTGATTAATAATAATCGGTTCTTATTAATAATGAAATAAACTGTAAAGTGAATAATTTATGAGAATTATAACATGAATGGGTTATAATTAATAATTGCCGATGATGAACTGTAAATGTAGTAATTTTTCAGTTGTAGTCTGAGATTGTCGTTTGCATGCATACATTTTTCCCATGTCAGCTCCTCACTATTGTGTAAACATGTAATACCTGTCAGTAGCATAGCCATATTCCAAGACATAGTCAATAAAAAAGCTCAGTTGAAATAGTAAACCAAGACACAGAAAAAATGTTACCCACATGGTTTGAAATAAATAATACAATGGAGTGGTTAAAAAGAATAAAATGCTTTCATTTTGTGAAAAATGGAGCTCATCACTTTGGAATAAATTGCTGTTCGTTTGAAGCTGTAACTAGGCAAAGCTGAAATAGGTTTAAGAACCTACTTGCCAATTCATACTTTGTCAGGAAATACAAATGAAGAAAATCTTGCTGTTTTTAAGAGATCAGTCTAATAATACTCAGTGTCAGACCATAATCCGAACTGAGGATGAGGATATAGATGCAGTGAGTGATGACAATATGAAAGTGGAACTTTGTTGATCAACTGGATTTTCTATTGCAGATGAAGGAGAAACGTTTTAATTTCAAATGCCACAGAAGCTGTTCCTTTCAAAATAAATTAATTTATTAAAAATGTAATAGTGGTTTTTTTTTTTTTTTTTTACTTTAAGGTGTTTGTGTGCAGTGTTATTTTTTGATGTAATAAATTATGAATGTATTCTGTAAATCACACTAATCCTTATTATCAAACATTTTTTATAGTGACCAAATTTCATTGCTATTAAAACTGTTGATGTATGCAGTTTCATACCCTTCGTTTCACATAACATTAAAAATACATTATATATTGTGCTTAAATAATCACATTGACCAAACTTCATTGGTGTAGTTCGACCGCCTCATCCGCGACCATGAGCGCAAACACGCATGCGCCATTCAGACCAAATTATTCTCAAAACAGGATGGAAGGATAGGGACTTTCTTCCCCTTCAGCATAGCTCTTTCCGGAGAAGAAAAGAGCTTTCACGTCGCAGGGCGAGTCTATGTCTTTTGGCAGAATGCCAACCAGGGGTGCGTTTGAGACAGTTGAACTATAATTATTAATACATACCAGTAAATGTGATTTATTGTGCATTATCAATCACATCTCCAAAAGATGTGGTTATTATTTATTAATACTAAACAGATATTTTACTTTAACTGTAACATGCACACACGCATATATATATATATATAATATTTTATCAGGAATTTTTGATGTTTTGAAGAATTTTTAAGCACTTTTTACTTTTGGCATTTTAGCATCATCATTTCACTGAAGACATACAAACCCGGCAATATAGGTGCTTAGAAGTTCTTTTAGGTGCTGGATATGGTCCACCTGCTGACATATGGAGTACAGCTTGTATGGTAAATAGAGTTTTTTATGTAGATATGTAAAGTTACAATTAGTCTGTGATATTCTGAAACCCTTTTAAATGTCAGCATTTATTTAACGTATTCTAGTTTATAAATAATATATAACCCAAAAAAGCTTTGTAGACAATTATGCATGTTATATTCCAGGATATGATTAATAAAAAATCTGATAATTTTTTATGTAAATTAATATAATCTCCATTGTATTGCCTTGTTGTAATGGTCAGTTTAGTCATAATTTTAATTGAAATGGAATACTGGCCCATGGTAGCTACACTTCCATGGTTATTAACATCAAGATCAGAATTACTGATAGTAGGCTGTAGAAATTGCACATTAGCTTTGTCAGCATCTTTTTCACAGTAGCACTGTGATGGTATGATGTAGAAATTCTGTGGTGTGTAGTTTGTGATTATTCAGGCATATTTCTTTGAAAATGAGGTGAACATGGCCATTACAATGGATGCTCGATGGTATATTGTCCTTCTCAAAACATTTCTTCTGAAGCACTCAATTTCTAAGAAATTCTTGAGTTATTGGTATTGTTTAACAGAATATTCCTTCAGTAATATTTCCTTTGTTTGTAATAATTTTAAGTATAAATAATATACTAGAGAAATCATAAAATCTGATAAAAATATATCTTTTGGCTAGTGATTACATTTTGTCTTTCATCTGTGTACTCTGCCGTTATCCCCCATAGATTTAGAAATAGGTCATTAAATTATATCATTGTTTTCTCCCCTTATATCTTTGATAAATAAAAACACTTTTTAATTACTTTCAATTAAATGACCAAACTTGTGCTGTAGTCATTTCTTAGGAAGATCTTTGTTAATATAATCATTCAGCTATTAGTATTGAATTGAAGGTATAGAAACACATTAAGACTTCATCATTTATTATAATTGGCTAGTCATTTAATTATGAAGGTACTAAATAGGACAGTTTTTCGTTTAAATAACTTTTTTTTATTTAATTTTAAACATTTTCTTTTTTTAACCTTTCTTTAATTATAGAGAGGAATAAACAAGTTAATTGAATAGATGCAGTTGCATTAAAACTGTAATGTACAGTATTGGATGACTCTTAAGACTGAATAATGCCATCTTTTTTATTAGCAGCTTCGCAGCATAAAATAGCAGGTCTCTCTAAAGCATATCCAAGTTGTATTCAGTCTAGAAAATATTACTCTGTCCGTAATTTAAACTTGCAATCAAGAAATTATTATGACAGTACAAGGATATTATGCCTGTGAAACAGAATTATGAAATCTTCATAGCATGGAAAATACAGATGCAAGAGCAGATGAGCAAAGATGACAATTTTTGTGTGTGTGTGTGTGTGTGAACCACATCTGTTAAATGTATTTGGAATTGCTTCTCAGAAAAGATAGAGAAGAGTTAGACATGCCAATTTTTCAGATGAAGCAGAAAAAAATTTAGATACGGAAATGTAACATTCCCAACTGACGTGACCTGTGAAGAATATAAAACTTGGGTAATTGAAAGAAAATTCCAATAGTACAGTAAAAGTCCTTTAATACAAATTACTTAAGCGCATAGGTAAACATTACAGCATTTTGAAATAGAAACTTACGAGAGCGTTTTATCGCGTACCTCACAGCATCAAGTTCAGAGTAAGTGTAATCTGGCAATGCCTGTCTGCTTTCTCCTCTCCTCGAGACGCATCACCACCTGCTTTCCTATATCTTCATCCGAGGTGCTGCTTTCAAGAAATATAGTCCTGTGAGATCGCTACAGGCAGCCACCCACCGGCGATAGTAAGATTTTAGCTATGCCGGGAACTGAATCGTACACGTCGGCCTGAGCGAGTTACCATTGCCGGTGATTCACAGTTTGGTGCAGTAACATCTGTTGGCGGCGTAGGAATTTCCGATTTTGCTGGTGAATCCTCTGTTTGGGGGGGGGGAAGTTCTGCGATTGTTTGCTGGCTCTGAGTCTTCAGCATCTTTTCTTGTGACATATGCTGGTTTAATCCTATCGATGCTTACTGTTTTAGCTTTTCCCTGTATCGAAATTGTAACAACTTTGTCGCCTCGACTGAGCACTTCATAAGGCTGCTGAAGGCTTCTTTTCACTACATCCATTCGAAGAAAAACATGACTGCAGGTGGTTAAGTCTTTGCTGACGAATACCGCTTGCTCGCCGTGAGGTTGATTTGTAGGAGGTAGGAGGCGTTGCATAGATTCGTGAAGCTTTCCGACAAAAGTCACTGGGTCTGGGGTTTCTGGAGTAGGGCACAGGAATTCTCCTGGTAGGCAAATTGAAGTTCCGTACACCATTTTTGCTGTGGTTGCTTGTAGATCATCCTTCCAAGTGGCTCTGAATCCTAATAAAATTGTAGGCAATACAGCAGTCCACTGATTATTGCTGTGTGCCATGATTGCAGATTTCAGCTGCCTGTGAAATCTTTCAACTTGGCCATTTGCAGACGGATGGTATGGAGTTGTGCGGTGTCGAGCTGTGCCCAGGAACTTGGTTAGTGCATCGAAGAGTGATGATTCAAACTGCCTTCCCTGATCGGTAGTTAGCCGTAGTTGGGATCCAAATATGGAGATCCAACCTGCGTAGAAGGCAGCTGCAACAGTCTGTGCGGATATATCTGCTAACAGAAATGCCTCTGGCCATTTAGAAAAACGATTGACACATGCGAGACAGTATCGAAAGCCTTCGGATGGAGGGAGAGGTCCTACGAGATCAATGTGCACGTTCACTAGGTGGCACAAAAACACCAATTTTACTTTTAGTATGGCGTGTCACTTAAGATTTCTGACACTGTAAGCACTCAGCCCAAGATGCGACATCCGCTTTCATTGAAGGCCAAACAAATCTTTAGTCAATCAGCTTTACTGAGGCTTTTACTCCTGGGTATGAGAGAGAGTGAAGGCTGCTAAACACTGCTCGACGAAATGAATGTGGAACGAAAGGGCGAATGCGACCAGTGGAGATATCAAAATGCAGAATAACTGGCGGCTGTGAAATAGGGAGGGGCTTCAGCACTAAGGAGGTAGTCGAATTTCCTGATAAAATAATTTGCAATTCTGCATCATTTTCCTGCTCCTTGGCAAACTGGTAATAGTCGATAGCAGAAAGTGTGCTAATAGTAGCTATATGAATCCGAGACAGCGCATCCACTATCAGTCGTAAATTGGCTGATAAAGTCCAGTTGTCTTAGTTGTAATGGAGAGCATTTATCTACTTTTTGCCGAAATGCAAATGTAAGCGGTTTGTGGTCTGTGAATAAATCGAAATTACTTCCTTCGACCATATGTCAAAAGTGCTTTATGGCCATATATGATGCGAGGAGCTCTCTATCATATGCACTGTATCTCTGTTGTGTTGGAGATAATTTTTTTGAGTAAAAAGCAAAAGGTTGCCATCCTTTTTCAACTTGTTGTTGAAGAGCTGCACCCATAGCTGTGTCAGAAGCATCAACTACAATTGTGAGTGGGACCTCTGATGAAGGATGGTACAAGATCGTCGCGTCTGACAGATCTTTCTTACATTTCTCAAATGCATTTGTGGTTACTTCCGTCCATTCGATTGGTCTTATGTCGTTTTTCGTCGCTTCTTTTAGGTACGTATTGAGTATTGCTTGAGTTTTATCAGCTTGCAGAATAAAACGACAGTAAAAGTTGCAGATAGCCAGAGAATGCCTAAGTTCTTTTACAGTTTGTGGTTTTGGGAAATTCACAATTGCTGAAACTTTCTCTAGCAAAGGAGTGATACCATCGGGCATTATCATATGTCCTAGAAATTTCACAGTTGATTTACCCAAGACACATTTAGCTGCATTTAGCACTACTCCATAATCCGTGAATCGCTGGAACACCATCTTAAGATGTTGCATGTGCTGGGTGTCATTTTCAGATGCTACCAATACATCATCAAAGTATGATGCAAAAGTCCAGTCCGCTGAGAACGTGATGAATAAACCTCTGGAATGTAGCCGCAGCATTCGATAACCCGAATGGCATGAATAAATATTCGAAAAGACCGAATGGTGTAGAAACGGCTGTTTTTGGCATATCTTCTCGCACGGGAATCTGATGGTAAGCTTTTTCCAAATCCAGAGTTAAAAATATCCGCTTCATATCTAACACTTGAAAACAGTCTTGTATATGAGGAACAGGATACCGATCTGGAATAGTGACACTATTTAATTTCCTATAATCCCCACATGGCCTCCAATCTCCATTGCTTTTGGTCACCATGTGCAGAGGGGATGACCAGCAGCTTTTGGGGGGTCTGCAGATTCTGGTTTCAACTAGGTACTGGAATTGTTGTTTGGCTGCTTTAAGCTTATCGGCTGAAAGTCTGCACGGCCGTGAAAACACATGTGGGCCTCTAGTCTCAATACAGTGAGTTATGCCGTGTTTAATTTTTCGCGACGTTGAACTAGTTTCTGTAAGCGCAGGAAATTCGGCAAGCAGTTGGTGAAATTTAGTATCTCCTTTCACGGCCTTAATGTGAGTTATATCGTTTGTAGTCACAGTTCCTTTGGAACATAGTTAGGTAAGTGGATCCACCAAACATCCTTGACGAATATCAACCAGTAATCCAAAGTGACGAAGAAAGTCAGCTCCAATAATAGGTTGAGAGACGGCAGCGATGATAAGCGGTCAATGAAATTCCCTACATAAAGATAAGTCTAATTTAATAAGTTTTTGTCCAAAAGTAGGTATTGTAGTCCCATTTGCAGCAAAAAGTTGACACTTGGCGGGTGGCTGATTGCGCTTCGTAATTGTGGGCGGAACTACTGAGACATCTGCTCCCATATGAATCAGATATTTTGATGCTGTGGATTTATCTGAAAAGTATAAACGATAAATCTCGGTTCTGCCGTCACCCGAAGAGTCGAGTGACGGCAGCACTAGTTTTCCGCCTGGAAGGTGCAGGGTTTTGTGCACTTGGTAGGTTTTTCTTTGAAACGCTGATGGTACCAGCAGTGCTCTCTATTACCTTGTCGTTGGCAGCTTGATGAACGGCCTCTTTTATTCTGCTGCTGCTGCTCTCGTTGGGTTGAACGCGGTCTGGAACGTGTTTCCATCCGAGAAAGGCGAGATGAAATATCCATTACTAATTCTTTTAGCGCAGAGTCGTCCGTTTTTACTTCAAACACTGAAGCACTGTTTCTGGTGGCTGCCATGATACAATCGGCCATCTCAGCTAACTTGTCACTGGAAATGGCTAGAATCTGTTGTGCATGCGTCGGCAGACGTTGCAAGAAAAACGATTTAAGAAGATCCTCACTCATTCATGAGCCAGCCTTACTTTGCATCTCCAGTAAGAGGCATGACGGTTTTTTGTCGCCAAGCTGCGTTCTGGAAATGAGGTCTCGGAGCCGCTGTTCCTCTGTATCTGCATATTGCATACACAGACGGGTTTTATCGCCGTATATGGAGCCTCGGCTGGAGGGTTAAGAATAATATCTCCAACAACCGCTAACTCCTCAGGTTGTAAAGCGGAAACTGCGTGGTGAAATTTCGTGCACTCCACCGTTACACCGGCCAGCATGAACTGGCTTTCCATCTGCCGGAACCAGATTTCTGGATTTGCTCGCCAGAAGGGAGGAGCTTTCACCGCTACATGTGCTATATTTCCAGTGGCTTGATCTCTGCTGTTATTTTCCATTTCATCAAATAAATCGAATATTTCAGAAGAGAAACTGACTAGTTGTAAGTTCCGATGAGGTAAAGTTCATTCAAGCCTCGTGCTTCGTCGATGGAAGAAGATTCCCCATTTTCAGTCCATGTGCGTGCTGCGACACCGGGTCATCAATTTAGGGGGGTTTCTTGTACTAAATATATCAGAAGGCTTAATAAAACTTTATAAAATAAGAAGCAACTTTTTCATATCCAAGCTAGAATTTATTTAATACAAATTACTTTAAGCGCATAGGTAAACATTATAGCATTTTTAAATCGAAACTTACGATAGCGTTTTATCGCGTACCTCACAGCATCAAGTTCAGAGTAAGTGTAATCTGGCGACGCCTGTCTGCTTTCTCCTCTCCTCGAGACGCATCACCACCTGCTCTCCTATGTCTTCATCCGAGGTGCGCCTTTCAAGAAATATAGTCCTGTGAGATCGCTACAAACAGCATTAAGTATTTGGAGTGAAATGACAAGTTTTGGACTCGAGTATTTATTTACTGATGCAAATAGAGTTACATTAAGGGATAAAATCTGTTTTCCTGTTTTGGAAGTAGCCTGATTTCAGGGTTATGCGATGACTATTTGTGGTATGAGATCTTATTAATTTTAAGTTATACCTCAGTAAGAAATAATTAATTAGAGGTAGAGAAAGATTAAAATTAAGTTTCATATTTTTTTCCTCTTTTTTCTAATAAAGGTTTTCTTTTATTTGTTAAAAATATTTTGGTACTTAATATTATGATGACTACCTAGATATCTCACCAAAACTGGCGATCCTTGTAGGTTAAACAGGTTAACCTTAGCATAGGTTATAGAGGGCACTAAAATAAAGAGTATTATCCCGCACTTGCTATTACCACACTTTTTTTTTTTTTTTTTTTTTTTTTTGCTACATTTACACAAATTATTAGGTTTAGTTTAAAACACGTGAAACTTTTTGTGATTATTTTTCTCCCAATGGATATCAACATTTTCCAACTTCCTTCAAATGAAGAAGCGGTAGAGTTTTTCAGAGAGGCTAAAATTTTATCCAAAGAACGCGTTTGTAAAAATGACCATGATATGAAGTTTTAATTCAGGATTTTATTGGCGATGCAATGTCAAAAATTGTCAACAAAAGTTTGGTGTCCGAACTGGTATATGGTTTGAAGACAGTCGTCCATTAAATGGTGCAAACATCAGCAGGATTTATCCGATAAGACTGTAATTGAATTGAATAATTATATGCTTGAAGTGTGTGTGAAGGATTTAGAGGATACATTTTCTCTCTTTATAATTAGGTTTTTTATTTTTAAAAGAATTTATAAACATAAACCAAAAAACTCCAATGAAGATTGTTATCGGCAAGTGTTGCCAAGGTAGCCAACATAGTACGTCAGTACTAATATTTTAATTTCATATTATGCATAATTAATATAATTATATATTATTAATATAGGCTTTTGAATTGGCTACTGGTGATTATCTGTTTGAGCCTCATTCAGGTGAAGATTATTCAAGGGATGAAGATCACTTAGCACATATTATTGAACTTCTAGGCGACATACCAAAGCATATTGCATTTTCAGGAAAATATTCACGAGAATTTTTCAATAAAAAAGGTAATTCTTTATTGTCTTCTCTTTGAAGATTTTATTATCCAAAAGTGGTTAAAACATTTAAAGTTCCTGTAAGTAACAAATGGGTCTTCAAAATTCATAAATTCATTTTATGTTATTAAATTTTTATTAATCTGCAATTATGTTTTGTAAAAACCTGTTGTTTAATCTGTAGAGTGTGCTAAGTTAAAAATTCATACAAGGAAATAATTATATTTGTTGCAGCAATGAATCTTTGCAACTGAATACAGAGATACAAGTTTAACTAGTTCAAAATGTACATTAATATCTCTTTAATGCATGTAATTAAACTATGTAAAAAATTTATTGATCTGTGTGTAAGAATGCTCTTTCCAAGATAAAGTAGAATTCCTTTAATCCACTCATTGTGTGATGAAGGGTTGTGCATGTTAGTGAATTTCTTAGATTTGTAGACTCTGCTGAAGTAAAAATTCAACAAACAGACTTAATTCGAACTCTGGCATAATCCTAGGTCATGCTGTCCTACATCAATAAGAAAACTGATTTTTTGCTGTGTAATGCCATTTTCTTCTCTAGCATTCCAAAAATCTATAAATAATCTTGCTAATAGAACACCATTGCCACCATAGCAAAAGGATAATCAGCACCTGTTTGTTACATATTTGTAATGAACTGACTTGTTAAAATGTCCTGATACGTTTAATCATGTAGTATATTTGCTTGTAAACTGATATTTGTAATGCTATTATTGTTGAATAATTTGTTTTGTTTAATAATATATTTTAAACTCATCTTTTATTTAGGTGAGCTACGACACATAACTAAGTTGAAGCCTTGGGGACTGTATGATGTACTAACAGAAAAATATGAATGGGATCCTGTTGATGCTCAGGCATTTACAGACTTTTTAATTCCTATGCTAGCCTTTGATCCGAATGAACGTGCTAAAGCTTCTGACTGCTTAAAACATCCTTGGTTGGCTTCATGACTTCCAGAAAAATTTAGCTCCTTTTACCTCTAAATTCAAAGAACTAATGAAAGTCATGCATTTCTTCTGGCATTAAATCAACTTAATCATTTGTACATGTTATTTGTCATAGATTTTTCATTTTGAATAATAATAAAATTTAGATCTAAACAATTATGAAACAGATGTGTTTTGCATTATCTATATAGGACAGATAATGGTCAATTTTAACATTATGAGTAAAAATGAAGCAATTGCTAATCAAGTAGCTTTCATAGTTGTTAGCTACAGGGATCATACATGATGTACGATGGTTAACAGTTTTGATTGAATTTTTTAATGTGTCTCATTTGTGCGACAAGTTTCATTTATATTTTCATTTGTTTTTGTGCCTTCATTTTTATCTTCATAATTTATTTAGGGAGGAATTATAAGTAAAGTTTTGATTCCGGTACTGCAGCTGAATTTGACTTAAAATAAAAAAAGTTTTTATATCTTACATTAGTGGATTTTTTTAATAAATGTTTGTTATTTAAAATATCTAAATGCTAATTAATTGCTTCCATAACTGAATACTTTCGTGAGGTATTCTGCTTAAAAGTGGTTTTTATTTTTGCTTAAGTTGAAATGTTCTCATAAAATAATATTGGTGGTGACAGGTTTGAAAAAATTCTGCAAATTAATGTTTAGGGAGGATAAACTTTTATTATTATATGTCATGAAATGCAAGTCTTATCCTTTTATGTCAGAATTCTTTCGGATATCTAAGTGATATATTTATTTGAAAGTGTATCAGTAGTCTGAATCAAAGTAATACTGATTTTAAAACTTCAGTGTGCCTCTAATTATCAAGTTAATATGACGTAAGTTTGAATTTTCCAATATGTTTATTATAAACTTTATTTAAAAAATAAATATTTTTTGTGATTTCATAAATTTTTCATGTCAGACTAGTTTTGACTTATTATGCTAGCTTAAAAGTTGTACTGTGACATTTCATTGAATTCTGTGTAAAAGAAGTTTTCAATAAATTTTTCTGTTTTTGTATCTTATTTGGTTTACGTAAGTACGGTGATGTGTAAGTATGTAAATGTTTTTCAGTTGATTATGAGATTTTCATCTTCCCTATGCCTTCAAATTGTCAAAAATTCAGAATCTCATCAGTGACTGAGGTCTGTTTATAAAAGAATGCCAAGCATTTTGTATAGTATGTAATTGTGTTTTTGGTATGTAAAAAATATAGTATAAAAGAAATTTCAAGCATAATTTAATTTGGGTTTACTTTCAGATTTTTACTATCATCTTAGTTTTGTTCAAAATCATAGGCTTTTTTTTAAATTCAAAACATTCTAACTATATTTTCTTATAAAGAAATGTAGTTATTAGTAAGTGCAAAAGAAGAATTCATTAGGGAAACTTTATCAGTATGTTGTATGACGACATTTTCCCTTACATGCTTCATATTGTAATATATGAATGATATAGTTCTAGTATAGTTATGTGAAAAAGAAAGTTCTGGAAGAGGTGATATACAGGAATTTTTGTGTCTTCTGTAATTAATATTTTAGTTAATTGTATGTGTTAAATTTAATGACTGTTGATTCATTTAAAACAAAATGTTGCAACTGTTAAAAATTGTTGCTGAATTGAGGTTAAAAGTATAAATGCTAATGCATATTTGTATGCATGTGTACTGTGTGGTATTTTAGTCATAGACTTCAAAGCACCATCATTATTCATTG
Source organism: Stegodyphus dumicola (assembly GCF_044657685.1). Taxonomy (NCBI): domain Eukaryota; kingdom Metazoa; phylum Arthropoda; class Arachnida; order Araneae; family Eresidae; genus Stegodyphus; species Stegodyphus dumicola. Next base: position 173,231,434 of record NC_140776.1, read on the forward strand.
CAATATCAGTTAATATTATTTTGTATGTATATTTATATGTAAATTAATTTTACTGCAGCAGTCCTTTAAGGTATGCACATTTGTTTAAAAGAAAAATTTGTTATCCTTTGTAGCTTAGAAATTTCTAGTAATAAACAGCTGTGGCTCAAAATTATTTTTGTGTGTGTCATGAACCATTTAATGATAATTTGTATTTTATATAATAAAGTTAAATATGTGTGTATAGAGAGAGGGGGGAGGGAGGTTTGTGTGGGTGTATTCATAGAATTCAGGTCTTAAAAAAGTTTTTAAGATGCGAAAGTTTACACTTTTTTTTAACTTTTGTAAAACTTCCCGATTTTAAATCTAAAAAATAGTTACTATTTTTAATTCATCGTGTGACACATTGTGTTTATTGATGCCCAATAGAAATGCTCTTTTTTTTTTTTTTTTTTTTTTTTTTTTAAGGGGGAATGGTCCTGCAAATTTAGTGCTGATTCTGTATTTTCACTGAAACTGTATCCTATATATTGTCAATATGCGGTGGCCTTGATGGCCATACTTTTCAGTTTTTAAAGAGAATTTAGAATTTCATATATAATATTTGTCTGTGTTAATTCTTGAAAGTAATCCTGTTAGGTATTTTCTCCCTCCTTCCATCATGAAACAGTAGTACACTCAGCACATATTCAAGAGATCTAGGAAAGAGTCCTGTGAAGGCAGCGCTCATTTTTCATGTGTCCTGCTGTAAAATAACCAAATGAAATTAGTATTTGAACAGGAATCTGTCCATTTCTTTGCTTCATTGAAAAAAGATTCTAGAAAAATAACAAATTCAAATGATTGCTGAAGTATATTATAAAATGAACCTTAGATTTCAAGACTTTTAATTAAATTCTTCATTTACTAAATTTCACTTATGTCATAACATACATGTATTTTATTTATTTATTTATTTAGTTTAGTTTTCAGTTTTTTTAGTCCAAAAGGGCTTTGTCCCTGAGGGACTATTATTTTCGTTCTGAGATTTTGCATTGAATCACTCTGAATGTCTGTTTCACATTTTAAACTGTTGCCACCAAATATTATCGCCCTGTATTATATTTGAAGAAATTAAATAATGAAGAATCTGCATAAATTTATGTGTCTCACATTGTGATAAAACAACGGAGAGAGCCATCAAATTTTGAATGATGTAATCGTACTGCGAATATCGGCATCTGGAAGCCCAAATTTGGAATTTGTTTTATTATTGATTTCATATTTTGTAAAACTTTAAACGAATTTTTGATTAACAAACTCAATGATTTCAAAGCGAGCCATGATAGCGTTGTGCAGAAAAAACATTTTTACCTCCAGCATGTGAGACTATAAATCGGAAATTCTAAAGATATGCTAAATTTAAAATTATTTTGCAATATTGCTCTTGAACTGAATTTTATGGTTTAAGTGGTATTTAATAAATAAAGGTAACACACAAAATGTTACAAAAATGCCCTTTTGGACGTAATTTAAAATTTTCTTTTATTATTATTATTATTATTATTTTAAGAACTCAAGAGAGATTTGAGAATGTGATAGGATTCATCCTAGCTCTATGCATGAATAATGTGTCGGGTGACCAAGCTTTATTAGAGATAATTCCATATTTTGCACTCATTATGTTCATATTGTAATAATTTGATTATTAGGAGAAAGAGAAAATGTATGCTGTTGTAATCATAATCCGCTAGCTGAATACATGATTTTATATTTTCTCGTATCTAAAAAATTTGCAGCAGCTTATTCTTGCCATGTCTTCCTTGCTCATTGAATTATTTAAATGATAAATTCTAATACTAAATAATCATGATTAATACCTTTAAATAGGAAATTAAAATTTAATTATTGATTAGTTTTGTTTGTTTTGGCTTAAAAGTAAACTCACAAAACTATATTTGATATAGATATCATATATTTGTATCAAATATAGTCATATATAAGATATGACTGTCTTTTGTGCCTGTTTCGTACTTTAACTAAGGTATAAAAAACTCATTTAACTATTTTTGAAGGAAAATCCTAAGAAACATTTTTGGTGCTGTAAACATTGATGACTTGTTGTGACAAATATAAAAATAAATGTTATAAATATATTAAAAAGTAGTATAATTGAATACATTAAAATTTAACACATGAAATTTGCTGAATGAACTGTTTTTTAACCATAAACCAGTAAGAGAATGAGTCAAAAAAAGGCTCAAGGTTAAACAGGTTGACTGTATTAATACTAACTTTAAGTAGTATTTAAATTACCAATTGGAATACCTTGGCCAAACATAAAATGGAATGAAAAAGTATTATAAAAAAGGCTGTGTTCATCTTCCTTCCCAATAGAAGAAGACATCATGATTATAGTGACCTTGATAAAAAATTCCTGATTGAAGGAAAAAGATTTCAAAATTTTTATTTTTGTTGAAAGAAGTATACAAGATGTAAGAGAGACATTAAAGAAATTCCTTAGAACACTGGATTTTTTTCTAAAATTAATAAAACTAGTTTCCAAATATTTTAATGCAGCCACAATTTTTTATAGCTGTTAAGATTAATAATTGGAAGAGAAGTTTCTTGAGTAAAATTTTATTAAGAATTTATAGATGAGACCTTGGATGTTACCATGCTGTTTACAAAACAGAAAATGAGTTAGTCATTGAGAATATCATCGAAGATTTTGCCAACAGTCAAGCAAAAAAATCACATATTAGAATTAAAGCTTACTTTCAAGAATAAACATAATGTTTTGATTTATATTCTTATTTGTTTTTTTATATTTTGTAGCAGTTTTGATAACTGCTCAGAAGGTGGTGCTGAATTATATTTTTATCCTGCATGGTTTTTACTAGAAACGTAATCTGCTAATATGTTTAGAGCAGAATAAACATTTTAAAGGACACCTGCCCATTAATTTGCATGGTATTTTATCATACTTTTCATTATGAAATTTAATGAAAAGGATCAAATTTTGATTTGGAAACTCGCTTTTCAAGATTCATGACTAAAATCATGAACTTTTCTTGGTCCACAGAACAGTATTTTTTGTGTATACCATATGAAGTTATATATAAATGTTATTAATTCAAACTATTAATATCTGGTTTTAACGAAAGTTTTCTGCCAAAAAATGTTCTTAATAAAGTTAGGGGGAAAAACATGAAATCAGTACATTTAGTGCAGTCGCTACCCAAATCTATGATTTTCTGCCAACATTTTGGTAGTTTTTCAAAGCCTTCAGCCCAGGCCGCGAGTCCAAAAACAAATCAACCTCATTTCGGATGTCATCTGCAGAATGAGAGATAGCACCAGCAAAATGTATCTGCAGGTGTGAAAAAAGGTAGAAGTCCGAAGGAGCGATGTCAGGGCTATATTCTGGTTGTCGCAAAAGATCCCATTCCAGTGCCGTACTGCCGATATGCACTCTGCTAAACTTGCGATTTTTTTCTGCGGAGGAAATCTTGAATCTTGTCGAAAATTATTTGTACATGCATTGTCTGCGTTTCTTCTGCTTTGGAACTTCACCGCAAGCTGGAAGAGGTTTTCTAATGTTTGCAGATTCCAGACTTCAAGAAAGTCTTGAGCTGACGGTAGTAGGCGCGGTAAAATCACCTCAATAAGTTTGCTATCAGGCCTCTTCCCGTATAATAGACTAAAACTTGAATTTTTCTTAAGATGAATTCCGTTAAATCATCAAAACTCATTTGATATTTGCTAAACAGTTCTGCTTCTAGCTTTGCATGGTCCTTCATGACTGGAAATGCTTTTAACAATGCTGTCTTGAAATATTCCCTTCTGTACGTCTCCAAACTTGGGTTCTCTAACAAAAATTTACCAATTCCTTTGTACCAGCTCAGAGCTTAACCTTTTAAATTCCTCGTCGCTATCGTAATTTTCTGTAGCTGGTTTACCGAATAGAGAGTGAAATGCAGGTCCAGCTGGCTCGAGGAATGTCTTTACTGAGCCTTATCCATCGAAAGTTGCTGTTGGTTTCATTGCAGCTCTCATAGTTTCTACGATACGTCTGAATCCTTCCATCGGATTTGTTGACATCTGAAGGACTTAAAAGGTCAGAGGGGTCAATGAAAATTTTTCGGGCGCAAATGTAGGGTTCCAAACCGGGGATGTAACTGCAATGCGTCTGGAACGTTGAGAACTGCTAGGCGAATAATCGCTTTACTTCAGTAGGCAGAGAAAAGAAGTCGAGAAGCGTTAAATACCCTTTATTATTCCAAATAAAGTTTAACAGATGACTTCTTTCTTGGAGTTTACAAAGCCTCCACTCGGTCTTGAACTCAGGAAACTAAGAAATAAAACTTAATTAATCTTAACTAAAAGAATATAGCCGAAGTTATCAAAATTGTAACAGAGTTGGCCCCTTAACGCTGACAAACGACGAAACTATTAAAGGTCTAAAGTACCACCGAGTGTAATAATAGCTTGGGAGATAGTATCGCCAAAAGGCTAACGCACGCTGATCAGAATCTCTAGCTCTGAAAAAATCAGTAGAACCTCACAGTTAAATACTTCTCCTCATTTGCATTCAACCGCGATTCTGAAAATACGTTCTGCCTCGAATTTGTAAGCTGAAATTAAGGGAAGTAACTTTTAACTAAAAATTAACTGTTAGAAAAATTAAGATAAACCTTACAATCTCATACGATTAGAAAATTTCACATGCTTATATTCAATATTTTTAACAGTTTCGAGTATTACGGACATGTCTATGCATCAACATCACAGTGTGACATCATAACAATGTCGCAATGTGACTTCCATGTTACACTACGACGTCGCATAAATGCCACAGCATGACTCACATGAACATCACCATGGACCTTATAAGAGATAGACTAACCCAGTGGGTGGAGCGCATGTCACCGACATGTCCGCAAGAAAGAGTAGGGACGATCTGGTTTACTTAAACCTATGGCGTATCACATAACTGTTTTTAATTATTAAATGTGATACGTTATATAATGAGATTATGAAAGTCACAGTTTTTTTTCAAATAGGATTTAATATATCTGATTAAAGCATTTTTTTCACGTGTAATTCTTGTACAAATATCTTTACTTTGGTACAACGGTAAAAACTCTGAGCTCAAAATTTATGAACTTAATTTTGTGTAAAAATAAAGTAAAAGTAAATAAGATTGATTGTACATGATGCTTTGAAATAAATAAGGTAAAATTAAACCAAGATCTGATCATTTTTTAATAAATTTAATGAACATTTTCAGACAGTGATTTTCAAAATTGTAATAACATTACAAAACGATCATATGTTTGATTATATCATCATTAACATTAAAGTGGATTATTTATTTTAGTAATTTATAAAATTCGGAGCATAAAATTTTTCTGAGTGTAATGAAGGGAGGGAAATAAAGATAAAATGTAGAAGCACTCAGATTTTATATATTATGTCCAAAAGGAACCTTTTTTTGTAACATTTTGTGTGTTACCTATATTTATTGAATATCATGTTCTTCGCCCGTAAACCACATACATTTGAAAACAGCATATCTTTAGATTTTCCACACTGGAGATAAAAATGTTATTTTCTGTACTGTGTTACCAATGCTCGCTTTGAACTCGTTGAGTTTGTCAATCAAAAATTCGTTAAAAGTTTTACAAAATCTGAAAAAGATTAAAACAAATTCGAAATTTGGCCGTCCAGATGCCCATGTTCTGGTGGAGGATTGCATTATTCAAAATTTGATGGCTTTAGATACCATCGTTTTTGTCACAGTGTGAGAAACATACATGTATTCATGCACATTCTTCATTATTTAAATTCTTTAAATATAATACAGGGCGATAATATTTGGTAACAATAATTTGCAAGGAGATACGGACATTTATGGTGAAACAGCGCAAAATGCCACTTCGAGCTAATAAATTAAATTAACAGTAAATTTTAAAAATCTTAAGCAGAACTAAAAATAAATTTAAAAAATAATCACTAGAAAATACAAGCAAAATTAATTATTATGGTTAAATGCAATTTTAATATTAGAATTAAATGTATAAAAATTAAGGGGTCAAAAGTGTTTATCACTATGATGTATTATGAAATATAGTTGAAATAAAATTCCTTTATAGAAATTGTGCTATAATACTCATCTATAATTTTAAAAAAAGCAGCACAATTTAGAATTTTAAACAAAACTTTCAAAAATTCGTTTTTGAATATTTTAATATTAATTTACACCAATAAAAAGCATAAAAATTGCAAGAGAAAATTGCTTGTTTGAAATTTTCTATTAGTTCACATTTAAAATATTATTTTCTACAAGTAGTTACAAATTTCCTTACAGCATAGGAAAAGCTAAAAAAATATCCAGCCCTGAAAGCGTGCAATGGCTTTATAATTATTTGGAACTCTAATTATGCTTGATGATATGCTAAATTTTTAAAAAATCAATCTCAGTTTCAAAAATAAAAATATGGAGAAATTCTAATTTGTGAAATGAGGCGCTACAACCGGCTTTCTCTTGACAATTATACACGCTGCAATAGGCAACCTAAGGCTTAGGCAATCACTGTTAAATTTCTGTAAGTCGTCCCTACTCCTCCGGATGTGATCAAGGTGACAGCTGGGAACGCGTCAGACGAGGAAAAAAACCCATTTGGGTTGGTCTATTTCTTATAAGGTTCATGAACATCACAGTGTGAGGTCACAAAAAATGGACATAAGGCCATGCCTACAATTCACTGTGATATTGAGACCGTCATAGTGTGACACGTTTTCAATGTGGCAGCAACGTCACCGTGCCATTAGGGTCAAGAGTTTGAAAAAAAAAAAACCTTCAAACCATACCTCAGCTGTGACCAGACTTTTGGAAAAGAAAATGAAAATTTTGGTAAAAGTTTAAAACTGAAAAACAAAATCTATGTCCATTCCCTGCCCCAGTAAAAATTAAACACTTGAAAAGGCTCAAAGATACCATAAACCAGTAACCATGCACTCAGGATATCCCTTGGAAATATATTGTGTTTATTAAAAATATGAATTTTTGCTTGAAATGAAACTACTTCGCAGAAAAAATATAAGTGTGCAATCATTATAACGTTTTTTAAGCTGGGGAAAAGTCTTAGCAAGACAAATAGCTAACACGGACCATACTTCCCAGCGTAGGAAAATTCTGTGAGTGCATTCTATACACTCGCTCGACCATCGCTATCTCGATTTTTAGAACGCATTTGACCATATATGGCATGCTGGCCATACATATAAACTGAATACGATATCCAGTTGCAATCAATTGTGTTCAAACCGCCTCATATTACGTCAAAACAGAACTTTTCAAGTACGAATAGGAAATATACTTTTGAATAATAAGTAAATTCAAGGAAATTACGCAAGGATCCGTAGTAGAACTTATCCACTTTTAATATCTACGTAAATGACCTGCTTGAGCTTCTCAGTTCAAAAATAGCTAAATCTGCAGATGACACGGCTATTCATAAATCCGCAAAGAGCACTTGACAGTTTCTAAACTGCCGTGAGTATACATTCGCATGCAGTTTCAAGAGAATTTATACATTATGTCGGAATTTTGAAAAACTAATGCACAGATCTAATATGGGGTATGGTCTCTCACAGACAGGGCACGTAACGTGACGATATACTAAACAGAAGGTAACTAAAAAGTCTCTGTGGCAGTCGGTCCCACTCCTGCAATAAAGCAGTTTTCAACTCCGGGAGGATTCTCGGAAAGGGATGGCGAGATGAAATTGCCATCCCAAGAACGTCGCTAACGTTCTCTAAAACTAAGCAGTGGTTCCCAACTTTTTTTTTTTTTTTTTTTTTTAATCTGCACATCTTTTTCACAATTGCTCGAAGATCATCCCCACTCTCTTTCCAGAACTCGAAAAATACATATACATTTAGAACAGGCTGTCAAAAAATTTCCATTTGAGACGTTCCTGCAGTACATATACTAATTAGCTTGTTGCCGATGAAATTCTATAAACACCGTCATCTTGGCATGAAATGACTTTGCCATTCCTCTACTTCCGAAGATTGTATGGAAAATTTTCGAACGTTATTAATGGAGACGTTATTACCAAATGCCTCCAAACAAGCCAACGTGCCGTTATTATTATTTTTTTGGCTGCCGAAGGACAAAAATCGGTAGACATTCGTCGGAGAAGGAAGAATGTGCATGGAAAAGCATGCCTATCGAAAACCGTCGTTATGCAACGGGGCTGTATCAACACCGACTCTCCTACACAGCCCCATTCCACTAGTAGAGTCGGTGTTGACTGTGTTCTATGTTCAGTGTTGGTCGAGATTCAACTGAAGATGTAAGTCGTTCTGGGAGACTCTGCATATCCAGGATACGAAAAAATGAAAATCTGAACGAGCTGGTGAGAAAATAGGGTATAATCCGTAGTCCTGTTCTTCATATGTTAGAGAGCTGCAAGGGGGTTTATTTTAAAAACACACTTATATGGGTAGCGAAATCAAGAAGGATTAGTTTGGTTTATTTGATTATGGAAAAGCCCTCGAAGGCTACCTGCCTAACGAGAGAGATGGTTTATTGTAGGACTTTCTAAGGAAAATTGTCTCATATGTATGTTAAACATAAAGAAAACCATGAAAACGCTCATGCATGCAGCCGTTTCGCCGGGATTCGAACTTCAGACCGAACCACCATAATTCAACAATTTTACAGTCGGCTGCTGGTGGGGGGACTCCAAGAAGGAATAACGTGATATGGAAAGAATGAGCGCGTAAGGTAAATAGGATCTTAAAAGGTGACGGGAAAATACCTTATTGTAATAAAATAAAAAGTTCAGACAGTTACGTAAGTGACATGGCATTTACAAGAATGGCATAAATCCCTTGACCATTTCTGGAGAGCAAGTATAGTTGTAGTTATGTATTGGAATACTGCTACTTTTATTTTTCCTGAGCTTTAAATGAAAATTGTAAGCCATAAAATGATAGTAGCCACTTAGCTAGGTAATACCAGCTATTTCCACAAAAGCTTCATGTTTCATGTTTAAGGTTTTTTGCACTTTGTGTCTTATCTTGATTTTTTTCCACCAGGCTGAAAATCCATATCCGTATGAGTAACAAGAAAGTTGTGCTTTTTATTTACAAGATTACAATTTGTGAATGTTAATTTTTATTTGTTGTAGATTGTTATTATCTTATTCAACTGTATGCGGTTTCGCATAGCTGTGTTCGATATTTATATAATTCAAATGACGGTAGAAAACATTCGATTTTCATGCAAGATTTGAGTTTTTTTTCAGATGTCTTCATATTAATTTTATTTAATTCGTTTCTAACTCTTTTGATGCATCGTTTCAGAGTACTAAATATAAGCATTTTTAATGCATTTAACTTTACTGAGAGTAGTTTCTCCCTTGTTACAAAAGTGGCTTTCCTGTGTTTTTGGAATTAAATATATTTTTCAAGATTTTGTTCGAAACGCATGATCAAATTTGTTTGGAAGGAATATGACAGTGACAAACGCTACTTCGCTGCTGCTTTTATTCCAGTCAAAAGTAAGAAACTGACTTTTTAACCGCTTAATGCGTCGTAATATAACTTGTTATATGTTTTAAATGTTAAATGAGAAGCTTTAAATCCGCAGAATGAATTCGTTAGTTAGTAATTTAAATTTCATTTTAAGGCTGACTCTGAATTTTTGTCTTTGAAATTAAAATATTAGATTGATTATGTTTCTTGGATTAATTGTTGTTAAAGAAGGGAAGCTGTATTTAATATAAACTTTAAATTAATTTAATACATCTAATATTATAATATCAACTATAGTCTAGTACTATAATGTTTTACTATAATATTAAACCTCTTACATAGACTTTAAATTAATCTAATATTGTGATTGTAAATGTTTGGAGCTGTTCTACTCAGTCGTAGAATGTAAGGGGAAAGTGCAGAATCACCCACTGTTTGGCACGTTTTTAAGAATTGCACAAACTCAGTATCCATGTACACAGCGTCCTATTTTCACTTAAAAAGAATCAGAAAATTGCACAAATTAGGCATTACGCACTCCCTTGACTTTATCCATGTACACATCGATGTATTTTCACTTCACTTAAAAAGTTAAAAGAAATTGACAAAAATTCAATTTTTCTTACTCTTGTAAAAAGTGTCAAACATAATACGCCAAAATAAGTGGGCGATTCGGCTGATCTTTGGAATATGGTTACTTACCTAATCTTCTTCACTGGTAGTTTGGTGACATTTTGGAGGCGATAAAGGTTACTACCTAGGACTCTGGTAATAATGTGAAAAGTACTCAGTTCCGATTACGCATTATTTTGTGTGAGGGAAAGAGAGATCATGAGATATGTCATGTGACATTAATGGACGAATTACAGTTCTTTAATCGGAAAAGGGGGGAAATCTGGAAAAAATCTGGAAATTTTGTATTTAGCTTTATTCTGTGTTGTGTGAAACAGTGTTGGTTAATTTTTGGATCCCATATCCCTAACTAAAGTGAATTCGAAATGGGTATTTAGTGGGATTGAAAGGGATAGTAATAAGTGTTTTTTTAAGGTTGTGCAAGATAGAAGTAAAGATGTTTTATTAAGTTATTTATTTTACCTGGTACTTTGCTGTGAACTATAAGTATGATTTTAAAGATTCTGAAACAGGCGCACATACGCTTGCTTTTTATTTAGCGGAGGAAATAAGAAAAGTTTATCGGCGATGTAATCAAGATTCTGAAGAAGATTAGGTAAGTTAGTATTTTTAATTATTTGAGGATATTATTTTTATGCATTGTTCTAAATGTAAGGAGTAAATAAAGTAATATGGTATTATTGGAAAATTGTTATTAGCAATGATTTAGTTTAAAGAAATTAGGATTGTAAGCTAATTTTTATTAATTTAATGTATGTGCTTATTTATATTTTAAGTAGTGTTTTTGAATTTAATTATATTTTAATTAAATGATAGTTATTTTGTGAATTATATGTTTGTAGGAATTTGGTATACGTTTCAGTGGAAGTAAACGTGCATGGAAATAATTTCAATATTTGACACTAAGTATTTGTAACCATTTGTAATGTTTGAGGTATGAATTCATAGGTGACGTTTATAATATAATAGATAATTTAGAGGTAAAAGTTTTTGGATATTTTATTTATTTTATACGTGGAAATGTTCATCCTTGGAAAGGGTATGTACTTTTTCGCGATCAGGTAATTTCGTATATGTGCTTTTTACCGAGTTTAAAGATTCACAGAATTTTTTTGCATTTTCGTGCGAATTTTTGTACTTTATGAAAAAATAGCTGTGTAGATAGATAAAGTTAAGAGTGTGTGCAATGCCATTTTTGTGCAATTCTGGGATGGTTTTTTAAGTAAAAATAAGTCAACGTGTAAATGGTTTATGTGTATGTGCTATTCTGAAAAACGCGCAAGGAGTTTGCGATTGTGCACTTTTTCCCAATTTTGCAGTTAATATTTGTCATGATTAAGCAGTTTTGTTACATAAAATTTCGGTTGATCTTTACATTATGGTAACTTGGCGATTTTTTGGCAAAAATTTGGCAACCAACTCTCCTGCAGCAACCCTCTATTTTTTTTCCCCCGCCGCCATTTTGTCTTCACGAAGTAAAGACATGTTTCTTTTCTTTTTATCTACTGAACACTCCTTCCAACAATCTACTAGCCGAATTACACTTATGCTAGAAATTTTATCAAACAAAACTGCTTAATCATGACAAATATTCACTGCAAAATTGGGAAAAAGTGCCCAATACCATACTCCTTACGCGTTTTTCAAAATAACACATACACATAAACCATGTACACACCGATTTATTTTTACTTAAAAAAACATCCCAGAATTGCACAAAAATGGCATTGCGCACACTCTTCACTATATCCATGTACACTGCTTTTTTCTCATAAATTAGAAAAATTTCACGAAAATACATGACAATTTTCTCAATCTTTAAACCCGGTAAAAAGAATATATATGAAATTACCTGATTGCGAAAAAGTATTTACCCTTTACAAATATGAACATTTCCACATATAAAATAAATAAAATATCCAAAAACTTTTACCTTTAAATCATCTATTACATTATACACGTCACCAACGAATTCATACCGCAAGAATTACAAATACTTATTATCAAATATTTAAATTATTTCCATGCACGTTTATTTCAACTTAAACGTATACCAAATTCCTACAAACATAAAATTCACAAAATAACTGTCATTTAATTAAAATATCACTAAACCATGTACACGTCGACTTATTTTTACTTAAAAAAACATCCCAGAATTGCACAAAAATGGCATTGCGCACACTCTTCACTATATCCATGTACACTGCTTTTTTCTCATAAATTAGAAAAATTTCACGAAAGTACATGACAATTTTCTCAATCTTTAAACCCGGTAAAAAGAACATATATGAAATTACCTGATCGCGAAAAAGTATTTACACTTTACAAATATGAACATTTCCACATATAAAATAAATAAAATATCCAAAAACTTTTGCCTCTAAATCATCTATTACATTATACACGTCACCAACGAATTCATACTGCAAGCATTACAAATACTTAGTATCAAATATTTAAATTATTTCCATGCACGTTTATTTCAACTTAAACGTATACCAAATTCCTACAAACATAAAATTCACAAAATAACTATCATTCATTAAAATATAATTAAATTCAAAAACACTACTTAAAATATAAATGAGCACATACATTAAATTAATAAAAATTACCTTAATCCTAATTACTTTAAACTAAATCATTGCTAATAACAATTTTCCCAATAATACCAAATTCCTTTCCACCTTACATTTAGAACAATGCATAAAAATAATATCCTCAAATAATTAAAAATACTAACTTACCTAATCTTCTTCAGAATCTTGATTACGTGGCGGATACACTTTTCTAATTCATTCAATAAAATTATTGGAAGATTTTTTCTGCGAATTTTTCCTCCATACTTCCTCCGCTAAATAAAAAGCAAACTTCTCTTTATCACAATGCCTAAATACCCATTTCGAATTTACTTTAGTTAGGGCCATGGGATCCAAAAATTAAACAACACTGTTTCACACAACACAGAATAAAGCTAAATACAAAACTTACACATTTTTTCCCGATTTCCCCCCTTTTCCGATTAAAGAACCGTAATTCGTCCATTAATATCACATGACATATCCCATGATCTCTCATTTCCCTCACGCAAAATAATGCGTAATCGGAACTGAGTACTGCTCACATTATTACCAATGTCCCAGGTAGTAACCCTTATCGCCTCCAAAATGTCGCCAAACTACCAGTTACCATATTGTAAAGATCAACCAAATTTTCTAGCATAAGTGTAATTCGGCTAGTAGATTGTTGGAAAAAGTGTTCAGTAAATAAAAAGAAAAGAAACATGTCTTTATTTCGTGAAGACAAAATGGCGGCAAAAAAAAAAAAAAAAAAAAGAGGGTTGCTGTAGCAGAGTTGGTCATCAAAAAATCGCCAAGTTACCATAATCCAAAGATCATCCGGCGATTCTGCAATGTACTGAAGTATTTTTCTATCTTTCCAGACTTCCCATGATATCATTCTAAAAGCATAATCATATAATTATTGGCTATATTGGGAAATCTTCAAATTGATTTTTAGGAACTTTGCCTTTTGAACAGAAGCATTATTTGATGATAACTTTCAATTTGGTTATGAAATCATTGGGAGGTAATCTTATCGTATAATACGAATAATAATTCATGCCTTGTGCATATCAAGTAAATGAAACAACACAAAGTTACCAATTTGGTGTTATACGACCACCTTAGGTGAAGTCTCCAGGAGCATAATCATTCTTCAGACAAGACAACCATGCTCATAACAATCTGTCTTTCTGATCCAAGTTCCAATGCTTTTTTATAAAATATCACCATATTTTTTGCCTTAAACTTAATTTTAAATTACGGGCATGGGGAATTGGCCAGCGGTGGAAAAATCTGCAGTAACATATTTACAGGAAAACAGAATTTTGTCACGGAATTTCTAAAGGAAACAATGAAGAGAAGCATTTGGTAGATAGCTGCTGTTGCTGAGGTTTGTGTGATAACCACTATTTGCAATTCTCTGATGTGTTTTAAGCAGAATCACTGTGTTCTTGGAGAAAAGAATAGCACAAAAATATTACATAAAAATTTGGAAATGAATGTGTTTGTTTAATGGATTTAATACATGTTTAATAATTAAAATTTGCATTTCAAATTGCTTTCGATATGTTGAAATTGTTTACCAACTTATGATAAATATAAATGGTTTGGGAATCCTTTTAAGAAAAGTCATGAAAACCACCAACTTGCACCCGGTAAGCAACTTTTACCTTTTGATTTGTGAAAAATCATCAGATTGTACTAAGGTGGTTGCGCTAATGCATAAGTACCAAAATTTTTATTGTATATATGTCGGTAAAAAATATTTCAGCGTACCCCTTGACAAAAATTGGGGAATTTTTGGTACCATTTCTGTTTACGTCCAACGCCCTTCCCAGTAAAATGGCATCCAAAACATAGTGCAATAAAACATAAAACAAAAAATATATAATCTCAATAAACTGCATTTTAAATTTAAAGTTTAGATAAACAAAGGATATGCCTTTATCCATTTTTTGCAGCAATTCCACTTTTTGTTTAATAGACTTCGAAACATACTTTCGCTTTGTAGATCCTTTACATTATTAGTAAATATATATCAGAAATTCTATTTGACATAATCGAAAGTTCAAGCTTACTTTTATAAAACTGCTCTAACAGTCTGCAAAAAATAAGCTGAATCCAATTCGAAGATTAAGGAACAACGCAATCTGCGACATTAACTGAATTAGATAATTTTAGCTTAGCTTATACCGTCCATTATACATTAAACGTGCATTCGTAAACGTATTTTGCGCACGCGCACACACATATTCGCAGCCGTAAAGGTGTTGACGCATGCGCAGAAAGTTTGTAGCTTTGAGGTCCGGATTATGGGTGTCCAAATTAACGACTTTTGACTGTAGAATGTTTATTTTGATTAGCATATTATGTAATAGAGCATTACTGAACAGGAGGTAAAAATGTCTAAATTGTCATTTCCCATGCAGATTTTGAGCAGTATGCATCTTTACACAAACTTGGAACTTGCTAACATGCATTTTATCTATTGGGTTGTGGAGGGAAGCTTGTAGTAAGTACTTGAGAATTTTCACTGGACCTTCGAGTAACTGCTTTGTTATAGTCACAACTTGCCAGATAAGTGCATGTTGGTAAGCTTCATGTTCATGTAGTGATGCATACTGCTCCAAATTAGCAAAGGGAATGACAGTTTACAGCAGTCAAATGATTTTAGCTGCTGCTCAGTGGGGCTCTTTACCACCTCAAAATGTAATTTTGGCACATGTATTCCAATGCAAAATGTGCTCATTTTGGCCCCCTCTACCTGCTTTTACATTTCTGCCAGTTATTTTTTAATCATGCTATATTTCTTAACATTATAGTAGGCTTAAAATTTCTTTAAATCTTTTTTTTCACTTGCAGATAGAAGAAGCAGTTAATCTTGTACCCAAAATGTGTCCAGAAGAGAAACTAAAAGCAGTTCAATTTTGGAATATAGTATCAGAGAAACTTCAAGATATCGTAAATAATAGTGCTGCTGATATCAATGCTGTTGCTCTTAAAATGGGTGTGGAGGATTCTGAGAAGGTTATTATTTTACATTATTATTACATTTATTTTGTATTTAAGAAAATAATCCTCTTTTTCTAAATTAAAGTTATAATCTTCACCATTTATAAAGCTGTTTGTAAAAATCTTTCATTTAAGGGTTGAGAAAAATGCACATTCCAGAAACTGAAGTTACATTTCTTCATGTTCAAAATTTTATGTTTAAATAAATTAGAAGCAATGGACATTAATTAAGCAAATTTTGATGCTTACATGAAAACATTCAGACATTTGGTTATCAAGTATGTAAATTAGCTAAGAAAAATAGTTTACATGCGATCTACTTGGGACTTCTAAAATATTTGGATGCATTTTAAGCTCTTTTAAACTAACTCTGATTTTTTTATAAGGCAAATTCTTATTAAGATTTAGAACAAATTGGTATTAAAATGGTGATCTCAAAATCTAATAATTAATCTAAATCTCATAATATTAATCGCATCTGAATTCTATGTCAAGTGATATGATGGTAACTTATTTCAAACACTATTTTGTGTTACTAGAATTGAAATATCACAAACAAATCTAGTATCAAACTTCTAGCTGTCTAAATAGCAAATAAAATATTATTATTCTTCCATTGCTGTTTTTTAAAATATAATTTTATTTAAGTTGAATGCGCCTTTATTTTTTGTTGTGTTGCCGTTCTGTAGTAGAGAAAAGTATCTATTCAAATCAGACTAAACTTATAATATGTGTTGCACATTCATAAAATAATGATTAGAAATATTAACATGTGATTTTGAAGTCAAAGCAATACTGATGGAATAAAGTTCAGTTTAAGATTATGAAAAAAGAAGAAGGAAGAGCTCTATATTAAATTGCTAACGCTATAGGGCAAAAAGGCTCTTGTGTCTAGAACGGGGTTCGGCAACCTTTCTGGAGTTAAGAGCCATTTTTTTCCTGGTATGGTAATTTTTTTTTTTTTTTTAAAGAGCCAAATGTAAGCACATACATTGATAATATTAGAAAAAAATATATAATGTTTATCTGCTGTGAAACATATATTTATTATGAAACCAAAATATTTTATTTAATGTAGTAATAGAACATACAATTCAACATGTAAAAAGAAAAAAGGTAAACTGTCTTTATAAGTAATTTAAATAAATCTAATAGTAAAAAAAACCTAATTGCAATAGGTTATATAACTGCTTAAAATACAAAGTAAATGTCAAAAATAATAGAAACACAAATATTTAATATTAGTGAAATTTTTTTATTTGAGTAGAGGCATATAATTGTTTAAATGTCGTGAATATTCAGTAGTTTTTAACCTCGTGCAACTTTCGAGGCTTTCGTCATTAAGCATACTTCTTAATTGGTTTTTAATAAGGGTCATATCTGAAAATAATTGTTCTCAAGTGAGTAGATCTGAAAATGGTCACAATCAGGGCTTAATTTCTAAGATTAAAAGGGCTGGAGCCCTATGGAAGACTGTCAGCAAAGAGGAACAAGAGTAAATAAATAAATAAAATGACTATTAAACTCATTAATAATTTTAAAATTAAATAGTTAATTACTATCAAATTAATTAAAAGCTATTTAATTAATGTTTATAAATTGTTACTTTATCAATAATTATTATATAATTAATTATAATTTAATTGATAATTATTAGATAATTAATTATTATTTATTGAAATAATTAAAGATTGAAGTAATTAAATAAAATGTAAGGACATAAATTGAAATTTAATAAGCAATTTTTAATATAATTTTATTGTTAAAATAAAATTTTCCAGATAAAATTTCTACTGAAATTGCTATTTAATTACATAAAAGAAGTGCCGCAGCCTTCTTATTCAATGTACCGGTGCGTTCTGGCTGGAATTATGATTTATTGGAAGAACTAAGAAGCACCGGAGCCGATATCCGGTGGGCTCCGGCCCAATTTAAGCTCTGATCGTAGGGGGGGGATGAAAAGTTCTATTATCATCACAAAAATTAAATATATTTAAAGCATAGCTGATGAAAATTCCAGGGCAAAACAGAATGAGGGTATGAGTGGGTGGAAACAAAAAATGAGGGGAATTTTGGTGAGAGAGAACGTTCTCTTTGACCGCGGCTCTCTGCTGATATAATTATAGCCATCAAGCAGATGTGTGTCAGGGGTAAAATGAGTCCTGAATCTGACTCCTAAGATGAATGTAAAGTTGTTGTTTTGCTTCCCCCCCATTAGTGGATACTGTGGGAAGACGATGTATAGGAAGCACTTGAGTGTTTATCTCAGTATTTCACTCTTATTGTACTCGCTGTCACTTAACGCACATTTAAGGACACAAATTTTCCTTCCTGTGAGGATAATTAACTGTAAGCATTGATATCAATACAGAAGATACGATGGCAAGACAAGAAATTTGCGCGTTCCTAAACAAACTCCCCCAATTTATTGCCCTTCTTAAAGGGAAAGGTTTCCGCATGTGAGTGAGGGGACTTCACTTGAACGTCTCATGTTCTCATGAGTTCGTATTTCTAGGGAAGTAAAGTATTGCAAGGTCTGCTTATTGTTAAACTAAAATGTTAGCAATTATAATTTTTCCCCCTTTTAATTGGGGTTCATTTTATAAAAAGAAGTACCGGAACTTATCTTGTTTAGGGCTCCAGTGCGTTCCGGCTAAAATTGTATGTTATCTTAAAAATTGAGAAGTAATGCAGCCAGGCTCCAGTGGGCTCTGCTGCAATTTCAGCACCAGTCACAATGACAAATGCATATGTTGTCACTTGATCATAAAAAATCAGGTAGACAGTTCCATGTTTCAGATATAATTTCTTCCTTTTTCGTACGTTTTCAAAAATCCATCCACTGCTATGTTGCAGCCAATTTTTCTTTCTCTCTAGCTAAGTATTCTAGTTCTGACTGAAAATTTATGAACTTTTCTGTCTAGAGATCTTTATTCTTAAATCTAACAACTGTAATTCAAGCTGAGCTTTGTCAGTGGTTGGGAACGGTGTAAAACTCGCACACCTTCACCTATAGTTGCTTTGTTAAAAATGATAGAGTAAGCTTTTCAGACCTAAAATCTTTAAAACAAGTGTTAAATGGCTCTTCCATTTTTATAATAGCTGGGACAAAAAATGCATTGTTAATATTACAATCTGAATTGCTTCTGGAATCACTTAAAGTTTCAAAATGTAGTAAGTGTCCATATCCCATGTTCTGGACAAATAATGTTAGTTGTTCAAACAAAATCATCACTTCTAAAAACGTGTGTGTAATATTACCTCTCCCTTGTAGATTTTTATTCAAGTTGTTTAAATGTAATGCCATATCAATGGGAAATAAACATTTTGCAGCCACTTATCATTACTTTTCCTTTTTGTAGTAGGAATGTCTTGCTATGTTTGAGGCATGAGGTGAAACATTTCAGTACTGAGCCTCTGGACAGCCAATGCATTTTGTTATATGAAACAAGATCAGAATATTGGCTATTTGCTTCCTTTAATAATCCAGAAAACTGTCTGTGAGAAAGTCCTTTTGCCATTATTTGATTTACTACCTTAGTGACTAAATCCATCACACATACAATCTCTTCTGGAAACGTGTGTGTGCAAAGTGCTTCCTGATGACTCATGCTGTGAAACGAAAGCATGATCCACCTTTTCTCTAAAGAGTGAACTAGTTAAAAGCTGGCACTGCGATCTAAAGTAGATGCACAACCAAGCCCAACCCCAACTTCAAACCTTCAAATTGGGTGGGAGGTGAATCTGTCAGGCAGAAAAATACCTTCTACTGAGAGCTTAGAAAATTCACTCTACTGCTGCCCCATGCCACACTTATGGGCAGCAGATCAAAACATTCTCTCATTACTCATTGCTGAACAGGTCAACCGGGGTTACCACTTTGGCGAACTGAGATCACCATGAAGTGTGGCACTTTTACCCTGGAGATTTGACTGGTCATCAAAGTGTCAATCCCCTCTTGGTCCTACTGTATAGGATGAGCTTCCTTCAGGGTTCTTGGACCACCAGGCTTGTAATTATGTTTCCCCAGAGTGCCACTGTCATGATAAAATACCATGCCAGTCAAAACATCCCGGTGGGATTCAAAGAGAGAAGAAAAATCTTTGATTTTACATGTCATACTAGGAGCTCCATCGGTAGCAATAGACAACAATTTATTTAGGTCAATTTTCTTTGTCGTCAGTGTTCCAAAATATATTGTTGCGTACCCATAATTGTTGTGTTTTTTTCTTTTCTGATACCAGTTGTTATGTTATTTTCTTCCTTCACGTTCGTACGGGGTTTGTAGATTTGGAGTGAATAACGACCACACTTGATGAAGTATCAAAACACACTTGACACACTTGTCCTGATTGATATTTACCAATATCAATCAGGACAGCTCCAAAACACTTTTACAGTTGTAGAAGATCTACTATAAACATGCTGACACGATCTGCGACACAGCCTCTAGGCTATCACGGTGGAGACAGCTTCACGGCAAAGCACTAGAGTACAGCTCTCAACTCTGCTTGGTCATTCTCAGAACTCCACTTACTCTTGAGACTCTCCACACTACAACTCGACGATACACAGAGCACGACTCCCGACTCTTTGGTTCAGTCGTTCCCGGAGCTCAACACGCTCTCCCAACGATGCACTAACCACGATACACTAAGAGACTCTTTCGGTGCACTCGACGACCCACTAGGCACTCGTTGCCCTGCTGTCAACTCGATTGACTCGCTAAACGAGACATGAACTCGATACTGACTATTTTGCACTCCAGATGAGGCACTCTGACTCGCTTTCTCGATGAAGCACACTCTCGATACTACTGACTGCTGACCAGCAGGGTTTATATAGCTTTCGGCTTGTGTTCGAGAGCATTCTGGGCTAAACCGATAAGAATTTGTTCCAGAAGGTTCTCCATCAGTCCATGGCATATCGCCAATTTTGTCGCCACATGTCGCCAAATGGGAGGTTTCTCACCAAATGATGCAACCCTAAAACTGTTTTGCGGGGAAGCCATCTCACCGCATCTTGACATTTTGTAACAATATATATATCTTCACACATATGACCGTTAAAGGGTAGTAGCGCTAATAATTCTTCTCAAAGACCTGTTTCGAATACATACCGCACTACTAATATAACTTATGCTACATCTTTTACGTCACATGACTCATCACACTCAATAGAAAATGCAGATGATACTTTCTTGATAGTCTTCAATTCACTGACTTGTATTTTTCACCATGAACAGTTCTCTCGTGGTACTTTCTTGATAGTCTTCAATTCACTGACTTGTATTTTTCATCATGAACAGTTCTCTCGTGGATGGTCTTTGCTGACAATGCTGCGTCATTAATTTTCTTTGTTATGCCGTTCCCATTTTTAAAATCTTGAAAAAGGTGATCAGTTATATTTAAACAACATTTTTTAACAAATTCTTTATCAGTGAAGGGTTTCCATACTTGGCTATATCCTGAGCAACAGCAAAAGTGGCTGTGGGAATATTAGTAGAAGAGTACATCCAGCTGCTAAATAATATGTTGATTTTTGCATTCTATGATGTAATTCTATCACTGTCTTTCTTTCATCTCCAAGGGGATACTTTCTAGCAAAAGATTCATCTTTTGTTAAAAAATGACGCTCTGTATTTGACTTTTTTAGTCGAAAAGAGCTTTGTTTCTGAAGGGCTATTTTTTTCGTTTTGCGATTTTGCATTGAATCACTATAAATGTCCATTTCACTTTTCAAACTGTTGCCATCAAATTTTAGAGTCTTGCATTATATTTGAAGAAATTAAATAATGAAAAATCTGCATAAATGTAGAGCCATCGAATTTTAAATGACGTAATCTACTATGAATATGGGCATGTGGAAGCCCAAATTCGAAATTTGGAATTTGTTTTATTATTGATTTCATATTTTGTAAAACTGCAAATGAATTTTTGAGTAACAAACTCAATGATTTGAAAGCGAGCAACGGCAACAATCTATGGGGGGAGGGGACCCGTTTTATCTCCAGCGCGTGGAACTGTGCACCGGAAATTCTAAAGATAGGCTCATTTTAAAATTATGTTGTGAACATTCTAAATGCTTAGAAATATTACAAATGTTAATTTTAATAACATTTTCATACTTAAAAATGTAAAACAAACAAAAAAATGAAAAAAAGTGACTTTTTTGGGATCAAATTTGGAAAAAATATGAAACTGTTAATTGTTAATGTAACATTAGCATTGGAAAAAGAGCTTTCTTAAATTAGTTTTTTGACATAAAACATTTATCTAACAACACAAATACTTAGATAATTGTGCATTTTCTAAGATGATGTAATGAGTAAAATTTAAAAATAAGAGTAAGAATTGTACTCAGAATCAAAATGCTTTTAAGACTTAACGTCTTAACATCAGTTTATTAAGTTTTTTTTTAATATTATGTATATGATTACATATCAATCTATTTGCCATTTTTCAGGCTAGTAATCTGAGAGCAATGTAGCAAAAAACTGCAATGCATCTGGTGTTTTCTGAAAACTTTTCAGATGAAATGGAATTAATGACACAAGCTTTTTTGTATTCAGTTTTGTTGTATTGTTTTTGTTATTTTTTTGTTGTATAAACTGTTTCTCTTAATATTGGATTGCCATAATTTAAATTTAATTTCAAATTATGTCATTCTTTGAAGCATCATTTATTAGTTACTTTTGCACATGTGTGAAATAAATGGGATTGCATCAAAGAGTTCTGAGGGCTCCCATGGGGCCATAGGGTGAACATCAATGAGTTTAGATATATATCAAATGAAAATCTGCATGCAAAAGTTTCAAATTTGCAACTTTTAGACCTTAAAAAATGGAAAGTAAGAAATATTAATGTTCTAAAGATGATTTGAAAGTTAACAAAATTGAAGAAAAGTTTATAAACAGATAAAAATGAAGTCTGTAATAATTTTATTCAAAATAAAATGCTCACTTTTGAACATATTTTTTATGCCTGTAGTTGCTTTTAATTGTGTATTTTAATATCTGTCTAATATAGGTTTGTACTGCTACTATATTTACATATTAATTTTTCGTTAGATGTATTATAATACTTACTTTCTTATTTAGATTAATTTAGAAATTGAAAATTCTGCTTCTTCAAATATTTCTCCTGATTTCATGCATTTGCCTTCAAATTATGCTATATGCAGTGGTAAGTTCTAAGTTTTGCGAGCATGAAATAATGCTGGTTAATTTACTTATTTATTAAAACCTTATTTTTATTATGTCTAGTTATTTTTGAAATTTTTATCATACTTGTTTTGAATTTTCATACATTCAGTAATATTGTCTAAAAGAGTAGTTATTAAATTTTATAAAAAAAAGTTTATTAAAAAAAATGAGTTAAAGCTTCAATAATTTGAAAATAAAATTACTATTCTGTTACTGAAAATAGTTTTGTATTTAAAAATAATTTCTGAAACTTCTAGTAATTGAATGCTTGTGGTTTATATTGCATAATATATATTTTTTCTTGCTTTTTAATTCCTATGTGGCTATGTTGGACTTATCCTATGCAGCCCTTAAGCTGGCATATGTTCTTTCATTGCTAGAGAAAAAAACTCTGGGCCCCTTGTAGTGTGGGCCCTGGTAATGATTCAGTATAATATATAAAAAGTCCTGAAGTAAAAGCCCTTAAGTATGATATTTTTTTTTTTTTTTTTTTAAAGAAAGTTAACTTATGAGTAATTATTTTATTTTATTAGAAAATAATGCATGTATGCTTAAAATAAAAAAGGTGCTATTTTAACAAATAACAAAATAAAATTAATGAAAATTCATGGTCAAAAGCCCCATAACTGGATATATTTCATTATAAAAGCAAATTTTATACTGCAGAAAATTTTTTCAAAGGTAGTTTTTTCACTTTTATGTTAACATGGGTTTTGGGGTTTCTTTACTTGTTAATTATTCCAACTTGTGAACTTTACATATAAAAAATAACTGGGCACCTAGTCCAATGCTAGACAAACTCATTAGTCAAAAGAGCCAAAGAACAGCAGTGCAATAATTAAGAATTCTTTTGAAAGCCAAATATCTTTTCAAGAACCATGTTTCTAGGAGTATAACTGTGCTGAAGTAATTTGTGTTAACAGTTGCCACTGGTTTTATCGCGATATTGCTTTAGAAATTGAAAATGAAGTAATTTACCGCTCTGAATATCTTCTGCAAAAAGAATTATTTTTTCTTCAAAACAAACCAATTCTTCTACCAAAACATAGGCTGGGTTTCCCTTTCCTTGCAGTTTTAGATTCAGCTCATTTAATTTCACTGTGACATCCACCATAAAGTAAAATTTTTGCAGTCATTTGTCGTTCTCTAATTCAGGGTGATTAATGCCTTTTTCATTTAGGAATGTATTTATTTCATTTAAGCACAAAGCAAGAACACTTGATAGTGCTTAAGAATACTTGATCCATCAAAATCTCCTGGTCCTGATAATTGGTAAAATGATATGTATCTTAACCCTAGAGGTAAAGAGTCTGTCTTAGAAATTTTTAATAAATCCTGGAAGCTAGGTAGACTTAATCAAAATTGAAAACATACTCTTATTGTACTAATTAGAAAGCCTAATAATGGAATGGTCTAAAAGTACCTACTCTAAAATAATAGACTGCAATAGGGTTTCAGCTTCAGGCCTCCATTTGCATTAGCTACAGTGAAATATGTTATTTTTATGCCTTGGCAAAATCTTTTCTTCTTTGTTGAGAAGGCTGTTTTAGACATATTTTTCTAGAACAATCTAGTTTCGTCATCTATTTTTTCACAATTGGGAGATCTTTTACATCTTGTGTGCATATTCATTATATGGTATGCTAGTTGTGCAAACCATTCTTAATGTAAAGCACTACATACTGTACATGTATAAATCATTTAATAAATGTAATAAATTTATTATGGAGTAATTGACAAAATTATGTATTGAACTTAACAAAAATTTAAAATTGTTGTCATGATGTTAATTAAATAAACTATTTATTCACCAAATGCAGTTGTCATTAATTGTCATGTATGCCTTTCTAACATGTAGTGTTTATAATTTTTTTTCAGAAACTGATTCTCAGTATAATAATACTATTATTAATAATAC
Organism: Stegodyphus dumicola; assembly: GCF_044657685.1. Lineage (NCBI taxonomy): Eukaryota > Metazoa > Arthropoda > Arachnida > Araneae > Eresidae > Stegodyphus > Stegodyphus dumicola. The sequence continues at coordinate 173,256,278 of NC_140776.1, forward strand.
AGAATTAATAGCCAGTGGATCTCAGTTCTCAACTAATACAGAAGACAATGCTGATGTAACAACAGAACCTCATGTCCAGTACTTACGTACATCAGTTGATTGTCATGGTCATATATCGAAACCAAATAGCCATGATTTATCTAATCAGTTCTTGAATATTGAAAATCTTCATTCTGATAACTGTAATACATTTATTGTAAACTCAAGTTCTTCTGAAATTTCTAAAGATCTCGTATCTGTTCCAAATATTAAAAATAGTGATTCTCAGTTAGACACGAGAGATTCATTGACTGTAGATGAAAAATGCTCCTTGTCTGGTCCTAAAAAAAAACCAAAAACCAGATCTGGTGTGAAAAACAATGAAAACTGTAGTAAGAATTCTGTGAAGTCTCTGCGTGTAGGTAAAAATATCAGAGCTTCAAAGAAAAAAGGAAATAAATTTTCTTTGTTGAAACACTTAGTTTTACAAAATAAGAAATGTGATGAATCTAAAAACAATTTAAAATCTGAAAATAAGGAACCTGTGATTTCAAATGTAAGTGAGAATTTGAAAGATAGCTGTAGTGGAGACAAATCAGATTTTGATTCTCTGTCCGCTTTAGATGAGTCAAATGAATCTGGTTCAACAGAACGCATTGTGAGTTTTGTTGTCTCAAATACAGAGGTAAGTAATGCCTTTTCTTTCTTTTAATTGCTATAATGTATAAGCTAAAAGCTTTTTCATAGCATTTTTAGTTCTCTTTCAATGGATATTTACTTATTGGGATAAATAATTTTAAAAAGTTAAATGCGTTTTTGTATTATGAAAAATCACAATGAAAAATTTAGTGTGAAGAATTGGCATGTAATTAATATTTACCTTATGTACAAAATTTTAATTGTATCATATTTCAGATCTTAATATTCTTCAAAAAGAAGCTGTTTTATAAAATACCTAGACTGGATTGGTTATTTTTAAGCATGCCACCATCATGAATGTGATGAATGAGACAACATGATAAGTTGTTATTTGGAGTGACTGGCACTTTGCAGAATTAATGTAATTAAAGATTTGATATGGAAACCAGATTTCCATATCAAATCTTTAATTACATTAATTCAAATAAGATAATTTATTAACATTCAGTAAATTTTCACATTTATACAAAGCTAACAGTTTAAAAGTTTTTTAATGGAGTAGAAAATTAAATATACTTATAACTGCTTATTCCACATGTACTCTATAAGCAAGCTTTGTAATGAAAGTAATTTGAATGCGACATTTGTGTGAATTTGTATATTTAAAGTTTTCTACAGCATTTGAACATATTTTAATACAGTTAAAAGTCGTTAATCCGGACTCGTCGGGACTTCGGCGATTCCGGATTATAGATCATCAGTTTAAATCTGGTAAGATGGCATGCAGAAATTATAAAATTAAAAATATGAAACCGTAATTTATGAAATAAAGAACAATTATGATCTAAAGGGTATCAAAATTTACAAAAAAAAAAAAGCTTAATATTTATTTGTTTACTTTATTAAACATTTCTTTCAATGTAAGTTGTTTAAATTGCTTCGTTTTTTATGTGATAATACATTCTCTTTAATTCTATAAAAAGACATAATTTCTTGTTCAGTTACAAAGTTCTGCTGTTCAAGTCCTATAATTGCTGTGTCGAGAATACCGACTAATTTGTCAAAGATAAACAAAGTTTAGATAAACAAACGTTAAAGTTTAGATAAACAAAGAATATGCCTTTATCCATTTTTTGCAGCAATTCCACTTTTTGTTTAATGGACTCCGAAACATACTTTCACTTTAAATATAAATCGGAAATTCTATTTGACATAATCGAAAGTTCAAGCTTACTTTTATAAAATTGCTCTAACAGTCTGCAAAAAATAATAAGCCGGATCCAATTTGAAGATTAAGGAACAACGCAATCTGCAACATTAACTGAAATAGATAATTAGATAATTTTAGCTTAGCTTATACCGTTCGTTATACATTAAATGCGCATTCATAAATGTATTTTGTGCACGCGCACACACAAATTCACAGCCGTAAAGGTCTTACGCGCATGCATCAACGTGGCACACGCGCAGAAAGTATGTAGCTTTGAGGTCCGGATTATAGATCATTCCAGATTATGGGTGTCCGAATTAACGACTTTTGACTGTAGTACTTTCATAGCAAGAAGGCTGAAGTTTCAGTTCACAGTTTTGGTTTAGAGTTAATTTGATTGGACGAGAGGCATCTGCATTAAAACGTTACATAAGATAGAAAAGTCTGGAACCTGTGAGAAGAGATGAATTTAGGGGCAGATCATCAAATTTAAAATGTTAATTTTGAGGATGTCAATTATTTTTTTTGAAACAGCTATCATATTTTGCTATATCTTACATATCCCCCTCTTCAAAAGAAAGGCTGTATGAGCACAGTGGAAGAAAAAGCATTAGAGCAGCAAAATGTTAAAGTTATAATTGTGAAAATACAAAACATATCTACTTTTTTTAAAACAAAAAATTAGATGTAAAATATAAAAAAATATGATGGCTTTGCTCTTTGCGAACCAGCAACCTTTAATTAATTTTCTGCAATTCAGCATCTTCCCTTAGACCATTACCTTCTAGAACATTCGCGCCTATTACATAACCTCCTCATATAAATGCTGTGCGCCTATTACATAACTTCCTCATATAAATGCTGCGTCGTAAGTTTTTCTACATTTTTCTAGAAGCTACTCTGTTACATAAGATAGAAAAGTCTGGAACCTGTGAGAAGAGATGAATTTAGGGGCAGATCATCAAATTTAGAATGTTAATTTTGAGGTCGTCAATTATTTTTTTGAAACAGCTATCATATTTTGCTATATCTTGCACACACACACACACACACACATATATATATATATATAACTGTTCAAGAAAATTTGTTCTTGTTGGTTATCTGATATCATCTAATTAAGTTTTAAAATAATTTAAAGCCCCTTCGACTGATGAAAATCACTTTGGATGCACATGTCTGGCAAAGAGCAGTCAGTATCACCAAGAGTAATGACAATGCAGAGTCTGCATTGAAGTTAACAAGAGATTTCCAGCTATAGCAGTAAACATTCTGCACACCATTCATCCCTTAAAAGGGTGGGAATGCAAGAAAGACTAAACCAGAAATGCATTATTTCCATGTCATGCATCTCCATATTCAGTGGCAACAGAAGTTTTAAATGTCATTTTTGTTCAATTTCGGCAAAGTAACATGATTTAAAAAAGGATTTGATTTTGTATTGTGAAAGATAATAGTGTTTCCTTTTGGGAACATGCAAACTTGCTTCTTTATATCAAGCACGTGTTTCACCAGAATTTTTATTACTCTTTTTTTTTTTTTTTTTTTTTGTTAAAACAAACTTTGTTAGTATTATTACATGTTAATTTTTATTTCTGATTAATTTTCCTATTTTGGGGGGAATTTTTATGTAACGTAATGCTAATTTAAAAAAAAAAAAATTTTTTATTTTAAATGAATTTCTGTACACCACAGAATTTTTTTTCTAAATTGTAATTTTCATGTCAAAAATCATATATGCCTTGGATTATAAATACTAATTTTTACTTGGCAACTGAAGTAAAATTTTATTGAATTTTAACCCTGTAAGTGTAGCATGTTTTTGGATTTGTCTAGAAGATTTGTACTTAAACAGCATTTATTAGTTAAGTTTATATAATTACTTACTTTAGTCTCTGTTTTTGCAAATTTACATTAAGATGACAATTACATTATTGTTAAAGTAAGAAAGCAAAATATTTTTAATTTTAATTTAATATATACCATGTGACAAACAAATCTCATAGCCTTATAAAGCTGGTTATCATAGCCTTATAAACCTCAGAGGGTTAAACTTTATGTTCTCATTTGTGAACACTAGCATGTAAAGGTTAATCAGACAAACAGTTGTTTAATACCCATAATCAATCAATAATATGCTTATGTGTTCATACAGTAGATGGAATTGTACATTTTAGTGGAAACTATTGACACATCATAAAACACCACATACAAGGGAAAATATATTTATCCTTGTTATTGATATTATTAAAAAATGAAAAGCAAATTTAAGTCTGAAGTTCAGTTTTGTAACCATTTATTAAACAAGTGCAGTAAAATACAAAAAGAATTAGAAAATAATTTTTAGCATATAGCTTATGGTTGTTTAGCACATATACTTAATTTATTGGTCAAAGATTTAGATACATAAATATTACTTACTATCAGCATGTTATTCAAGCCATAAAATGTTTTCAAAATCATCAATCTTGAATTTAATGAATACAATGGTTTAAATATATCATCTGAAGTATGTTGAAATCCAGTATACAATTTGCTTGAAAACTGTATAAAGAACTGATCAGTTTTCTTTGAAATTTTGGAAGAAAATCAAGGTGAAGCAGACAAAAATTTTCGGTCAGAATTTCTTAACATGGCAGTCAAATGCAATGTTGAAGATCTCTGACTTTGTTTGAAGCAGGCTTTAGTCACTTTTGATAGAATCCAGAAGTATAACTGCAGCATTCCTAAAACTGTTAAGCAATGTTAAGTTGTTTGGGGACACAGGTTAAAAATATTGATAAAGAATGCATGAAATTATTTAAAACATGATACGAACAAGCACTATCATCACATTTTTATATATATATTTTATGATTAATATAAAGCTGAAATCTTAGTAGCGAGTGAAAAAGGCACTGCATTTAGCAATAGAATATATGAGACAGTAATTCTAACAGTGCTGTATTCAACGTTGCATTGAAATTTATAATCCATGTTCTACTTGTCCATCGAACTCTTTTTGAAAATTAGATAATGACCACACCTTAGTCATGGAAATGAATAACATTTGTGAAGGAATGCATAGGGAAAGAGATGGATATCATCGAAATGTTAAACACACCAAGTAGGGAATTTCATGAGTGGGGACTGAAAGTTTTGTACTTTCGGGAAAAAAAAAAGAAACATAAATTAGGAGTTTAAGGCAGTAAAATTTTAAAGCACTGAATGCAGATCACATTAATGTAGACAGATATATTGTGATAAATTGTTTTGAAAAAAATTATGTTGGTTGCTAATGTAAGTGCCATTCTTATGGTTATAGTTACTCTGATTGCTTATTTGTATATATATATGTTACTGGCAAAGTTTGAAATCCGGCATTCTATAGAATGCCTAAAACTAGCCGGCAATCTCTATAAACGATTCATATTTCACACATTTCCTAGACATTCTTTAGAATGGCAAATGACAAACCGGCAAAGTATGAAATACATTTCTGATTCATTTTGAAGAACCAAAACTACTTACCAGAAATTAATAAAAAAGCCAAAATGACTACTAAGAAGGAACCACGGGACTACTGGCTGCTGATTGCTAAGATGTGATGTTTGTATTAAACAAAATTACATTCATTTATCCTGTTAAAGAAAAGGTCAATTTTTCAATTCTATACACTATTACGTCACAGACACAGAGTTATTTCCTTTACTTCATGAAAACTCATTCGAGTACTGGACATGGACGACGAAATAGAATGTTGAAAGCACATTCAGCCAAATACAAAAACGTTACATGAAGATTTCATGCCCCCTCCTATTTGCCAAGAATGGATTGCATTTAATTTTAAAAATTGGAGCATTGCATTTAATTTTAAAATTTCCTGACATCAATTTGGCGCTGCTTGGATGCTGCGTCTAGGGACAGTTGCCCCCCTCTAGCTATGCTCCTGCTGCCAGAAAAAAACAAAAAGGTAAGGTTCTTAATGTTTTGAAACTTATGTTTGTTTATGAATTTAATTTCCATTGTCAGGTAGATCTTACTGATTCCCAGTGTCACCCAGATAAAAAATACAAATTTATTATGTTGTACCAAGATCATCTCGCTATTATTTTTTACATATTTCAAATAATAATTTTTTAATGGCACTCTTTCAGTAATTTTTCAAAATAACATTTGTATTTTTGAGGAATGAACATCCTTCAAACAATAGCTTTATCATAATCTTTTTTTCATACTTTGCCTAAAGAGCATTTGTTATTGTATAGAATGCCTAGGTATTCTATACTATGCGTAGGGAAAGTATGTAATAATTCTCACATTTCATACCTTGCCTAAAAACGTCTGGCATTCTATACAATACCTAGGCATTCTATAGGATGTCTGCGTTTCATACTTTGCCGGTAACATTTATAAAAAATATAAATACAAGAGTGGAAGGTGTTTTTATTTATTTATTTATTTATTTATTTATTTATTTTTTATTTTTATTTATTTATTTTTTTTTTTTTGTGCGTGTGTGTATACATATATGTAAGTTTAAGTGATTATAATGACTTTGCAAGTTACTTATGCCAAAAGGTGTTGTGCTCTAAATAAAATTATATACAATTTAAATTATGTCTTATTATTAATTATTCTATCAATTTACATATAATATATCTATTACACTTCTTAATGTTCATTAATTAATTAGTCTTAATTAGTTTGAAAACCTTATCTTAAGTATTTACTAAGCTATTAAAGAAAAATGGGTACTGTTCTGCTATAAGAGAACCAGGTTCAGAAATGTATGCATATATATATGAATAAATATGTTCATGTATGTATATATGTGCACATACATGTGCATATATGTGTGTATACATATGTGCATACATGCATATGTGCATACATACATACATTTCTGAATCTGGTCCTGTTAACAGAAGAGTATAAAAAAATTAAACAAGGAGCAAGAAACAGACAAAAAAAATATTAACTGATCATAAATACTGTTTATTTTTTCCCAACTTAGCAAATTGTCTTATGTAATACCATTATATTAGGTATTCAAAATTTTATATTTAATAACATTAGTGAGTAAAGCATTTTACTTTTTTAAATGTGCTTACTTTAACACTGCTACATAAATATTTTTGAGCACTTTTTAATACAGCAAAAATATATGTCATTATTTCATATAAAAGTCTTATTAAATAAATAATTTCTTTCCATATACAAATTGCATTTTGATCACTACAGTACTTTTATGTAGATTTTAGATAGATTGTATTATTATGCAGATTTAAGATAGATTATATTATTTGTTAGCAGTAGCCAGGTATTTACACATGTATACATGTATAATTTTGAAAAGATGTCACTATTTTAGGAAATATTAGCCAAAGGTGAAATCCAGCCACATCAACCATGTGCAGAAAATGCAGTCATTAATTCAGAAAAACCATTCATCTGCAAAGTGTGTGATAAAGTGTTACCTGATAGTTCATCTCTTACTAGTAAGCTTTGCTTTGTATGTAAAATTATATTATTTAAATAATCATTTTCTTTCTAACATAATTTTTTCTTTATAGCTCATTCTTGGGTTCATACCAAACCATATTCTTGTACAGACTGCCAGGCTCAGTTTTCTACCAAGGGAAATTTAATTGGTATGTACATTATTAGTATTACTGTAATTAAGTTATCTGATTTTTTAAGATTGTATGAAATCTGTTTGCTTATATTATATTAGGACATCTAAAAAGTTCTGTTGGTTTTTTATGATAAATACAAATAAAGCAGTACAAAACATACAAAAATTTAATTGAATCATATAAGTACCATTTTGTTCTGTGATTTCTGACCATATCTCTGGCATCTGAAAAATTCCTTCTTTAAAAAGGATTTTTCGTAGAGAAGTTATCGATGTGCTATTTGACAGTCTGCAAAGGAGTTAACTCCATGCTGTTCAGGGTATTTTGAAATGACCTGAAGAGTTGAAAATCTAAGGCCAAAATTTGGTGAATATAGGGAATGACAGAAAACAATCTGCACACTCAAACGGTCTTCATCTAACATTTTGTCGAATTGTGGGGCCAAGCATGATTGAAGCTTGATGCTTGATCAGTTCTGAAAGCTTTGCTTTAATTGCTGCTCTTAAAACTGTCATTTAGGAACACCTTTTTTTTCAGATTTATTGTCTGATCTGATGGGAATAAATTATAGTAGTAATTCATCCTTTGTAATCCCATCATACACAAAGCATTGCTTTTTGGGCCCTCTTGATGTTACTAAAGGAGAATCTTTTGGCTTTTCCTAAGATATTTTTCTTCTAGCATTATTGTACAGTCAAAAGTCGTTAATCCGGACTCATCGGAACTTCGGCGATTCCGGATTATAGATCATCAGTTTAAATCTCGTAAGATGGCATGCAGAAATTCTAAAATTAAAAATATGACACCGTAATTTATGAAATAAAGAACAATTATGATATAAAGGGTATCAAAATTTGCAAAAAGAAAAAGCTTAATATTTATTTGTTTACTTTATTAAACATTTCTTTTAATGTAAGTTGTTTAAGTTTTGCTTCGTTTCATGTGATAATACTTTCTCTTTAATTCTATTAAACAGACATAATTTCTTGTTCAGGTACAAAGTTCCGCTGTTCAAGTCCTATAATTGCTGTGTCAAGAATACCGACTAATTTGTCAATCGAAATTTTTTCGTTTTCAATAACCTCTGTCACTTTTCTTTGCTATCGGAAGCGAATTATAATGACGAGGAACTTGTTTTAAATCATATCAAAGACGGAGCATATCGAGATGAAATACTACATTTGGTAAGGAATTATAAGCCAAATAAAATAAAAACATCTGCGCTGAAGATAAGGATAGTGCTGACAGATCAACTTTCAATTCATTACGCGCCCGCCGCGGCGTTCCCCCTGCCGAGCAGCGTGAAATTGATAAACAGATTTCGGATTTCAAAACATACTTTCGTTTTAGATCCTTTACATATTAACAAATATATATCGGAAATTCTATTTGATATAATCGAAAGTTTAAGCTTACTTTTATAAAATTGCTCTTACAGTCTGCAAAAAATAATAAGCCGGATCCAATTTGAAAATTAAGGAACAACGCAATCGTCGACATTAACTGAAATAGATAATTAGATAGTTTTAGCTTATACACCCATTATACATAAAATGCACACGCGAAAACGTATTCTGCACTTGCGCACACTCATATGCGCAGTCGTAAAAGGTCTTACGCGCACGCGTAAACGCCTATGCGCATGTGTCAACGCGGCACATGCACAGAAAGTTTTTAGTTTTGAGGTCCGGATTATAGATCATTCCGAATTATGGGTGTCCGAATTAATGACTTTTGACTGTATAGTATACACTTCATCTCTAGCAATGAGCTATTTAAAAAAGAGGAGCTTCTTTCTTTATTTTTGGCAAAGAATTACATGCTGAAAATCGAGCAAGCAAATTCTGCTACATTAAAGTATGGGATCCCCATATATCATGGTGGCTTACATAATCAGTCTTAATATTTAATTCAAATTATATGCTGTATTTTTTGGAATATTTAGTCTCTCTGATAGTTCTTGAATGGCATAACATGGATTTTTAGTGATATCTTCTTTTATAAGGTTCTTGTTTGCAGGTCGTCCAGGTCAGGTCAAGTTTCTGCATTAAACTTCTCAAACTAGCTTTGAACTCTGTCATCAGAAATAGCACATTGCCATTATATGGAAGACATTTTATAAACAGTCTGGCTATCATTTTTTTTTCCCTTTTTGAAATAGAAGAACATGATATGATGAAAAAGAACTTTTGAGTTCCTCATTCATAGCACCACACCGGGGGGGGGATGTGTCCTCGCACATGCTAGAATTGTAGAAGGGCTGTATTTAAACATCCACTTTGATCAAGGTCACTTTGTATCAGCAGTAAAAAGTAATTAGAAAAAAGTGTGCTTGAATTGAAAAACCACAGAACTTTTTAGATGGCCCAATAGTATATCTTGCTACTTACATATTAATGCAACCACTTTAGTGCAGTTTGGTGATTTTTTTGCGGATGAAAAAGAAAAAGGATGTAAATTATCATTCAGTTCAATTGTAAAACATTTCTTACATACATAAAGATATGTTATGCATATTTTATATTCTAATTAGATAGTTACACTAAGGTTTTTGTTTCATTTGTTCAGAGGAAATTTTGTGACAATTACTTTAAAAGCAGATTCCAAACATTTGTTCCCTTTAGTAATTTTGCTGTAAAATACTGTATCCTCGCAGAAGGGTCTTCTAGTGTTAGCAAATTCTACAAACAGATATTTTAAAATTGAGCTTGAGGCAATAAATATCGCAGTTTGTTTCTAAAACCATTGGAATTTTTAATACAACAAAAAGAAGGCATAAAAAAGGATGTCATTGCTTGATTGAAAGACTGTTATGAGCAGGGTTGCCAGAATTTGCTCCATTCGGAAAATTTGGTGGCTTCTGCTAAGGTGGTTGCAATAGTACCACCATAAGTACATATATCATATCAGAATGTATTTTTATAAAAATTGTCAAAGAGAGCATGTTACTAAAATCTAATTGGTTTTTACATTTAAGATTTTGATCCTTGTAATGAACTGATCCTTTTTTTTTATTATTTCTACACATAGTTATTCAATATTTTGTATATACAATATTTTATTTTTGTTATTTTTGTAAATATTATGGGGTCCTGGGGGGTCGCAAAAAAATCTTAATGATAAAAGGGGGTCGCGAGTGAAAAAAGTTAAAGAAACCTTGCTTTAGACTGACCAAGTATGTGCCAAAATGAGACGACAAAGAAATCAACGTAAAGCTAACTGTTAGTAAAACATAAATGTCACTTATCTTCTTTCAAATATGACAAACTATTATAAGTGTAAAATATTTAACGCTACTTGATAAATTGCGTAAAGTTTATTTTATTCTCAAACTTATTAATAGTTATGTTAATTCATGTTTAGTAATAATGCATACCACATAGGGATCTATTTTATTTTTAGGATGGTATTACAAAAGTGAAATTTAGGCATAGATAATATTTTGAATTGAATTTATTCAGTTCCCATTTGTTCATAGATCCTTAATTTTTTCATTAATGATTCTTAAAAGTCCTTAAAAGTAATTAATTTCCGTGTGCTGAAATGTGTACAAACCCTGTCTGAAAATTAAAAGCTTTTCTTCTTTAGCCAATACAATTCGTATTTTGTGTCAAACCTGTTTTACATATATTCCAGCAAGATGCACAACACTCGATCTTCTTATGTGCCTTATTTTTCTCTCACGGTTCGTTGCTTCCTACTTGAAGAATATCAGATGACACATTTGAACACTCAGGCAGGGAAGTAGTATTTTGAAATACCACCTTGGAAGATGTCAGCTTTGGCTTCTCAATATGTTCCAACATATTGGCAAAGAAGATACTAAGTTGGTATATAGGCAGCTTTTTCTTGAACATAGGCAAAACTACAGTATTTATATTCCTGTATTTACTGATGCCTCGAAAGCAGCTGGACATGTTGGTATGTCTTTCGTTATTGGAGACTACATGGTAGGCAGACGATTGCCTGAGGTTTACTCAGTCCTCACATAGGAATTAACTGCTATTTATTGTGTGCTGTCATTCATATCCAAGTTAAACCAGAGAAAGTTCTTAATATATACCGAGTGATTGGAAGCATTCTGTGATACTCAGAACCCTGTCCTAGTAGATACCCTGATTCTCAACCTAAAATTAAAGAACTGTGCATATGAGATCTTGTATTCTGGATACCTGGACATGTAGGCATAAGAGGTAACGAGCTAGCAGACACAACAGCAAAGTCTGCAATAGATTTGTTCAGTTGGCTTGTCCCTTCTGATGACATCAGCAGGTTCATCAAACAATTTTAGAGAAAAGGCAAAAACTCTGGGATGATCAGGATGATAATAAGCTAAGAATCGTAACACCTCAAGTTTAAATTTGGGAATGTAATAGAAATCGGAAGGAGAAACTCGTAGAACTATTCCGATTCAGAATGGGTCACTCCAGAATTACTCACAGCTTTTTTCTGAGGGGGGGGGAGAGTGAACCAGTTTTCCCAAAATGTAATGCATTTCTCTTCGTGCATCATTTTTTGAATTGAGTGTCCTTCTTTTAATAGACTTTAAAATGAAATATTTTGGTGATTGTGACCTGCCTCTTGACCGAATAATTTGGAAAGAGGTGAATACAAATTTATTTTGTTACCTGAAAGAGACAGGTTTTTTTTTATTATTTAATTTAATTTTGATTTAGGGTATTATGTTGATGTTTTAAAAGTTTGGTTTTTATTAAATTCATAACTTGTGTGTTTTATCCTTTCTGTTATAATTGACATTATTGTCTTAGTTTTATATATTTTCATCTGAATATGTCATTACTCTACATTTTTATTAAATTTTACAGTTCCATTTTGTTTTAAACTGGTAATACTTATGTGTTTTTATGTTTGACTTGTGTTTAGCGCATCATAACCTTTCAGTTTTTGCACTAATAGATCCACTACCAACACCAGCAAGATACACATAATGGTAGTTTATTGTTACATTACTTGTATTATGGTACTTTTATCTATAAGATGTGTATGTTTCATCCTTTATTATTGTTTTCTTTGGTCTTTTGGGTTTTAGTAACTTCTGTAAATTTCAGTAAGATTGAAAAAGGTTGCAGAAATTTCTGTGTGAGCATGGAAAAAAGTGTCTGTCTATTCTTGGGAATGCAGAAAACAATTACAAGTGAATTTTAATCATGATGTGTATTTCAGGAGTGTAGAAACATAAAACTACTGGTTTAGATTTTCATAAATGTAGGCGATGTAGAAAGCTTTAGCAGAAGACATGAAAAATGAGCAATGCCCTCACCGGGACGCAAACCTCGGACCTCTCGAATATGCACTGAGAAGGCTGAACATTACACCACGAAGGCATGCTAAGAAAGCGGGAGAAATACCTTATATACCCCCCTTTGAAAGGGCGACTGGGGATTAGGGGACCAAATCGTCAAATTCTGGTGGTGGAGAATCAACATTCACCACCTTTTTTAGTTCATGCACCATTGTAGAGACATTATGTATTTTGGAAGCAGGAGACATGAAAAATGTGCAAAGCCCTCACCAGGACTTGAACCACGGACCTTTCGAGTATGTGCCGAGTGTGCTGACTATTACACTACGAAGGCATGCTAAGAAGGTGGGAGAAATACCTTATATACTTATTGCAGAAAACCTTGATTAAAAGTATTTGTAAATAATTCATTTTTCTAATAATTATTATTGAAACTATTGCTATGCTGTCTTATTCTTTAATAAATTGCTGAATTTTAAAGTATTATTAACAATGAACTATTTTATTGAAAAATGTGGAATTGTTTTTAATTGCATTCTGGATCTTTGCATAAAAATAAATAAGTGAAAAATTCCAGGTTAATTTTTCACTGATATCCACTTAAAAGAATATTAATAGCAATAGATATATTTATAAGCATAAAACATGTTTTATTTTTGGAGAAAAGGCCCGGAGTTTATATTTTAAAGTTTGATAATCTTCAGAAATTTAAAAAAAAAAAAAAACTGAAAGTAATAAACACTCAATATAATTGCTAAATTGTCCACTGAATACAGGTTAAAAATGTCTTAGTTTTTAAAATTAATAACTTATCAGCAAGAAATTAAGTTAGACTAAACTCTCAACTAAAAGATGATTATCTTTTTGCAGTCTTTAGTTTGTATCAACCAGATGATACAATATTATCAGAACATTTTTGAAAAATCAACCTAAGGATCTTGAAAATGTATTTTTAGGGTACTTCTTAAATAAGACTGAGTTAAAAAAAAAAAAAAAAAATATTGATTTAACTAGAAAAATTTGTCATTTAAGGCTTGGAAGGTACTAGCATTATGTCTCCTATTTTCTTCAAGTTATTTTCGCAGTTTCAACTTCTGTTTACATAAAAATTCTTATTGGACATTGTCATCAGATATTCACAAAGGGGTGAATGAGGAGTCTGGAATTTGCTTCAAGTTTCCATTCTTAATTAAAAAATTGTATTAGTATTTTTTTTCTCCCTGTTATTTGTTTGTAACCCTGCTAGGCTTTCTTAGATTCATCCACATTTTCTTTGATGTGGCTCTTTCTCTTGATGGGCCATTTATGTAAATTTTTTAAATCTCCGTGTGTGTCAAACTGTTTAAGGAATGATAATTTTGTATAATTTACACTGTTTTCACAAACTCCTGGTTATGATACATCAGATTATGTGCATATATGCATAGCATATTTTTTAATAACAAAGCTCCACCATCTTGGTTAACTGAGACCATGACCTAACCAGATAATCTAAAAGACTTCACTTTTTTTTTTTTTTTTTTTTTTTTTTTTTGTAATCTTTAAACCAAATAAACTCTAAGGGAATTTTTTCATATCTGGTTTTCTGGTTTTATTTCAGTGAGATTTTATTCAGTAAGAAACATGTTAAATTTTTATAAACAAGAAAGAATGAGCACTTTGAGAATAAGAATTCTCATGCAAAAATTAATTTTATATACACTATAAGGACCAGAAAATTAATTGATTGCTGTTACACTGTACCTTATTAGACCGTTTCTTTGAGAAATTAGAAATACATTTTTGGATTGTTTAGTCTGTTTATAGAAAAGTACTTGTTACGGTTAAGCCATGATGGGATGTATTGTTTGTTGCTTTAACTGAGACTGTGAGAGTTTTAGCTCATACTGGAGTGTAAAAACTACTGCCTAATGCAGAATGGAAAGAGTGAACACTGTTGCCTGGTTTCCCTTCTTTTAATTGTTAGGTTGAATAATCCCATTTAGTAAAACAAAAAAAAATTATCTGTAAGTCCCACCTAAAAAAATTGCGTGTGTAATCATTTATAATGATTGTGTTGTGTGAACCAATAAATATGACATGTATACTAATTTACATTAATTTAATAATTTCTTAAAATATAAACTATATTGTTTTATTCTTTTATATAATATTTAAATCAATGAAAGAGTTAACATGTAAGTATATTAACAGCAAGCTTAATTTTAAATACCCCAAAGTGAAAAGCAAGTAATCTAGATAATAGGAATTCTGAATAATTGTATATCTATATTTTAAGCTATCATATTTATGTATACATTTTAATATTTTGCTGTTATAATTACTGTATCTTTGCAGTTCATATGAGAAAACATACTGGAGAAAAACCCTATTGTTGTTCAAAGTGTTCTTCAAGATTTTCAACAAAAGGAAATTTAAAAAGGCATTTGAAAACACACAGTGGGGAAAAACCATGGCAGTGTAATCGATGTGGTGGTCGTTTTACTGAAAAAAAAAGCTTAAATGTACATATGAGGCGTCACACAGGGGAAAAACCTTATCAGTAAGTACAAATTTTGCAATAAGTTTTTAAATTAATCAAAATTTATAAGATTAGCTTTTTTATTTTTAAGATATAATTAAAGTAATTTTATAAAAGATTTTGTTCTTTATAAGTAACATCTAAATTTGCATTATGTTTTTTTGTGTCTCTATAAAAATCATGTGTAAAAAAATAAAAGCCCAAATCTGTATCCTTAATGGTAAAAATTTATTATTTTGAAATTAGTTTTAATAAAGGTAAGCATTTAATTTTGGGATTCTTGTATACCTTTTAGTATGCAAATTTGTGTCTTGTTAGAGATATATATTTGTAGGATTTTTGAAAAAATTAACGGTGGGAGTAAAAAATGCCAGTAGGAAATTTATCAAAATCAAATACAGTCAAAAGTCATTAATCCGGACTCGTCGGGACTTCGGCGATTCCAGATTATCGATTTTTCCGGATTATAGATCATCAGTTTAAATCTCGTAAGATGGCATGCAGAAATTCTTAAAAAAAAAAAAAAAAAAAAAAAAAACTGAAATTTTCCAGATTTTAAATTACGTCCAAAGGGGCGTTTTTTTTAACGTTTTGAGTGTTACCTTTATTTATTAAATATCATGTTCTTTGCACTTAAACCATAAAATTCAGTTCAAGAGCAATATCGCAAAATAATGTTAAATTAAGCATATCTTTAGAATTTCCGATATACACAGTCTCGCGAGCTGGAGATAAAAGTATTTTTTTTCTATATAACGTTGCCATTTCTCGCTTTTAAAGCATTGAGTTTGTAAATCAAAAATTCGTTAAAGTTTTACAAAATATAAAATCTATAATAAAACAAATTCCAAATTTGGGATTTCAGATGCCCATATTCGCAGTAGGATTTCGTCATTCAAAATTCGATGGCTCTATGTACCATTGTTTTATCACAATGCGAGAAATAAACAATCATTTATGCAGATTTTTCATTATTTAATTTCTTCAAATATAATGCAGGACTCTAACATTTTGTGGCAACAGTTTGAAAAGTGAACCGACGTTTATGAGTCCGACGCAAAATTCCAAAACGAAAGCAATAGTCCTTCGAGACTGAAATCCCTTTGGACTAAAAATATGAAACCGTAATTTAGGAAATAAAGAACAATTATGATCTAAAGGGTATCAAAATTTGCAAAAAGAAAAAGCTTAATATTTATTTGTTTACTTTATTAAACATTTCTTTCAATGTAAGTTGTTTAAGTTGCTTCGTTTCATGTGATAATACTTTCTCTTTAATTCTATTAAACAGACATAATTTCTTGTTTAGTTACAAAGTTACGCTGTTCAAGTCCTATAATTGCTGTGTCGAGAACACCGACTAATTTGTCAATCAAAATTTTTTCGTTTTCACTAACCTCTGTCACTTTCTTCGCTATCGGAAGCGAATTATAATGACGAGGAACTTGTTTTAAATCATATCAAAGACAGAGCACATCGAGATGAAATACTAATTTGGTAAGGAATTATAAGCCAAATAAAATAAAAACATCTGCCCTGAAGATAAGGATAGTGCTGACAGATCAACTTCCAATTCATTACGCGCCGGCTGCGGCGTTCCCCCCGCCGAGCAGCGTGAAATTGATAAACAGATTTCAGATTTCAAAACATACTTTCGCTTTATATCCTTTATGTATTAACAAATATATATCGGAAATTCTATTTGATATAATCGAAAGTTTAAGCTTACTTTTATAAAATTGCATTACAGTCTGCAAAAAATAATAAGCCGGATCCAATTCGAAAATTAAGGAACAACGCAATCATCAACATTAACTGAAATAGATAATTAGATAATTTTAGCTTATACGTCCATTATACATAAAACGTGCACGCGGAAACGTATTCTGCACTTGCGCACACTCATATGCGCAGTCGTAAAAGGTCTTACGCGCACGCGTAAACACCTATGCGCATGTGTCAACGCGGCGCATGCGCAGAAAGTTTTTAGTTTTGAGGTCCGGATTATAGATCATTCCGAATTATGGGTGTCCAAATTAACGACTTTTGACTGTACTTCAAATTGAGTTTAGCAGGATAAGATAGAAACATGAACTAAATACTAAAGTGAGAGCATTCTAGAATTATTTTGATATATTTGTATTTTTCCATTATCAGTTAGGAACTTTTTTTTTCTTTTCTTCAAATGGCTACACATTTCCTCAAGTATTTATTGGGAATAGCTGAATCCTTTGGTCATTTAACCATCATCTTAGAGTTCTGCCAAGGTGAAACACAAGGGTTGGACTGATAATGCGAAAAAGGAGACATGTGCAAACATTGAAACCTTATGAGGGATTCAAACTTACATCCTAAAACTTAAACTTGCAGTCAAGCTTTACTAATTATTGTAACATCTGAAGTGGCACCAGCTAGGAGTTATTTGAATTAATTTTTCTAATATTGAAATAAGTATTCAGTTTTTTAAGAAGGTAATCTTGCTTTACTTGACAATATGAGTGGTAATCAATTGAGTACTTATGTATTATCCTGTTGATCATGAAATTTGGTGGAGATTAATCATTCCTGTTGAATTCTGAAGGAACTGATGCCTCTTCATTTAATAAAAAAAAAATATATCTTACTGGAAAATCTGTTAGAGCACTATGAGTACAAGCTTTCTATAGGTAGTTCTTCCAGTTGTCAGCCATATTCAGGGTCACCATATCATGTCCATTAAAACGCACCCTTTTTTATGGTAGAATCTCATTAACGCTGAAAATAAACCACTGCTTGCTGTTTTGTTTAAGGCAAATCCCAAATTTTAATCTTCCCCCCCCCAAAAAAAAGAAATTTTTAGGAGTAACTGTTTATTTATATCTTTTTCATAAAAACAAAATGTGCCTTATTGAGAACCAATTGCAATTGATAAAATGATAGGGCAGATGTTATGAGTGTTGTTATGTCACATTTATCCACAACTGGCTCTAAATCATGCTGCTTGGTATCAGTTTCATTTTTGATTGGATAATACACAAGTACCATCTTTTTAAATTTATGTAAATCTAATAAATACATCAATGTTGTAGATAAGTTATCAGTTTAACTTAGATAAGTAAATTGGAAATTTACAAAGTCTTCTAGTCCTTATTAAGGTCACTTGATTGATAATGCAGAGATACCTTCACCAGACTAGAACAGAAATACCCAAGGCTTTTGGTTCCATATCATTTCTTAAGTACAAAAGACAACAGTGACAAATAAACAGCACCTTTTACTAACTAAACAATGAAGTGACCCATTTCTGTGCAAAATTGTCATTGGTAACGAAAAATGAATGGTGTATTAAAATCTGGAATGCTGCATTTAATAGCTTTTTTCTCAATAATTCAGCTATATTTAAACATACTTATACTGAGCTTAACATTGAAAAAGGAATTCTTTTGATAGTTTTGATGGAATAGTATTAGCAAAATTTATTCTGTGTCTAAAACTGTGGAAAGATTACCACTGATATTTGTTGTTTGTAATTGGAGTGATTTAAAGTTTTCTACTTTCAGGGGCCGTTTCTCAGTTTACTTATCTCGGTACTATATTATCTCTAATGATAATAATATTTAACTTGAAATTGACAATAGATTATTTAGAGCTAATACAGTCAAAAGTCGTTAAGCCGGACTTGTCGGGACTTCGGCGATTCCGGATTATAGATCATCAGTTTAAATCTGGTAAGATGGCATGCAGAAATTACAAAATTAAAAATATGAAACCGTAATTTATGAAATAAAGAACAATTATGATCTAAAGGGTATCAAAATTTACAAAAAGAAAAAGCTTAATATTTATTTGTTTACTTTATTAAACATTTCTTTCAATGTAAGTTGCTTCGTTTCATGTGATAATACTTTGTCTTTAATTCTATTAAACAGACATAATTTCTTGTTTAGTTACAAAGTTCCGCTGTTCAAGTCCTATAATTGCTGTGTTGAGAATACCGACTAATTTGTCAATCGAAATGTTTTCGTTTTCAATAACCTCTGGGTCACTTTCTTCACTATCGGAAGCGAATTATAATGACGAGGAACTTGATTTAAATCATATCAAAGACGGAGTACATCGAGATGAAATACTACACTTAGTAAGGAATTATAAGCCAAATAAAATAAAAACATCTGCCCTGAAGATAAGGATAGTGCTGACAGATCAACTTCCAATCCGCAGCGTGAAATTGATAAACAGATTTCGGATTTCAAAACATACTTTCGCTTTGTAGATAGAAATAACATATTAGTAAATATATATCGGAAATTCTATTTGACATAATCGAAAGTTCAAGCTTACTTTTATGAAATTGCTCTAACAGTCTGCAAAAAATAATAAGCCGGATCCAATTCGAAGATTAAGGAACAACGCAATCTGCAACATTAACTGAATTAGATAATTTTAGCTTAGCTTATACCTTTGTTACACATTAAACACACATGCGCACAAACATATTCGCAGCCGTAAAGGTCTTACGCGTACTCTTAAATGCCTGTGCGCATGCGTGAACGCGACGCGTACGCAGAAAGTTTGTAGCTTTGAGGTCCGGATTATAGATCATTCCGGATTATAGGTGTTGGAATTAATGACTTTTGACTGTATATGTTATTATACTGTTTAAAGAATTTTTTAGCATCTAAATTATTAAACTTAAAGACAAAAATAAATCTTTATAAAACTCTTCTTACACTTATCATATAAGGCAGTGAACGTTGGCCCCTAACAAAAACGGATGAAGAGAGACTTGATTTTGAAAGACTTATTTTTGAAAGAAAAATACTGTGAAAAATATATGGCCCAATTAGAGAAAATATTAGATGAGGAATTTTGTTTAACTATGAAATATATAGAAGATACAAACAATCTAATATTGTCCAAGTCATTAAATCTTATCGTTTGAGGTGGCTCGGACATATTTTTAGATGGGGTAACTTGAACCCTATTAAAAATGGTTTGGTTTGATTTATTTAATTATGGCAAAGCACACTAGGGTTATCTGCCTAATGGAAGGGACGCCTTCATGGAGGACTTTCTAAGGGAAACTGGCTCGTATATATGTTACACATGGGGAAAACCACGAAAACGCCCATGCAGCCAGCTCGTTCACGGGATTCGAACCTCGGACCGAACTACCAGTGTTCAGCGACTTTACCACTCGGCCGCTGTTGGGCCTCCTATTAAAAATGACCTTTGCAGATGTAGAAGGTACCAGGAAAAGAGGAAGACTTCGCACAAGATGGATAGACTGTGTGGAGGCAGATCTCAGGACTCTAAATATCAGTTGTTGACGGACCTTAGTGACTAATCGGAACCATTGGAGGAAGCTTGTTGAGATGGCCTTAGCCTGTGATAGGCTGTAGTGTAACTGAAGAAGAATCAGAAAGGGTATACAACAAACATTGCAGCAGAAGTTCAAAATGCATTCCTGCAGCTGAAGAAGAACATTGTAAATTAAAATCTTCAAAACTAATTCTGCAAATATACAAGCTCCAACTATTAATTTCCAGGACTCGCGGAATAACTCAGAAGAAAAAAGGGTTAAACACATAGCCATTTAATATGATTCAAAGTAATCCCCATCAGCTGTAATGCACATCTGTGCTCGGCTGTACAAATTTCGAAAAGAAGTTTTAAAGTCCTCTTTTGGAATGCTCTTTAAGAGCGACGTTACAGTTTTCTTGATGGCTTCGACATCCTGAAGTTTTGTTCCCTTCAGTGAATTTTTCAGCTTAGAAAACAGGAAAAAGTCTGCGGGTGTTAGTTTTGGAGAGTATGGTGGATGCTGCATTTCAACGTCACCATTCTGGGCTAAGAATCGCCTCACAGGCAACATAGTGTGTGGGCGAGCATTGTCATGTAGCAGCAGCCAACTCCCATTTTGTTGAAAATGAGGCCTCACTCTACAAATTCGTTTTCGGAGTTGGTCATGAACTTTGTATAGAACTGTCCATTGATAGTCATGTTAGGAAAAAGAAATTCACGATGAATGAGTCCATCGCAATCAAAGAAAGTGATTAACATGACCTTGATTTTGGACTTTTCAAATCAAAATTTTTTCTGCCTTAGTGAACTTGGAGACCGCCATTCAGAGCTTTGATGTTTGGTTTCAGGGTCATATTGATAACACCAATACTTGTCTCCCATTACTATCCTATCCAGGAATGCAGGGTCAGCATCAGCGTTGTCGTTAAGTTCGCCACATGCGTCCAGTCTCAATTGCTTTTGTTCGTCCCTTAAATGGTGAGGAATGAATCTGAATAAATCTTGCATTTGCCTAGGTCTTGCATCAAAATTCGCCGAACCATCTCTTTGTCCATGTTTAATTCATTGCCGAGTACTCGAATAGTCAATCGATGATCATATTTCACCATATTTCAAACTTTTTCAATTGCTTCCAGCGTGCATACGGTCTGTGTGTGGATCATCTTCGATGCTTTCGTGCCTGTCCCGAAAGGGTTTAAACCATTCAAAAGTTCTTGAGCGGGCTAATGCTTCCTCGTTGTAAACTTGTTTTAACATTTCGCAGGTTTCGGCAGTTGTCTTGCCCAATTTGAAGCAAAATTTAATGTTAATTCTTTGCTTCATTTTCACTTCGACAATAGGAATTTAAGAGCTACATTTTAATGCACCTTCCCACGAGAACCACTTACTTCAGAATGGTCCCGATTGCACTGCACATGCGCAAAAAAATACTCTTCAATATGCAATCATTAGCACCATCTTTCGAATTTTTGTTCTCCTACAGTTACATCAGTCCTGGAAATTAATAGCCAGACCTTGTATGAATATTGTGCTAATTCTTGTTGGTTTGATTCCTCCGATAATAGTTATTTAGTGTGTTATTTTAATTCAAATAGTGAAATGGTAAATATTGGAAACATGATTGTACCAGTATATGTAGGTTTTGCATGAATAGCCCTTGAACAAATAAAGGCTGTATCATATAAATCTGATTATTTTGAGATTTAGAACTTGAATAAATATTTGTTATTTGAAGTGTAACTCAGATTTTTATTATTTTTCAAAACTCAGATTATTATTTGTATTTTTCAAACTTATTATTTTTCAAAACTTTCAGTGCCACTTATTATAGCAATCTCATTCCTCCTTTCAACCTGTTATTTTTCTGAACAAATTAGTTTTCAAAAGTTCTCTGCCATTTGCACAACACTCCTTGTTACTCTGATTTTGCTAGATTTGCTGATTTGCTTGATATATACTTGAAATTTTAAGTCTGGAGAAGTGTCAGGTATTGACTGTCTCTTCCTTTAGAAATTACACAGTTGGAAAATATTTGCTGAAGTATTGTCATGGATTTTTTTCGCAAAATGTAATAGTGCCCTGTCTTGCTGAAACATATCTTTTTGGGATTTACAGTATTGTCAACGTATATTACTGAAAGAAATTGACAAATTCTGTAGATGACATTTGAAAAAAGAGTTTAAAAATTAAATTATTAAAAATTAATTATTAATTATTAAAAATTCCTAAAGAGAAGAATAATACTGTCTTACTGAATGGTGTTGTATGCCCTTTGTTTTGCAACCTGTAAATATTTTAGTTACGTTTCATGGAGTTGGTTTTAGTGGCAAAATTATCAGATTCCCATGGATAACTGTATGGAAAAATAAATATAAACTTGATTACCTTACATGAATTCTAGCTGCTTTTTTTTTTTATTTTAATTGCTAAAAATGTTTCTGTAAGTATATCAAAGAGCATTGTGTAATCGGTGTTGAAATTCAGATGTATCCTGTTATTAGTTTCAGTAGAACTAGGTCTAGATGTTGTGATATAAAATAGGATTAGATATGTTTTTCAATAGCCAAATAAAAGGGAATTCACAGCTATACTTGAAATGCATCAAGTAATTTTTAATTCTAAAATTAGGAAAACTGTCATTATTTATCAGAGAAAAGATGCATTCTACAAATTTATTACTAGTTTCCTCTTAAAAAAGTATATTCAGTTATATATTTTCTTAAATCAAAAATTTCTTTCTTGAGAATGTTTTAATAAAGAATTTAAATTAAGTTTAAGTTTAAAATTTTTAATTTCCTATTGCTTAATGAAGCTAAAATTGAGAAACAGTAACATTTTAAAAAATGTCCTTTATATTTTTTTTAAACTTCATATTCAGTTATATAAATAAGCATGACTGCAATAAAATGAATGTGTAGCTAACATCCTGATAGATCAAATGGGAAGAGAGACAGTGAAAAAAGTTGTCTATAGATGGTACATAAATTATTAGTGCTGTAGATGAACAGCCTAAGAAATGTCTTTTTATTAATTATTTTAATAATGTAAATATTTTCAAGTTATGGGATAAATATTTGCAATGACCAGTTAAATATATAAAACCACTTAGATGTTTCAAAGTATTTAACTTCCCATTAGTATTGTTACTCCCAGTTTTGGAGACATGTGTATGCTTATTGTACACATTTCCCTAAACTGATTGAAAGATGTATATATTAATGTACATATTTATTTATTAAATAATATTGATTAATTGATTATATTATCTCCTAAGTTTAATTAAAGTAGAATTATCTTAAAAGACCGAATCCATACTAGTAAATTATATTTTGAAAGATGTTTTGAAGTAACTTGAAAGTAAAATGTTAATAATGTTTTAACTGGGACTGGAATTAAATCATCATGAAGAACAAAATTTCAATTGTAAAAGGAATAAAATAAAGACAAGAATTAAATTAAATGCATGTAATCATTGTCAATGATCGGAAATTAGTCTACTTTTCAAGGAGAACAAACCAACTCCCGTTCAATGAACAATAATTAATAAATAAATACGAAGATGTTTCGTCTTTACTCGAGCAATAAGGCTAAGCCAAACCGGCAATTTAAGTCAGGCCAAATATTTCCGTGAATAGAAGGGATTATGAACCAATGCTGATATTCAAAGAACTTATTCCTATGAAGCATTTTAGCCAATTCAATTTTGAGTGAAAAGCAATTTCTGCAGTGAATTTCGAAAGTACATATTTGTTATATACAATATGTATATGTAATGTGTATATTTTAATCATTTTTCAACCTTGCTTCAAAGTATTTTTCATATATTAGTGGGAAAAATTAAAATTTCATGTTAGAAAGGTATTTAGCAATTTGTATAAAATTCAACTTTAAATTATAGCTACACAAATTAATATTATGTTTTAAATAATACATAAGAATTTTTAGAAAATATTTTAAAATTCACTAATACAAAATATTCTGATATAAAATTATAGTGTTTATTTTCAAATTCAAGGGATTAAAAAAGGGTTATTTTATGACATGTTTTTTCTTGGTTATTAATTTTTTGTTTGTGTTGTTTGAGGGTAAAGATTATAATACTCTTCACGCTGCATGATGATATGTAAAAGATTTTAATTATAAAAGAATTTTATCTTTTCCTTCTAATTTTATGTTTATTAATTCTTTTACCAAAGGAATGAAAATCTAATGTCGTAACATTTTTGATAATTAGACTAAAAAGTTCTGAAAGTTTTTATAAGAATGAAAATCACAGTGCTATTGTCATGTAAATGTTAGTATTTGCAATGGAAGATCTATTAGATTTTGTTGTATTCAATTTCGTTAATTTTTAACTTTTTTTTTCCTTCCATTTAGATATTATATAAACAGAGTACTTCAATTATATGAACATAGTTAATTTACGTATATAAATTCCACAAGCATGTACAGTTGCCATATTTTATCCATCACTTGTTGTGTAATTTTTCATTTTTTAAGTAAAGCATGATATGTACATGCGTATGTATGTATGTTGCTGTCTCACTATCTTTTATTTTATTAATTGAAAAGATGCAAAATGTGTGGGAAAAAGTTTGCTCAAACTGGTGTCCTTCAAACACATATGGCTATGCATTTAGACCAAAAGGTACATCTCTGTGAACGTTGTGGGAAAGCCTTTCGTCAGAAGTCTCAGTTGCGTTTACACAAACTTCGTCATGATAATATACGAAAATACAATTGTGTTAATTGTCCTGCTAATTTCTTAACAAAAGGTAAGACATTAATGATTTAAAATAAATTAGCATGAATTATTAATTAACAAAGATTATTCCTGTATGATTTTTATTATTTGTATATCTTTATTGAGAAATTTAAGGCTAATTTTTTATGTTTTGTTGCTTATCTACAAACATGAGTTACTTTGACTAAAATATAAAAATTTCATTAGTTGTATACATTTCTATCTCTTTTTGCATATATATTCAATTGTAAAAATCCAAGCGTTGACTACTAAGATCTTTCAATTTTGACTGCAAAATATTAGGATGCCCGGAAAGTAATTTTGTTCATTTTCAACAGAGGGCTTAAGTACATTTTTTCACAGAAACTTTACACTTAAGCTGCGTGATCGTTATATATTTTGACAGCTGTTATAGCAAGGCTTGCTTGTGAAAAGTTCGATTGATTCTACACTTTAGTTTTTGGTTGGTGCTGCTTCAAATATGGAAGGTGAAAAGCAGCATTTTCGGCATATTTTACTTTGGTACTATCAAAAAGGTAAAAATGCTGTTCAAGCAAGAAAAAATTATTCAATGTGTATGGAGAAGAAGTATTGACGGAACATCAGTGACAAAAGTGGTTTGCAAAATTTTGTGATCTGGCAGTTTTGACCTTGAAGATGCACCACATTCTGGAAAGCCTTTAAAGCTGATGAGTTAATGCGAGATACGTACGTACGCACGTACATACATTCGTACAGACGCCACAAAAAATTCTCTTCAGAATTCATTTTAAAGCAGTTTTATAATTTTTTTGGAGGAAAAGAGTGTTTTATTCTGTCCTTACATACAGATATCACGGAAATACATCGTTAAATTGCATTTGAAAGAGGTCAAAATGGGATATTTTCATTGAAATATGCTGCCGGAAACTTTTCGCGATTACAATACTTCCTTTTTACTTCGTACAAGGAAGTAAAAACATTGGAACTTGGAATACAATACAAAGAATGCACATGAAAATGGTGACATTGCTTGATTGAAGGATTGTTTTCAGCATGGTTTTCAGATTTTGGTGCATTCTGAAAATCTGGAGGCTTCTAGTAAGGTGAATGCAATAATTTGTGAATTTACAGAAGTACCAAAATACTTCTGTAAATTCTAAGGGATAAGTATTTTTGTGATGAGTGCACAGTTTCATTTTATAGTGAATTATGTTATTGGATTAAAATGTCTATTTAGTGTGCTTCATTACATATTTATAAGAATTTTTCTGATTAATATCAGGAAATAATACAGGATTAGGACTGGAAAATCTGTAACAATTTTTAATATTAGCTTTGTTTTTTAAATATCAAATATAGTATTTACTTTGTTGTGGAACTTCCTACAAAATTAAATATTTTATCACAAAATAACTTAATAATTCATACACTTCATCCTTATCTAACCTAGGAATCAAGGTTACTAACTTAGGAATCTGATTAACGAATTGTACTGTGTTCCTCAGATTTCATAGAAGTGTTTGGTCATCCTGTGTTATTTTGATCATAAAATACATAAATTCTGAATACTTGCAATAACGTAGGGAAATCTTAGATCTGAGTCAGTAATGCAAGATTTAAAAAGTTGTGATTTTTTGCTGTGTGATTTAATTTTTAGGTTTTTAGTAAAAATTGTATTCCTTTATAATATCCTTATCAATGTTGAATTTGTCTTCTTATAATAATTTATTTTATGAATTTTACAGGTGATTTAGAAAGACATGCTCGAACACACACTGGTGAAAGGCCTTTTGTATGTGATGTTTGTTCTAGAACATTCACTAGACAGCAATCTTTGAATGAACATATGAATAGGCATTATGGACTTAAACCATATGAGTGTAAATATTGTGGCAAAACTTTTGCTGAAATGTCAGCATGTTATAAGGTAGACATTTTCTTGTACATATTTTCATTTTTGTTTTATCACAAAATAAATGTTTTAGTAAAAATATGTTTGGTTAATGATATATATGAAATAAAATGTATTTATTTTTGCATATTAAATGAATATGTAATAATGAATAAATATGCAGGTAAATAGTATGTATTCTAAGGGATAAGAATACATACTATTTACCTGCATATTTATATTATAATGTATTATATTTATTATATTTAATATAACAAAGCAAGTAAGTTTTTCTGCTTGCATTGAAATACATGGAGCAGCAGGAGGAAACTTCATCAGTGAAGGTTTTACTTCTGCAGAGACTGAAATCTGGCTGAAGAAAATGTCAAATAACTGGCAAATAAAAGCCAGTTACCAACTTTTTTTTTTTAAATCAATTTTGATTTTTACTTGTGGTACATGCAGTATAAATTTGTAGTTACTACAATTTGTAGTTACTAATTTGAAGTTACTACTATGTAATTTTTGAAATAATGAATGTATTCTGTCAATTTTAAATGTTGTATTTGGTACTTTCCACATCATCCGACCTTCCTGAACTGGTTGGATCATCGGAACCCTACTGTACATAGCAGTACAGTTCAACATCCAATATCCGAAATGATCTAATATCCAGGCCACCAGCAAAAATATTTTATGAGATTTTTCTTTCCCTGCCAAAAGTATAGGAATAGAGAAATAATACTCAAGGAAGAGAATGCTGTAAAAGGGATTTTTCTCTTGATTAAATGAGCTTCTTGTATGTAACTTTTGAACACTTGTTGATTAGGAAAACTCACCATGGCAAATGACAATACATTTAATGTATATTGACACTAGCCACACACTTTGGGCTGGGCTCTTGAGTGTTTGTAGGGGGTTAGCATTTTTCTGCCTGACTTAAAAAATAAGTGAAGCACCAAAGTTTTTTTTGGGGGGAGGGGAGAATGGGATGATGCTCATACTGCTTTTCTTTCCTTTGCTTAGCAGTGAGGAGATGCAAATTTCACAGTTAACATGACAAATTGTGCTTTTCTTCAACTTCCTGATTTGGTCTATATTATTATTGTTTGCAGGCTATCAATATTACAGCCACCTTATCAAAATTAAAGTTTGAATCCTCAATTATTTGAAAAGAGTTTCTTATTCTGGAAGTATAGCGGGGTGTGCAAAGCGAAAGCATGTTTCAGTGTCAAAAAGTAGAATTGCTGCCAAAAATGGATAAAGGTCTATCCTCCTCAGAATTATGCAAGGAGTAAGGCACTGGAACATCAGCACTGTATGACATTAAAAAGAGAATTTTTTTTAAATCTAAATACCCCACTCACAATGAATAACAGAAATATCATTCACTATGTTAAAAGTGGTGATCATGACAAAGTGATGATTCAGTGGATGAGACAGTATTGCTGTGAGGACATGCCATTGACAGCTCCATTGCTAATGGTTCAAACCAAAATATTTCTTGAGGAAATTGATTTGAAAACTAAGTGAATCTATTCAACATGTTGGTTTACCAAATTTAAAAACTGCCATAGCAGTTAAAAATTTCAGGCGAAAAACGCTTCAGCTGAAGCAAATGAAATGATTGCAGATGAAGTCATTGACCTTATTTATAGTAAAAAAAATATATCCTGAACAAATTTATAACATTTAAAAAAACTGGCTTTTTCTGGCAATATATGCACCAAAATACCATGGCAGTGTATAAAGAAAAGGTACTTATTGGTGTCAAAAGATTCCAAAGGAAAATTAATGATTTTGGTATGTGCAAAATTTATTATATGCAAGACACATACAAATCTGAACTTTTTGTAATTGGAAAAATACTCAATCTCAGGCATTTAAAAAATAAAGATTTTCCGAGTCATCCACCTTTCCAATGAAAGAGCATTGATCACAGAGACATTGAGTGATTAGTTTGAAAACGAGGCTTAGCACCATTTGAAATCAGTTGATTTACTGGATAATGTAAAAATTTTCCTTATTATAGACAAATCTTTGGCTTGTACTTCACATAAAGTTTTAGTAAAAGATAATTTTTTCTTACTCTTTCCTCCAAATTTTATATTTATCATTCAGCTGGTCGATGTTGGAGTGTTATGCATGCTGAAATACAGATATAAAGTAATTTTTAAGTCAAAGCTTGTCTACATTAAATTTTATGAATAGTGGAGAACCTATTCGGGAATTTAAAAAATATTTTAACATAAAATTTGCTGTGTGGAGTAATGCAAGGTCATCGGAAGATGTGCCTGCAGATATTTAAAAAAATGCTTCGCATAATTTGTAGCCATCTACCGTCGTATTTCATAGTGATGATGATAAAGATAGCTGCAAATCTGAAGGATTTCAGATATCAAAAGCAAAAGACAGAATTTTCCAATTAATGGAATTTGTAGAGAAGGTATTAAAAATGAAGGTGAAGTTTTTTATTGTGATGACAATCTCCCAGTCAACATTCATCTTATGGATGACAAAATCTGTAGTATAGTTTTAAATCCAGAAAATGTTGCTGCCAATTGTGAAGAAAGTGGCAAAGAGTTAGTTAGGAATGAAAAGAATTTTGATCGATTTAAAAATTTTCAATGAAAAGAATTTTGATTGATTAGTGGGAATTTCCAGCAAGGCTACAAGACCCTGAACAATGAAACATTGTAACTGAAAATATATATGTTACGGTGAAACACCAAAATCTGGAGAATGTCAACTTTCACCGGTGAATGTCAACATTCACATAGTCTCTTGGTGTATGTCCGAAATATTTTCCAAATACTCTTATTTCTGACTTACACCGGTCAGTGTCGACATTCACTATGTACTAATGGTGGATGTTGAACATATAACAATATTATATTTTCTTCTCCGTAATTCAGTCGCGAATAAACGCACTTGAGACTTGAAATAAGAACTTAAGAACATGAGAACCTAAAACACACAATACATTCAAAAGGAGAAAGGAAAATATTAGAAGTTAAAAACTTACTTAATTATACAGTACGTTCTAAATGAGAAAATAAAATAACAGTCATAAAAAACTTACTAAATTATGTGATTCAAATCTTATTTATTGCAACAACTTAAACTATTAAGGCACTTTATATGACCTCTCTTTTCGTCTTACACCAGAGCATATCTGTGATTGTCGACATACACCGGTGAGGATCCGAATATACAAGAATGTAGTGCAATATTCGATCTTTCACCAACGTATTTGGTGAATGTTAACATTCTCCGGTGAAAATCCACATTCTCCAATTTCGGTCTTTCACGGTAGCATATATATGTAGCTATGAAATTAATGAGAAAATATTAGGGAGGGTGAAAAAACAGCTTAAACAATTTATATTGCAGAGTTGCCAACTCTCCCGATTTAGGCGGGAGACTCCCGATTTTCGACCTATCTCCCGCCAACCCGATTTACATTATATTTCTCCCGACTTTTTCTTATTCTTAAAATTTCTCACGATTTTTATGGAACTTGGCTTAATACTTTGTTATATGAACAAAAGTGATTTTGGACGTCTGAAAGCAATTGAATTTTCTCTAGATTATATCTAAAACAAAACCTTACGAATCAGATAACTTATGCTTTGTGAGTGAGAGCATTATACGTATCCCAGAAACGTCGTTCTCCAGTTCTCCAATGGGCATCGAACTCCACTGGGTGTCAGCTGGCATATATTAGCCAATGAGGACAAGGCAAGCTGTTATTTGGATGTTCTTTAGTTATTTTGTTCAATTTGTGCTGAGTTGTGTGAGTGCACGTGCCTTCAGGGAAATAGTTTTAGAAATTATCATCTTTTGTTATGTCCGCGAGAATGAAATACTCGTGTACGTTTCAAAAATCGTACACAGTTGACTTTCCTTTTATTATTTCCTCAAGGAAATGTAATAAATTTGCGATGTGCACCGCCTGTCGTTGCGATTTTTCGAATTTGCAATGTGGAAGGGCGGATGTTCTCAAACATGTGCGAACACAAGGATAACATGAGTTGTTTTTTAAAAAAACGAAAAATTAAATTTTTCTTCGGAAACAAAGGACCAAAAAGTTATTAATGCAGAATGTCTTGTTCTCTGCCTTTTTACTGGAGCACAACCTGCCACTGAATGCATCGGATCACGCTGCAGCTTTATTTAGAAAAATTTTTCCCAATATGAAATTGCTAAGAAATACTCAAGTGCAAGAACCAAAACAGGTGCAATTGTTAAAGAAATGAGTTTGAAAAATAAATCTTCAGTTATTGATTGCACAAAACAGCTCCGTTCTGCCTCTCTACGGATAGAAGCAATAATACCGATTCCAATCTGTATCCAATTGTTGTTTCTTTTTTTAATCCAGATTCTTAAGAAATTGAGTGCAGTTTACTTTCTGTCCCCATTTTAGAAGGACATTTGACAGGCTTTAATATACCACAGCTAATTATTAAACTTTAAAAGAAAATGCAGGCCCTCTGGATAATTGCTTAGCACTTGGTGCCGATAATGCACCAGTATTGGTAGGCTTGAAGACTGGTGTTGCAGGCATCTTAAGAAAGGAAAATTCAGATTTGCAGATTATGAGGTGCACCTGTCACCTCTTAAATTTAGCAGCTGAAAAAGGGGCAGCTTCTTTACCAATAAATGTGGATGAACACATTGTTGATATTTATTATTATCTTGAAAGAAGTTCTAAAAGGAAGGAAAAATTGAAACAGTTCCAACAGCTGCATAACAGCAGTTTACAATTAGAAAACTTGAATGAAGTTATAAAATCAGCTAGGATTGACACCCAGTGGAGTTTAATTGGAAAACTGAAAGGTGCTGATGGAATTTTAAAATATAGCCAACTGTCTAGAATTGTGTTGGCCATCTTGACAGTTCCCCATAGTAGTGCAGAGTGTGAGAGGATTTTCAATGTTGTTGCGTAAACGAGGACTAAATTTAGATCTAATATTAGTGATGACACATTAGAAAAACTTTTCTTAGAGAAAGCAGGCCTACGTGTCAATTGCAGTGAACAAAATTAGTTCTTTAAGAAAGAAACTTCCTAATTTTCTAAACTAAAATTCCCTCTTTTTTTTTTTTTTTTTTCCATAAACGATGCAAGTAATAAAAATGTTTTTTTATGTGTAAGGTATTTTTGTGTTGCTTGCATTTAAGAATTAGTTACTATTAAAGTTAATTCATTATTAAAAACCATATTTTTATCATTGAAAAAGTCTTTTTAACATTGTGAAAAATCTCCTGATTTCTTAAAAAAATCTCCTGATTTTTGAGTGTCATAGGTTGGCAAGTATGATATTGAAAGAAATGTTTAATAAAACAAAACAAATAAATATTGAACTTTTATTTTATTTTTGTAATTTTTATAAAGGTCACAAATCTTTCATTATTTCATAAATAGCTGTGTCATATTTTAAATTTTATAATTCCTGTGTCATCTTACTAAAAAAAATCCAGAAAGTTCCAAAACTGGGAATTGTTGAAGACCTGACCAGTTCAGATGTTGAACTTTGTACAGTATTATCATTTCATGAACAAATAAATGTATATTACCCAATAATGTCTTAATGCATAATAGTGCTGTAGAAACTTGTAAACTTCAATACTTGTGTCAACTTTAGAAAAAAACAAATTATACATATTAAATCAGCCTGTGAATTACAGAATTAGTTACCTTATGTACATTAAGGAATTAAATATTTATTTGACTATTTTTTGGTATTTCGTTGATTTAGAAATTGATTTTTCCCCCAGTAAAATATTTTTAATTGTTGAGAATTTTCTTAATTTTTGGTATTGAACGTGATTTTATATCTGTTTGGCTTTGTCTTTCATTTAAAAATTAATGTGAAGTCATGAAATTTATTTAGGAATTGTTTGATTTTTCATCATTGGAAATAATAGTAAGAATTATTTTGCTTCATTTTAAATGTTTATTACTTGTAGAAGAAATGAATTAATGTACAATAATTTAATTCTCATGCACAACTGAATCAGTTAGCTTCCAAAACGTATTTGCTAAATTACAACTAAGGAATGAAAGAATTAAAGGAAAACTTTAAATATAAAAATATTGTATACTTAAAAATCAGGTTGTGTTAAGACTTTTAAAGAGCTTGTTACAAAATTATTTTTTTGGTTTTCAGTACAGCATAGTAAGTGTGGAAAACCAATATTTTGGAAAGTTTAAACACACCTATGCTATATTTATTGTAATTCATAATTGCTTTAATGACTTGGTAGCAATATCAAGAGCCTATAAAATGCTCACCCTGCAAAGCATTTGAATACCAGAATCTACCACAAGGAGCTCTTTTGCAATCATGGTATGGTATTTGATTACCACCAAAGGCATAACAGAGGCTGTTCGCACATTTTTTGGTAAGTGGTAATAAAAAAAGTTTGCTGAAAAAGAAGTAATTGCAATTGTACTATGTTTTTTAAGTCAAAATTATCGTCTGTGGCTTGAAAATTTTGTTTTTATTCAAAATGGCAAATTTAACAAAGCAGTGTTTCAAAGGCTACATTTACGCTCTTTCCGAAGAGAAATATGCATACTCCGTTATCCAAAAACGATGTGAGAGTCATGGTTTTGTGATATCTAAAGCGTCAATAGGTAATATCATCAACAAGAAAGGAAAAAAACGTCAATTTGGAGCCTCAAGTGGGACAAAAATTCCAAACAAGTATCCAAGGGAAAAAACGGACATCTTCGACTATTGCAAAGATACGTTGTTTAATGTTAAAAGAAAATCTCCCTTGTCAAAGGACAGTTGCAAAATCATTAAAATGCTCGGTGTCCACTGTAAACAAAATGATAAACTTTGATTTAAATCTTAAGAAAGCGAAAAAGCTCAATATGCATCGTCTTCTTCCAAAGCATATCGCTCAACGCAGGACACGCTGCAGAATTCTATATGAGAAACACTTATTCAAAATTAAAATGGAAAACAGTTGTCACAATAGATGAAGCATGGGTGTATTTAAATGATTGTAACAAAAAAAGAGCCATTTATTATCATAAAAGGGGAGAAAAAAATTTAAGTACATGGTTCAAAGAATCGAAGGAAACTTTTTTTAAGGGATTCATGATTGTTGCTGGTTTTTCTTATAATGGCAAGTTAAAAATAAAGAGAGTGCAAAAAAATGTCAAGGATTAACTCCAAATACCATCAGGAACATATTTTATCGCCAATTTGTTTGAATGAAATACCATCGCTTTACCCACAGTGCCATCAATCTGTGAGACTCCATCAGGACAAAGCTAGCAGTCACACATCAAAATCCACTGTCAATTTCCTAAAAGAAATGGAACAAAAAACTGGTATCAAGGCCATACCAGTTCACTGATATCCCTACTAAATCTCCTGATGTGTCACCTATGGATTTTTGTGCTTTCGGACTTTTAAAAACTGCATTATCCAAACGTTGTCCTAAAATTCTAACAGGACTCTGGAAAGCTGTTCAGGAAGAATGGGATAGAATACCTCTTCTGCCACTTCAAAAGGCATTATTATCCTGTAAATTGGGGTGTCGAAAGATAGTTCAGAATAAGGGATGCCAAATAGAACATTTAAAACACAAGAATTTTATGTAATTTAGTTTTGTGAGTACAATATACATTGTCTAAAAAATATGTGAACAGCCTCTGTATAATCTTCAAGTGCATATTAAACTTGTGTGCTGCACATATACCAATGCACTTCTCATCGGGGCTAATGGATGGTGACGCAAACAAGCAACTAACTACATAGTGAGCAGGGTACTTACATATTAATGCCACCCCAGCTGCAGATTAGGCGGTTTTTAAGTGCCACCAATCTACACCTAAAATTTTTGCGACAAATCATAAATTAAAACACTTTATTTAAAATCAAAGTAGTCAATCGGATTTCGGTGGAAAATGGGCCGATATAGAGTTTAACATAGATTCAAAACAGTCTATTTTCTTTGATCTGATGCTATCTTCATATAAACTCTGCTAAATAAGATTCTAAATGGTGTCTCGCTGTTTGCCTATGTCTCTTGTTCCTCCATTTAGCACTGCCCCACATTCTCTCAACTGTTTGTGTATGAACTACTGTATCAGGATCAATAAAATTGTATTTATGATTAACTTTGGCATGTAGGGATCTTTTTTTTTCTATTCTATTTGTTTGGTAACCTTTCCAACTGTCAGAATAGATTGTGCTACCATCTGCAATGTTTTCAATAATTTTATTAAGAAGGGTAGAGCCAGTTCTATTTGGAACAAGGACAACAAACGAATCTTTCGTCTCTCTACATATACCACCAAACACCCACTGTTTGGGTGATACTCGACCACAATTATTTTTACACTTAGTAAACAAACTTTCATCAATTTCCACAATGCATTCTGGTCCACCTACCTTCTTGTTTGATTTGTTCGCCATATCCAAGACACAGAATTCACGCATGTAATTGTTCAATCTATAACACAGTTTTATCCGATAAATCAAGTTGCTTTTCACAAAATTTAATCGACATCAACTCCTTGCACCAGCAGTATATGAATCTCAGAGCTGAACAAATGGAATTCTGCTTCCTTCAAACCAGTTGTCTTTTCCAAGTCCCACTCGCTGATCACACTGTCTTAAATTACATTTCCAAAATGTACGTTTACCAAAATAAAGTTTCATATCATGCGAATTGGTACATTTTTATTTATTTATTTTTTTTTTAATATTTCGCTCCTGAAAAAATAAAATTGCATCTGCTTCTGTGTTTGGCAAATCCCGAAGACGCATTTTGGTAGCACTAAAGAATGGCGTCAGAAATCAGCAAACAAAGCAAAAAGGAATCCAAAAGATAAACTGCGTGTGAACAACAGGATTGCTCTTTATTGGCACATCAGCGCAACTTCTGCTGCAATGATGTTAATACGTAAGTGCAGTGGCATTAATACGTAAGTACCATGAGCAGCCCCAAGCAAATATACTACTACATTATCGCTACAACCATTACACTGTTATTGTCTCTAGCTAGGCAGAGTCCAGTATGTACTGATTCAGTGTCCATGGTTGCAATCTATTGTCATCATTCCCCTTTAAAAGGGGGGGACTAGCTGTAGAAGCACAGAAAAGGAAAATAATTATTCTTTTGGAAATTTAATGGTTTTGCATTTAATTTCTCTTATATAATTATTTTAATATTATTTATATAAATCATGATGATATTTGAATGATAGCTATCTGTTATACAGGGTGCAGCAGGGAAACTACGATATTTTAAAAACGAATAACACAAATAGTATAAGTGATATCAGTTTAATTTTTTCCAAGTTATAGAGAAACACTTAAAGTTTTTTTATTATGGTTTCAAAATAATATCATTAAGGTGGCCTCCGTTCTGGTCAATGCGTTGAGATAGTCGAGTTTTAAAGTTTGTTTCCACTTTTACCAGCATATCAACAAGTATGTTGTTGAACACAGCTTGAATATTGTTCTTCGGTTGAGCCAGGGTCCTCTTTGGATGTTAGAGATTTCAGATAGCCCCACAAAAAGAAATCACACTGGGCTAAATCAGGCTAGCTCACTGGCCATTGACAATTGCCTTGTAAGGAGATAAGGTAAATGTTCTCAAAAGACTCATGGTTCAATGATGCCTATTTTGGACATTGCACACCAAACAGTCACACGCTCTGTATGGAGGTGCTGCTCATGAAATTCTCGGGGATTTGTGCCACTCCATTATCGCATGTTTTGCTTAATGCATGCTGCAACCGGAAAGATGAAAATGAGCCTCATCACTAAAGAACACAAGGGCATCATGGTATTGTCAAGAATGGCTTTGCATGCATTCTTTTGGTGAAAGAAAATTGCATGGATTAAGTTTTTGCACCACTGCCAATTTATATGGATAAAAATGCAGTACGTTGAGAAGTACGACTCCACGGAGAACGCACGCTTCTCTCTCGTCTACTACATGATCGGTACTAAACCTACATGACATAAAACTTCAGATACTGCTCTTTTCAATGAGAGCTACTCCACCTTTCTCGGAATAAATCTCACTAGATGGCACGTGTTTTAAATAAGGATGTTTTCCTGCCGCACCCTGTACTACTGGTTTCCTATTTAATATACCATATTTACTCATGTATCTTTCTCCCTAATTTACTATTTTTATCTTTTGAAAATCAATAGAGAAAAATCATTCAGAGTATATCATTTAAGAGGAAAGGAAGAACTTGTTTGAATAGAAGTATGTATGAATAGAAGTCCTAACATTACTGCATTCAGTATTTCAAAGAATTTAGTTATAGTTACAGCTTTCAATACTATTAATTTTATTTCCATATTTCACTTTGGTGTCTGTCTATATTTTCTATGTTGCTATTAAAAATCAGAAGTTTCTGAAACACGTAGTAGGAAAAATATATGAGTAAATATGGCATTTGTTTTTGATATTTGCTGTTCTTTCACTCTTAAAATAAAGAAACTAATTTTAAATAATATTGTAGCATATCAAGTCTCATGAGAAAACTGGTGATATTTCAAAAGCAGATCCAATAACTCAGGTAAAAATTAAGAAAAGTATTAAAAATTTACATTTTGTTAATCTTTATATTTTCTCCCTGAGTATATTATCGAGTTTCTTAAACATGTAGTTTTATTTTCAATAACAGGAACCAAAGTCTCATAGTGTACAATTGTGTCCTACTGAAAATTCCGATGGAAAGCTACAGAATGCTGACAGTAATTCAAAGATTCTTACAACCATTTTAAATACTAATAATGCAGGTTGTGAACTGGGTAATGAAAGAAGCCATTCAGTTGCTGTTTTTGTTGCTTGCAGTGAGGAAAATGGTATAGTAGCAAACAGAATAGGTGATTTAACTGCAATAAATTTATTAGCAAATGCTTCTCTTGTTCAACAAACATTTTAAATTAAAAGGTTGCTGTTATCTTAAATAAATTATGAATTTCTTGGAAAGGAGGACAAAAGAAAATTATATATTTCCGTTTTATGAAATCCAGTTCTTTTATTCTTAATTAAATATGAAAATGTACTCAAGTATTCTTTATGTATTTCTCATTTTTTAATGAATTTTGTTACTAATAAAAGCTGAATGCATCTATTTAAATTTTAAAATGGACTAATTATGGTTTAAAATGGATTTTATTTATCTACTGATTGTCAAAAATGAAACATTTTAAAGTAACAAGGCAGGTACTTGAAAGCAGAGTACTGTCAACTCCTGATTTATTGAGGTAATATATGTGGGAGGAATAGAATAGGTGATTTGACTACAATAAATTTATTAGCAAATGCTTCTATTGTTCAACAAACAATTTAAATTAAAAGGTTGCTGACATATTTTAACAAAGGTTGCATGGTTAACTCAAAATCATGATTAGTCCAAAGCCAATTTTTAAAAAAGTCGAGATAAATA
Organism: Stegodyphus dumicola; assembly: GCF_044657685.1. Taxonomy (NCBI): domain Eukaryota; kingdom Metazoa; phylum Arthropoda; class Arachnida; order Araneae; family Eresidae; genus Stegodyphus; species Stegodyphus dumicola. The sequence continues at coordinate 173,294,848 of NC_140776.1, forward strand.
ACTTATATGATAAGAAAAATGCTATAAGATAATTTACCTGTACAGTACTTTCAGGAACTTCAGGGTTTAATAAAGTTTCAAATCAATTTTATCAACAAACAAAATTACAGTACAGTAAAATATGCAAAAAAAAAAAAAAAAAAAATTATCACTCTGACAATTCAAATTCATATAAAAAAGTTAGTCATAATATTCTATTCTTTGCTGACTTGGCTTTTTTTTAAGATCTATGATCTTATCTTATATAGTGTCATTTTGTCAGTCACCAGACTACCTTCTTGTTCTTCCAAGTAGTTTAGAAGGCACTCGACTTGATATAAAGTGGAAATCAACATCGATATAAAGTGAGCTTATCATCAGCAAACTGCTCCAACCGCTTCCCCTTTTCTGACACTTGGTACTCCTACCCACCTTGCACAACTAACAATTTGTTCATCCATGTGGGTTTTGAATGAAGGCAAGTTGCAATCATACTCCAGCCTTTCAGAAATGTTTTCATTGTTCACATTTTCGCCATCTTTCTTTTACCACCAGACAATATGCTTGCTTGTCTGAGCAAGATAAACTGATGATGCTTCTGTAACAAAACCTAAAAAATTTTCGTGGCCTACAAAGTCCAGAAAAATTTTTCTCCAAGATTTAATTAGCATTGATAATTTCATTTTCTGCCATGTAGCAGCATTGTCATAGATGCCATCCAGAATTGAAAACGCTTCAGAAAATTTTTAAGATCATGTCGATCAATTTATGTAACACAGCAGAAGACAGTTTCATTTGATTGACGCAATACACTTTGTTCCATTTGCTGCGTTAGGGCTATGGCTGTCACGCTAGGTGGCAAGTACTCTACAAAAAATTGTCCATCCTTTGATTTTAATGCTAATTCGCTTGTGTGGAATGGCACATTGTCTAAAACTGACACTGCTTTTTTGGGAACACTATGGGATTTTAAAAAAGGTCTCTCACCTGAGGTACAATTTTTTTGTATCAAACCACTGCTGAAATATGATTATATTCGTTCATCCTTTTCTGATTGAAATAGGACACTGGTAAGTTGGTTACTTCCATGCCTTTAAAATACCTTGGTTGTAGTTTTTTTTTTTTTTCCACCTTTCCAATGACAACCAGTTTCAGTTTGTAGTTCCCTGCACATTAGAGTACATCATTATTGTAGCGTGTGATTTACTGATCTTGTGACCAGGAGCATTCATTTCTTTTTCAGACACAAGAGTTTTTGTTGGCAAGCCTTTCCAAAATAACCCTGATTCATCAACGTCGTTTATTTGCTCTGGAAGCAAATTTTCAGTCTCAGTCAAGTTTCTAAAATCACTCTAGAAGTCTTTTGCTCTGATCACCACTTGTAAGTTTGTGGGATTCTACCCTTTTATCTAACAGCTAAATGTGTAGGAGCCTCATGAACAGTTAAGCGAATAATCGTTTAGTTCAGGAACAAAGGCATTAACTCAAGAAGGGTTAATTACCCTTTATTTCTCAAAATAAGAATTAAAACAGTCAGTCCCTTTTTGAGGGCATACAGCAAAGCATCCACTTTAGCTTGAACTCTAATAAGAAATAAGACATAACTAATTCTTAATAAAAAGCCAAAGCTATAAAAATTCTAAGTAGTTGGCCCCTAAATATCGAATAAGCTAGCGAAGCTATCAAGGGCCTGAAATGCGGCCGTGTGTAGTAACAGCTTAGAGAGAGACGTAGCCAAAAGGCGAATGTGCGCTAGTTAGGTACTCTGAGGCTGTCTCCCGAAGTCAGTGGAACTTTGACTTAAATACCACTTCATTTGCATTAACCGTGATTCTTAAAACACATTCTGGTAGGAAATTGTAAGATGAAATTTGGAAGCACAGGAAAGTAGCTTTAAACTAAAATTAACTGTTAGAAACTTAGGATAAACCTTACATCTTCACTGCACACTTTGATGCCATGAGACTTTCTGAAATGTGTAAGCCATCCTAATGATGCACAGAATTTGCCCAGGGAGTTCTAAAAGTAGTAATTTTTGTTTCAGCAAAAGTACAGAAATTATTTGCCAAACAAAACTTCTTCAATTATCGTATTGCCAAATTAAAAGTGCATATATTATCAGCTGTAAGTAGGGGGACAGGACATAGGCAGGGATTTGTAACTGCAGTTAGGTTATTAAAAACATATTAGAAAGAGGAAAGGCAGAAGGGAGAAATAAGCCTGAAAAGTTGTCAACTAAAGTTTCATATTAGCGTCTGCTCTCTCTCTGTTTCTTATTAGCATGCCTGCAGATGATTGCAGCAATATGTTTTTCCAACCAGAGCCCTTTTTTTTTTTTTTTTTTTTTTTTTCGAAAGCAGGGCACCAACTAAGTTTCAATACAATTAAGTACAGTACTTAAGTACAGACATTCATTTTCTGTTACGTAAACACAGAGGAGGGGTCTCTCAGACCTTGCTCTATTTTATGAATTTTAAAAATATAAAATATTAAAATAATGTACTATTGTTATTATATAAGCATTAATACACTTTGTTTGTTATACAGTCAAAAGTCTTCAATCCGGACTTGTCGGGACTTCGGCGATTCCGGATTATCGGTTTTTCCGCATTATAGATCATCAGTTTAAATCTGGTAAGATGGCATGCAGAAATTATAAAATTAAAAATATGAAACCATAATTTATGAAATAAAGAGCAATTATGATCTAAAGGGTATCAAAATTTACAAAAAAAAAAAAGCTTAATATTTATTTCTTTACTTTATTAAACATTTCTTTTAACGCACGCATGCGTAAATCATATATTATGCTTAGTCAAAATTAGAAAATTGCAACCAGAAAACTACTTGATGTGTATTCGTGATATTTATAATGAATTTGATTTAAATCATATCAAAGACGGAGTACATCGAGATGAAATACTACATTTAGTAATGAATTATAAGCCGAATAAAATAAAAACATCTGCCCTGAAGATAAGGATAGTGCTGAGAGATCAACTTCCAGTTCATTGCGTGCTACGACGTCCCCCCCCCCCACAGAGCAGCGTGAAAGTGGTAAACAGATTTCGGAATGGTTAGAGAAACAAAGGATATGCCTTTATCCATTTTTTGCAGCAATTCCACTTTTTGTTTGATGGACATCGAAACATGCTTTCGCTTTGTAGATCCTTTGGCAGCTCCAGAATCGGAAATTTTTTTTGACATAATTGAAAGTTTAAGCTTACTTTTATAAAATTGCTCTAACAGTCTGCAAAAAATAATAAGCCGGATCCAATTAGAAGATTAAGGAAAACCACAATCTGCAACATTAACTGAAATAGATAATTAGATAATTTTAGCTTAGCTTATACTGTCCGTTATACATTAAACGTGCATGCGTAAAGGTATTATGCGCATGCAGAAAGTTTGTAGCTGTGAGGTCCAGATTATAGATCATTCCAGATTATGGATGTCCGGATTAAAGACTTTTGACTGTATTGAAGTAATTAATTCTTTTTTAAACTCTAAAATTAGTGCATAGTTAATTTGTTAATCACATACAAAAAAGTATGGAACACTTAATCAAATAAATAAAATAAACACTACTTACTTGCAAATGCATATAAATTAAACTGTTTAATAAATTTTCCAGCTAAAGAATCTGGATTATATAAAATAATGCAAAAAAAGGATAATATATAAAGAAAATTAAAAAACTGCAGCACATTATTTTAAGTATTTTCAACCTAATTTGTGCAATTTCAGTTTTACAGAATAAGACCTTTAAGGATTATTTTGCGCCTGGTAAATCAGGATTTGACTGTATTTCTTTGTCAAGCTATTCTGATTTTTTTTTTTTTTTTTTTTTTTTTTAAATTTTGGCATATTAAACTTTATTATTTTACAACGTGTTTTGAGTTTTACAGTCATCCAATGGCTTAAATAATAAAGCATTTAAAGAATTTTTAATAGTTATATGTATTAATTTTTTTTTTTTTTTTTTTTTTTTTTTTAAATTTCTAAGATCTTACATGATTTTTTTTTTATTTGTAAAGTGAATTTTCATTTGATAAAACTTTTTTCCCTAATTAAAATTATTTCTGTATCAGCATTTTCTTGTAAACATTTTCTGTAGCATATTAAAAATTTTTTGAATTACATATAAAAAAACACATATTTTGTTGACATTTTTCTATTTTAATAAGAGTCACAAAAATAGTAATCATATTCTCTTAAGAGTTCTGTGATCTTTTACGGCTACTGATCCTATGTAAATTAAAGTGCTTGTAAAAATATTGAAAACTGTTTCTTATGAAAAACAGTATGCATTTATATTATGAATTTGTAAAAATATAAAATAAAATTTTAATTTTTATTACTAATTGTTCATTGTGAATTATGTTTGGCAGTTTCATTTCTATGAATATTAATTATTTATGGTACAAATTAAGTAACAGTCTAAGCCAGTGTTTCTCAACAGTGGGTAATTTTATAGTTTTAGGGGAATGATGTCAGTCTTTTATTTAATTGTTAATTATTTATTTTTAGTTTATGACTATAAAAAACTACCTTTATTCAAGTTTTAACATTTATCAACATTTTCTATACTTTTTGTTTTTAATTAATAAAATCCACTAAAAATTATCTAAATTCAAATGCAGTAGAATCTCTTTTAATTCATATTCAGTTGTAATCCCCTATTACTTGATTTATGCAGTATGTAATAGAATAATAGCAACTCTTCAAGGGCCCCATAACCGTGCCCATGTTGTGAACCCCCTTTGTTTCTATAATATATAACTGTACCAATATTATATGAATGTCTATTACAGTCAAAAGTTGTTAATCCGGACTCGTTGGGACTTCGGCGATTCCGGATTATAGATCATCAGTTTAAATCTGGTAAGATGGCATGCAGAAATTATAAAATTAAAAATATGAAACCATAATTTATGAAACAAAGAACAATTATGATCTAAAGGGTATCAAAATTTACAAAAAAAAAAAAAAAAAAAAGCTTTATTTGTTTACTTTATTAAACATTTCTTTCAATGTAAGTTGTTTAAGTTGCTTCGTTTTTTATGTGATAATACATTCTCTTTAATTCTTTAAACAGACATAATTTCTTGTTCAGTTGCAAAGTTCCGATATTCAAGTCCTATAATTGCTGTGTCAAGAATACCGACTAATTTGTCAATTGAAATTTTTTCGTTTTCAGTAACCTCCGTTACTTTCTTCGCTATCAGAAGCGAATTATAATGACGAGGAATTTGATTTAAATCATATCAAAGATGGAGTACATCGAGATGGAATACTACATTTATTAAGGAATTATAAGCCAAATAAAATAAAAACATCTGCCCTGAAGATAAGGATAGTGCTGACAGATCAACTTCCAATTCATTGCGTGGCGCCGCGCCGTTAAAGATAAACAAAGTTTAGATAAACAAAGGATATGCCTTTATCCATTTTTTGTAGCAATTCCACTTTTTGTTTAATGAACTTCGAAACATACTTTCGCTTTGTAGATCATTTACATATTAATAAATACATATCAGAAATTCTATTTGACATAATCGAAAGTTCAAGCTTACTTTTATAAAATTGCTCTAACAGTCTGCAAAAAATAATAAGCCGGATCCAATTCGAAGATTAAGGAACAATGCAATCTGCAACATTAACTGAAATAGATAATTAAATAATTTTAGCTTAGCTAACCATCTGTTATACATTAAACATGCACTCGTAAACGTATTTTGCGCACGCGCACAAGCATATTCTCAGCCGTAAAGGCCTTACGTGCATGCGTCAACGCGACGCATGTGCAGAAAGTTTGAAGCTTTGAGGTCCGAATTATAGATCATTCTGGATTATGGGTGTCCGAATTAACGACTTTTGACTGTATTAACTTTGTAACTCTATGCACTTGTACCATTTAATCATATGTAATGCAACAACAGTGTATTTCCATATTCAGTTGTAATCCCCTATTACTTGATTTATGCAGTATGATAATAGAATGTAAGCAACTCTTCAAGGGCCCCGTAACCGTGCCCATGTTGTGAACCCCCCTTAGTTTTTTCAGAAATAGAACATTAAATTTGCCGTCTCCACGGAGTTGTGTTACCGTGGGATGTTCCTCTCTGGAATCTCCTTGCTGGGTTGACACTCAATTCCATATGGATATACCCAGATATATCGGGGGCGAAAGCCAGCTCTGCAGTTTAAACCATACTGGCCTATTGCAGTGCTGTTCACCAGCTTTTCTCCACCACAGATGCTCTTTGGTCAGGACCTTCGTCTGCTTTGTGGTCTGTTGTTTGGTCACCCTACGGAAGCGTCTTCATCGTATGAGGATTACATTCAAGACCTCCATTCACGATTTGAAGTGATGCATAAATTTGTACAAGAGTGAGTCAGTTTGGCCATGGAGAAGATGAAGGATCGATACAACACGAGAGCTGCAGGACATTTATTCAACAAAGGTGACAAAATGAGGTTATGGATTCCAATTCGACGGAAAAAACTCTCTCCTAAACTATAGTCCATATAGGGATGGTCCGTACACAGCCTCCATGAGTGACCGATTTCTAAGCCTAAAGTTGTTCATTACGACAGGTTAGCCCCTTACTATGGCCCTAATGTGTAGTCCCAAAAGTGTATAATTTAAATAGTATACTAAAACCATGGTCCTATTTATTTCTAGATTTGTAAATTAGTGCACTCATTTATTGAATTAGGGTTTGATTTGTTTTATGTTATTTACTGAAATAATTGTTTAAGTATTGCATTGATTTTCTTTAGTGTAAGTATGGCTACCTCTCCAGGGATTGTACTGTCCAGGACAGTGCACTCCTTGGAAGGAGAGCAGTGTTAGGAATTTTGGACACTAGATAGATGATTTTAGTGTAGTTACATATGGAATTGCTGTATTTTTCTGTGTAATGTAATGCGAAAAATTTAAAAAGAAAGCTATGCCGTGGGGGACGTACGAATACAGGTGCAAGTCTATTTAACATTGAGTAAATGGGTATCTCGGTAATTGGCGAGATATCGTGAAAAGTCGTCAATCTTGGCAATATTTTGGTTCGGTACCTCTAACACTGTAATAGGTGTTGTAAACGAGTAAATATAATTGATCACTATATTAGCTGTAACCGCAATTTGACTCTGATATTGCCCTCCAGTGCAAAACAAGACATCTAATTTTTCTATCTGTCTGTGTAATTTCGAGAAGGCTCTTTCCTTTCTGATAGCGAAGGGTACGGACATGTTTTGGAGTCTTTTCTTAACGTTCTTGTTCGGAAAGTTCAGAGTTTTGTATTTATTTAATTACTTTAACAACGTTGATGAGCTCTTCATTACTTGCAGAAGAAAATAGTCTTTTCCTTTTATTTTTGTTCCTTTCAAGAATTTAAATTAATCCTTTATGAATATAAATTGAAATCCCATGGTCAACGCAGGATGTTTTCCTTTCCCCTTCATCATTTATATTAGTTTTTACTGCTCATAATTTGTGATCTTAATACGATTTTTTAAGTTTCTGTATGCATATAGCTCCTTTTTTGTATTACGTCTGTATTAACACTGCCCGATTGTTTCCATTCCAATCTGCTCCTTTCGTCTTAAGAGGAGATCAACTTCCTTCTTGGCAGAGACCATAGTTCTTTGACTTCAGTATTTGCTGCAAGAGAGGAAAAGGGAGAATTTTTGCTCCTTGAAATTAGGAACAGGTATGAAATGGAGCGATTCTTTCTCTTACTTATTCATTAATTTCTTGTTTAAAAATTTCAGTATTTAGATTTTAAAATTTTATCGCCTTTACAAGGAAGATTGTTTGCTCCGTAAAAATTAGTATCTTTCTAAAACTTATTTGTGCATTCGTGATTTGTTGCTAGAAGTTTATTCATCCTTTCTGTATGATGGTTGAAGATCCAGCGTTGAAGTGTTTTAAGATGATTTTTCTTGATCATATCATTTGAAGTTTATTTCTTTACTGTTACTCGTAGAATCGTAGCGGCTTTAAAGATTTCGCTTTTTAGGACTATGTGATTATGTTTCTTGATTTACTTCAAACATTTAATACTTTTATCTGAAGCTTCACTGTGGTTTCTAGCTTATTGCTATTTACTTTGAACCCATCTGAGTATGGATATCTCCATATTTTTTGGGGGGAGGAGCTGATACTTTTCTCTTGATGTTGTGTTTTTGTGTTGCTGTTGTGTCTTATGGTAGGAGCAAGCGTTTTGCTTTGTACTCCGCGTTTAAACTCCCCTCTTTTTATTTTTTAACTTCTTATTTTACTTTTCTGTCTTAGCTTAAAGTTAGCTTGGATTTTAAATTGTTATCAAGCTGAACCCTCCATTTTTTTTTTCCCTTTGGCTTTGCCGTGGCTTATAACTAGCTCAAGCAGAGCTTTCAAAATGCCACACTCCAGAGGTTTTTAGCTTCGTTTTTTCCTCTGATGGGAAATAAATGTTCAGGAGTACTGAATTACTGGAACGAAGCATCCTCCACATCTTTTGTCAATCCCCTTTTTATTTAGATTATGTTAATATTTTCAACAATTCACTGAATGTACTATATATTTACTACTGCACATTAGGGGCTTCAGGATTAGGCGATAGATCACATGGATTTCTGCAATATTTGACACATCGCTCATTCTATGTTAGGACACATTCATGGTTAGGTTTCTTCACGCTTCTCTTTCATCTTCTCTATCTTACTTGAGACCATAATTATTATTATTTTTATTTAGTCTCAGCCGTAATTTTTAACCCACTTTTTTACCTGGTTTTGACAATTTCGTATCAAACGCTGCAATATTATTTTACTCTCAAATATAATTTTCCTCTTTCTGTTTGCTTTTCCTTCGTACCTAATCCACAGTGTTAAAACGAAAACAAAGAGCTTGGAGGCAATCGTGCCCAGTTAGCATTCTAAAAGTTGCAACTGCATCCGCATGAGGTGAGTCAGGAACAAGTTGTGGTCTAGAAAAGAGTATATTCCAAATTCTGCCATTCGAAAGATGTGAAGCTGTATCATGAAGAAAGCACCTAGAAATCCTAGCTATTTCCAATTTAGCTGAATGGAATCACAAATAAGTAAATAGTATCGCAAATAATAGTAAAACGAACAATTTCTGCAGTAGATACGCATTTGCCTGTGTCCCGATGGCCAAATCCATTATCCATTCAAGTACAAGCTTCAGAAAATAATCAGCATTAGAAAATTTGAAAATATAACTCTAATTTTTGTTGTTTGACTTCTAAATTAATATCTTCTTTAGATGTTGATACAAATTTTAAAAGCCAAGAAAGATTAAGACCTCCAAAAATACAAGAAAATTTGAAAATATAACGCTGATTTTTGTTGTTTGACTTCTAAATTAATATCGTCTTTAGATGTTTAAAAGCAAAGAATTTGATTTCTTTTCTTCTCATTCAGAAGTTTTTAAATTTTTGTGGAATATTTCTGATTTTAATAAATACTCTGAACAACATCAGCTTAATTTATGTCAAAAACTGTGAAAAGCATTAATTGATAAAAATCAAAGCGATAGTTTTAGTGCAGATCTTATGCATGAACCACAGTTTTTGCAAACTTTTGGAGAAAATGTAGCATCGCCGTTTGGAACTCTAAGCTATGTAGTTGTGAACGATTTACCTCACTCCTTTCCTAACATTTTTTTATTGCTTTATGTTTTTTATTAACAATTCCAGTTCTCATATCTAATTATCAAATGACTTTAGAGCAAAAATCTGAAGTTAATGTTCACTACAGGTTTTAATAATGAATTTCACTACACATAACTATTTTATTATCTTATTCCTATTAAATTCTAAAAATTTATCAAGTTAAAAAGCTAATTTAAAACAAAAAAATTATCAAATTAAGAAAAGCAAACAAGAATCAATATAAGAACCTGTTAAAGTCTACAAAGTAAAGTACTCCTGAAAACTTACGCGAATTGCACTGATTCTTATTTGCTTCAGTAACTGCATCATTTATACATCGATGTGTTATTTGAGCTAACATTTAGTGTATCTTTTTTACTGTTTACAAAATCAATAGGTTTTGATTTCTACTTTGTTGTTGTTGTTTTCATAAACTTAGAATATATACATTCCCTTATGTTGGCTTACTTGTGCTGCTATAAACGTAAAGCAACTTTTGTGGAAATGAACAGGAAATGTTGTTTCAGTGTAACAAAGGAATTAAAGGATCCACTCTTTTGACGGAAAAAATGAACACTTATGATTGTCGTAACTGTTTTATTAAATTTTTGAGCTAAGAAATTTACAGACAATTAGAGATGACTCAGCATGTCCGATTTTATAAACATCTTTTGTATGCATATGCCAATAAACCATCTTGCATATTTCCATTACTCATTCTACTAGTAATGGAGATAATCCGAGTTTAATAGCATCTTTTTCGACATTTCTGCTGTTCTTTCTTATAGTTATATAGCACAGATTTTCTAACCTAAGACACTGCTTCGAATTATCAATAACATAATTGTATAGTTTTCTCTCTTCCTCCTTTAACATTTTGAGTCTTCTGCAAGTTTTGAAAACAGTTCCCAATCCTGGCCCCGTAAACTAGCACAGGAAATTATGAGTAAATCCACTAGTCTCCTGTATCCATATTCACATGCATAGCGTAATGGAGTAAAGCCTCCGCTGTCACGTTTCTCGGTGTCGATATCCTTTCCCGAAATAAGAAGTTTTCGAACAAGTATTTCTTGGTTTGTTTTAACTGCAAGATGCAGAGCAGTCCGACCCTGCCAATCAGCAGCATTGAGGTCGCATCTACGGTCTATCAGCAGCATACAGAAATCTAGAAATGCTGGATAATTTGCTGTATCTTTCAATTCCGAGCCAGCCCTTCTTATAGCAGCTCCCAGTAACAGGCTGTGAATCTGAGGCAGAAAGTGAACATTAGAATTTCATACAAATTTAAAGTATTTGAATAACAAGAATTAAAATTTGACCCTAAGTTGTTCATGAAAAATGAGATCACAAAAAGGGGTTACCGTTAACATGTTAAGTACCTTCTTTTATTTCGTTTGTCTGCTTTCTCACAAATCAAAGTTATTTTGTGTATATTCAGGATAACATTTTGAAGCAATTTTTATTTTAAAAAAACCTTACTGCTTTAATTTCCTATTTTTTGCGTCCAGGCAGGAAAGAAGTTTTCCTACACGATTTAAATATTTCCTAGCTAAAGTGAAGAATCGCCCACTTATTTGATTGGCGTTTGCTTGGCGCTTTTTAGAAGAGTAAAAAGAATTGGATTTTTGTCAATTTTCTTTGATTTTCTTTAGTGAAGATAGGTCAATGTATACATGAATAAGGGGAGTGCGCAATGCCATTTTTGTGCAATTCTGGTATTTTTTTTTAAGTGAAAATATGTCGATGTGTACATGGATACCGAGTATGTGCAATTCTTAAAAACGCGCCAAGCAGTGGGCGATTCTGCACTTTCCCCTATTTTCCTTAAACCTCGAGTTGAAACAAATCAGTGAAAGAAATATACAACTCTATCTGAGCGCCGCCTCAAATAACTACTGACCTGCCTTTGTTGTAAAAGTCTTACAGTGTTAATAGTCATCCCGGCAGAAGGGAATATTTCTTCCGTGTAAAAATATAAATATAAATATTACATGGGCATACAAGGCCTGTGTATAAGCATAGATGTGTTAATTACAAACATTGTCTTGTACAAGTTACATGTGATAGATACATAAAATTATGACAGTTATGTATACATTTAAACATTATCTGAATTCATATTTACAGTACTTTTACTGAGTTAATGAAAATAAACTTGTAATTCCTTTATACATTGACTGGATTTTCAATGTCATTTTAAACTGCTTTACAATATTATTTTTATCAAATACATACAAACTGGATAGTAATATGCTTACATTACAATAGTTTTGCTCTTACAGTCCTGTTATTATTCTACGGGGTGAGTTGTTTTTCTAGTGTTGATTTTCAGTTGTAGTATTTTGAATTGATATTAAAATTATGCTGCGAAGATACAATTCTCAAGGGAGGGAGAGAATTTCTTAGTACCTTGTTGAGCATAGCCTGATCACCTCCTCTATTTTAGTTTTCGTCAGCTTGTTGCCGCAGGTATTCTCCGCCCATTGCGGCCAGTATTCACTGCTTGGCATTTTTAAATGCAGTTTATCAGTTTTTATGAATTGACTGGCTTAATCTGTGACATTCTGTTATAGACCTGAGGGAAAGTGCAGATTCGCCCACTGCTTGGCGCGTTTTTAAGAATTGCACATACTCGGTATCCATGTACACATCGACCGATTTTCACTTAAAAAAACATTCCGTAATTGTACAAAAATATCATTGCACACTCTCTTGACTTTATCCATGTACACATCGACCTATTTTCACTTAAAAAGTCAAAGAAAATTGACAAAAATCCAATTCTTCTTACTCTTGTAAAAAGCGCCAAACAAACGCCAATCAAATAAGTGGGCGATTCTGACTTTAGCCTAAACCTGATTAAATTCAGCCATGTAATCTATCTATATATATATATATAAGAGGTTAAGTGTTTGTCGCCGATATAGTGTATTGGTTGCTTGCATAACTGTAAATTGTTATATTTTCCATGGAGTGCAGCGCGTGACGAATATTATGAGAAAGCTAAGCGGGAAAAATAAAAAATACAAGAGCACGTACATTTAACATTTAATAAATAAACTTAACATCTATTTGTTGCTTGCGTAACTGTACTAGCCAATGGGGTCAAGCTGCCTGGGCACAGGGTTGCCGTTTCAATTGAGACGTAGACAATTTCCTGTAAAACTTGCCTTTGCTATGACCATCCATAAGCTTCTTACCTGAGCCTGCATTTGGACACGGTCAACTTTATGTTGCCTGTTCAAGAGTTCGTGAAAGAACAGACTCAAAATTAAAAGCAATGGATGGTCCTCTGCAAGGGGAGCCTAAAAATGATGGAAAGATCTACATCAGAAATGTTGTGTACAAAGAGATCTTTGACATGTGAATTAACATTTTATTATTTAAATCATCTTTATTTATTGAGCTAGCGGTGGCTTTTAAGAAATGTACCGCCAGTGGTTTCCTTCATGCTTTAAGCCATTAAGCAAGTAGAAGGGGGAAATCCCGTGGGGCAGTAAGCAAAGGGGCGTCTTCGCCGCCTGCTCTGGGTAATTTAGTTTGAATTAGCAGACACCTTTGCACAAATCATTTTAATTACAATTTATAATATCTAGAATAGCGGTCATTTCGTATGACCGCCGGGCTTACTAGTAATTACATAACTGCTTGTGGACTTGGAAAATAACTTAAAATATGTGACTATAATACCACCATTGATGGCTTTTTTCAGTTTCTCTGAACAATTATAATTTTATTATTGGAATATTTCTAAATTTAGGGATTTCACTAGAATTTACTTATATTAAATGCTTCGCACGAAGGAAAAAGTAATATCCGAACCTGCATTGCTATTAACTAAAGTTGTAGAACTGAACAGGCATACATATGGAAATACATAAAAATACTGAATATTAACTAAAAATTGTATAAATTTAGTAATAAAATATCTTTGTACACTATTTGACTGAAAACAAGCACGCAAACGGTGATAAGCAAGCGTTCGTTTAAAACATTTCGCAATATACAGCAAATTCAGGTAGACGTCGATCTTCGAAATCGAGAATAAAAACGTCCGACATAATAAACAGATGCAAATGCATCGACGTTCATGAACGTGACTTCTGATCCAACTCTTCAGCAGATTAATAATAAAATAGAGAAATTCCAAAAGTTTACGATGGATGTAAGGATGAATTTAGCTCAGTTTGGATTTATTCCATACTGCTAAATATTCTAAACGAAAGCATAGTTAAATATGCCGATTCTCCACGAATTGAATTTTCCTTCCGAAAGTGCTAGCGAAAGTGCTAGTCCTTCCGAAAGTGAGAAGGCAGAACTTTTAGCTCAGCATTCTTACAGAACAGTTAATAACTTTCACGTCAATTACATATCAAGCCCACGCACAGACAATATCATTCCAGTCTTACCGTCGGAAGTCTGTAGCTACATCAAAAATCTGAAGAAAAATGAACGAACCAAATGATCGAGAATTTCCCCAGGAAGATTATACTACGTTTCACCAAGATTATCAATATCATCATCAAATGGCAGCATTTTCCTGAATGCTGGAAGGTTGCAGTGATCACACCAATTCTTAAGCCTCAAAAACCTGCGCACGTTCCTGAATCCTATAGACCTATTAGTCTGCTGTCTGCACTAAGCAAGATAGTGGAGGCTGCCATCCTTACAAGCATATTGAAAGCAACGATATACTCATTCCGTATTAATTTGGATTTCGAAGTCATCACTCAACAACCCATCAACTGTATAAAGTTGTGGAACTAATTAGTGAAGGCTTGCAACCTAAAAGGGTCACTGGTGGCCTTTTCCTCGACATAGCTAAGGCTTTCGTTCGTGTCTGGCTGGATGCTCTCATTTACAAGTTACACAATCTGGGGCTCCCAGAGTACATTACACACATATTTAAACCCTACCTGGCAGGTAGACACTTTGTCGTTCGCGTCACAGGAACACTTTCTGCACCTAGGCCTATCCTTCGGGGCGTTCCTCAGGGATGTCTAGGACCCTTACTTTTTAATATCTACGTGAACGACATACACACTCTGAACAACACAACACTCGCAATGTATGCTGATGACACTGCGATCCTTACACAAAGTGCATTTTTGAGTCCAGTTATACAACGGCTACAAAACCACATCCACGCATTAGAGACTAGGCTCATTAGATGGAAAATTAAGGTTAATGTGGAAAAAACTCAGGCTATCCTGTTCACAAAAAAGAAGAAATTCACCAAAAACCTGCAGTTCTATGGAGTGTCAATTCCCTGGTCCAGCCAAGTCCTTTATCTTGGGGTGATCCTCAGTAAAACTCTCTCATAGGCCCCACACATTACATCTATTATCAGAAAGTTTCGAGTACGTAAACATACGCTATTCCCCTTAATTGCTCGAAACAGCGTTCTTTCTGTAGACAACAAGTTACTCATTTACAAGTCCCTTCTACGTCCATTATTATGTTATGCTTGCCTTGTGTGGGCTTATTTTAGTAGATCCTTAAGGAAAAGGTTGCAAACTGCACAGAACGGAGTTTTGAGACAAATTGCCAAAGCAATTATGTTGAAAAGTTGCATTCCACCTTAAACATTATTGAAGGCTTTGTGCTTGGAAAACGGGAAAGAGTGGAAAGTAACTAGTGTGATTTCCGAAATCAATTATACCGTAGAGATTCCGACTAAGCGTAACAGTAATACCACTTATCAGTTTAGTTGAACCTTATCACCTTGATTGAATCATAAATTTGTGAATCTGATGATGGTGGAGTTTCTGGAGGATATCGAGAGTGAGGTTGATAATTCCTAAAGTATAAGGAATTATCAACGTCTCTGTCGATATCCTCCAGAACGTCCTCCATTATATACTGATCGAGCGCAGATACTAGATTAGAGGAAAATGGCAATTGTTAGAAGTATTTGCAGTGTTTCGGCATTATATCATTTTAAATTCAAAACTGTTTGCATAGTGTGTTTCATTTTGGAAATGTTTAGAATCAAATGTTTTATCTTAAGTATTAGCATTTTGTAAAATTTGAGGAATATACTTTGTTTGTGTGAGGAAAACAATAGCAGTAGTTAAATCTTTTTGTTGTATTTTTGTTATCTGTCTCAATGTGATGTTATCTAGAAATCTTCTCTATTATCACTTAAATGGTTACCACTTTTGTTCTGAAAGCAGTGAAAGGTACTTAGAATTTTCCCTTCCATAGTCTGGGAAAATTCTTCTATAGCCCCGTTCACATGCAACGCTCCTTCACACAGCTTCCGTTAGCAAGAGGAGAAAAAGGAGACATGAAAGAGTTTTGTCTTTAGGACCCGTTCAGAAGACCACCGTCTTCCTATACCCTTTACACCTAAGCCTCTGTGAACAATCACGTCTTCAAATTGGCAGATTTCTAATACTATTTACACATTTTTAACGTTGTTTACTGTTGTTAATTTTGCAATCTGTACTTTCGCAACTGGTACCTGAACTTTAGATTTTGCATGTTATTGTTATAACTTGAGTTAGAAGTTCATTTCAAGCCTGTGTTACAACCCGGGGTTTGTCTAGCGGTTTCGGCCACTACACCACAAAAGGCTAATATGGCTCGCAGAATAAAAATAATTACTACTTAATGGAAAAGTTTGTTGTAAGTCTTATGCGAGCGATCCACTGGAATATATGCCGAAAGATATCATTACTCTTAAATAAATACACTTGCTGCGCATTAAATAAATGCCTGTGTTTCAACGTGGCGATAAATACTGTTGAAATAATAAACGAATTTACTACGAAGGGTGTAAAACTTTCCCATATATTTTAGAGGAAATTTTCTCATAATAAAAGCTTAAAGCTTCTCTTCTTGGAATCTTATGGGATTTGGATAACGATATATTAAAATGTAATCTTAATTATTCAATGGATAATGAGATAAGTAAACGTAATATTTTGGCTATGGTACATAAAGTTTTTGATCCGCAGGGTTTTTTGAGTCCAACTACCTTGTTACCTATGTTACTATTGGTTGGACGTACTTATTTACAAAATTCACAATCTGGTGTTTCCAGATAACATTACACACATAATTAAATCCTACCTAACAGGTGCACATTTTGTGGTTCAAATTTCTGATACACAGTCAACTTGCCGTGCTATTTTAGCGGGTGTATTACAGGGTTCCTTACTTGGCCCTACTTTATTCCATATTTATGTGAACGATATTCCTAGCACATCTCACACTACACTTGCAATGTAAATTCCTTTCTTCTAAAAGTGCACTTTTCATATCCTGGAGGGTCCGGGGAGGAATTTGGTGCGATAAAATTCGGCCCCCAAAGGTATCCCACACTTGCTCAATCTGATTCAAGTGGGGTGAGTAAGCTGGCCAGTCCATTCGAGTGATATCTTCTGTTTGCAAGTATTCTGACTCCACATATGCTAGATGAGGTTGAGCATTGTCATCCATTAGCAAAGCGTCTGGACCAAGAGCACCCCTAAATACTCTAACTTCTGGTTTGAATACCTCGTCCACGTATCTCTGAGCGATTGCAGAACCTCCTTAAATGGTATACAGCACAATTTGTCACGATTCCTCCCCAAAACACTAAACTGCTGCCGCAGGAGCGGGATATTTCACGGACAAGTCGAATGTTTCATCCTCTCTCCAGATCAAAACATGTCTAGAATTACTGTTCAGACTATATCTAGACTCATCAGTAAACAATATTCAGGCCCAGTCGTCTTGGCTTCATTGAACATGACGCCAGCACCAGTTTAAGCGGGCCCCTCTGGAAGCTGGAATGCGTGGGACACAAACCATTTGTTTTCTCGCATACAGTCCAACCGCGTAAGCTTTCGTGCAGCATTAGAACGGCAAATTAAAGTACCTGTGGTAGCCTGAGAGCCTAAAACCAAATCTCTTGTAGTCGCTTCACGATTTCTTCGAGCCGATAACGACAGAAAACGGTCTTCTGATGCAGTTGTTGTTCTCGTTCACCCTTGACCAGGCTGTCTATCAAATGATCCAGTGCTTAGAAAGTAGCTCCAAACTCTTGATATGACAGTTCGAGGGCTATTAAAATCTTGGGCGACCTCTATTTATGTTTAAACTCCCTCGATTCTACCAATTATTCGCCACTTTTGATCTTCACTTAAATAATGCCTTTGAGCCATAACTACTGAATAGCGATTACTCTCAGAAACCACATGCATTTTAAACTACATTACAGACCGGAATTCCTCCATTCGTCCATTGTGCACACATTGTTAGTCACCAAATTTGCATATTTCTGGCACTAACGTATGCGCGGAAGTGCAGTTTTGTGTTCAATTGTATTTAATCAATATAAATAAATACAGTATTGGGCACTGGTTGCAACGTTAACTTAGCATATTTTTTCTCATTATCCTTTAATTTTGATCACCAGTGTATTTTTGTATTATAGTCACCAATGGGAAAAATAATTGCTGCCTGCAGACTTAATTGTCGATTGAAAACAACCTTATTTAATGTCTCGTACTCTTTTAAGAGTGAATTTATTGCTTTAAGTTTATGTACCGCAGATAAACTAAAAGTGTATAATATTCAGTTTTCAATGGCAGATAAATCTCTCTACAACATTTATTTTTAAGAATCTCTTTGTATTTTGCATTAATGTAAATAAGTTTGCTTGTAATGCAAAATGTTAGCGTAGCAGCTGTGGGCTACATTTAAAACTGGAACTCTGTATCTGAAAAGTTAAGTGTACTTCATTCAAATTCATTTATTTCCGATAGTAATTTCTTATATCAAAAATTCTCATTTTAATAAATGTATATAATTTTTTAGCAATTTAATTAATAAAACAGCTAGTTTAAAATTATTTTTGGAATAAAAAAAGTCATAATTCATCCAGTGATTATAATAACAATCAAAATTTCAAGTCCTGGTTTTACCATATCAAAAGAGCAGAAATTTAAATTTAATTAAAAAATTATATAAAAATATAAAGGCTTTTTAATCAAATATAAAGACTTTCTTTTACCATATCAAAGGAGTGGAAATTTAAATTTAATAAAAAAATCACATAAAAATATATGAGCTTATTAACAAGGAGGTTAGAATAGACCTATTCAAATCTCCTTGCTTATTAATCAAATATGAAGATCTTCCTTTCCTTTCGCTATGATCATCAAAACAAAATATTAGAAGCAAGAAAGTACTTCTTATTTCAAGTAAAATCTGAAATTAATATCCTAAGTATTTATAATATGATAAATTGAATGTTTTATTTAAATTGCTCATACAAGAATTAAAATGCTCCCAAATAATGATAATTAAAAAAATTCCAAATAATTTCTAATAGCTAATATTAGAATAAATCCTTACCAATTAGAGAACTATATTTATTTATAATACATTTTTATTGCTATAATACACTTTTATTGCTCCTGGTTATTTAAAGAAGATCTGAATTTTTTTATAAGATCTTAATTTTCATATATATATTTTTTTATCACCAATTATTATTTAATTTCATTTATGAAGTCTTATAAACAAAGCAAAGACATCAAACTGCATAAATTAAAATCTATAATCAAATAATAACCTTTGTCTGTTTTATCATAATTAACTGACCATAATTGCAACTATGTGTGCTATCAAACTTTTCTGTTGATTATGTATGAAAATATTTATATTGCACTGTATATCATAAATTCTTTATAATTGTAAATATTTCATTTGTTTATTTAAAGGCATTTATATTCAGTATGATATGCACTCTACATTATTAGAACTACTTCTGTAGATAGGTGATTTATTTATACTTTTGTGTATTACCAATTCCTTTTTTTTCTTGGAGTATGTTAAATGCGATGTATATGTATATGACGCACTGGAGAAACGGTGTAGCACCGGGGTGCTTGGGTCAAGGACCTTACCCTTTGTAGAACAGATATGTTATTTTGAATACTGTCATGAGTAACTAGTATATATTTAGAATTTTATATATATATATAAATAAATAATATTAACATTTTTAAAAAATGTGCATGTCTTGTGAATTTGAGAAAATCTATTTTCTATAATTTTTATCAGTTCTGCCTTTAATTATAATGCATGTTCTGCAATAATTTGCAGTATGGTGTTTAAATTCATATCAATTAAATAATTTTAATAATTAACTATAAAATTTCAATATGTTTGAAAATGTATATGCAGTAATGTACAAGACACCTCTATGGTTACAAGTTATTGATAATATATGTAGAATATATATGACTATATATATTTGCACATCTGTTAAATTTTTTTTTTCTTATGTCACACTGAAAATACAATTATGACAAACTTCTAGTTATGTGAAATCTCACATTACTTAAGGTAGATTTGTTCTTATATAATTTTTAATTTGTAAAAGCTGCACCATGTATGCTGCACAAATCCTACTGAGAATAGAGACAAAATTTCTCATACACTGCTAACATTTTGGCTTCCTCTAGCCTAGTGCACTTGGTTTGAAATTCTATTAAAGTAATCTAAAACGACATCTGGAAACCACTTTCCCTACCATGGGATTTTTTAGCAGGAAGCTCTAAAATTTACAAAAAAGAAAAAAAAAGAAAAAAAAAAAAAAAAAAAAAACCTATTTACTCAACAAGCTTCAGTACCTAGCAACGCACTGCTAGCATCTTTCAAGGTGGCATACAAGGTGGTGAAGTGGAAGAAATCTCATACCATCAGAGAACTTATTTTACCGGCTACTCTCGATATGGTTAATATTACGGTAGGAGAATGGGCGGGAAAACTAATTACAAAGGTACTTTTATCTAACAACACTATTAGTCAAAGAATCCATCATATAGCCGAGGATCTCAATAACCAATTAATAGAGAAAATGAAAGTCAAGAAATTTGGTCTGCAACTTGATGAGGCTACTGACAGTAATAAAGATGCATACCTTATTTATTATGGCCATTTTCTAGATGATAATATGATTGTTGAAGACCTTCTTTGCTATAAAAGCACTAATGAAGGCAGAAAACTTATTTGAAATGCTTGACAAGTTTAAACAGAAAATAATTTAAATTGGGAAAAGTGTATCGGTGTGTGTACTGACGACACTCAATCAATGTGTGGCATATATGGAGGATTGCAAACCCTTATTTGCAGTAAAGCATCGCATGCTATGTGGACTCATTGCATCATCCACAGGGAAGCACTTGCAATGAAGTTGATAAGCTGTGACTTGAATTTGGTATTGGAGCGTATCATAGATGTAGTAAACTACATAAAAACTAGGCCACTGAAAGAAAAACTATTCAAAACACTTTGCATGGATGTGAGAGCTGAGCACACAGCCCTGTTATATTACTGCAGTTAACGATGGCTTTCATGTGGAAATCTCTTATCCCGTGCATTCAAGGTACAACAAGAATCATATTTGTGCAATATGTTTGACCAACTGAATGCCTTGAATCTGTCTCTACAAGGCAATAATATGCACATCTTGAAAGTATTGGAGAAGACTGCAGCGTTTAGAAGAAAACTGCAGTGGTGGCTAAGAAAAATTAATGAAGATGCCGGTCAAGATTGTTCCCCCAAATTGCATTAATGCATGTCCTCTAATGAGCTTGTTGTCTCTCAAAACATGATGTTTGTTTTCACGGAACACTCTTTGAAGCTCACTGAATGGTTTGCAAAATACTTAGCGGAAGAAAATATCAAGAAATATTAGTGGATCCAAAATCCTTTTCTACGCTCAAGGTCCATCAGATTTCACTTTACAAGAAGAAGAGGATCTCATTGAACTCTCTTGCGACAACAGCCTGAAAACAAAATTCGTTTGTTTCGATTTGGATAATCATCAAAAATGAATGTCTAACTCTAAGCTGAAAAGCTTTAAGGATTCTTTTGCAACATCAATTTATGCAAAATCGGATTTTCAGCTGTAGCTATGATAAATAGGTAATATCGTTCAAAGATCAATGTGGAGCAAGAAATAAGAGTTGCAGTGTCAAATCTTATCTCTTACTTTGAAAAACTTTGTGGAGATCAGCAAACTCACCTGTCCCATTATTTTTTTCCTTTTGTTCTTTAATAATAATAATATAATATTCTTGCATATCAATTCAATATATATCTATGTGAGCCTCAGATTGTGGTTGTTTTCGTTTCTGTGCCTCGTCATTAGTATCAACGTACAGTCGTATTTAATCAAGTTTTGTGATTTGCTATGACACTAGGTAGTAAGCAGGTTCTAAAGCACAAACATTGTACAACACTTCATTGAACATGACTAGGGCACCATGACAAAATATTAAACCTGTAAGCGCCGCCAACTGAAAAGGTTTGGGAACCCCTGTTCTATATGAATTAACGATTGCCCTCCAAAGTCACCAATGAATTCGTGACTTTCCAGTTATGGATAGTCAGAGTACCAAATAATGTTTGGTTTGGTTCTGGCACAGCATTCAAGGCTATCTGCCTAAGGGAAGTGATGTCCTCGTGGAGAACCATTTAAGAGAACTGGCTTGTATGCACCATAGACCTGTTATATACTAGACGGAGCATAGCCATTCAAAACCGGGTGAAAAAGCGGCACAGGAATGAGCTGCAGGAGTTTAGGCATGAAATGGAACTGAACCCAGACTTTGGCGTACTATCGCCATGGCTGGTGATTTTTTCCCCCTCTTTTCTTTCAGTTCGAAATGCGAACTTGGAAAGATGTCATTTCGCATGTCATTGCCGCTGAATTTGCAGAAGAGGTTAGATCGATAAACACCAGCCAAAATTAATAATTTTCCTAAAATTGGACACTTTATTTTAAAATTTAAGCCAGACAAATAGTCATACTAGCTTAGCAGCACAAAGTTAGACAAAGAGAAAAAAGACAAAAACAGAATGAGACGAAGCAGTGTGCAATAAATACAACATATCGGAAAAATGGTAATAGGAATAAATAACGAACAAATAAAATAAATATAAAAAAAGATTTTTTCATTTAAAAATAAATAAATAAATAAAAAGTGATTTAGGCAAAGTATTAATACATACTAAAGATAGTGGAGGAAAAATAAAATAATTAAAAAATTAAAAATAAATAAAATTCATATATATATATATATACTTATATACTTATTGTAATGCATAAACAAGGAGCAAAGATAATTTAAGAAATTATTTTGAATGAAAAAGAGATTAAAATAAAACAGGAAAATTATAAACCTAAAAGGAAAAAAAAAGGCCAGGAAAAAAATAAATAAATAAAAAAGAAGGTTTTTTTTAGTACTTAGGACAGAATAAAAAAAAAAAAGAAAAAGAAAGAAAAGAAAAAAAAATAGATAACACAAGAAAAATGAATGAAAACAGAAAATTGTACAAAAAGAAAATTTAATATTTATACGAAAAGGAAATTTAATGTTAATACGGTGTATTACAGAGAACTACAGAGTAAGCCAATCAAAGTGAGATATTAAATTAAATGAACTAAAAATGAATGTCAATATAGCAGATATAAGTTAAAAGGAATTGAGAGAGAGGTAAATAATTAAATTATGAAACAAAAAAGTGGTAAATTAAGACTTCCTTTTACTAGCAAATATATACTACAGTCAAAAGTCGTTAATCCGGACTTGTCGGGACTTCGGAGATTCCGGATTATCGATTTTTCCGGATTATAGATCATCAGTTTAAATCTCGTAAGATGGCATGCAGAAATTCTAAAATTAAAAATATGAAACCGTAATTTATGAAATAAAGAACAATTATGATCTAAAGGGTATCAAAATTTGCAAAAAGAAAAAGCTTAATATTTATTTGTTTACTTAAATAAACATTTCTTTCAATGTAAGTTGTTTAAGTTTTGCTTCGTTTCATGTGATAATACTTTCTCTTTAATTCTATTAAACATACATAATTTCTTGTTCAGTTCCAAAGTTCCGCTGTTCAAGTCCTATAATTGCTGTGTCAAGAACACTGACTAATTTGTCAATCGAAATTTTTTCGTTTTCAATAACCTCTGTTACTTTTCTTCGCTATCGGAAGCGAATTATAATGACAAGGAACTTGTTTTAAATCATATCAAAGACGGAGCATATCGAGATGAAATACTACATTTGGTAAGGAATTATAAGCCAAATAAAATAAAAACATCTGCGCTGAAGATAAGGATAGTGCTGACAGATCAACTTCCAATTCATTACGCGCCCGCGGCTGCGTCCCCCCCCCCCGCGGAGCAGCGTGAAATTGATAAACAGATTTCGGATTTGAAAACATACTTTCGCTTTAGATCCTTTACATATTAACAAATATATATCCGAAATTCTATTTGATATAATCGAAAGTTTAAGCTTACTTTTATAAAATTGCTCTTACAGTCTGCAAAAAATAATAAAGCCGGATTCAATTCGAAAATTAAGGAACATCGCAATCATCAACATTAACTGAAATAGATAATTAGATAATTTTAGCTTATACGTCCATTATACATAAAACGCGCACTTGAAAACGTATTCTGCACTTGCGCACACTGATATGCGCAGTCGTAAAAGGTCTTACACGCACGCGTAAAAGCCTATGCGCATGTGTCAATGTGGCGCATGCGCAGAATGTTTTTAGTTTTGAGGTCCGGATTATAGATCATTCCGAATTATGGGTGTCCGAATTAACGACTTTTGACTGTATATATATATATATTATGCACGTTGCACAATGTAATTGCACTTATTTTAAGTAATTTTAGAAGGTAAATTTAAATAATGTTCATTATTTTTAAAAAGAAACTTAAAACTATTAAAGTTTTGAAATTTAACTGCTTTATAATTACTATTTTTTTAATACTTAACAAATTCTTAATATTTGAATAAATGCCAGAAACATGATATAAGAAAGAAAATAAGTGATTGAAAGTAAACATATTTGTTATATTTGGATGCAAGAAAAGGGGATAAAATAAAGTCATTCATGCCCCCCCCCAAAAACATAATTTTATGCAGTTCTTACACAGTGTTACATGAACATTACCAAGTATTAAATATATACATTACTACTTCGCACATGTCCGCATGAGCAAACGCATACAAAGAATATTTAAACAAATGCATTCAAAGCAGTCTGTTGGCGTATAAAAAATGTCGCCAAAGCAGAATACTAGACTAATTAAAATTATATTATATTACTAAAATTTTAACATTTTTTTCAGAACACAGTTATTAGAAACATACATATATATTAAGATACTTTTATTTAAATGTTATTTCAAGTATGCATATATTATATAAAATTAGAAAATCTATTTTTTATTAGAAAGCGGCAAGTAGAGTGGATAAAAAAAACCTCTACATTTTATAAAATTAGGTTTTAAAACATTAGAAAAAGCTCTCCTGTGAAATGTTACTCCTCCACCTTTCACATATCTGGAATTACATCCATATACGGAGCACGAAAGTACCATTTTTGAAGTCCGAAACAATGCGCGTACACGCAAAACACTTGCTTCTCACAAATTCTCCATAGAACTGTAATGGTAAGGAAGATCCGCGGGAAATACGATCTGGGAAATGTTCCAAATGTCACGTGGTTCCCATTCCTGTTCCCCTTCAGGGTTGCCGTTTCTCTCTCTAGTACATTACAGCTCTATGGTATGCACATTACTCATGGGGAAAAACGCAAAAATGCCCATGCAGCCAGCCCGTTCGTGGGATTCAAACCTGAGACCACACTATCAGTGTTCATTGACTTCACCACTCAAATGCTGGTGGACAAAGTACCAAATAATTTTTTTTTTCACTTAGATACCGTGTACAGTGCAGGATTTACATATAAGGCTACACAAGCTATAGCTTAGGGCCCCCGCTTTCTTAGAGGCCACCAAGAAAACCCACTAAGTATTCGAAAATCATATTTGACACAGAGAATATCTAGACTAATAAAGGGCCTCATATCTCAAATAGCATAGGGCCTTATCAAGTCTAAATCTGGCCCTGACAGTATACAGTACAAAGTCTTTAATCCGGATTTGTTGGGATTTCGGCATTCCGGATTATAGATCAACAATTTAAATCTGGTAAGATGGCATGCAGAAATTATAAAATTAAAAATATGAAACCATAATTTATGAAATAAAGAGCAATTATGACCTAAAGGGTATAAAAATTTACAAAAAAAAAAAAAAAAAAAAGCTTAATATTTATTTGTTTACTTTATTAAACATTTCTTTCAATGTAAGTTGTTTAAGTTTCTTTGTTTTTTGTGCTAATACTTTCTCTTTAATTCTATAAACAAACATAATTTCTTGTTCAGTTCCACTCTATAAGTCCTGTAATTGCTGTGTCGAGAATACCGACTAACTTGTCAATCGAAATTTTTTCGTTTTCAACAACCTCTCTGTCAATTTCTTCGCTATCGGAAGCGGTACATCGAAACATGCTTTCACTTTGTAGATCCTTTGGCAGCTCCAGAATCGGAAACTCTTTTTGACATAATCAAAAGTTCAAGCTTACTTTTTATAAAATTGCTCTAACAGTCTGCAAAAAATAATAAGGCGGATCCAATTAAAAGATTAAGGAACAATGCAATCTGCAACATTAACTGAAATAGATAATTTTAGCCTAGTTTATACCGTCCGTTATACATTAAACGCACATGAGTAAACGTATTATGCGCATGCGCAGAAAGTTTGTAGCTTTGAGGTCCGGATTATAGATCATTCCAGATTAAATACTTTGTACTGTACAAATTTATGTAACCTACAATCAGCTCTGTTGTCTAGTGTCACCTTCACAAATGTGTCAATTTTTACAACATATCCACAGTTACTAATAATTGCAATTCAAATAATGGAAACAAATCTAGAAAGACCGAAGATACTTAGAAATTTCTTTATATATAAAATGCCTTTTGCTTTTAGGTATTTTACAAGATTTAAGTTGTAACAGTACTCAAATTAACCAAAACTTTAATACTTATTTTCAAGAAAGGTTTTTAATTCATAAAAGGCAAGAAAAAGGCCTTCCTACAATTTTTTCTTTAACTCGAGTCATAATTACTTTATGATCAATTTTTATTTCGGTTAATCTTTGGATTATGGTAATTTGGCGATTTTTTTGCGAAAATTTGGCGACCAACTCCGCTACAGCAACTCTCTACTTTTTTTTTCGCCGCCATTTTGTCTTCACGAAGTAAAGACATATTTCTTTTCTTTTTATTTACTCAACACTTTTTCCAACAATCTACTAGCCGAATTACACTTATGCTAGAAATTTTATGTAACAAAACTGCTTACTCATGACAAATATTAACTGCAAAATTGGGAAAAAGTGCACAATCGCAAACTCCTTGCACGTTTTTCAGAACAGCACATACACATAAACCATTTACACGTTCACTTATTTTTACTTAAAAAAACATCCCAGAATTGCACAAAAATGGCATTGCACACACTCTTAACTTTATCCATCTACACTGCTATTTTCTTATAAATTACAAAAATTTGCACGAAAATGCAGGAAAATTTTCTTAATCTTTAAACTCGGTAAAAAGCACATATATGAAATTACCTGATCGTGAAAAAGTATATACCCTTTCCAAGGATGAACATTTCCAAGTATAAAATAAATAAAATATCCAAAAGCTTTTACCTCTAAATTATTTATTATATTATAAATGTCAGCAACGAATTTATATGCAAACATTAAAAATAGTTACAAATACTTAGTGTCAAATATTTAAATTATTTCCATACACGTTTACTTCAACTGAAACGTATACCAAATTCCTACAAACATAAAATTCACAAAATAACTATCATTTAATTAAAATATCACTAAACCATGTACACGATGACTTATTTTTACTTAAAAAAACATCCCAGAATTGCACAAAAATGCCATTGTGCACACTCTTCACTATATCCATGTACACTGCTTTTTTCTCATAAATTAGAAAAATTTCACGAAAATGCATGAAAATACTCAACATATACTACTCAAACGTATTCCAAAATACTACAAACATATAACTCACAAAATCATAATCATTAAATTAAAAAACACTACTTAAAATATAAATAAGCACATACATTAAATTAATAAAAATTAGATTGCAATCCTAATTACTTTAAACTAAATCATTGCTAATAATAATTTTCCAATAATACCATTTTAATTTATTTACTCTTTACATTTAGAACAATGCATAAAAATAATATCCTCAAATGATTAAAAATACTAACTTACCTAATCTTCTTCAGAATCTTCATTACGTGGCACACACACTTCCCTTCAGAAAGAGTTCCAATCGGCTGCAGTACTACTGCTAATTTCTAAATCCGAAATCCAGTAGTCAACTTATTGTTAATTATTACGTATTAAAAATTTATAATTCACTTTACATAGCGCCATGCAATCCGAAAATTAATCAACACTATTTCACACAACACACAATGAAGCTTAATACAAAATAATTTTTCCAAATTTATTCCCTTTTCCGATTAAAGAACTATAATTCGTCCATTAATGTCACATGACATATCTCATGATCTCTCATTTCCCTCACACAAAATAATGCATAATCGGAACTGAGTGCTTCTCACATTATTACCAAAGTCCTAGGTAGTAACCTTTATCGCCTCCAAAATGTCGCCAAACTACCTGTTGCCATATTCCAAAGATCAGCCTTTATTTCTAATAAGCAAGAGATTTAAGGATATATTAATTAAATTGTTTATACCTTAGTTAAATTTCATTACATCAAATTATTCACTTTTGATAAAATATATGAATTTCTTCCAGACTTAAAATTAAGTTTATTAATAAAATATGAAAAAGTTACAACTTGATTATTTACATGTTCAATAATACTCTTATAATTAAATATTTACACACAATAGAAAATATACAAATAATGTAACTCAAAGTTTGACACTAATCAAGATAACTTCTGTTAATCATTTTGTTCAATACAAAGATAGCAAACTCTTAAAAAAAGAGAAATTGTTAGTCTCTTTTATACAAAGCTATTTGCCTACAGGCATTAAGAAGATAGCAACTGGACGGAATTATACAAATTCATCATATAAAAATCAGACTTATTTTTTTCAGTTACCCAGATACTAATATATATCTGTAGTAAATTTTACATGCTTACATTCAAATATGTTAAGTAATAAATTATATTGTAAATGCTAATTATATTGCTAATGTTAACCTAATTATATTGTTAATCGAAAATGCTCATTACTGTCAATATGTCAAAAATTCTCAGTATAATAACTAAGGATAAGCACATATTTTATTCAATTTGAATTTTAAACAAATATACACAACATATTATTAATTTAGATAAACTGCCTTTAAATTTTCAAGTTACCATTGCATCTATCCATTATGCTGAACCATCTTCTTCAGATTTATATAATGACCAATTTCTTCGTTTAAATACCTTTACCGGCTGTTCCTCTTCATCAGATTTTCTTTTCTCACTGTTTATGTCTTCCTTTATTTCAGGAAAATGAAAATCTGAGTCAATGTTAAATTTCGGAATTGGTGTACTACAATTGGTACTAAATTTCAGAATTGGTGTTAATTTAGATAAACTGCCTTTAAACTTTCAAGTTACCATTGCATCTATCCATTATGCTGAACCATCTTCCTCAGATTTATATAATGACCAATTTCTTCGTTTAAATACCTTTACCGGCTGTTCCTCTTCATCAGATTTTCTTTTCTCACTGTTTATGTTTTCTTCCTTTATTTCAGGAAAATGAAAATCTGAGTCAATGTTAAATTTCGGAATTGGTGTACTACAATTGGTGGTATTGTACTACAATTGGTACTAAATTTCGGAATTGGTGTTAATTTAGATAAACTCCCTTTAAACTTTCAAGTTACCATTGCATCTATCCATTATGCTGAACCATCTTCCTCAGATTTATATAATGACCAATTTCTTCGTTTAAATACCTTTACCGGCTGTTCCTCTTCATCAGATTTTCTTTTCTCACTGTTTATGTTTTCTTCCTTTATTTCAGGAAAATGAAAATCTGAGTCAATGTTAAATTTCGGAATTGGTGTACTACAATGCTGAGTTTTCAAAAATTTCTGTACATTAGGTGACATGTTAGATCCAACAGTGTCTATGAAAAAGTCAGTGGAATCAGAAACATCTAGATCATCATTCTTTGGTGAAAGAACTTCAGTAGCGTCCTCTATATCACTAAGTGATATTTCATCAGCATTTGATGTGGAAAAACTAAAATCTAAACCTGTACTTGAAAGTCCACTAGTATTTAAACTTTCACCATCACTGTTACACACAACAGCAAATGGATCAGTTATATTTAATATATTACAAAAGCTTGTAGTCTGTGGGTTGATATAATTTTTTACAGTAAAATCATTGCTTGTTTGAGAATTATCATAAGTTGGAGCTGTGACTGAAAAATTGTTTGGTACCTTAAAATCGCCTTTAAAGAGTTCGGTAATTCTTTGTATATCTTCTTTCGACGGAGTATAATCCCATTTTTCTTTACCTCCAGGTCCTGGCATATAAACACACGTTTTCGATGTGTTTAACAAATGATCAGTGGTCTGAAGAATGCACAACCATTCTGGATCATATTTTATATCTACTGCCTCGCTTTTGTTCCCTATTTCAAGAACTTGCAAGTAATTACGTCGTGGCAGACACTTATCCAAAGCTAGAAATTTTGTGTACATAGTTCCTTCAGAATTCTGATGTGGAATCACAGCAGCAAATTTGCAGTGAAGATGAGCAGAAAACCAATAAGCAGGCTTTAACTTGTAGAGCAATTCTTCGGCAGGCTGACTTCCTAGTTTGTTGTTTTCCATCTCTTCCCTGAAAAACGGCTTCCAACGCAAAATATCTTCCTTATTACCGTAATTGTACACAGTTCGAGGCCAGTCGTGTGATATACAAATATCAATAGGACTTTTTATTTGTTTCAATCGGAATACGTCAATATTTCTAACATGATACACGCTTTTCTTCGAAGATTCCTCATAAGGCGGGCATTCAAAATGACC
Organism: Stegodyphus dumicola; assembly: GCF_044657685.1. NCBI lineage: Eukaryota > Metazoa > Arthropoda > Arachnida > Araneae > Eresidae > Stegodyphus > Stegodyphus dumicola. The sequence goes on from NC_140776.1 coordinate 173,325,494, forward strand.
TCTCAAATAATCACGACCTTTATAGATACCTGACAGGCCTGCAATTCTTATACCACCTACATTTATAACATTAGCATATCCCATGTAAAAAATATTCGGGCATACCCAACCACCATATGATAGTTCCGATAAATAATTTGAAGCCTCGTGATTTCCACCAATGAATATAGTTAAAACAGGAGCTATTTTCGCCCCAGAATAGTACTTGTAAAACGTATTTAATTTCCTGTACTTAGGCGGCACAGCCATGCAGTGTAAATCAGCTGGATTCCTTACAGCTTGGAAATCTCCACATATAATCAGAAGATCGATTTTCATATTATTCTCCTTTTCTAAGATTTTAACAGCTTCATAAATTTTGTCAAGTTCTCCATGAGCACAACCTTCAACAGCAACCTTCATGATGGCCAGAGATAGATTAATAAGTAAAAACTCAAGAAATTTGACCACAAACTTCAATAACGCAAAATTTTGCCGAGTACTGCAACGGGACACGTTATTAACCGGACCTCTTCTCGTTCCTCCCACTAAATGGCACCCTCTCATTGGTTATAATGAATGTCAATCACGCATGACGTTCAGATGAAGAGTGTTGTCTCCGGGTTACTAGAAGAAGAACTTTATGTTTGTCATAGTAATGAAGAGCAACTGAAATATCGCCAATTTGTTGTGATTTGGGGATTTTCACGCATTTCTTTGTTCTTTACTGAAATTTTTTGTTCTTTGTTGTTCGTATGCAGACAGAAATTTTCCATAAGCTAATCACTAATTTTAACGCTTGAACATATTAAACGCTATTTTATAAGGAGAAGCATTTACAGTATACTCTGAAATATTTCTTAATCACTTAATACTATAACAATAATTCGTATCACTGAAATAATTTTTCAGTATTTCCTGAATTAAGTTTTTATCAGGATCATCAAATGTCTTTCGATATGAAGCATGGTTTATTAATCTTTGAACAAATGTAGTTTCAAAATATTAGTCCTAATTTTATTTTCTATCATCTCATAGTTAGATTGTTCTTTTATAATTTTGAACTTACGTTATCTTTTCTCAAATAAAATTCGTAAATTGTGAATGATCAGAATAGCTATTACTCTACACCGATTTCAGCAGGTTTTTATAACACAAAACAAGTATAATAATAAATGTTTAATAATTTTAATTTATCTTAATTTAATTTGATCCTGTTTTTATATTGTAACAGATATGCAACAACAAAATATCCTTGATTCAACTTACTTATGTAAACTTGTCATTGTGATATGTAAATTATACTTTATAATTGAGATTTTCATCAAATTTCTATGCACTTCATACAATTAGTTAATAATAAGTAAATGGTGTATCATGTTGTATATGGTTAACCTTGTAAAAAATTAAAAAATCATATTGCATGGTTTCAAATTATAAATAAACTGTTTAAATATCCTTTAATTAGCAAATTAAAATGGTTTGGATAAATTTCTGTTACTTTTATTTTGGATAAGTAATTATCGTTTCTTTTAGAATTTTCTGTTCAAAAGCTCATTTTAATAATTAAACATATGTTTGATTTGGATCCCATCAGTAGCCAAGCAATAAAGTTACTGAATACTAATAGTTTGACCTGAGTTGGATTCCAATCGAAAGGGTTGGCTACATGAGCATTTTTGCAAATTTCCAATGTGTAACTTGGATACCAACCAGTTTCCTCTAGAAAGTCCTCCTCAAAAGCACTCCTCCCTTTTGACAAATAGCACTCACATGCTTTGCTGAAGAATTTTCTGTTGAATAGCTAGTTTCATTTATAAAGCAAACTGAGCTATGTTTGATTTGAGATTAATTAAAAAATGAAAGGCAACTAAAAGCTAAGTATCATTGATTTTAATTTTTTGCTTCAAGTTAAACAGCAAAATACAACTGATAAGTTAATATAGTATAGAAACTAATACATAATGATCATACTGGATATTTTCTGGGCACTTGATATAAGAAATACAAAAATAAACTGTTTATTGACTCCATAAAAATAAACAGATTTAAAGATTTTATTCCAGTTATTGAAAAATTAGTATATATATTGATTAAATCTGTGCAAATTAAAGATTAAAACTTTAACGTGCAACTGATTTAATAGCAGTGTAGGTAACACTGATTTCTTGAATTTATGGGTTCCTGTGCTAGGCGAGAAAATGCCAACATCCTTAGCTATTTATAATTCATTCTAAGGAAGCATTAGATCTCTATATAGTTAATTTTCTTTTTAAAAAATGTACATTTAAGATGGTAAATAATGATTTAATGTTTGTACTGGGTTACTAGAACTTGTATTTTAAGGTTATTTTAGTAATGAAGATCAACTCAAATATTACCAGTTTGTCTTTGTAGATGTATTCTGTTCCTTTCAAAATGTATGTTGATCACTTACTTGTAAGATAGTTAAAAAGTATTTTCTCCTGTCCTTCCACATGTCTTCATGGTGTAATTGAAAACAGACTCGATACATATTCGAGAGTTCCAGAGTTCCTGTGAGAACACTGCATATTTTTCACACCTCCTCCTTCAAAATAATCTAATGACGTCACATAGTACTTAATTGTTCAAAAGCTAGTCAATAATTTTAATGCTTTTACCATTTTGTAGGGAGAAACATTTATATTATAATGTGAAATATTTTTATAATCACTTTAAATTATTGAAAAATTAGTAATTATATTTGTTATTTAATAGCTGATTTAATAACAGAATTGTTAGTGCTATGGTTTCGTTAATTTTGGTTACATTTCCAGCTGAGGAGATGCTGATGTCCTTAATTATTTATAATTCATTCTAAAAAAGCATTAGATCTGTGTACAATCAAGTTTCTTATTCAAAAATGTACATTAAAATGCTAAATAATGATTTAATGTTTCTGAGTTAAATTATAAAAATAATCCACTTTCTTTGTGATGATCTTGCATTTCATTATTAGCTTAAAATGTATTATGACATGGATATGTATTAGTTTACTACTCACACATTTAAAAATTAAATACCTTAAAACTTGCAAAGACTGATATAATTAAAAGTTCAAGATAGTGTGGTATCTTGATATTGTGCTTACATCAAAATTTTAACTAAGCTTTACACATTTGAGCAATATAATCACAAATTAGATAACTGACCTAAATTTCTGTAACATAGCATTTAATGATTATGAAAAAGCACACAATGACTTAACTATCTAAAGGTAAAAATTACCTTTATGGCTGGTATTCTATTTAGGATCCAGAAAAACCACAAAACCACCTTTACGGCTAGCCCATTTCTAATGATTTCAATGTGCTTTGAACTATTGTGTGGATGGAGAACCCCAACATACTGATTTTTTTTACTCAAAAGACTTCTCCTTATCTAAGCAATTAAAATTTTTCTAGAAGACATATTTCATACATAAAATATTAGTAAATGAAACATTTAAGTTTTTTTTTATATTAGATTTACCTAAAACATTTTAATAAACACTATATATTATACTTAGGTTCAAGTCATAGAATATCTAAATATTAATTCTGATTATTGACTTAGTCCCACACGTAGCTGAGTAGTTAAGACTGCTGAATGCTGGAAGTGTGATCATAGGTGAAAGTACTGGCTGTATGGTTTTTCCTGTGTGTAACGTAAATGTGAGCCATTTTTCCTTAGGGTAGGCAGATAGCCCTCATATTCTTTGCTGTATTCAAATATCCTAATATAAACTTTTATTAATTTTTTCCATTTAGTGAATATGGCAGAGATAGTTATAATTCTTATGTATTACAGTGCAAGGATAAATTGTTGTTAATAAAAATAAACAAATAAGTTTCATCTTTACCCTCCCCCTTGTGTGTGTGTGTGTGCATGCATAAAATTTTGATTTTTCCATCTAAATTTGTTTTTGCGTTTAATTATTAAACTTGAAATGTCAGTTTAATGCCGCATATGTAACCAAGTGCATTTTTATCCAACCACAACTTTTTTTTTTTTTTAACTGCAGTGTGTGTACAAAACTTATTTCATTTTACTTTAGATTCACTAGAATTTTTATTCGATACTGCCATTTTACCTCTGCAAGATGATTGTTTTCAGAGATAATCAAATCTTGAGCTTATGAGAAAACAAATCACTCACGGTAGTTCTAAATTTTTTTTAGCTTAAGAAGCAATGTAATAAAAAACATGAGCATTTCTTAATCTTTTTCTTGAATCTTCATTAGGCTACATTTTGTTATTCTATTGAAGTATTTATCATCCTTGTTGCATAATACAGTCAAAAATCGTTAATCCGGACTCGTCGGGACTTCGGCGATTCCGGATTATCGATTTTTCCGGATTATAGATCATCAGTTTAAATCTGGTAAGATGGCATGCAGAAATTATAAAATTAAAAATATGAAACCGTAATTTATGAAATAAAGAGCAATTATGATCTAAAGGGTATCAAAATTTACAAAAAGAAAAAGCCAAATATTTATTTGTTTATTTTATTAAACATTTCTTTCAATGTAAGTTGTTTAATTTGCTTCGTTTCATGTGATAATACTTTCTCTTTAATTCTATTAAACAGACATAATTTCTTGTTTAGTTACAAAGTTCCGCTGTTCAAGTCCTACAATTGCTGTGTCGAGAATACCGACTAATTTGTCAATCGAAATTTTTTCGTTTTCAATGACCTCTGAGTCACTTTCTTCACTATCGGAAGCGAATTATAATGACTAGGAACTTGATTTAAATCATATCAAAGACCGAGTACATCGAGATGAAATACTGCATTTAGTAAAGAATTATAAGCCAAATAAAATAAAAACATCTGCTCTGAAGATAAGGATAGTGCTGACAGATCAACTTCCAATTCATTGCGCGCCGTGTCGTTTCCCTTCCCCCGCAGAGCAGCGTGAAATTGATAAACATATTTCGGAATGATTAGATAATCAAAGGATATGTCTTTATCCATTTTTTGCAGCGATTCCACTTTCTGTTTAATGCCCTCATATTCTTTGCTGTATTCAAATATCCTAATATAAACTTTTATTAATTTTTTCCATTTAGTGAATATGGCAGAGATAGTTATAATTCTTATGTATTACAGTGCAAGGATAAATTGTTGTTAATAAAAATAAACAAATAAGTTTCATCTTTACCCTCCCCCCTGTGTGTGTGTGTGTGTGCATGCATAAAATTTTGATTTTTCCATCTAAATTTGTTTTTGCGTTTAATTATTAAACTTGAAATGTCAGTTTAATGCCGCATATGTAACCAAGTGCATTTTTATCCAACCACAACTTTTTTTTTTTTACATACTTTGTAGATCCTTTACATATTAGTAAATATATATCGGAAATTCTATTTGACATAATCGAAAGTTCAAGTTTACTTTTATAAAATTGCTCTTACAGTCTGCAAAAAATAATAAGCCTGATCCAATTCGAAGATTAAGGAACAACGCAATCATCAACATTAACTGAAATAGATAATTAGATAATTTTAGCTTATACCGTCCTTTATACATTAAACGCAAATTATGAAACAAAAAAGTGGTAAATTAAGACTTCCTTTTACTAGCAAATATATACTACAGTCAAAAGTCGTTAATCCGGACTTGTCGGGACTTCGGAGATTCCGGATTATAGATCATCAGTTTAAATCTCGTAAGATGGCATGCAGAAATTCTAAAATTAAAAATATGAAACCGTAATTTATGAAATAAAGAACAATTATGATCTAAAGGGTATCAAAATTTACAAAAAAAAAGCTTAATATTTATTTGTTTACTTTATTAAACATTTCTTTCAATGTAAGTTGTTTAAGTTGCTTCGTTTTATGTGATAATACTTTCTCTTTAATTCTATAAACACACATCATTTCTTGTTCAGTTACAAAGTTCCGCTGTTCAAGTTCCGTAATTGCTGTGCCGAGAATACCGACTAACTTGTCAATCGAAATTTTTTCGTTTTCACTAACCTCTCTGTCACCTTCTTCATGGCTTTATCCATTTTTTGCAGCAATTCCACTTTTTGTTTGATGTACATCGAAACATACTTTCGTTTTGTAGATCCTTTGGGAGCTCCAACATGGGAAATTCTATTTGACATAATCGAAAGTTCAAGTTTACTTTTATAAAATTGCTCTTACAGTCTGCAAAAAATAATAAGCCTGATCCAATTCGAAGATTAAGGAACAACGCAATCATCAACATTAACTGAAATAGATAATTAGATAATTTTAGCTTATACCGTCCTTTATACATTAAACGCGCATGCGTAAACGTATTATGCGCATGCGCACATGTATATTCGCAGCCGTAAAGGTCTTACGCGCACGCGTAAACGCCTATGCGCATGCGTGAACGCGACGCATGCGCAGAAAGTTTTTAGCTTTGAGGTCCGGATTATGGGTGTCCGAATTAACGACTTTTGACTGTAATTGCCAGTTTTCAGAAGTTATAATTCAGTGTAATGTAATATTTATTTTATCTTTCACATTAAAACTTCAAAAATAATGAGCATCCTTTTTTATATCTTTCTTTAATTTTGATTTTTATAATAATTAAGAGATAGAATTCCTCAAAGGAATATAACTGCAATTTGTTTTAAAATTTATTAAGTTCTTTAAAGAAGGCAATACAAGAACATGTCATATATGCATAAGAATTTTGGTCCTTGTTCAGTAGCAAGAGGTTTAAAAAAGGAAGAGAACGTTCTGACTGGCTTCCCAATGTAATCTATATATCTTCAAGATTTTGCCATCAAGTAACTTCCTGAATTCTAAAAATTATGTTACCTGTACTTCACCAGGTGACTAGTCATGTGTTTTATACACCATACACTGACAATACTGAAAGAGAATTGTCATTTCATTAAGCTCCAGACTTTGAATGCTGTTTTCAACTTTGAATTAACAATTTATTTTATTAATTTGATCTGAAGTGTATGAAATCGGGAAAATTTATCTTATATTAAAATAAAGAAAAGAAAAACAATATTTTTATTTGCATGCATAAAAGACCTGGGCAGTTTGGAAACATACACTAAAGTTTCGGCATTTTCCTAAAATATGATTAAGTAAAAATAATCTCGACTTGACAATATCCTGATTTAATGAAAAATTTCATGAATTATGTCACACTTTGATTACTATTAATTGTTTGAAATGATATTTTTGCATCCTTAATTGACAAACTTAATGACTATAGCACAAGGAATTAAAAAAAATTACTGAATTTAATTCAATGAACTTTTCATTAAGTCACTCGTGGGCAAAATTAAGAGAATTTGCAAATTATGTTTATTTTTAAGAAAAGTTTTGAATCTAAGGTATTAATTATGCCACGAAAGAATTATGCAAATATTCAGAGTCGAATACGTAATCGTACATGTGCGTATCTGCGGAGCTATGATCATGAAAAGAATGTCAGCGCACGAGGGGTTTTCAACAATTCATTACAATACTGGATATTAATCTGCATTGTGATTGCACCTGTATATATTGGTGTATATTTGATATCTCCTTTTTTAATATCTAAATTATATTATACTTCATTTGTATTCTTATTTCATTGCCCCTTTGCTGTGTATATCAAAGATTTCGAGGATTTTTTCATCCCTCCATTTCATGTGTTCTACTATAACCACTAGTTGGCACCACTTTACAGTAAATCACCTACCTACATGTTGGAAAATTTTTTATCACCAGTTCGGACTAGCGTCCACTTCTGCGATGGAATCAAAGAGTTAAATGCAATGGTAGCCACAGTAATTTGTTATAGAGTTCCGCCGATTACGGTGTGTATGTATAGAGCCAATGGCCTAGAAGATTCGGGTAAAAACCAGTTAGTTACATGCCTGTTTCAAAGCCACGCTCGGCGATTAACGGTAGATTGTCGCCAGATCAATCAGAAGCGGAGGTAGTTAAAGAGCTCAATGTGACACCCAGTGTCGTCAGCAATTTATGGAAACAGTTTCAGGACTTTGAAAAGTTCGACCAAGATCCACAACCAAGGTCCAAAGCCGACCAAAATCCACAACGACGATTGAAGCTCACTATTTGCCTCTTTCAGCGCTGCGACACAGAACTGCTACAGATTTACAACTCTCACCTGAGCTAGCTATATGCTGCCGCTGAAATCCGAGTTTCACGGTTTACAGTTGTCTGAAGGCTTCATGAGATAGGGCTGTATGCCAAAAGACCTGCTATTTGCGTTCCGCTCACTTCAATACACATACTTCAGTGCGTGCTTTTTACACGAGCCGAGATATGCCTGGCCATTGATTCTTATTGTGTCTGCATTTGGAAAGAGCCTGGAACACGATACCATCCCTCCCCTCATCATGGGAAAGGATCATTACGGTGGTGGAGATGTAATAGATGGGTAGGTATTATGCTGAACGGCCCCACACCCCCTTCATGTGTTTGACAAAGGCTTTCTGATTTCTATGAGGTATAGAGAGGCAATCTTAGATCGTATGTTTCAGGAGCGCAGTTGGTCCGGTGTTCCTGTTAATGGATGACAAAGCTCGTCCACATAGGGCTCAGCTGGTCAACAGTAACCTGGAAAGTGAGGATATTTGCCACCTGGCTAAACAACGCAACACCTAACTGAAATAATATATCCATATAAAGCATGTCTGGGACGCTCTTAAGAGGGCAATTTTCCCCCCTCTAAGAACCATCCTGGAGTTGAAAACTGTCTTGTTGCAGGAATGAGACCGACTGCCATAGGGGCTCTTCATCTGCGTCCTGTTTAGTATGCCGTCACGATACACGACCTGTCTGGCTGTAGAAGAAACCATACCTCATATTAGATCTTAGAGAGATGTTAATTTATTTTACCGATGTTTATTTAGAGCTTTATTGATAATCATGAGACATAAAATGACTTGGAATGTCACATTTCTTTCTCTGTTATAAATGTATATTCATAGCGTAATTTTAAAATAATTCATATTCAGCAATTTTAAGTGATTTACAATAAATTTGACAGATGAACTCCTGTGTAAATAAAAAGTTTAAGAAACATTAATGAAGTTCTCATATATTTATGTCTTTATTCTAAACAACGCAACACCTAACTGAAATAATATATCGTTAGTTTCGCTTTCAGTTTCAGGATAGTTCTAAAAAATTAAGTTATTTCAACTTTTTTAAAAATTAACAGTATTCAGGATCTCACCTGTTTTTGAGGTGATCCTCTCTACTTCTCAAGGTTCCATATGATTTCGATCTTGTGCGAAAGTGATTTTCAGTACCGATATTAGTCTTAGACATATTTTGTTCTTTTCAGAGATGGACGCAACTAGAGAGTTTACTGCATTTTGTTTTATTCCGTCACAAATAAGGTGATGAACGATTTCATCACGTTTGAATATTTGTGAATGATTTCATGTTATGCCCTGTTAATTAAATAAAGGGAAACTTTTTTAAAATTATTTCGTGTGATATTTGAATATGATGCAAATGTTATGCCATTTTTTTAATCATATTTAAAGACAATATCCACATTTTTTTTTAAAGCTAACTTTTAACAGTTACCGTTATTGAATCTAAGAATCTCTAGAAACTATGCATTTTCGTCTCACAAATATAATAAATAATGTAACTGTTCAATAACAGACTGACAATACTTTTTATAAATTTTAAATAATTCGTACATTTATCAGTTAACCAGATTTTTAAATCGCTATAATTTAAATACATTTTTTTAATATGCTTGCCACTTTTTTCATTTTTGGCATTGCGAACTTGGTATATAACATTATTCGAATTATCGAAAACAGTTTAAAAAAATTATATTTGAGAATGCAGGTCATGATATAAAGAATTATCGCATTTGGCCTTTGCCTGTTCTCATGACTAGCACGTCCAGCTGTCATGAAGACCAAATATTAGCTTATTCTAGCTGATTTTTTATGGCAGTTTATGTAGCACCGATGTGCGTAATAAAAAAAACTGCCCACTAAATTATTCATAAGTCAAATGAAACAGTTTACACAGTTCTTTTTAAGCTGTACAGATATTAAACTATGCACGATTAGCTAAAAAAATTATTTTATTTTAGTAATTGAGTTTTTACATGCACTTTAACACATTGACTGCCATGTACATCATCGATGATTCATAGCGGCCTTACTTTTCGGAGCCATGCTCATCGAGTGTGACTCAAATTTTGTATTGTTTAAAGCTGTGTGAGTCATCGGTGCTTCACAAATGGATCAATTTATATGGTTAAAATTATTTCTACATTCAGAAAGTTGTTCGTATTCTTGGTTTCGGCTTCTGGAAGCTTTTTTTCATAGATTATTATCTGATTTTAATACAGATTTTGCTGCAATAAGTAATCATTATTTATGAAGTAAAACAACGAAGTTATAATTAAATGGGATTGTTGAAAGAATACAAGACTAGCGATATTTTTTAAGATGTTTACACATTCACTAAGTTATTTATTTTTGGTTATGTATTATGTTTTATTATTTGTATTGTAATACAGTATTTGTCTAATTTTACCAATTTTTCCTATTGAGACATAGAACTCTTGTGTTAATTTACAATGAACTGAAATGAAATAAATTTATTGTTTAAAACCTGTTATTTTTTTATCTATTTATTAAATATTCATAAAAATATATTCAGATTAGGTACTGTTTTGCACAGGCACTACACTATAATTCAATAAACTCAGGAACAATGGACTGTATTATATCTCACTTTAATTCTCATTAATTTACATCGTTCATGGCCACTCGAAGCCCCGAATTCTCTCACACGCTCTTAGCTCACAATCTCATGTCACAAACTCCAAGAGCTCAAGACGCATGCGCCGACGTTAGTAATGAAATGTGCGCGCAGGCGCAACATACCGCCCGCCTTGACATGATGTAATGATTCAAAATTAGATCTTACAATAAAAAATTACAGAGTGACAATACGAAATACAGGTAAATAATTGTAAGCATCAAGTAATAACATCAACAAAATCAAACTACTATAATAAGAAAATACAATAATTAATTACAAACATACATTTTGTTTAACTTGCCATAGGTAAAAAACAAATTTTATTAATTGATCTTTTAAAAATTCCTCCTTTCGTTTTCACTGAAACTACTCTAACCTTATTGTCTTTACCTAAGAATATCTCTACGATTCTGCCAAGAGGCCAGTTACATACAGGAACATTATCAGTCTTTAAAATTACCATAGTTCCAACCTTGACATTGTCTTTTTCAAAGAACCATTTAGTTCTTCCTTGCATTGCACTCAAATAGTTATTTCTCCAATACTTCCAAATTGTTTGCACTATTTTAGTCAATTTTTTTCCAGCTCTTTAATCTATTATCGTTAACGTTTAAAATATTAGGTTCTGCAATAGCCGTGATAGGTCTGCCTATCAGGAAGTGGCCTGGTGTCAAGATATCAAAATTCTCTGGTTCGGATGATAAAGGTTGCAAGGGCCTAGAATTCAAAATGCCTTCAATTTGAGCAATTACTGTAAGAAACTCCTCATAGGTTAGTTTCAAATTGCCTACTACGCGTTTCAAATGAAACTTAACAGATTTGACACCTGCCTCCCAAAGACCTCCATGATTGGGAGCTCTAGGGGGAATGAACGACCAATCAATACTCTCACTCGATAAATAATTACCTAATTCATCATCTGGTTTGCTGACTAGCCTATTCAATTTCTTTAATTCTGCGTTACTACCAACAAAATTGGTTGCGTTATCTGAAAATATGCGTGCACACTTGCCTCTCTTGCTGAAAAAACGCTTTAGGTTGCAATAAATGCTTGACTAGATATGTCTGTTACCAACTCAAGATGGCAAGCTTTGGTAACAAAACAAACGAAAATGCCCACATACACCTTGTTAAAGCGACCTTTTCTCTGATGTGGGTATTTTATAAAATAAGGACCAAAAAAATCAACTCCAACACAATTGAATGGAAAAGTCGGGCTGACTCTTTCTTGAGGGAGTTGACCCATAAGTTGTTGACAGGGCACTGGTTTTGCTTTGAAACATACGACACACTCATGTACTATTTTTCTACAAGGGTTACGCCCGTTTAAGGGCCAAAACCCTTGTCTAACAATAGACAGTAAGCCTTGTGGACCAATATGCATGTATTTCTTATGAAACATCACAATAATTAGATTAGTCAACTTATGATTCTTTGGTAAGATTATAGGAAATTTTCTATCAAAATTCAACTTACAATTAGCTAATCTTCCTCCAACTCGTAAAATTCCATATTGATCTAAAATGGGAAAAACACTTCTTACCTTGCTACCTGGAGGAACCTTACCCTCCTTTTCAAGGCTTGAGATTTCTTTTTTAAATTCACTATCTTGAATTAGCTTAATCAGTTTAAGTTCAGCTAATTTTAATTCTGAGCTCTGAAGAGGACCTGAAACCTTGTCCTTTCCCTTGCAGTTGTTTACAAACCTAAAAATAAAACTTAAAACACGAATAATTTTAGTGTAATTGTTACTTAAATTTAAGAAATCCTCAATGAAAGGGTTAGCTTTCACATTAAGAAAAATATTAGAGTCACTAAGGATTTTAAGTTCGTCTGGAAAGTCCTTCACAATGACTTCCACCGGAATCTCTCTATTTGGGTAGTCGTCGTATCTCAGGAACAGAGGGCCTTTCCACCACATATTATTTTCTAGAAGTTTACTGGGATCCAAACCTCGGGATATAAGATCACTCGGATTCTCCTTTGATGACACATGACGCCATTGATGACCATTAGTCAACTCTTGAATTGTTGCCACTCGATTTGCAACAAATGTCTTCAACTGGTAAGGCTCCTTTTGTATCCATGAAAGCACGATCATGGAGTCACTCCACAGATACACTTTGTTCATAGGAATCTCTAATGCAGATATTACTCTAACCATCAACCTTGCAAGGAGGACTGCCGCACAAAGCTCCAGTCTCGGAATAGTAACTCGTTTAATAGGCGAGACTCTGGATTTACTCGTCACTAGTCTTGTCTTCACTTCTCCATCTCTCGAACGGCACTTGCAATATATGGTTGCTCCGTATGCTACCTCAGAGGCATCTGCAAATACATGAAGTTCCACACAGTCTACTTCTGCAATAAGAATAAACATTTCAATTTCTATTTTACTTAAAACTTCCAGTTCAGTAGAGAACTTCTTCCATTCATCAGCTTCATTTTTTGGTAGTGATTCATCCCAATTCAGCTTTAACAACCACAACCGTTGCAGGAATATTTTGGCTTTACTTATGACTGGCCCTAGTAAACCAATCGGGTCGAACAATCTTGCAATTGTGGACAATATCTGTCGTTTGGTAACAACTATGTCATTATCGAGTTTCACTCTAAAACAGAAACAGTCTCTTCTAGACCTCCATGACACTCCAAGTGTTGTAGATTCTGCTTCATTAGGAAAGGAATAGGAGTGATCTTCCGCAAGTTCAGCATGATTACTGCACCACTTGTGCAGTGTCATTCCTGCCCTCTTCAGTATTGCAGTTAACTGAGATTTAAGCTCTTTAGCTGTACTCAAAGATTCCGCTCCACTAAGCACATCATCCATATAAAAGTTTTTAAGTAAGACTGGCGCAGCTAATGGAAATTTTGGACCTTCATCAATCGACAATTGTTTAACAGTTCTCATAGCTAAGTATGGAGCACTAATTGTACCGTAAGTCACAGTATTAAGTTCGTAGATTTTCACAGGTGCATCATTTTCTTTTTTCCATAGGATTCGCTGCAAGCATCTCTGTTCAGGGTTAATTTCAATCATTCTATACATTCTTCTAATATCCGCCGTAAATGCGGATGGGTACTTTCTAAATCTAAGCATGATTGAAAAGAGATCATCTTGAATAACCCCTCCATTACGTTGTAAAGAATTTAGCGAAATTCCATTTGATGTTAAACATGACGCATTAAACACTGTTCTCGATTTAGTTGTTGTTTTTTGAGGTCGGTATATCCCATGATGTGGCATATAGTACCCCACCCTAGGCTCATTTTTCTCTTTAACCTCAGTCATATGCCCAAGCTCTTCATACTCCTTTAAAAAATCCTGATACAGACTCAAATATTCAGGGTCTTTAACTAATCTTTTCCATAGGGAATTTAATCTCTCAAGGGCAAAAGCTTTTGAATTTCCTAAGCAAATAGGATCTTCCTTTAGTGGCATTGTTACAATGTAACTCCCTTCTTTATTCCGCTTATGAGTTTGCACATAATGTTCTTCACATATTGCTGTTTCTTTATTTTTTGGAATGGCTATTTCAACATTCTCTATTTCCCAAAATTTTCTCATTGTTTGTTCTAAGTCATTAGATGTTTTCATTAACCCACAATGTACGCGGCTCTGTTCTTCTGATGTAAGGCTTCCCGACACTATAAACCCGAACACGCTGTTTTGTAAAATGAGACTCGAGTTTTCATATCGAATTTTTTCAGATTTTAATATCTCAAAGAAAACCTCAGCTCCTAAAAGCATCTCTATACGTTCTGGAACATTAAAATTCTCATCAGCTAATTTTATGTTACAAAAATCCTGCATTTTAATATCAATTTTCCTTGAAGGAATAAAGTCTTGCGTGATTTTTGATACTACTAATAAGTCTAAATGTCTCACGTAACTTTTATCTTTATTGCTAATGCATGCCGAAACTTTTTTCCGAATTGTAAACAAGGAATCATTTAATCCGGAAATCGCAATGTTTACCTTCTCAGAATCAAAGTTGAATTTATTCGCACAGTCTCTGCTTATAAACGATGAAGTACTGCCGTCATCAAGTAATGTTTTGACTGGATGTAGCTTACCCATACCATCACTAATAAAGCAAATAGCCGTGCTCAGAATACTTTTTTTGGATCTGTTTACACTAGTCGCTGTAAATAGAGTATTACCGCTGTTAGGCAGAAAGTCTGGCGCTAGGGGGGAAAGCACACTCGAACTACTCGCTGTTTCGTTTTTATTTTTTTCCTTCTCTTTCAATGATTTATTTTCTACTGGAAAATGCAGTGTCATGTAATGTCTTTTCCCACAAACGGAACACGAAAACTTTGATTTGCAGTTTTTGACGGAATGGTTTAATGCTAGGCAATAAAAGCATAATTTATGACTTTTGATGATTTCAACCCGATTATTCACCGGTTGTTTCAAGAAATTTGGGCATTTTGCCAAAAAATGATTTTCCTCACAAAGAACACACTTTAATCCTTTTGCATCGGCAAGGAATACCTTTGAAACATTTTTCGACGTTTTGTAATTGTTGCGAGATTTTTGAAAACTGTCCATTGCGGCAAGGGACTTTCCGCGAGATGTGAAAAATAAATCTGCTTCCTTCGCCATTTGTTGAGGTTGGTTGGAAACCAACTTTCAGCTTGCCTTACAGAAATATGGGCTGACGTTTCTCGATCTAATGTCTCAAACAATTTGTCTGATATTACTAACTGCTTCAGAGTTTCAAAATCAGACACTTTCCTCAATTTTAAGTAACATTCGAAATTAGTGGTTAATCGCGACACGAACTGCACATGGGACTCATTTAGGCGTTGAGCCTTTTTAAAATTTTCTAAAACAATTTGTGGTGTAGGTTCGAATTCTTTTAGAATAATAGCTTTTACTTTTTCATAGTCACTTAGCTCCTCATCTCTAATATACACGACAATGTTCGAAGCCCGTTCCCCTAACAAGTTTAACAAAATTTCCGCTTTAGATTTCAGTGGCACATTTTTTGTCGCGAAAGCTCTTTCTAAAGACGAGAAAAAATAACTCCAGTTTTCAGGTTTACTCGGAACCTTCAATGTTAGTGTTCTTATACTTTTAATAAGAGAATCTAAGGAATCGGAACTTTCTCCTTTAGTTTCATTTTGATCATTATTAACACTTTTGGTTTCAGCTCGCAATCGAGCAATTTCCAGTTCTGTTTTACATCTCTCTAATTTAATTTGTTTTAACTGTAATACTTTAGCTTCTTCAGATTTACGATGCTCTACTATGGAATTACCCAACTCTATTACCAAATTTGGATCGGATTTAAAAGCTTCACTACTTTTAATCGCTAAATTTAAATCTGTAACAGTTATCGTTTCACTTAATTCTATATTCAGTTCTAAAGCCAATAGCTTTAAATCCTCTTTAAGTGCACCTTTTATCAACATTGTACTCTTAATGAAATAACACAAGATAATAAGTAATTCTTCTCAATTACTTAAACACAGTAACACAGTATATAAATACTATAAATTTTCTCAAAACTCTTACACAGTATCTCAAAATAACAAAATGGCACTTTATTCTTAAATCGAAACTGCTGACTTACTTGTTATTTGTAAATAACTCTTAATCCATAGATCTCTGTCCCAAGACGGACAACGATGTTTTGCACAGGCACTACACTATAATTCAATAAACTCAGGAACAATGGACTGTATTATATCTCACTTTAATTCTCATTAATTTACATCGTTCATATCCACTCGAAGCCACGAATTCTCTCACACGCTCTTAGCTCACAATCTCATGTCACAAACTCCAAGAGCTCAAGACGCATGCGCCGACGTTAGTAATGAAATGCGCGCGCAGACGCAACAGGTACTGAACTGATTTTTAGGATAAAGGAGACACGAAACCACTAGAATTAAAAAAAAAATGATCCGACAGACTATTTTACCAGATTTTGCTGTGGCACTGTGGTAAAGAAAGATTACACACCCACGTGTTAAATAAAGATTCTTTTCAAGTACCCTAAAAAACTTTGATTTTAGAAAACATCAATTATGTCCGTGAAGTATTAGCAAGTTTGTTATATTTATAATACCGCTGCCATGGCTGAAGCCATGGCATGCGAGTCCCCAATGAAATATATCATTACTTCGCTCTTTATTATCCATTAAAATGGGGGTATCGCCTCAACCAGAGGTTCATTGTAGCCCAAATAAGTCTGTAGAGTTCCAAAAAAAAAAAGGTGAATTTGAAGATTTAATAATGTCCTTATTCTTCAGAAACACAATTTGGGTACAGTAAAATTAAATAATCATGTTAGAAAATTTATTTCTTTAAAGTTGCACAGTAAAACCACGTGATGCGAGGTGGCCAATAGCGAGTGAAGGAGTCATAAGACCGCGAACTAAAATTTTCACTGAAAGCAAAGTCTTTGCTTTAAAACACTACACAGTACTAAATAAATTCTTGGTTAAATGAAAATAATAAGTAAGAAATATAAGTTGCAATCAAAGTCCATAAGCTTTGTGCATAACGTAAACTGATCTTGAGTAATAAAGAGTAATAAGATACGTAAAGTAAGTAGAAATAAAAGATATACACTGTACACTACCACCATAATGCATTATGATGTATAGTTCGCGGTCTTTTATCTGTGGGTTCTTTAATGGCTAGGTATTGTGAGTTTTTCAGTTTTTCTGAAAGAAGTTGTGTGCTGTAGTTAGTATTTGATCATGAATCGGGAGAATATTTAAATTCTTATGGATTTGCGCGTTCCGCACAAACCAAGGGGCATTTGTTATGCTACGGAGAATCTTATTAGGTAAGACGTTTCTTTTCTAGCGTTCAGTTTATCCGGCAGTTGCTCATGCAGGAACTGCATAGAGTAGAATTGGTCTGATGAGGGTGATATAAAGATTTCTCTTAGTATTCAGATTTAATTTAGATTTCCTTCCAAGCAGGGAGTAAGGAGACATAAATGCTGCATTAGCTTTATTGATGGTATACTGGATATGGTCTTTGAAATTTAAAGCTTTGTCGACGTACACTCCTAGGTATTTATATGAGCTTGCTACTGGAACTGGTGAATTATCTATTTTAATATTGGAATTAACTGGAAATTTTTTTCTGTATCTGCGATATAAAACAACCCAACATTTATCTGCGTTAAGTTTAATTTTCCAAATTTCACAGTATTTGTTGATTAGATTAGCTTGCATTTGGAGTTTGTCAAGACCATTTTGTGGATTTCTAGAGCTGGTTATGATAACTGTATTGTCCGCATATTTATAAATACTTGAGTGTAGTGGGACAGGCATATCATTTATAAAAATATTAAAATATTTCGGTTCTAAAACAGACCCTTGAGGGACGCCTCGGAAAATCTCTTTCTTGATTAGAGAATTTCTCCACATCTTTACTTGAAACGTGCTACAGTAGAGGTAAGAGTAGGTAAGTTTAATGAAGCTATTAGGCAGAAGGAAATTTGACAATTTGTGGAGTAAGCCAAGCATGCCAGATTCGGTCAAATGCCTTCTCAAAATCGAGAAAGCATGCTGCTACACCATTCTTTTTTCTAAATTCTTGGGCGATAAATTCTACCAGGTGGAGTATCTGATGAGTAGTACAGTGTCCTTTTCGAAAACCAAATTGGTTCCTTTCAATGCCAGTTTGGTAAGTCTTGTACTGATGACATGTTCAAAAACTTTGCAGAGAGCCGGTACCAGGCTGATGGGTCTATAATTTTTGGCATATTTAAGGTCTTTTCCAGGTTTCAAGATGTTAATAATTATTGAATGCTTCCACTGAGAGGGAAAATAGCAGTGACGAATGCATGCGTTGAAAATATTGGTGATAAGTACTATACATCTGTTAGGCAGTGCTTGTAGCCCTTCATTTGAGATATTATCAAAGCCTTGGCTTTACGTTTTTTGATAATTTAGAGGCTTTATTATGGCTTTTAATTATGATAGCATTTTCGCCTCCTCTGTTGTGGGGTCTATCCTCTCTGATAGCCATGAATTCTGAATCTGTCACAAGCTCGAAGATGTGTTTCATTGACTAACATGACATCAATGTCATGTTTGATCCTTTCGGTTGGTTTTCATCTCTGGATGATTGTTGCCAGGCAGGACTACGTTTAGGGATCTCCTTCGGATTGAGCGCCTGGAATTCGTTTTTGTCGTAATGGAATAGATTCTTCGTCGCTTCTATTTTGGCTTTAATTTCTTCAATCTGTTTCTGTATATTAAATGGTTGCTCAGGGCAACCTTTAAAAGAAGAAATGTGATCTGCTCCGCAGAGGGCACAGACTGGAGGTTTATCTTTATCATTTTTTGTTTGGGAGCAAGTATAGGTCTCGTGAGGTTTTGCACATTTTAAACAGCATGCTTTGTATTTGCGGCGATCCCGTGTATGCCCGTACCGCTGGCACTTATGGCATTGCATGGGGCCAGGGCGAGATTTGTAAGGTTTCCACGAACACGTCGAGTCCTCTTAATTTCTTTATGTCATATATAGCTTTACCTTCTTTATTGCGGGTGCATTCAGCTAAGTATACAGGTAAATGGATAATTTTCCCCTCAATAACATGAGTGATTTAACGGTTTTTTCGATGGGTATTTCCATTTTTTTTATTTCAGATTTGATACGTTCAATATCAGCAGTCTTTGGCAGTTTCTCGATGTTCATTTTAAAAGTATGGTAGGGAAGTTCAAGTTTATCGAAAAAATCAGTGAGCATTCTGTAATGTTCAGAGTACTTATGGCATTGCATGGGGCCAGGGCGAGATTTGTAAGGTTTCCACGAACACGTCGAGTCCTCTTAATTTCTTTATGTCATATATAGCTTTACCTTCTTTATTGCGGGTGCATTCAGCTAAGTATACAGGTAAATGGATAATTTTCCCCTCAATAACATGAGTGATTTAACGGTTTTTTGGATGGGTATTTCCATTTCTTTTATTTCAGATTTGATACGTTCAATATCAGCAGTCTTTGGCAGTTTCTCGATGTTCATTTTAAAAGTATGGTAGGGAAGTTCAAGTTTATCTAAAAAATCAGTGAGCATTCTGTAATGTTCAGAGTCGTAAACTCTGATGGTAAGAGTTCCACCGGATAAATTTCCGCGGAATTTTTTGATTTGTAACTTTTCTTCAATAGCATCTTTTAATTTGTTCCAGTCGCCTGCAAAGTCGGCTAGGACAGTGGGAGGGAGATAAAATCACCCTGCTCGTTAGTAGAATCCATATTGTTTTAGAGATTTAATTCCTGGAATTTTTTTTTCTGTGCTGGCTCATTAACCTCTGCGTTTGAAAGAGTGCGTTTATGTGTTATGCGAGGTGTAGTAAAACCTTCTTTATCCGTTATGTTTTTCTTACGCTTAATTTTAGCGTTAGTAGATTCGGTAGATTTATTAGTTTCCATGGTAGCTGGGAGTAATTAGTGGGTTCATCCTCAGTTTGAGTTCAATAACGTACTGGCTTAGTGCTGCGATTTGATTTTTGAGATCATTAAGATAAGCTAATTATTCCTCGGACTGATTGGGAACATCTCTAAGTGAATAATATTCTTCCTCTAGTTTTTGCATAATAAGCATAAGATTAGATGGACGTAATTCTATAGTATGATTTAAACACCATTCCTCGGTTCTTCTGAAAGCCTCCTCTCTCTCCATGATAATCTGTTGATCCATTCACCTAACCAAATGGCTAAGATTGAATGAAAAACATACTTCTGGGACTTAATAGCCCTTCTGTGCTGTTATATTTATTTTGTGCTCCAGCAAAATCTTGTTTACAAGCAGGTTACATTATAACATAAAAATCAACTTGTGTTAAGAATCACTGAAATGTCTTATCGTATGTACCAGGACCACCAGTATGCTTGATTGCGATCGATTTTCCCCCTTCAATCTTCTACGAGATTTTCCTTCTCCTGAATGAACTACTACAAGTGCCACTTCAGCATTACTAGATAGAGCCGAAGGTATCATATGGCCAAAAAAATTGCGTTCTGCTCAATTTATTTGTAAAATAAGGTGGAAAGGTGGGAAAGAGCACATGTGTAATTTTCTTTAATTACCATAAAGAAATCACATATAGTGCAGTCAAATTGTCTTTCTACTATGACATTAATGTAAATTATTTTAAGATATGAAGTCTAACATATCGTATGTCTTTAAAAGTTCTTATGCCTTATGTAACTGCCAGCCATTTAAACATATATATTTGCACTTACAAACATGTTTTGAATAAGACAAATATTCATGTTTTTGTATTTTTAAATTTAAAATATCAGTTTTAACTCATGAAATTATAAAACCTATGAAATTAATTTTGTAACACTTGCATTCTTTGATTTTATTTCCAAATATCAGTTAATAATAATCAGTAGAATGACTTTTCTTTCACATGTACTATTGTTCATTATTTTGGAAAAAAAAAAAAAAAAAAAAAAAAAAAAAAATTAGTCTAAGCGTTTTTGGTTAAAAAAAGATATTCAAAATGTTTTCAAAATGAAATCATATAAGTATTCGAATACTTTGAGGAAAGATTCAATAAAAAAATAAATTAATAAAATAACGGGACATTCAATACTCATAATGGTTAGATATCTTTTAGCTAAAGTTACACTTTCACATGCATTTATCTATATTTTTTGAGTAACTGTTGTTCCATTCATACATGTTCAATTTGATTTAAGTCTGAAGACTAAATGAAGGAAGAAGTTGTGATAACTTCCGGACAGTTGTATGAAAACCACATGTGAACATTTAGGGCTGCATGTTTAGAATCATTATCCTGATAAAACATGAATGTATTTTGCATTCCAATTTTCTTGCAGATGCTTTCAAATTTTCATAATAGTTATATACTGATCTATATAATTTTCCGCTATAAATGATACAAGATTCTAGTAAAATTGGCTGCCTTTGGTATCTAGAATACTTGAGAATTGTGTAGCGACTATTCATTGACTTCTAAAAGTCTAGAGCGACAAGTCAAAAGTAGGGTTTAAATATCCTTTTATTTAACTTGAGACCATTTATAGTTGGCCAATCCTGGGCTTACATGAAGTCTCCACTTGGGCTTTAACTGAAGATAGAAAATAAGAAACTAATGCTAACTAACTAAAAACTAGAAAAAGCTGTACAGAAATAACTAACAGAGTTGGCCCTTAATTAAACCTCACTGGTGAATACTAACAGCCACGTAACAATACGGCTGAACGTAGTAAGATTTAGCTTAAAGCAATGACATGCCCAGAAAGGAAGACATGGATTACTAAGCTCTTCCACAGAAGTAACTTCCGTAGAAGAAAAAAAATTGACGTGGTCATTATTTTCCCCTGAGACTTCTTATTAAATACTGGTTCCACCTTGTTTATATAAAACGGGATTTTGAAAATTCATTTTGGTAGGGAGTTGTAGGTGGGGGAAAAAAAAAAAAAATACAGGAAAGCTGTTTAAAATTTAAAAAAAAAAAAAAAAAACCCTGCAAAGGTAAATTTCCCATTCCAGGAGCAACGAGAAATAGACAAACCATTTTGCTTCCAACTTCGTGATTAACAGTATGCAGAACCATATTTAGACTTAATAAGGTCCTAAGCTATTTGAGATATGGGGCCCTTTATAAGTCTGTTATACAGTACAAAGTCCGTAATCCGGACTCGTCGGGACTTGGGCGATTCCGGATTATAGATCATCAGTTTAAATCTGGTATGATGGCATGCAGAAAATATACAATTAAAAATATGAAACCGTAATTTATGGAATAAAGAGCAATTATGATCTAATCCGTATCAAAATTTACGAAAAAAAAGCTTAATATTCAAAAGCTTACATTTCGTGAATTTTTCTATAAAAAATAAACCTTTATTTATCCCCCCTTTTTTTAAACCTCCGGTTCTTAAAATACCATTTGAACTTTGCCTACAACCAGGAACTAGCAAGTCTGCTCTAGGAACAGGATTTAAAAATTTAAAAACCTTGCTCCACAGAACATCCCAGCTGGTTTTTTTTTTCTTGAAATAAAATCCAAATATTTTCCTGTGATAAAAGATAACATATCATCATTACAGTCAATAAAATAACTCTGATTTTTTTTCTATTATGTCATTCACATTTAATGATTTGAGTTCAACTTAATTGCAAAACAAATATTAGATACTTATGCTTCATAAAACAGAACTCTTAGTATCTAAGCCTGAATTTAAACCAAAGTTTTCCTAAAACCCATACACTAATGATTTTAAAAATACTGATAATTCTTATATTGATTTAAGAATGTATAAAATGGAAAATTTATTGGAATACTGAATGCATAATTCACTTCAATACATAATTTATCTTCTTTTAATATGATACATTATTTCAAAAATTCATATATACAGTTTCATTTTTTAAAAGTATGTACTAAAGAAAGATCTCTCAAATGATGTTGAATTTTAATGATGGCTGTTACATTTTTTAGTCAGTTGTACACTTCTATCAGAAGCAAAAATGTTTTATTTACTACATTCCACCCTTTTGTAGTTCTTTGAATACTGTATATATATTAATAAAACAATTTGAAGGACCAAAGTCCATAGCTATCCTATAACAGTTAATATGCATATATGATACAAGCTCTTGATCATCCAAGGTGACCTTGGTGTATATTACTTTCTGAAATTTATTAATTCTTGAAATTATTCTTAGCATAAAGAATATCAAAATTTTCTCAGTATCTTGCACAGATCATCCACCCTGTGAAATTCCTAAACAAATATGAAGTTAACTGAATAATATTACTACAAACTGAACATAAATTTCAGAAGTTTTCCCCACCAAAATATACTGAGGAATGGGTACTTGCCATTTTATTTACCATGTTCACATTCTAGGTGCCTAAATAAATGTAATGAATTAATAGAAAAATCAAATTAAAATTCAATTCAAATTTACATGGACTAGATTTTTGAACTATTTGAAATTCAATTCTGTTGTAAAATATATTAACATTTAATTCTTATATTCTTTGGCTAATTCCATTTTTTAAAAATTTAGAAATGACTACAGATTAAGACAACTCTGACCAAATGAAATTTAATAACGTCAATAAAATGTAACAAGTACAATTCAAATGAAATAGAATTTAAAAATTCTGAAAATCATTAGAGATTGAGGGAATGGAATTTGCCTAATTTAAGTTTAATTAATTAAATACATTCCATTTATTTCTGAGAAACATTTTTCTTTGTTAAGACTAAAAATTAAAAAAAGGAGAGTAGGCAGCAATGAATTATTCTTCAATATCAAAATGTCCTAATTTCCATACTGGCTTTAGTTATCTATTAAATGAAAGTCCACAGGAGACATTCAGATAAATTTCTAAAATTACTACACTCAAATTCCGGATTACAGATCATCAATTTAAATCTGGTAAGATGGCATGAAGAAAACATAAAATTAAAAATATGAAAACTTAATTTATGAATTAAAGAGCAATTATGATCTAAATGGTATTAAAATATACAATAAAAATTATTTATTTGTTTACTATATTAAACATTTCTTTCAACGCGCACATGCGTAAAGAATACATTACGCATAGTCGAAATTAGAAAATTGCAATCAGAAAACTATTTGATGTGTATCCGTAATATAATGACGAGAAATTTGATTTAAATCATATTAAAAACGGAGTACATTGAGATGAAATACTACATTTAGTAAGGAATTATAAGCCGAATAAAAAAAAACATCTGCCCTGAATATAAGGATAGTGCTGACAGATCATTGTGCACCGTGATGTCCCCCCCCCCGCAGAGAGATGTAAAATTGATAAACAGATTTCGGAATGGTTAGAGAAACAAAGGATATGCCTTTATACATTTTTTGCAGCAATTCCACTTTTTGTTTGATGGACATAAAAACATGCTTTCGCTTTGTAGATTCTTCGGCAGCTCCAGAATCAGAAATTCTTTTTGACATAATCTAAAGTTCAAGCTTACTTTTATAAAATTGCTCTAACAGTCTGCAAAAAATAATAAGCCGGATCAAATTAGAAAGATTAAGGAACAACGCAATTTGCAACATTAAGTGAATTAGATAATTTTAGCTTAGCTTATACCGTCCATTGTACATTAAACGCACATTCATAAACGTATTATGCGCATGCGCAGAAAGTTTGTAGCTTTGAGGTCCAGATTATAGATCATTTCGGATTATGGACGTGCAGATTAAAGACTTTTGACTGTATTCTTATAATAGAAAAGGGGTGGTCACTGTATGCTGCAGAAAAGCTTCTCGAACAGAAAGGTGATGATAAAGAAAAACTAAGTTATTTTATGAACTTGAGCATACTCTCTATAGCCACACTTGGAAATTTTCATTTTTTGGGGGTTAAAAATCTATTATCACCTGTGCCACTAAAACGAAGGGTAAAGTTCAATAGGAAATTTTTTTACAGATAACAGCAAGTTTAACGAATTATTCAAATGAAAGAAAATCCAGAATGACTTAAAATTTACACACATGCTCAGACATTCATACCCAGAATTTAAAAAAAAAAAAAAAAAAAAAAAAAAAATTGTTTTTGTCAATAATGAAATTCTGAATTTAGTTTCAGTATTGCACGATAATCAAAACCAACACTTAAATGTCACTAACGTGTTTAATGAACTTTTGTCATTATGCAGAATGACACAGCTATAACACACTGATTTTTACTTAAAAGAAATGCTCAAATTTTTTTAGTATGATTAGTCTTCATACTAAAAAAATGCTGGATAAATAGCTCAACCACCATACTCAAATAAAAACTGCTATTTATTGGAAACTTGCCTTTACTAGAAAATACACGAGCATAGCCTTTATACTTTAATATCATAAATTACATAAAATAAATAAAACTATTAAAAACTAAATTCCATATTTATTCAAATTGGTAGGATCATCTGCTACTACTTTTTTTTATACTAAAAACAAATAATTATTAAATGATACACATGGCTTGAAATTTATGAATACAGCAAATGACATACTCTTTAATAAATTCATTTCACATTTTGTTCCAATTGATCGATTTACTAGAAGAAAATTTAAATTATGGACATATCCCATATAATTAGCAGAATTCAGTAGTTAAGGTCAAACATTTCACCAATCTGTTTAAGCCTTGAATTTACCAATAATGATACTATAATTAAGGCTTTTTTACGAAAAGTTAACTTCTATGCAATCAAATAAAGCATGTTAACCCGCAAAACAAGGCACAGAAGTCAAACTTGAAATCTGAAAAATAGCAAGACTTTTGGGAGAAAGTAGAGATGCTTTTACGCTGCATGGCAACATTAAAAATATACTGATGGTACTTTTCCATTTTGCCGGCGCAAGAGATAAAGTCGCCAAAAATGGTACAACAGATGCCAAACGGAATATCTCCGCTGGTAACCTTTTACATTCATCTTCAAAACATATCGCAGCCATTTTTTTTATCAGATTGATTGTTTCTTTCCAGTGGCGTAGCTAGGATTCCAGCGCCCGGGGACAACTGAAGAATTTACGCCCCTTTCTGTGTCAAGAATGCAAAACATTCATTAAAAAATTTCGTAGCATTAATTTGGCGCCCCCTGGATGCTGCACCCGGGGACAGATGTCCCCTCTTGCCCCACCCTAGCTACGCCACTGTTTCTTTCAATACTGGCATACAATTACATAGAATTTTTACCAGAAAGTTCAATTTTATGCCCTAATGCCATTCGCGGTATTTAAGTCAATTAGGATGCAATCACACAGCTCAGGGAAAGCGAAAATATAGAAAAGATAAAATCAAGGGTTAAATTCATCAATTCTAATGAGAATGCACTAGCGAAGTAAAGTACTGGGTTTTACATAATTCTTAAGTAAGCTATTCGTACGAACTGAAATAATACTTGCATTTAAACTTGTATTCCATACTAAAATGTTACTTGAAATTATTGTAGATAATTACTGAATCATTGAGAGAATTAGATTTTTGTAGCATAGTTTGAGCAAAGAATTACGTGAAATGAGATCACTTGGGTTCACGTGATACGAACCTGCGAATCAGGATGTTGTACCATGAAAGCATAGTAAATTCTTAAATTAACGTTTTAAAAAAAATTTGTCTTTTTACAAAACTTTAAACGATATTAAAATGTTTATGCCTTTAAAATAAAGAAAATCTTAGAACTAACATTTTTTGACAATTTTTATGTGTATTATGTGTTGTTGCCAATAAAGTGCACTTAGTGAGATTTGCGCCAGCGAAACAGAAAAGTACCATACTGATTTATACAGAAATATTTTAATGCCTTTATTTTTTAAATTGCTTCCAAATGAATTTGTTCTTAATTATATCCAAAAAATTAAAGATTAAAATTGCGATTTAAAAGGTCTACTAGATATTTTGAGAAATGCACAGCTTATGTTAATTATAATTCTGAAGACAAATTCTTGTAATTAGAAAAGCCACTACCTTTCAAATTGAAACCTTTTCCCGACTGCGATATTTTAAGTTTAGAAATGAAAAGGCAGATGTTATTTATGTCTGGATAAAAGGTACAGAGTTAAAAACTGCAAGCAAAAAGTAAAATTAGCTTCTATAATTAACAAACATTCGAAAGTGAATTGTTGGGGATTAAAATAACACAAACAAGAACTAATTATCATACTTATTCAGATAAAATAAAAATTTTCACACGTAAAAGGCAGAATTTTATCCTAGAATATAATAAAAAATTCAGTAATTAAGATCTGAAAATCTTTTACCAATCTGTTAGGCCAAGAACTTACCTGCATTAGTTTTAATGAATATTCTCAACAAATCGCATCTCAACCTGTCAAATAAACTGTGTTAATATGCAAAACAAGATATTAAATAATACAAACAATAATTGACATATTTATTCAAAAGAGGCATAAAGAAGAACAATTTTTACGCAAACTAAGTAAAAACGGCACATTTACTTGAAATTTTCTCAAAAATTTACTAGCACAATAAAAAGAGACATGGAGGGAAAAAAAATAAAAAACAAGAATTAATTTTTATATCTACTCAAAGAAAAAAAAAAAAAAAAATGCAGAATGAGCAGCAGCAACACAAAACAAAGTAGACAATTAAAAATAGTAATTTTAATGAATCTATCATTAATAATGAAATTCTGGGCATATACCACATAATCAGAGATAAAGTACAAATTTTCATACATAAACAGCAGATTTTATCCTACAATATGATTCAGTAATTAAGAGCAGGTAATATTTTACCAATTTGCTAGGCCAAGATCTTACCATCATTGGTTCTAATGCATTTTTCAACAAACAGCATTACACATCTGTCAAATAAACTGCATTAATCTGCAAAACAACACATTAAAAGAATACAACTAATTAACAAATTGGCTCAAAAAAGGCATAACGAAGAGCAACTTCTACATAAATTCAGTAAAAATGGCACATTTACTTGAAATATCCTCAATCAAAAGTTTACTAGTAAAGCTTTTTCATGTGTTAGAATTTTCGTGGTTACTTAAAAAAAATGGAAACAGTAATCTCTACACGACCTAAATGAAAACGGCGCATTTATCTAAAAACACGGTAATCGGCCAGAAATCTACCAGCACATAAAACAGAAAATGAGCATGAAAAAATTACTTTTAATATTTAATACTAAATATAAGATATAAAGCAAACACTTACCAGAGAAATAGAAACCTTGGTTATTTGACGAATAACCTGAAATTTGCCATTGCGCACATCTAAAAACAAACAACTTCAAATTAATCAAGCAAAATGTGTAAATTTGGAAAACAAGGTATTAAAAATTTATGGTAGAATTTTAGCATACTTACGGATCAAAACCAGACCACTCTTCAACCACAGTTCCAGAAATAAGAATGAGCCGATGACGCCAAATTACTTGGCGAGAAAGTTATTAGTAGATCTTCATGCAACCCAGAGAATCTCGTAACTCCTCCCATTTTTTCTCGTGAAGATAACCTGTCAACAACGTTGTTTACGATTTTGACAGCACGGAGCTACCGCCAAGGCCTGAACATTGGAAGTTGAAGTAATTTTTCATGGCACCTGTTTAATGTAGGATGTAAATTAAATCTGGTATTAGTATTCCCTTTTTCTCAGACATATTGCGATTTTTTTATCAATGATATTATTATTTATATGTAAATTGTTTACCCTAGGTTTTCAATCTTCTTTATTTTCCACCGCTAATCCGTGACTGTCAACCAGGCAAATTGAAAATCCTCCTAAAATTTTTTTAAAAATATCTTATCAAATGAGAAGCAAAATGTAACAAATACATTTTTCGTTCATTAATTATCACAGTGAGTACTTTATTTCAAACTGCTGCGATATTTTCAAAGTAATTTCAGTAAATACTAACATAATAATTAGGCATTAATGAGCTATGTCTTAATTTTAAGGTAATGAAATTTAAGAATCACATAAATTTTCTGCCGAGTTATTTCACCAAAACTAGAAATAAGGGAATATATTCTTAGCTCTAGAATGTAGTAAAACCATTCAGCTAATAATTCTGTTTTAGTCTAAGAAAATTTTAAAAAATTGTAAATAGTATTGTAGTTTACTTACATATATAAATTAATATATGAACTAAAAAATACATGAAATTTAATGTATTCCATATGTAAAAAATTTAATTCATTGTAATAATTTCAGCACTAACTTTAAATAGTAATACCTTAAGTCCAGGTATAGAAATTTGTTGTTTTATTCTGTTTGTGCTATTTAGCTACTTAATTGACTAGTTAGTATTAAAAAAGTGTTAAAGTAGAAGTTTTTTTGTGTACTGAAAATTATAAAATATAGTAAATAACTTAATTTATGTACCTCTTGGCAGAGAAGTCACATGGGTACTTCAAATAATCTCATCTTATATAAATCTATTGACCAACATTATGCTAGTCCTGTCTGATACCACGCTGCCAAAACTCACCTTCAGCATATCCAGGTTCTTCAAAACAAAGCACTCAGACAGATTATCAACATGCCTTGGTTCATTCAAAATTTATATATCCACCATGATATAATTTTTTACAGTAAAATCATTGCTTGTTTGAGAATTATCATAAGTTGGAGCTGTGACTGAAAAATTGTTTGGTACCTTAAAATTGCCTTTAAAGAGTTCGGTAATTCTTTGTATATCTTTTTTCGACGGAGTATAATCCCATTTTTCTTTACCTCCAGGTCCTGGTATATAAACACACGTTTTCGATGTGTTTAACAAATGATCAGTGGTCTGAAGAATGCACAACCATTCTGGATCATATTTTATATCTACTGCCTCGCTTTTGTTCCCTATTTCAAGAACTTGCAAGTAATTACGTCGTGGCAGACACTTATCCAAAGCTAGAAATTTTGTGTACATAGTTCCTTCAGAATTCTGATGTGGAATCACAGCAGCAAATTTGCAGTGAAGATGAGCAGAAAACCAATAAGCAGGCTTTAACTTGGAGAGCAGTTCTTCAGCAGGAGATACAACTCAAAATGATATTCAGAAATTTCTTTTATTCAAATTCTCAATCATCATAGCAACTGTATCGACTGTCTTAGATGTTTTCCATTTCCCAGAGAAAAATGCAAATATGCATCTGACATTCTCCATCCTTAATATTTTTTACTCATAGTAGACTCACCTTCTTCATCGAGTAATGGCAGCCACTTGATGTAATTCTTTCATCTTATTTTGCTCACATTGCTCATTTAGTTTTACTGATGGTCTTCACACGATGCAGATAAAAAGGAATTGCTGCATTCTGAAATTATTATTCACTATATGTTCTTAGTAGTAATAAAAGGCTTAATATAAAAAAATGAAAAAATTGTATACATTATTATTTTCTCTCTCAAAAGGTATTTATGTATTCAGATCTTATTGATTTCGGGAAATACATTTATAACTCAAATAATATAGGTTTATATTATTTCATTCAATTTAATGTGCAGATGTGTGATTATTTATAAAGAGCTACTGATGGCCCAGTATACAAAGCATTTGAACACTGCCAGTGTGGCCAGTGTTTAGATTCCACTGAATAAGTTGACTTTTGCACTTGTATCGAAATGACCTCAAAATTGATAGTTTTACTTAAAGTCTAAGCTACACTTTGATTGCCTAATTTTAAATGGTAGCAAAGTATCAGAATTTCTTCAAAAAAGTGATAATTGATGACAGAGCTTGGATTTTCGAATACAATGTACAAATGAAGTATCAAAACTAGGAGTGGAACACCAGGAGATCATTACATTTTAGAAAAGTAGAGATAAAGAAATCCACGTTAAAATTATTGCTTTATCAACTATCAGGTGATTATTCACTAGGAATTTTTGCCTTATGAGCAAGTAATGAATTGGCATTACTTCTGTGAAGCTTGAAAAGGCTTCAAAGAAGAGTCATTTATTTGGAATTTGAGGTACTTGGTTGGTGCCTCATTATAGTGTTTCTTGTCACTTAGCAGTGACCATTATTAAATGTTTAAATTCAAATTGCATCATGGTAGTTCCGTATCATCTGTCCACAGATCTGAGCACTTTCTCAGTACTTCTAGATCAAGAATTCAATTGATGGGTAGTTGGTTTAATCTTTTGGACAGCACCCAGGAAATTATCACAGATCATTTCAAAGTGATTTGTCTTCAAGCTTTCCAACAGTGTTATACCAATTAAATGTGATATTTTTGGCAATGAATAACTTCCCTGAAAGATATACCTCTAATTCGTAAATTATAAATATATACAGTCAAAAGTCTTTAATCCGGACGCCCATAATCTGGAATGATCTATAATCCGGACCTCAAAGCTACAAACTTTCTGTGCATGCGTCAACGCAGAATGCGTTCACGCATGTGCATATGCGTTCATGCATGCACGTAATACCTTTACGCATGCGCATATGCGTGTATGCATGCGCTTAATGTGCGTATAATGTATAACGGATGGTATAAGCTAAGCTAAAATTATCTAATTATCTATTTCAGTTAATGTTGCAGATTGCATTGTTCCTTAATCTTCGAATTGGATCCGGCTTATTATTTTTTGCAGACTGTTAGAGCAATTTTATAAAAGTAAGCTTGAACTTTCGATTATGTCAAAAAGAATTTCCGATTCTGGAGCTGCCAAAGGATCTACAAAGCGAAAGCATGTTCCGATGTCCATCAAACAAAAAGTGGAATTGTTGAAAAAATGGATAAAGGCCTATCCTTTGTTTCTCTAACCATTCCGAAATCTGTTTATCAATTTCTCGCTGCTCTGTGTGTATGGGAGGGGGGCGTTGCGGCACACAATGAACTGGAAGTTGATCTGTCAGCGCTATCCTTATCTTCAGGGCAGATGTTTTTATTTTATTCGGCTTATAATTCATTACTAAATTTAGTATTTCATCTCGATGTACCCTGTTTTTGATATGATTTAAATCAAATTCATTATGAATATCACGAATACACATCAAATAGTTTTCTGGTTGCAATTTTCTAGCATAACGTATGCTTTACGCATGCTTGCGTTGAAAGAAATGTTTAATAAAGTAAACAAATAAATATTAAGCTTTTTTTTTTTGTAAATTTTGATACCGTTTAGATCATAATTGTTCTTTATTTCATAAATTACAGTTTCATATTTTTAATTTTATAATTTTTGCATGTCACCTTACCAGATTTAAACTGATGATCTATAATCCGGAAAAATCGATAATCCAGAATCGCCGAAGTCCCGACGAGTCTGGATTAAAGACTTTTGACTGTACTATGTTTCAAAGCTTTTTTACATTTCTTGTCAGGGAAATTGTGATCCAGACATAGCTAGAATTCTGGACCTTTTCTGAATTGAGTAACCAGATTTTAGAATTCATATGTACCTTGTCATCATATGGGTACATAATGTTTAAATACTACTGCATATGTTTCTCACAATTGCTGTCAGTGTTGTTAGCTGAGAGAAGAGTTTTTTTTAAAATAGTTTAAGACGTATTTAAGATCTACAAACATTTATTTTACATTTAGGAAATCTTTCTCACCTGACTACATAATAATAACCGAAGTAATTAAGTAGACCTGTATGATACCATTATTGGTTTTGAGAATTAACGACAAGCAAAATAATAATGTAATTTTTAAATGTTGGAAGTAAAGTTTTTCTTCAATAATAAATACGAGTTTTAATTTGTTTCCATATAAACCTTTTTTTTTTTTTAGTCATTTGTTCATATTCATGGGATTGGGTACGGATAATCATAGAATGCCTCAATTTTTTTTAATAGGCTGTTGTCCCCAAATTATAGATCCATTTGAATGATGTGCTTTCATTAATCTCATAGTTTTAACTGAAGGCAAAAATTAATAGAAATGTGATTTGTTTCATTATAAGTTGATTGAGCAGTTTTTTTCCCCTTATGTTCAATTCAATATGTAATTTGTAGATACTCTTACTGATGAAGAAAAATAAAATTTTGAAGAATTATATCAGAATAAATTGTTAATTCTAGTATTTCAGAATTATCTAATCATGTCCATGGTATTGTTTCTAATTATTTAAAATTGAATGGATTGTACGATAGACATTGCATTTTTTTATTTACCATGAAAGAATTATTGCATTCAATTATCATCAACCACTGTACATCCTATTTGTGAACTCAAATATAGACATTTATTTTGCAGCATAAACATTCCACATGGCTAAGTCATCCTCTGGAATTTCTGAGGGTGAAATACGAGAAGGCCTTTTATGTCCAATTTGCTTATATGATCTCCAGACTGTAGATCAACTGCAAGAACATTTTGAAATCAGCCATTCCTCTGAAGATCATGATGTTTTCCAAGCTCTTAAAGGCTTCATTGGTAAAAATAAAATATTTATAATGAATGTTTTTTCTTTTAATGAGAAATATATGTTTGGCTTTTCCATAGTTGACTTATTGTTTTTTTAGCATATAAATTAAGAATTTACAATGAGTTAAACATACAGTAAGTAAATAAAATGTCCTTAAATTTTAATTTAGAAAGATCATTAAATAAAATTTGTTCATAACAATAAAAAGCAACATATTTTTAGGAAAAAGTGTGAATAAATTCATAAAATAAATTGTTAACATATCATACTGACTATATACAAATATATATATATATATCCATAAATGTTTATATAATAATAATATATATATATATTCATAAATAATAATAATATATAATAAAGATATTACCATACATATTACATATATATATTCATAAATAATTCAATACATATTACATATATATATTCATAAATAATATTACATAATATATTCATATATAATATTACATATATATATTCATAAATAATTCAATAATATATATATATATTCATAAATGTTTTTAGATTTAATAATAAAATTGTTTACTGAAAAAAAATGAGTAAAGTGTGAAAAATTTACTTCCCCTATAATTTTTCCCCTAACACGTGCCAAATATTGTTGTTGAAAATTGCAAGGAAATTAATGGGAAGAATAGGAAAATTAATAGGGAAGAATAGGAATTACAATTCTTGATAATTTCTTTGAAGATTTTCTAATAGATCTATTATGTAGTTATATTAGTTAGTTAACTGCATAACAGATCTATTAGAAAGTTAAGTTTATTATGCAGTAAATTAAACTTTTATTAAACTGTGACTTAACCCTCTGAGCGTTAACGGGTTTAGCCTTGAAATTTCAAAGTTCCTCAAAATGTCATGAATAAGGGATATTTTCTTGATTTTAATTAAAAAATGACTCTTTCATTTTGTACCTTGATTCCTTTTCTTCCAATATACATCCAAACTGAAATCAGATACGTTAAAAGCTAGCAGAAATTTTCTTGTATAATGAATGTAGAAGGCAACCTTCTGTACGTAATTTTCCAGCCTTAACGCTGAGAGGGTTAAATAGTATTTTGGTACTTGTGTATTAAGTCAAAAACCTTGGTAAAATTTTGTAGCTTCTTTACAAACAAAATGGTGAAAATTACATATCAAGTGCAAGTTACAGATTTTTGGCCCATTTAAAAAAAAAAAAAAAAAAAAAAAAATCCGAAACTGCAAATGTTTATCTTAAGCTGGCATGCATATAGACAACATATCAAGAAGAAAACACACCTTTAAAAATATTAATACAGATTTTTATTATTAAATAAGGATTATATGATATATCTCCAGTTTTTAGCATTTATTTCCATGCTCTAATTTTTTAGCGCTGTTCTTCTGTCTATTCAGCTTTCTTTTCATTAGTAATATTGTGAGAAAAAGTTGTATTCGTGCAGAAATTTTATCGAAGTTTATTCTATTGCTGGCATATTCCACAAGCCATACTTTAAAATTGAGTTGAAGGCAAAAATGAACTCAATTTGTCTATAAAAACCATTGGAACTTGGAATACAGGAAAAAAGAACACATACAAAAATTATGTTGTTGCTTGATCCAAGGGTTGTTATGAACATGGTTGCCTTAAGAATGTTTATACACATACAGTACACTCCCGATTATCCGCGGAATTGGGTGGCGCGGACACCGCGGATAACAAAAAATGCGGATAATCCGAGAAAAGCTAAAAATGGGTATAGCACAAGAGAAAACAGTTATTCCAACTTTGAAAAATCATTTTTTGTACAATAAAATGTGAAATAAACAGCAGGAAATGTTTAACTAACACTTAATATTTTAGTATATCACTCAAAACTAGCCTAAAATGCATTTTGTTAATGAAAACAGAAAAGTGCTTACAAGAGTCGTAAAGGATACACAGAAAAATTAATGCATATGTACTGTTTTAATATTGTAATGTATTATGTAATTACAAAAGCATAACTGTAAAACTACACCTTTTTGAAGAAATCAGTCATTTGTGTTTGCTTCTTGCTTTGGAAGCATTTTCTCTTGATCCGAGATTGCATTTTTCGTAGCATAAGTTTCTCGGGCAACTCCGCATCGTCTTGTTCTTCCAAATAGCTCAGCAGTCCTTCGACTTGTTGCAAAGCCGCTTCGTGAGTCGTCCGCATCTGCACAGTGGGCTCTTCTTCGCCTTCACTTTGCTCTCCTTCATTCTCGGTCTCTCCCCTTGCTTTCTTCACAGTTTCATCATCTGTCAAGCGTTCAAAGCCAGGTTCGTTGAAATCACACTCCAACCACTCGTTAATATTTTCAGTATCGATGTTCTCACCACCTGGAACTCTTTTCACCATATCGGCAAGAGTTGGCGTGGGCATGTCTACATCTTCATTCTCTTCCTCACAACTCAAAGGGGTTAGGTTGTTGTTGGCTACAACATTAAGCATGAGTTTTCTCCATGATTTGACAAGGCTTGACAGTTTCACTGAGTCCCATGCAGATGCAATATCATAGATGCTATCCAAGATTGTGTAGTGTTTCCAAAACTCTTTCAGATCATAACCTTCTTCAATTTTAGTCATTAGCAGCTTGGTTCGGTATGTTCTCTTCATTGTTGCAATGACTCCTTGGTCCATGGGTTGGATTAGCGCAGTAACGTTTGGGGGGAGAAACTTTGCAAAAATTTGTCCATCAGAAGACTTTAGCACGCTTGTTGCTGGGTGAGAAGGTGCATTGTCGATCAATAGCACAGCTTTTTCAGGCAGGTTTTTCGATTTAAGATGTTTATGCACTTGAAGAACAAAGATTTTTTTGAACCATTCTTGAAAAATGTTTCGGTTCATCCATCCTTTTTTTTTTTTTTTTTTTTTGGTTAAAGTAATCAACAGGCAAATTTTCTATCATTGTGCCTTAGAAAGATCTCATTTTTTTTTTTTTTTTACTTTCCAATGACAACAAGTCTAAGTTTATGTCCACTGGTAGCGTTACTGCAAGACATGATAGTGATCCTTTCCTTGCTGCTTTTATGACCTGCCGCTTTACTTTCAAATGCTAAAGTGTGAGTGGGAAGACATTTCCACAAAAGTCCCAATTCGTTGCCATTGTAAATTTGTTCAAAAGATAGCTCTTCTTTTAAAACAAATTCTTCAAATTCATGGTGGAAATCGTCAGTTGCTTGTTGGTCACCACTAAGTTTCTTACCATGAAGTCCAATTTCTCGAATTCCATGTCGCTGCTTAAAACGAGTCAACCAGCAAGAAGACACATCAAAATTTCCTTTCAGGCCTAACAACTCAAAAAAGGTTTTTGCCTTCGCCGCAATGATAGGACCATTTACAAGAGTACCCTCTTTTCGAACTTGAGCTAACCACTCTGTCAATGCTGTGTCTAGCTCATCAAAAGCCCACCAGCGGCCGAGCGGTAAAATCGCTGAACACTGGTAGTTCAGTCCGAGGTTCGAATCCTGCGAACGGGCTGGCTGCATGGGCGTTTTCGTGGTATTCCCCATGTGTAACGTGTATAAAAAACAGTTTCGCTTAGAAAGTCCTCCACGAAGGCATCCCTCCTCTTAGGCAGATAGCCCTCGAGGCTTTGCCATAATCATACACACACACACACACACTAGCTCATCAAAGGTGTTTTCATAGTTCCCTTTATAGTTTTTCGTGTTTTCATAACGGAAACACTGTCCGACATTGATGCAAAGTTTACCAGTTTGTCTTTTTGCTTTAGAATGTCACGCACTGTTATTTCCACGATTCCGTAATCCAATTCCATCTGCTGCCTTGTAGCGCCGTTTGCTACTTTGGAAATTAATTCTAGTTTTTGCGCAGTCGTCAACACAACCTTCTTCCGTTTTCCTGACACTTTAAATCAGTAATGAAAAAACAAAACCAAAAAGCACAAGCACTGAACACAATAAAAGATAAGAAATTAACTCCAACCAATTCACAAACACCATCAGGCTTAAACTAACAATGGCAAGTGGGAGGAAGTGGACGTGTCAGTAAGATTTAGACGAAAGGGGCGTGGAGCGGGCACTGCAAGTGTGAGTAAGAAATCACTTACTCATCAGAGGGGAAGGTTCCGAGAAGGCCTGGGATATTTTTGCCATAAATAAGCACGATGTTAGCAAATTTAACGTTTTGCTCAGTTTCATGAACACTTTTATTTTCTTTGCTTTACGCTTGTAAAAAAAAAAAAAATAAAAAAAATAAAAAAAAAACTTTGTGCGGCAGGCGCGGATAATTGGGGGTCTACTTTAGTGGTTGACAGAGTTTGGTAATTATGTTAATCTGATGACTTCTGTGACAATACATAAATACCAGTAATTTTTCACTTCATAAAAATTTATGCGTTAGAAAAGTAAAGGATTTTTGCAAGCTGTATTATTTTGTTATGGATATGTCAGTTTCTTTTGAAGTACTTCTGTTTGAAGTCATTGCCAATTTAAGATATAGCCTAGCCTAATTTTAAAATTGGCATGCAACTCTCTCCTTGATACTTTAAGATGTCTGATTATAAAAACATCTGGAACTACTCTTATATATGCCCTCACTTGGCAACAAATTTCTCACCAAAAATATTTGGCGAGAAGCTCTACGGTTCCATATTACTATCTAAATTTTTGCCTACATTTCGAACTTTAATCCTAAAATATCTCAAAAAATGCGCTTTTTGTGGATGCAAAAACCACATTTTGAACACACAATTTAAACTTCGAAACATAAACGAAAAATTTAGATGGCAAAAGCAACTAACCAAAAATATTTGACAAGAATCCATGTACACAGGGATATGTTGTAACTTAAAAAAAATCACAGAATTTCACAATCTATGCAGTGAAGGAATCTAAGAACTAAGCACACCTAGCTTAAATAAATTAACAATACAACAATAAATTTCAAAGACTACCATGTACACAGCGTTCTGTTTAAACTTAAAAAAAAAAAATCTACAAATTGCACAATCTAGGCAGTAAAGGAGTCTATGAACTATTCACAACTTGCTTTAATAAATTAACATAACAACAATAAATTTCAAAGAATACCATGTACACAGCGTTCTGTTTAAACTTTAAAAAAATCTACGAATTGCACAATCTAGGCATTGCGCACTAATCAACAAAATAAACTAAAATAAATTTCAAACAATTTAAAAAAACAATAATAATGACAGAAATTCATACTAAAAAAACAATGAACATAACATTCTACAAATATAAGAACAAGAATAAAATAAAATTTACATGAATGAATGCTTCTTCGAACAGCAGAACTACCAATTTCAAACATCACCAAAACAATTTCCACCACAAATTTGTTAAAAGCATCTTCTCCCATTTCAGAACAACGATGGATTAATATATGAACCACCAAATAAAACACAAAATCGCATTTCTGATTATGAGTAGGCAACGTAGCTTTAACATGTTGCCATGTAATCTCTATCATGTTTATGTGAGAGCCAGACTCACTATCCACAAAATCAATACTATCTTTCACAAATAAATGTTCAAAACCTTCTTCTCTTAAATACTTGTAGAATTTCCAGCCACCCGAAAAAATAGTTGTTACCAGGCACGCAATTAAAATTTTGCCAACACGTCATTCATTAAATCACTTAAATACCTGAACCAACTAGCAACTGAAACCACTACAGTAAAATCAAAGTTTCCACGTAAAAAGGGTTGCCATAGAAACTAACATCGCCCCCAAAACCATCACAGAACACACAATCTTGCCAAAAACCAGCACACAACACATATCGCCGCATTCGGCGACCTGAGGGCGCATATAAGAGTAGTACCAAACATTTTATTGGCCCTTTGATTTCCCTACCTCCAAAAATATGTGGTCAGGTTACTAGTACATTTTAACATAAAATATCAGATATACTTGTGTTTGAATACTTTCTCGTGAATAAGAATGGGTTTTATAATATGGTCAATGCTGTGAAACACTGCAGCAAGCTTTTTTAGGACCAGTATTTCAAATGGTAAAATTTGGTTATCTGCAGATACATCCAACATTTAAAAAAATAATGATTAATTAAATAAATATATTAAAAATTTACATTGTATTTTTAAGTAAAGTTTAAATAATATATTACTTTGTATTATTGTTAAATTGCTTATAATCAATTTGAAAATGTGTTTACAGATAAGGCTAAAAGAAAGATTTTGAAACAAGATACTGTACAAGGGAATGATGATGTGAGCAAAGCTTCTTTTGAATCAGATACACTTCCACTAGACTCTCCAAGCATACCATGGCAAAAACAAGAAGTTGGTATGTTTAAATTAATTTAAAAAAAAGGAAGCTAAATCAGATAAATCAATTCTGAAAAGGATCGTTTAAAAATTGCTATAGAAACAAATACATGTTACATGAAATTTACTGTCATCCATCTTTAGAATATATAAATGCAATGCTTCAATTTAGTGTTGTCTAGATAATATTGTTTTTGAGAATAGCAAAAATATATGTAAATCTGCATTTTGAAATGACTTTCTCAAAAGGCTTGGAAGATTTTGCTATTACTTTTCACATAAGTTTTGTTTGAAGATCTTATTGAGCATGTTCTTTCTGAATTAAGAATGTTGAGCTTATGTTAAACTGTATTGTTAAAAGCTCTGTAATCATAAAGATAATTTTATGTCTTAGTGTTATGCTGGTCTGTTTCCTTAAATTTTGACTGTATGAATGTGCCTCAATCACTTTCTAAAATAAAATAAGAAATTTTATTAAAACAGTTCAGCAGCAAATACAGGGGAGAAGGAATGTGCTATAGGGCTGCAGTTTCCTCAGAGCTAAACTAGAATTCTTGATTTAAAAAAAAAAAATTACACTTATTTTTTCTTAATCTCCCTCCCCCTTTAAAAAAAAAAGAAAAGAAAAAATGTTGCAGAATTGCTGTCTGGCTTGACAGACTTGACAATTTTCCTGCTTTTGTAGTTGTTCCACTTGTACTTGTAACATTGACACAGTCGAAAACAATATTTGGTTAGTTATTTTAGTGTGTTTTTATTATATTATAAAAAATATTGTAGTGACTTTTGTGATTCTTCTTGTCAGGTAAGTAAAGTTCGTAGTAATAAAGTGTTTTGATGTATTTAAGTCATAAGGTTTGATATTTGATAAATTTGGTACTTTGGCATTAGTGATTAATGTTTTGGAAAATTTCTCTTAGTTTCCATTAGAGAATATTGCTGAAAATAATACTTATTGTAATTGAGCATTATTTTAGAAAATTTGAATTATGTTAAAATTGTTAAATTATTGTGATTACTTAATGCCCTCAATCATGGCATTACCCTCGGTCAATTAAATTTTTCGTTTTATGATACTATAAATTCCTGCATGAGTAATTATATAAACATATTTTCACTACATAGTATAAAACAAAGTCACTTTCTCTGTCCCTATATCCCTATGTATGCTTAAATCTTTAAAACTATGCAACGGATTTTGATGCGGTTTTTTTTAATAGATAGAGTGATTGAAGAGGAAGGTTTATATGTATATTAACGTCCATTAAATAGTGGAGAAATACTGTTATTTTTGAGGTTTCTAATGTGATGTTGTAAATAATTGCATTTTTTCCACTTACATTGCAAACGCAGGCTGAACCCTACGAGATTTATCAAAATAATGTACTAAGTAGAAAAGGTGTACAGATTTAAAAATTGAGGGACGTAGCATTTGCGGCGGTACCGGCCGACCGGGGCGGCGGGAGCGTGCCTATAAATAGTGCGTCAGAGGCCGCGGTTCTCCCTGTAGCACTTTGAATTTAACAGCGATCGAATGCGTTTATTATCGGAGCTCTCTAGCGAGGAAAATAACAATATACTTAATAAAAACGTGCTTTACAGCGCGACAACGTATCAGTAATTATAAGTAAGTTATGATAAATAATTGTATGATAGTAGTTTTAAAATATAAATGATATTCTATTCTAAGGTTAATTTTTAAATCGCACTTATTGTAATTACAAGTACATAAGGTTAGATAAAATTAGATTAAATAAAACCATAATTTATGGATTGGAATTTTCTGTTAAGATCTTGGTTAAAATTTAGAGTTAAATGCAAATATATTAATTGTTGTAAAAATAAAATAAATAGGTAAAAATGTAAAAAGTAAATAAGTAAAAATGTAGTGTATGAATTTAGATATTCCAAATATAGCAGGAAATCTTCATGGTATAGGGAAAGGGGAATTGTTTTACTCCAAATTTAACGTGTGCGGGCCACGGGCAGTAATGAATAAATCAAAACTACTGGATTGATTTTAATCATTTTTTCAGTGAGTGACATAGGCTATATATTTTATACTCGTGCGAAGCCGGAGCGGGTCGCTAGTTATTAATATTCCAGATTCTAAAAAGGAGGGGGGGGGAGAAAAAAAGCTTCTTTGTTGAGTAAACAAATATATATTGTAGAGAGTTGTATTGAGTAAACAAATATATATTGTAGAGAGTTGTATTGAGTAAACAAATATATATTGTAAACAAATAATATTGTAGAGGGAAGCTGAAGTAGTTCAGAATAGCTCTAGTGATGATCATAGTAGTTCCTTATTTGTAGTAGTAGCACTGTTTTATTGATGGTATAATGTTGCAATTCTAGTTCCAATTCCTGCAATAGTCATAGTATTAATAATAATGAGGAGAATTTGTAATGCTCTCTTTAAATGTGGATAGCAATGGCATCATGCTACTAAAACAAATAAAAAGTCTTGCAAAAAGCTCAAGGTTATTTGAAGTTGTCAAAACTTTCAATGAAGCCATCCAAAAATTGCGAGTTACCATCAAATAGTGCTTCAGACGAAAAGTTTTCCAAAAAATTTCAGTATGCATAGTTTAGAAAGTATTCCTACCTGGCATACTGTAAAATAGAAGATGCACCATTTCAAATATTTATTTTTTGTTTTGCATTATGTTGGATGCACATCTTCACAATCTGTTGGCTATTTGGTGCAAGAAGGTTTTGAGAAATGGAAATGTACCTACCTTGCAGTATTTCAGAAACCATAATACCTTGGAGAATCACAAAAAAATTTTTTTTCACTACACCAACTGAAGGAGTACATGACAACAAACTGTAGATATTTTATCGTGTCAAATAAAATAAAAGAGCCTAAAGAGAATCAAGAGTGACTGAAATTCATAATAAAAACCATAATATTGTGGAAATTAAGATTTGGCAAGCATAGGGATCAGTTGATTTGGATAACTTACCTCTAAAAATGAAGGAGATTTCAGGGCTATCTCAAGATTTACCATTCAGTCTCGAGATAAACTTCTGGATGATCAGCTATGAACTGCAAAGAAAAATTCACAATATACAAGTTTCTTAATGTAAAACAAAAAATGAAATCTTTGGTTTTCTGATACAAGGAAAAATTATAGAACTGATAAAAAATTGAAATATTTCTCTGTCTTATTTTATAAAACAATTGATGTTGCAACTATCGAGCTATCGTCTTTCTCTTTGAGGTATTTTGACTAGAAGCAGATGAAGATTTATGAACTTTTTTTGTGTGTATGTTTCATTATTGTTACTTCTACAACTGCACAAAGTATTTCATTGACAATTTTGAAAATCTGAGTGTGGACTCTTAACACTGCAAAGAGGCAAGTTTTATGAAAAACAATATATGAGTTTTACCCTGAATTAAAAAAAAATGTATTTAAAGAAACTATACTGCACAAGATAAGAGGAGTGGCATGACTCTATAATGATTTTCTTTGAACTTCAGGCTGCTGTATGGGAAGGTTTGGATGAAAAATTAACTATTGGACTGAGCGTGATGTGTCAACTGGTGCCATGGAATTAATCAGCTCCATCCACATTATGAAATTTATGACTTGCCCTTTTGTAATTTGTATTTAGCAGCAGCATTTTATGAAGTAGATGCTTAGAAAAAGAAGATTTGGATTTGGCTGTTGGGGTAAAACATGCCCAGGTGCTTCAAGATCCATTGTTGGACATCAGAAAAAAAAGTAGATGATCATTTTGAGACACTTCTTTTGAAAGAAAGAGCAATGGATGAGAAACACAAGATACTATATTATATATTTGCGAGGACAAATAAATGACAAGTCAATTGGTCCAGTGGGGATATTATTGATCTCAAATTATATTACTGTATTTCTCTCTTTCTTCCATTTTTGGATGTTTTCATTTCAAAATCAGAATAGGTTTTTAGTTCATAAAGATATTCTTTCTTCCTTTTCACGATTTCACTGACTGAGCATCAGTGATTTTAATATATTGGTCAAATTTTATGAGGATTACCTTTTTGAAAATGGTTCATTCATCACAACTGAATAAGTATATGCTGACTATTTAGTATGGATAAATATGTATACTAAATATGCGTTCTGCCAACACATTTTT
The DNA here is from genome assembly GCF_044657685.1 of Stegodyphus dumicola. Classification (NCBI taxonomy): domain Eukaryota; kingdom Metazoa; phylum Arthropoda; class Arachnida; order Araneae; family Eresidae; genus Stegodyphus; species Stegodyphus dumicola. Next base: position 173,369,496 of record NC_140776.1, read on the forward strand.
ATGGCCCTACATGGACTGTTGACCTCTTGAGAAAACGTCTATATTAGGCAGAAAACGGTTCATCCAGTCATCAAATTCCCTCTGAGAGAATGAGAAACATTGCTTTCAAACCTTGATATCTCTTTCCAAAATAAAATGAAAAATTGATCTACATTTTCCAAATAATTTTGGTTTCTCAGTCATATATTAATGAAGTCCATCCTTTTTTAATAAATAATCCATCCTTTTTTAATAATGTATGTATAATGAAGGAATTTATTTGATAAATATAAGAATTAAAATTAATATTTTACAAAAATTACTTCACTAATTTGAACTAAAATGTTACCAGCTTTCAGTCAGGTAAAAATAAGAGCTTCGTAAGGTTTAGTGTTAAATTAGATAGCATGTTTCAGAAACTCTAGAAAATTGAGAATTGTTTCCTGGGGGAAAAAATACAGCTGATTAATTATCTTAAAAGGTTTGAATGTTTAAAAAACTGAAGAAACAGGGAAATCTTAAATCAGGTAAACAAGCTATATCTTTTTCTCAGAACATTAATTTTTTAGAGAATTTTTAACAATTAAGAAATTTAATTTTTTAGAGAATTTTTAACAATTAAGAAATTATAGCTGAGCTTTGTATATAACGTGAGTGGTGAATAATTCGAGAGAATAAAGTATATCATTAAGCCTGGGGCCACAATCCAAGGCAGCAAACATTGAAAGATATCTCTTGAACCCACTGCTACCTCCTGGTACGTGGGGTCATCACTCCCAGTTCCCAGGTTTCACAGTGGTGGGACTGACTAGTTGTTAGAAAATGCTACCTGCAAAATGCTACTATGCAGTATGATCAAAGCCTGCACTGGGTCTAACTTGGGGCCTACTCCACCTTACCCTGTGGGCCACTTGAATGAACTTGAACAGTTTTACCCATGAACATGCACAGCTCGTGGGGCTCAGTGATTTTATACTTCCATGGCCGATACTGCCTAGGTATAGATCCTAGCCAGTAGCTTCACAGACTTCTCTGTATTGACACCCCAGGAGGATTAGTATGGATATGCATTTCCAGACATCAAATCATCGGTTATCAAAATGTTAAATAGATATGAAAAAGAAATGTTTCCCAGCATTGACAAGCTTTTTAGAATAGTTGCAACAGCAACTCGAGAGAGGAGCTGCAGTACCTTAAGAAGACTGAAGACATGTTTGAAGAATACAAAGGGTTAAGTAGAAGCTGGGCCTGCACCTCTGTAGTACTTAAGTGATTGAGGTATTGCTGAACCTGGGTAACTGTTAAGCTTCTGTTCCAGATGGAATTCTGAGGAAGAACACCCTGGGGACAGTCCAAGGATCTGCCATCCCTGTTCTCCTACCACCAGCCTGTCAAGACGATTATGGCTCGCCATTGTATTTTGAGTGTTCCTTGCCACACCAATACTATGCACTTCAAACATTCATGTCTTATCTGGGATTCGAATTGGGGCCTTTTAAAAGGCCAGTCAGTGAGACTACCCTTTTTCACTTTTTACTAGTACTCAATAAGTTAGGTCAAAAGAGCCATTGTATGAATATTATCTTAGAATTTGCTGTGAGTTTCTTAAATTGTTTAATTTAATGTTTGATATCAATGTATTTTGTTGTAGTGTTTAACAAGGAACAAAATCTGATACTACTTTATGTATCTGTATCACAATCGTCAGGTCATTAAAATACACTCTTTTGCAAAAAAATCCAAGCACCATGAAGGAAGTGGTTGTTTTTGATGAAACTGAATACAGTAGAAGTCCAGAAATCCACAAAGCTTAGGACCAGAGGTTGTGCGGATTTTAGGATTTTGCAGATTTCAGGACAGGAAAGATAAATCATAATATTCAGACTGAAAGTACAAAATAAATAAGGCATATTAGGTACATTTAATTTATTATATGCATTAAATTATTATTACATATATAAATTGATTATATTATTCATTGTATTATAGGTACACAGCATCGAGGTTTGCCGATTTCGCCTCATACAAAGATTTCCAATTTCAGATTCCGATGTTAGAATTACTGTTGCTGTAAAATTTCAACAGCTTTTCTTTATTTTTTCGTATATCATACACAATCGTGTCGCAATTCCATACCATTCTGCTACAAATAAAGGAGTAGCACCTGCTTCCATCTTTTGTAGAATTTGCCCTTTTTGCATTACTGTCAATGCAACATGTTTACATTTTTCAACATTGCAAGCAGAAAAATCATGAGTGGGTTTCTTATCTGTCATTGTATGAAAAAGGGGTGAAATTTAAAATATTCTTAATTTATCCACAAAATATCCGAATAAAAAAAAGGTAGCACTAAATAATCTCATGAAATAACAAAGCTCAGAAAATACAACAACGGGAATCGTGAACTTGAAAAGAAGAGTTGAGTAAATCGTCTGCTTTTTTACCTCGATGCAGATTAGAGGGAAAAAATCATGATGTCAATAATTTGGTATTTCTGTTATGACTCATTATTATTCGGTAATTATGACGTCATTATTCGGTAAGTCATAATTTTTTCTTCGATATTTCGTACTCAATGTTACAGTTTCCGGAACCTATAAACTAAATGTTTATATTTTGAGAGGCAACGTGGATTTCAGGAGTTGGCAGATTTCAGGTTGGCGGATTTTCGGTATTTGACTGTATGTGTATAACATGTATCTGTATTACATACACAGATAATAAATGATTAAAAGATCAAGGTCATAGTACCTGTTCATGGCTCACAATTACCCATTGTGTGTTCAAATGTGTAGTTGGTTGACCCACCCCTGGCGGCAATGCATGCTTGAATTCGTTGAGGCAAGGAGTGGTAGAGGTTTCTAATGTCATCCTGCGACACATTCTGCCAGGCATTCATCAGTTGTTGCTCCAGATCTGCGATATTTTGTGGTGCCCGAATCTAGCGGCATAATGCCCGATTGGTGAAAGGAAGAGTAGCAACCACACAGAGACAGTCCAGAGATATGCAAGCAGTATGTGGCCTGAGATTATCTTGTTGGAAAATGACCCCAGGATGACGTGCCATGAAGGGTAATGCAACTGGCCGCTGGATGGTGTCAACATATCGTTGAGCTGATAAAGATGTACGGAAGATGACTAAAGATGACCTGCTGTCATAAGAAATAGTGCCCCACACCATCACACTAAAGGTTATGGCTGTATGCCTTTGTAAAGCAAAAGCTGATTGGGACCACTGTCCCCATCCTCTCCAGACACAAACACAGTGGTCATCTGCTTCAGAATTCATCGCTGAACACTATACGATGCCAGTCTGCTGGCAGCCATGATGATGTGACACCACTCCAGACGACTCTACTGATGTTATGGGGTCAAAGGCAAATTTCTTAAAGGCCTCTGTGGGCATAATCCCGCCTCAGACAAGCGGCAGGAGATGGTGGACAGTACTGCAGGAGGTATTGACCTGGTTGTAGTGCGTTGAATAGTCGACAATAATACCATTGGGGCGGTTTGGGCCTGGCAAACAATTATCCTATCATGCCTCACATTTGTGCTGCTTGGCTTTCCAGAACCTTCATTTTATCGGCAATTTCCTTGTAGCAACCATTGCTGCCAACATCTGTGTACAGCAGTGTCTATACGCTGCAGGTGTCAACTTGTTGCTCGGAATGACCACCTAGCTTCACGCAACTATACAATGCGACTACGTTCGAAGTCGTTTAGTTGCCTGCAAGGTCTTCGATATCGTCGTAATGGCATCTTTAGTTGCTTCTTTACAGAATTACAATAGCTGCAACATAAAAGATAAATTTTCCACCTCTGTTATTGGTTTTATACTTTGCAAATTACGCACTAGAAATGCACGCTATGATTGCAATTCCTGTTCATTTGCCTTGAAACTTTGATTATTTGCATGCTCGATTAAGACGTTTTTGCATACCAAAATTTTGTCACGATCGCAAAAGTCCTTCTTGGTGCTGTGATTTTTTTTGCAAAACAGTGTGTCATTTAGATTTTTTTCGGTTTGGTAAAACACCTGATATATGTATTTATGATAATAGATTAAGAAAATATCTTTGTTTACTCCTGTAAAATGTGGAGATATCATAACAGTACCAAATTTTTATGATACCCCTGTATTCGTCATTGAAACAGTTCCAAACATTGTTTGGAGGAATACCTTCTATGTGGGACATACAAATGCTCTCACTTGCATTATTTAAAGGGCTTTCATAAAATTTTGCATTGTATTATGGGAAATTTTTTATAAAGTGTATATCTTTTGTCAGTATTTAAAGAAACAAAATGCCTATAACCACCGTTTTTCAATTAGTCTACATCAATATGTCAATGATTTTAATTGGATGATTAAAAGCATTTATTTAAATTATGGTTTTAATTTGTGAATTTTTTAAACCATTAATTAAAATTTGTATTTTTTAAAATGATGAAAAATATATCAAAATCAAAGATTAAAGTACCTGTAATGCTTTTAAAAAGGTCTTAATTACTGCATATAAAATATAGAAGTTTTTTAAAGAAGTAAAATTTTTTAAACAAACAGTATTTTTATAATGCAAGAAAGTGTGACATTTCATAGCCGTCTGTTCTCAAGCATAAATCTGATAATGAGTGTATTCATTCAAAACACATGGTGCATGATGTAAAAATTAAGTTATAAAAGCACCATTTAAAAAAAAAGTTAAAATAGATTATGAAGTATTTTCTCGCTTCTTTCTGTGTGCCTTCACGTTGTAACTGGAAGCATGTCCCACATGTAATTGGGAGGTTTGGAGTTGTAATCCTGGTGAGAGCATTGCACATTTTTCATATCTACTGCATTGATAAATTTAAAGACTACAAGATCATCAAATGCATATTTTTTATACTGCAAATACATTAATCCATAGTGCAGAAAACCTCCATTTCATAACATTATTGAAAATGCTACATCCATCTAAAGTGACTTCAATTGTAATATTAAATGATATACTATATGTAGAATGAATAAAGAAATGCAGTAATGTAAGTCAAACAGTATGTATGATGTTAGAAAATTGGTCTAGCCAATAATCTGCATATGTGTTTGTATAATAGAAAAAAACTGTTGGTACATCATTGTCATGTATCTCTCTGCGGTCAGCCAATCAGCTGCCTCCTATCGTGGCGAGAACCCAGCAGGTGAGACAGACAGAGTGTGTGGCAGATGAGAGTTGTCTGCAGAACTTTGGTAGGGCATTCGTGCCTGAGTTTGAATTTCAATTTTAGCCAGGGTGGCTGATTCAACTTTGTAGGCTACTAGAAACAACTGAGTTTAAACGAATAATCCATGGGTATTTTCTTAAATCATACTCTATCAACACGTACATACTTTGTACATAAAAGTTGTGTTTCTAGATAATAAAAATGCTAAATTTTTAATCACGTATTGTGTAACGTATCTGCCATCCCGACAAGCACAGCAATCATTAACACTGCATACAAAAGAAATTTTATTTATCTTTGTTGTTAATGCCATTAAAAAAGTTAAATACAAGTTTAAATGCAAAATGCATAGTTTTGTAACCAATAATACAGCAAAAATGCAAAAAGTATAGGAAAACGATATCCAGCTTAATTTCTTATGTTTGTTTAGCACATATATCTAATTTATTGCGCCAAAGTTTAAATGTATCGATTGTTACAGAACATGTTATTTAAATCAAAAAGTATTTCCAAACTCACCAGCTTTCAAAATCCAAATTTATAACGATAATGAACCTGGTTTGGAAATATCATCTGACTTATGTTGAAACTCAGTATGTTAACTCCCTTGACAGTTATATAAGACACTGGTTAATTTTCTTGCATTTGAGATGCAATATACAAGAATATGGCAGTCAATTGAAATGTAGATTTTTTTTTTTTTTTTTTTGCTTCATTTGAAGGGAGTTTCAGTCACTCTGAAACATTGATAGAGCTGTAAAAATTCGGTAATTTGGCAATAATCTTAAAAGCTTCTTCTTCTTTTTTTTTTTTTTTTTTTTTTTTTTTTGATAAAGATGCATAAAATTATTTAAAACACTGCATGAACAAGCTCATCATCAGCACATTTTTAGTATATATTTTGCCAATCAAATATAAAACTGAAACTTTTCCAGCAGGAGAAAAGGAAAATGTACTGGAATTTTTTTTGATAAAGATGCATAAAATTATTTAAAACACTGCATGAACAAGCTCATCATCAGCACATTTTTAGTATATATTTTGCCAATCAAATATAAAGCTGAAGCTTTTCTAGCAGGAGAAAAGGAAAATGTATTGGAATTAGTAAAAGAAAAATTTGCAGATGCTGCTTTGCTTAGCATTACATTAAATTTGTAACCTATGCCCTGCCTTTCCATAGAATCCTTTTCGAAAATGGGGCAATTGAGTGAGTGGCCATAATTGAGTGGTGGAAATAATGAAGGAATGAATAAGGCTAAAAGAACTGTACATCACTGAAATATTAAGCACAGCAAGAACTGCTTCAGCTGGGACTGAAGAATGTTTTATGCTTTTGGAATTATGCACAGCAAATTGAAGGACCAGTTTAGACATTGAAAAAGCAACAAAAATTTCTTTATTCTTGTGTTTAAAGAGCTGAACGCAGATGACAATATTGGAGATATACTGTGGTAAACTGTTTTGAAAATATTATATAGAATTGCAGATATACATGCCATTTGTGTGGCTATATTCACTGTTATAGTTTATGTAAAAGATAAAAGTACAAGAGCGGAGTTTTTTCATGTTTTGTTAGTATTTATTTGTATATAAATTTTTATATAAGTGACTTTGCAAGTTACTAATGCCAACAGCTGCTATGATATTTTATTGCTTTTAATGCTACTAATTAGTCAAACTTTCTACAAGCTATATTATCTTTAATTATTAATTATAAGTATGAATATTATAACATATAATCATATATTATATAAATTTAGGAGTAAAATATTACTCCTAAATTTATATGATATATGATTATATTAAGTTATAGTAAAATATATATTTTAATACTTTTGATCACCTAATCAGAGGTTTAATTACTCTGAAAACATTCAATAAGTTAATTTAAAAAAATCTGATCTGATTATTAAAAAAAATCTGATTTAAATTAATTTTTTTAACATCCTAATTTAGAGTGCCATGTATAGAATGAAAGACTAAGGTACTATCCAATTGTCAGCTCAACCCTGATAAGAAACACTGGGCAGAGTGCTATGTCACCCAAGTAGAAAATCCCAAATTTTATAAAATACGTATATCTCACAACCCATTAATGGCTGTGCATGAATTATGCCTGAATATAATGTCATCATCTATCTCAGTAATTGTGGTAATGCACACAGTTTTAAAATTCAGAGGTCATATTTGTGATTTCTGTTAACTGTGTCTGGTATGTGGATTTTTTTTCTTTTTTCCCCTTTATAATGAATCATAATGCCACTGGGGAGTTTCCTACTAAAGAAAAATAAAATATTGCATTTTTTCAGAAGTAGGTTGTTTGCCTAGTAGTAGAAAGTGCATTCTATGAAGTTAATTTCTGAAATTTTCTGATATTTCATTTGTTAAGTTAAAATAGGTCAATGTTTACATAAAGAGCAGTGCCAGTTCACTCTGCGATGCTGAAAATTCTGCAATTCTTTGATGTTTTTTAAGTTAAAAGGGATTGCTGTGCTTATGGTCAGAAGAATAGAAATTTTTATTTTCTTTTACTTTTAAAAGAAAGTGTTTTATTATGAATGATTGTTGCATTTTTAATTCAGTTAATTTGTTGCTGTTTTATGTAATTGTGAGTGTTTGATGATAGATATTTGTTTTTATTTAATTTTTAGTGTTTCATTACAGTTGTTTCTTGTTTTTCTATTTTCATGAATTCATTGCTGTTTTATGTAACTTTCAGCATCATTTTTAAAACTGGCTACTGTTTTGTACATATTGGGTTAGTGAAAAATTGGCCGCCAATGATTGGTGACTTTGAAGGAGGTTTGAGTGGATAATTCAAGAGTATGAAGAGTAATTTTTGATTAGAAATTTCAGCATGCTCATGTGTAATTTTGTTTTAAAGATGATGAAATCCGAACAAATACAGTATAACTTTAGAAAAATATATAAGAAGCTTTGCAACTAAAAACTTGTGTTTTTAGGTTATGAAAGAAGATTTCAAAAAATTATAATTTGAAATATTTGATTATGGAGCACAGTGAGCATCTGAGTTTGTAAATGTCTTAAATTAGTGTGCACAAGAAATGGGATTTAGGCTTTAATAATTGCATTGTTGCAGTTAAAGATATAGTAGAGTAATCAAAGATGTGCATTCTGTATTATAGTATGAATATTAGAGCAAGATGAAAACATACAAAGCATGTGTAAAATGAGAGATGGCATTTAATGATTATGTCATAGGACAGATTGCAAGCTCTAATTAGTTCGAATTTTCAAAGTAAATGCTCAGAATCTTTTACATATTCATAAATGGGAAATGCAATAATTTAAGTAATGAAGCTTTAATGCATGCTTTAAAGATTAAATTGGACAGAGTATTACAGCAGTTAAGGCATTTCTGTCTTATATCTTATCTGACCAAATCTAACTTTATATAACTGGTGACCTGCATCCATTAAAAAAATAAGATGACTTGTCTCAGCTTATAATGGTTATGAGAAGTGAGTGATTTATGTTAATGTTACATGCAAAAGCTGTTGAATCAAGAAGGAAGAAGACAATCTCAGTAACAATCTGTGCAAAAGAAAATTGATGATGAGTTGTGTACAGTTAAAAGTCTTTAATCCGGACGTCCATAATTCAGAATGATCTATAATCCGGACCTCAAAGCTACAAACTTTCTGTGCATGCGTAAACGCATAATGCATTTACACGTGTGCATAATACCTTTACGCATGCACATAATACATTTACGCATGCGCGTTTAATGTATAATGGACGGTATAAGCTAAGCTAAAATTATCTAATTATCTATTTCAGTTAATGTTGCAGATTGCGTTATTCCTTAATCTTTGAATTGGATCTGGCTTATTATTTTTTGCAGACTGTTCGAGCAATTTTATAAAACTAAGCTTGAACTTTCGATTATGTCAAATAGAATTTCCGATTCTGGAGCTGCCAAAGGATCTACAAAGCGAAAGCATGTTTCGATGTCCATCAAACAAAAAGTGGAATTGCTGCAAAAAATGGATAAAGGCATGAAGAAAGTGACAGAGAGGTTAGTGAAAACAAAAAAATTTCTATTGACAAGTTAGTCGGTTTTCTTGGCACAGCAATTACAGGACTTGAACAGCGGAACTTTGTAATTGAATAAGAAATTATGTCTGTTTATAGAATTAAAGAGAAAGTATTAGGACATAAAACGAAGCAACTTAAACAACTTACATTGAATGAAATGTTTAATAAAGTAAACAAATAAATATTAAGCTTTTTTTTTTTTTGTAAATTTTGATACCCTTTTTATCATAATTGCTCTTTATTTCATAAATTATGGTTTCATATTTTTAATTTTATAATTTCTGCATGCCATCTTACCAGATTTAAACTGATGATCTATAATTGGGAAAAACCGATAATCCGGAATTGCTGAAGTCCCAATGAGTCTGGATTACATTATTATTAGTTGAATTATTTCAGTCTGATACACAGTGAACTGTCATCAATGAAACATATTCTTAATGCTAATGCAGTGCATCATTAGCTGTAAGGTCTACATGTTGTTTTACAGAGACAGGAAAGAGAAAAAAAAATTATATTGACTAATTCATCTGTGATATTGCCGTAGCTTGTGCTAGAACTTTGTTATATTAAGAAACACTTTCCATTAAATCTCAAGAGTATTCCATAAATGGGACCTAAGAATGTTAATTCCTGATTTTGACTTTTTGAGAGAATGTTGACATATTAATTCATAATATTAGGCCCCAATAGAGCATTATTAAAAATAAATAATGAAAAAGGGGGGAAAATAATAAGTTGTGACTGAGTCTGTATTCCCCGGACTTTGCATCAATTAATCTTCTTCCTTTTTGTTTTTATTTATTTATTTAATCTAGGATGAACTTTGTTAATGAAGATGAGGGGAATATTTTCTAGATGATTTAACTTCTTGATCGCTAGACTTAAATAGTAGTGATATATTTCAGCTAATAGAATAAGATATTATGTATATATACCGTCTTTTTCTGAAAATAAGACATAATTCGAAAATAAGCCCTATCGTGATTTTCGGAACTTTTTGTGAAATAAGACATCCTCCGGAAATAAGTCCTATCGTGATTTTCGGAACTTTTTGTAAAATAAGACATCCCTCGAAAATAATTCCTAGTTAAAATAATGTGACAAAAAGAATTCGTTAAAAAATGCTGTTGATTTATTAAGTAATAATATGTTTAGCTTTCCTAATACTCGTATTTCAGAGAAATGTTTGAAACAAAATATTCCGAGAAATTAATTGTTTACCTCTACAGTTCCTTTCAAATTAATTCTTGGAATTTATCTTAACCAGTTCACTGTTTGCCCCGAGAGAGATACGTTCACAGGAAAGGCATCGTCATCCGTTAGCATCGGCAGACTCTCGTTGGGGTGAAATTTGGGCTGAACCGTAACCCCCGAGACACATACGACGCAGCGACCTTTTTCCAACCCCCACAGAATGAGCCGCAAATCAAAAGGGGTGATTGATGGGTTACTTATCTTCTCAGCGGTGTCGCATTAGGATCACCGCGGGGCTGTTTCGGGAAAGTAAAGGATGGGGACACTTTCTTCGAATAGCTACCCCCCTCAACATATCTTATGAGATCCACAACAGCTTTCTCCTTTCTATTAACAAACAAAGGGATTTGAATACTATCTTTTCAATTCTTAACGATTTAATTCTCTTTTGTTACAGGCCATCAAGAAAATAATAAGACAAAATTCAAGAACATTTCAAATACTAGCTAATGCCCTTATTTTTACTTTATATAAAGCTTTTTCTTGATAATTAAAAATTACATTTACATTGTAATAGATTGCAATAGATTTGGGGTTGGGTGCAGGAAGTGGAAGTGGGGTTGGGTGCAAAGGGAAAAATATCTGCTCTAAGGACTACACCAGTCTTTGTGTTTTATGTTGCCCCTTAGGGGGTCGTTATTCACCATCCTTCAGTGTGACAGGTACGCTGTTCAATCTGATTTGAACAGAACTTCTAAATAGGCTTTCACAGGTGGTGAAAGGGGGAAAGAAATACTCTGAGCCCAGTTTTAGACACAAAAAGTTTACCTTTGGATGCAAAAAATGGCACTAAATGTTTGCAATTTTCCTAACAGCGAACTGGTTAAAAATACAACATAAGGTAGCAGTCTACATTGAACGACAGTGCAGGTATACAACGTTCATTCACTTCAGTTTTGTAAGTCTGATTATTTCCTCATACGTAATTTTATTTAAAAATAAAGTGAATAATTTTTAACCCCAGTTAAAATGAGTACAAAACGAAAGAGCTATTCTGTCGAGTACAAAAAGGGAATCATGGAAGACTCCAGGGGTGTAAATCTTGTAGCATTCTGTAAAGAGAAGATGCTAGATCTCCATATGTTTCGTAAATGGCGTGCAGACTATGATTACCTGTGTCAACTGGTGGACCAAGGAAATGAGAAAAAATGCAGAGTTGGATCAGGTCGGCAGCCGTTATTTTCTGAGTTGGAAGATTGCATCTGGGAATGGATTGCAGGCAGGAGAGAAATGGCTTTGGTTGTGTGCAGAGCTGATATTAAAAAATTTGCCCTTGAAACAGCAACTGAATTTGATATATCCACAGAAGAATTTAAAGCATTGTCACACTGGTTGGACAACTTCCTTAAATGATATGAACTGTCTCTAAGGAGATCAACAACATTGTTTAAGCTGGAAGACGATGAAGTTGTTAAGCGTGCACTTGTGTTTAAGCTTTTTGTTGATGGAATCGATTTTTCGAAATACCAACTCTCCAACATGATTGCTATGGATGAGACCACAGTGTTCCTAGGCCAAGGAGCTCAAACGACAGTTCACCACAAGGCTTCTTCGTCAATTTACGTTCCTTCTACCAGTTACGATAGTGCATGTGTTACCTGTATTTTGGCGATTCGTCTAGATGGCAAGAAAGTATCGCCATTTTTAATCACTAAAGGTAAAAAAGACCAGATTCAACGTGTTTCAGGAATTTATGTCATTGAAAGTGAAAAAGCCTGGTGCACCCAAGCAGTTATAAGAAAGTGGGTTGATTTTATGCTGCCACCACTGTTGAGGGATTAGAATAGAGGTTTACTAGTTTGGGATTCAGCCAATACTCACCGCACTAAAGACATGAAAAACTTTCTTGCTGAGAGGAAGATTGATCAAATAATGATTCCGGCAGGAATGGCTGGTTACCTCCAGACACTTGACATTGCAATAAACAAGCCATTCAAGGATCATTTGCAGATGGAAATCAATGAATATATTAAAAACAGAATGGTGAGAAATCATCGAGGTCATTTTGCAAAACCAGGCTTACAAGAAGTTGTGAATTGGGTAAAAAATTCATGGGACAAAATAACTGATAGTGATGTTTCCAATGCACTACGAACAGGCTACTTAGACAAGAAGTATTCATTTAACGATAGCTATATCGCAAGATATGAAAGATTCGGACTAATGATTCAACAGGAAATGGATTTGGAAGAAAATCAGAATTTTATTTATGACGATGTTCCAGAAGAAGATGACATGACTGTAATTGAATAAATTTAAATTTCTGTATTCTGTGTAAAATAAATATTAAATAAAAATATATAAATATACTTTTATTTTTGCCCTTCCCCAAAAATAAGCCCTAGCGCATATTTTGGACCAAAAAAGAAAGTAAGACAGTGTCTTATTTTTGGAGAAAGACGGTATATAGCCTAAAATTTTAAGTGCTTTTTATTAATTAAACATAATGTTTTCTGTTGAAGCTCCTTTTATTCATCATTGTTATCAAATAGTATCTTTTGTTCATTCTGAATTTTTGTTAAATACTGACAAGTTTCCTTCTTTCTTAGGTTTGACAACAAGCCATACTTGGTATTTTAAAAAATTACGTGACAAGAAAATGGACAGATATGTTCTTGAAACAAATAAACTATTAATACGCTTAGATAAACTCATCTGTGATATAACTGATGATCCTGAAAAACGGAAAGGTAAGATTAAATATTATCACATATTTAAATATAGTTAAAGAAATACATATTTCATTTTTGTGATAGTTTTTTGTTAATGGTATTTCTAATGCAGATTTTTCATTAAGAATACAGAGGTAGTTTATTTGGGTAGTTGAAGAAAAAAAAATTTTTTTAATTTATTTGAAAATTTTTGGAGCATTGATGAGAGAAATATTTTTATATTTCAAAATCTTCCATTATTTTGCTGTAATATAATATGTTTGTATCCATATAGTAATGATATCATAAATGTTTTCAATTTAAACATTTATGATATTATGTTGCATTAAATGTTATTTGAAGTATCTAAAATTGCAAAAGTTTAATACTGTCAGTAATAAAAATTTGCTTATAGATCTTTGTAATAAATCATAATACTGAAAGCTTACATAATCAATGATTTTTAATTTTCATAGAATTTGAAAAGAGTATTGTTCCATGGGTTCCTGATGCTGATGTACCTCTTTGTCCAGGATGTGGAAAATCATTTGGTTTGTCTCGTCGCAGGCATCATTGTCGCTTATGTGGAGGTGTAATGTGTCACTCGTGCTCATATTTCTTAACTTACGAGTTTGCTCGTATGTTTTCATTTATTGAAGTTTTCTAGTGTTACCATGTTTTTGTACATGTTTATTAATGAAATATTTTAAAAAAATAAAAGATCCTCCATCTTTTTTTAAGAAAGACTTAAGAAATTAGTCAAATTACTTAGAATATGAGAGAACTGCTAATACATAGGTGCCATGTATTAATATATAGTGGAATCTTGGGTCACATATGGTGTCGAATTACGAGCATTGGGCAACGTATGATTTTCAAAAGTGTTCTGAGGTAACTTTGTACACTTATTCAGGGATTTCTGGAAATATCATTTTAATATTTTGCATTGCTTAACTTTCATTAACAAAGCCTGGCAGCAAATGATTTAACCATGAATTTTCTGGGAATAAATTACAGCCAGATTGGCTTGCAGAGACTTTGAGTACTTTTATGCTTATGATTCTTTTTATTACATATGATACTGTGTCTTTAAGCAAAGTCGTAGCTTAAGAAGTTAACAATAAAGATGTGAAGAAGTTATTAGAGGTTATAAAAAGAAGCTTAACAAGAAAGAATTACAACAACTTCAAAAGTAGTAACAAAAAGCGACTGAAAGAAATGTCTTTAGAACAAAAGAAGAAAAAATTATTTTAGTTCTCTGATTAACAAAATTTATGCAAAATTCAATAAGATGTATAGTTTTCATGCATTTATACCACTCTGATAAAGCAGTCACAAACTACAGCATAAGCAGTTTCAATGACAGTGCCATGTCTCACTTTAGAAAGATTTTAAAGCTTTGCACTATTTTTAAGTGAAACTGAGACCCAATGAGTCTCAATCAGAATGGAGCTTAGAGACAAGGAAAAGATAAAAGAATGTGTCTCTAAAGGCAGTTACTCAATGTTTTAATGGAAGGGAATTTCATGTCCAAGCAATAACATCATCATTTTCCTCTTAATCTACTCACTTTCATAGACCCGGTGGTGCAGTGGTTACTGCATTGTGCAGCAGCACCACAGGTCTGTGGTTCTATCCCAGGGGCTTTTCTGGGCAAGGTCAGCCTTTCATCCTTTGATTTCCATCCTTTGGGTTGATAAAATGAGTACCAAGTTTGCTTGGGGACTAAACACTGGGGGTCCTGCGACAAGCCGACCATTTTTTCAGGACATATGCTTACGCACCCTGGGGCCCACAGTCAAGAAAGCAGATTTCGGGGCACTGCAGGCATTGGCTCACTGAGGCTGTTATGCACTGAGTTTAGTTTTTTTTGTCCCTACTATACTGGTACTATAAAATAAAATTAAATTATTGTCTATTTTATCTTTTTAATATTGTGTTTATATTTTTTGTTATATTTGCTGATTTCCATTGGTTTTGGGTTCTAAAATTGTGCACAAGGTGCTGTATCATAAAATTTAAATAGTGGTCCAAGACAAATTAATCCATGTTACATTAATTCCTATGGAAAAAACTATTTCAGTTTATAAACATTTTGTGTGATGAATAGCATTCAGAAGCAAACTAAATTCATGAACCAACAGGGTTCATAGCGGTCCTTACAAGTGCTTATAAGTCCTTATATTTGAAAATAAAATATAAAGGCCCTTATAGGTGCTTACTTTTTCTTTAAAGCCCTTATTTTTTTGTTTTTAGTGCTTATTTTTTGCTTTTAGTGCTTTTTTTTTAATCCTTTGTTTTTAATGAACGCGCATTTTTCCCCCGTACCAAAGCCGAAACTAAATAAACAACTTTTCTTTCTTATATGCAACGTCAGATGGTGAATCATACTCCCGGAAATCGCTTTTTCCCCCCCTTTCTCTGCATTACGTAACCTATGGTGCGCGCGAGAATTCCTCCCACCCAAATACTAATTTCTATCAAGATTTTAATAATTTGCATTCTCGTTCTGCTTGGTCAGTTCATATTCGTGTTTATTATGATCGTTATGCTTATATTATGAGTATATGTATGAATATTTATAATAGTATAGTTGCAGTAACTGCTGAAGTATAGATAAACTTCCAAAAATGGGTGTGTTTTTACACAGATTAGCTTTCTAAGGAATAATATTCGGAATGGCAGGGTTGCCACGCTACCTGGAGAACCGGGAAAAGTCAGGGAATTCGAAAATTGACCAAAAAATTCAGGGAAAAGTCAGGGAATTTAAGTATTTTTGTCAAAATCTGGAAAAGTCAGGGAAGTTCATACAATGATCCCGCCAAAAAAAGCGATTTTTGCGCCGACGTCGGAAGAAATAACTTTTTTGGTGAATTGCCTATCACGTGAGTGTCTGCTGGCATAGAGCCAATTTTCGCAGCTCCAATTTGATTGCCTTTTAGAAAGGCAAAGCAAGTTTCCCGCAACTTTTGGTTTCCAGTATTTTCGAGAATCGCATGTGCAGTGCATGAACTAAAGAAAGTACCTGTTCTCGTATAAAACAAAATGGGTTTAATCTTAGTATACGGCACCATGGAGGTTAGAATCAAAGAATATGTATTGTAAAGAAAGAAAACCTCTCTGCAACAGACGTGGCTCCGTTCCATCATAGAGGGAAACAGCTGTGCATGCGTGATATATCTGCCGCCAAAGCTGGAAACCGGTGTCGAAGTTCGAAGGTCACGTTATCAAGAGTTCATTAAATGAATATCCTTTAAAATTTCTTTAACCACTTGCGCTAAAAAGACGTGCCACGCACGTCGAGATGTTTTTGTTTCAAACTGCGAGCGACGTGAACACCACGTCGATAAGCATTTATCGCAAAAATGAAAATAACATGGTGCACACGTCGCCTAACAACGAGATTGTTTATTTCTCGAGTTACAGCTCTGGATTGCACTCACAGATGCGGAGCGGCGTAAATGAGACACTTTACCACTTGCTATATTGTAGCGCACGGCACCGCAACCGTGAAGTTTAGTCTTAGCGCAAGTAGTTAAACTCTAAATTAAAAGAAAATATTTTTTGGCGCAAATAAATTAATTCATGGGTTAGTAATTTTCAGGGGGGGGGAACTACGAAAATCCGTTTTTAAAATTATTGCGAAAAATCCAAGAAGAAACGTCCTTTGATAAAACGTTTCTTCTTGGATTTTTCGCAATAATTTAAAAACGGATATTCATAGCTTTCTTTTTGTCAAAGAACGTTTCTTCTTAACACGTTTCTCAATTTCCGGTACACATCGCGGAGAGGGAAATTCTGGCCGCCAGGTTCCGTCGCCAAATCCCTTGGCAAATTTTCCCTCCGCATTCTAGCGGCGTAATAGCATTTTACTTGTATGGAAAATTTTCTTCTTTACATAGACCAAAGAATTAGAGATTCTTTGCTTTTTTTAGACGTTTTTTGGTTAAAATAATCTCCATGTATGGATTTGGCGACATGATGATGCGCAGTAAACGGATCATTTTGGTCTTGGCGACAATTTTCAAAATCGTGCCAAAGCCTTACCGTATACTAGAATTTTACCGCAAAATATCGTTGATTATTCTAATTCAATTTTTAAGTAATTATCTTTATTTTTATGTTATTCGTATAATTTAATGATGCTTCTTCCCTCTAAATTTATTAATTATTAGTAAATAATATTTTTAAATTTCAGGAAATTTTCTCTGGCATAATCTTGAAATTAATTCTAGCAGTATGATGACATACCATCACGAAATTTAATGCACATATTTTTTTCTTATGTATGCTGCGAACTAAATATAAAATACCTCAATTTATTAAAATAGATTTCTTTCTTTCGTTTAGCTGCAGAATGTCTGCAAAAAAAGCCTTATTTTATTCCAGATTGGGAAGATTCTAATCTCAATCTTCAATGGAGAAAACAACAACTATTATAATTATATTTGTGTTTTCAAGTGTTAAGGTGCTTTTTAAGAACATACCTCACACAAATTAAATTTACCTAAAATCTAACCTAACTATTTAGCATTGCGTTGTGATTTATAAGGACCGGATTAGCCTCGTGATGAACTGGTGATGATCATGAGTAATAATTAAATAAAACATACATTTGTTATCCAATGTATATATCTTAAATTTTATTAAGTTTCTTAAGTGGAAAAGTAAACAAAATTATCAAACTAAGTATACCAAGAATAATTAAGAATAAATGTCCTCTGGGATTTATTGAATAATTAAGTGAATTTGCTACACAATACAAGTAATACCATAATTTACCTCTTAGCGTAGCCAACGTACATTACGCGGATAGATTGGAATTTTCTTGAAACGCACCTGGAAAACCTGGAAAAGTCAGGGAATTTCATTCTCCTGTTTGAGTGGCAACCCTGGAATGGCTTAAATAAAAGGAAAGTAATCGAATAGTCAAAATAATTTCATTTTCTTTGCCAATACATTATACAGTACGGAGGTTGGGAGTTTCTCCGCAAAATCTCTGATATTGAAGCAGCGGACCTTTTTTGGTCACTGTCCAATCTGGATTGAATAGGACTAAAAGTTTTTGCGGTCTACCCAACCCAAGCGAAGATTGATTCTATTTCGGAAATTTAATACAGTGTGTTGAAAATTAGAATCAGAAACACCCCAGATTAGTAAGTCTCTTTCTTTTCCTTTATTTAGTTCTTTTTTCTTCGAATACCGGCAGGTGTTGATTCCGATTGCGTAATATCCCATATGGAAGAATTACGCCGCACGCATTGCGCAATAACGTTTGCGGTATTTTGCATTGATAATTAATTTTGATGTTCAGTCTGAGATTTGTTTATGCACACTTAAAAGAGTTTTACTGTGCTTTCTAAGCCGAATATTTCTCAGTTCCGTTGGTTTTATATGATGCACATATCGAAATGTCAAAATAATTTATTTAGCTTAAATTTAAATCTAAAGAACAGCTACAATCTCCCCCACTCCTCTTTTTCCAGTTACTATCCGGAATATTCGGGAATTTCGAGTATGCGGGTTAGTTAAGCTTTTACTGTTAAAGGATGACTGAATGAAGCAATTTCCTGTCTTCTGATTTCAGAAATGTGCCTCTTTATTACTTAAATTACTTTGCTTGGGATATATGTTAAGGGAAAACTGTTATGCAATGAAAATTTAGAAAATGTTCAGAATTTTGATTTAAATTAAATTATTTAAATATTATTATGAGTGGAAAAATAAATTGTATTTATTATTAGGTGCCAAACGAATACAATTAAAATGGCTTATTATTATTTATTTTCTATATTTTCAACTGAAATATCATCATTAAATTTTGTAATATAGTTTATTATTGCATAGTTTTTTTTTCTCTCATTGTAAACTAATTCTGTAAATTGAACTGTCATTTAAAATTAAAAAAAAAAAAAGTTAATTGTTTTCCATTGTTGAGGTAATGCTCATTCTCTTAATAAATATTGCATAGCTCATATTTTAAATTACAAGTCTAATTTTTCTTTAAAGGTTATGCAGTTGTGTATAATGTAATTAGACAGGTGCTTATTTTTTCCTTAAAATGTGCTTGAAAAGTGCTTATAGGTGCTTATTTTTTTAACTAAAATGTGGCTTTGAACCCTGACCAAGGTTTCACTGTATGTCTGAAGAAAATATTTTTGTGTTATGAAAAATTTGAAAAAAAGAAAAAGAAGAAGAAATATATATTAGATAAAGGACAGTGCACTTTATTGTTTCTAATTGCATGTATCTTAAAAAAAAAATAACAAATATTTATTACATGCTGTAAAAAGTTGATCAGATTGAAAATACTATAAGCTGAGCATAAGGATTTCAAGAATCTGGAAAAGTCAGGGAAGTTCATACAATGATCCCGCCAAAAAAAGCGATTTTTGCGCCGACGTCGGAAGAGATAACTTTTTTGGTGAATTGCCTATCACGTGAGTGTCTGCTGGCATAGAGCCAATTTTCGCAGCTCCAATTTGATTGCCTTTTAGAAAGGCAAAGCAAGTTTCCCGCAACTTTTGGTTTCCAGTATTTTCGAGAATCGCATGTGCAGTGCATGAACTAAAGAAAGTACCTGTTCTCGTATAAAACAAAATGGGTTTAATCTTAGTATACGGCACCATGGAGGTTAGAATCAAAGAATATGTATTGTAAAGAAGGAAAACCTCTCTGCAACAGACGTGGCTCCGTTCCATCATAGAGGGAAACAGCTGTGCATGCGTGATATATCTGCCGCCAAAGCTGGAAACCGGTGTCGAAGTTCGAAGGTCACGTTATCAAGAGTTCATTAAATGAATATCCTTTAAAATTTCTTTAACCACTTGCGCTAAAAAGACGTGCCACGCACGTCGAGATGTTTTTGTTTCAAACTGCGAGCGACGTGAACACCACGTCGATAAGCATTTATCGCAAAAATGAAAATAACATGGTGCACACGTCGCCTAACAACGAGATTGTTTATTTCTCGAGTTACAGCTCTGGATTGCACTCACAGATGCGGAGCGGCGTAAATGAGACACTTTACCACTTGCTATATTGTAGCGCACGGCACCGCAACCGTGAAGTTTAGTCTTAGCGCAAGTAGTTAAACTCTAAATTAAAAGAAAATATTTTTTGGCGCAAATAAATTAATTCATGGGTTAGTAATTTTCAGGGGGGGGGAACTACGAAAATCCGTTTTTAAAATTATTGCGAAAAATCCAAGAAGAAACGTCCTTTGATAAAACGTTTCTTCTTGGATTTTTCGCAATAATTTAAAAACGGATATTCATAGCTTTCTTTTTGTCAAAGAACGTTTCTTCTTAACACGTTTCTCAATTTCCGGTACACATCGCGGAGAGGGAAATTCTGGCCGCCAGGTTCCGTCGCCAAATCCCTTGGCAAATTTTCCCTCCGCATTCTAGCGGCGTAATAGCATTTTACTTGTATGGAAAATTTTCTTCTTTACATAGACCAAAGAATTAGAGATTCTTTGCTTTTTTTAGACGTTTTTTGGTTAAAATAATCTCCATGTATGGATTTGGCGACATGATGATGCGCAGTAAACGGATCATTTTGGTCTTGGCGACAATTTTCAAAATCGTGCCAAAGCCTTACCGTATACTAGAATTTTACCGCAAAATATCGTTGATTATTCTAATTCAATTTTTAAGTAATTATCTTTATTTTTATGTTATTCGTATAATTTAATGATGCTTCTTCCCTCTAAATTTATTAATTATTAGTAAATAATATTTTTAAATTTCAGGAAATTTTCTCTGGCATAATCTTGAAATTAATTCTAGCAGTATGATGACATACCATCACGAAATTTAATGCACATATTTTTTTCTTATGTATGCTGCGAACTAAATATAAAATACCTCAATTTATTAAAATAGATTTCTTTCTTTCGTTTAGCTGCAGAATGTCTGCAAAAAAAGCCTTATTTTATTCCAGATTGGGAAGATTCTAATCTCAATCTTCAATGGAGAAAACAACAACTATTATAATTATATTTGTGTTTTCAAGTGTTAAGGTGCTTTTTAAGAACATACCTCACACAAATTAAATTTACCTAAAATCTAACCTAACTATTTAGCATTGCGTTGTGATTTATAAGGACCGGATTAGCCTCGTGATGAACTGGTGATGATCATGAGTAATAATTAAATAAAACATACATTTGTTATCCAATGTATATATCTTAAATTTTATTAAGTTTCTTAAGTGGAAAAGTAAACAAAATTATCAAACTAAGTATACCAAGAATAATTAAGAATAAATGTCCTCTGGGATTTATTGAATAATTAAGTGAATTTGCTACACAATACAAGTAATACCATAATTTACCTCTTAGCGTAGCCAACGTACATTACGCGGATAGATTGGAATTTTCTTGAAACGCACCTGGAAAACCTGGAAAAGTCAGGGAATTTCATTCTCCTGTTTGAGTGGCAACCCTGGAATGGCTTAAATAAAAGGAAAGTAATCGAATAGTCAAAATAATTTCATTTTCTTTGCCAATACATTATACAGTACGGAGGTTGGGAGTTTCTCCGCAAAATCTCTGATATTGAAGCAGCGGACCTTTTTTGGTCACTGTCCAATCTGGATTGAATAGGACTAAAAGTTTTTGCGGTCTACCCAACCCAAGCGAAGATTGATTCTATTTCGGAAATTTAATACAGTGTGTTGAAAATTAGAATCAGAAACACCCCAGATTAGTAAGTCTCTTTCTTTTCCTTTATTTAGTTCTTTTTTCTTCGAATACCGGCAGGTGTTGATTCCGATTGCGTAATATCCCATATGGAAGAATTACGCCGCACGCATTGCGCAATAACGTTTGCGGTATTTTGCATTGATAATTAATTTTGATGTTCAGTCTGAGATTTGTTTATGCACACTTAAAAGAGTTTTACTGTGCTTTCTAAGCCGAATATTTCTCAGTTCCGTTGGTTTTATATGATGCACATATCGAAATGTCAAAATAATTTATTTAGCTTAAATTTAAATCTAAAGAACAGCTACAATCTCCCCCACTCCTCTTTTTCCAGTTACTATCCGGAATATTCGGGAATTTCGAGTATGCGGGTTAGTTAAGCTTTTACTGTTAAAGGATGACTGAATGAAGCAATTTCCTGTCTTCTGATTTCAGAAATGTGCCTCTTTATTACTTAAATTACTTTGCTTGGGATATATGTTAAGGGAAAACTGTTATGCAATGAAAATTTAGAAAATGTTCAGAATTTTGATTTAAATTAAATTATTTAAATATTATTATGAGTGGAAAAATAAATTGTATTTATTATTAGGTGCCAAACGAATACAATTAAAATGGCTTATTATTATTTATTTTCTATATTTTCAACTGAAATATCATCATTAAATTTTGTAATATAGTTTATTATTGCATAGTTTTTTTTTCTCTCATTGTAAACTAATTCTGTAAATTGAACTGTCATTTAAAATTAAAAAAAAAAAAAAGTTAATTGTTTTCCATTGTTGAGGTAATGCTCATTCTCTTAATAAATATTGCATAGCTCATATTTTAAATTACAAGTCTAATTTTTCTTTAAAGGTTATGCAGTTGTGTATAATGTAATTAGACAGGTGCTTATTTTTTCCTTAAAATGTGCTTGAAAAGTGCTTATAGGTGCTTATTTTTTTAACTAAAATGTGGCTTTGAACCCTGACCAAGGTTTCACTGTATGTCTGAAGAAAATATTTTTGTGTTATGAAAAATTTGAAAAAAAGAAAAAGAAGAAGAAATATATATTAGATAAAGGACAGTGCACTTTATTGTTTCTAATTGCATGTATCTTAAAAAAAAAATAACAAATATTTATTACATGCTGTAAAAAGTTGATCAGATTGAAAATACTATAAGCTGAGCATAAGGATTTCAAGAATCTGGAAAAGTCAGGGAAGTTCATACAATGATCCCGCCAAAAAAAGCGATTTTTGCGCCGACGTCGGAAGAGATAACTTTTTTGGTGAATTGCCTATCACGTGAGTGTCTGCTGGCATAGAGCCAATTTTCGCAGCTCCAATTTGATTGCCTTTTAGAAAGGCAAAGCAAGTTTCCCGCAACTTTTGGTTTCCAGTATTTTCGAGAATCGCATGTGCAGTGCATGAACTAAAGAAAGTACCTGTTCTCGTATAAAACAAAATGGGTTTAATCTTAGTATACGGCACCATGGAGGTTAGAATCAAAGAATATGTATTGTAAAGAAGGAAAACCTCTCTGCAACAGACGTGGCTCCGTTCCATCATAGAGGGAAACAGCTGTGCATGCGTGATATATCTGCCGCCAAAGCTGGAAACCGGTGTCGAAGTTCGAAGGTCACGTTATCAAGAGTTCATTAAATGAATATCCTTTAAAATTTCTTTAACCACTTGCGCTAAAAAGACGTGCCACGCACGTCGAGATGTTTTTGTTTCAAACTGCGAGCGACGTGAACACCACGTCGATAAGCATTTATCGCAAAAATGAAAATAACATGGTGCACACGTCGCCTAACAACGAGATTGTTTATTTCTCGAGTTACAGCTCTGGATTGCACTCACAGATGCGGAGCGGCGTAAATGAGACACTTTACCACTTGCTATATTGTAGCGCACGGCACCGCAACCGTGAAGTTTAGTCTTAGCGCAAGTAGTTAAACTCTAAATTAAAAGAAAATATTTTTTGGCGCAAATAAATTAATTCATGGGTTAGTAATTTTCAGGGGGGGGGGGAACTACGAAAATCCGTTTTTAAAATTATTGCGAAAAATCCAAGAAGAAACGTCCTTTGATAAAACGTTTCTTCTTGGATTTTTCGCAATAATTTAAAAACGGATATTCATAGCTTTCTTTTTGTCAAAGAACGTTTCTTCTTAACACGTTTCTCAATTTCCGGTACACATCGCGGAGAGGGAAATTCTGGCCGCCAGGTTCCGTCGCCAAATCCCTTGGCAAATTTTCCCTCCGCATTCTAGCGGCGTAATAGCATTTTACTTGTATGGAAAATTTTCTTCTTTACATAGACCAAAGAATTAGAGATTCTTTGCTTTTTTTAGACGTTTTTTGGTTAAAATAATCTCCATGTATGGATTTGGCGACATGATGATGCGCAGTAAACGGATCATTTTGGTCTTGGCGACAATTTTCAAAATCGTGCCACAAAGCCTTACCGTATACTAGAATTTTACCGCAAAATATCGTTGATTATTCTAATTCAATTTTTAAGTAATTATCTTTATTTTTATGTTATTCGTATAATTTAATGATGCTTCTTCCCTCTAAATTTATTAATTATTAGTAAATAATATTTTTAAATTTCAGGAAATTTTCTCTGGCATAATCTTGAAATTAATTCTAGCAGTATGATGACATACCATCACGAAATTTAATGCACATATTTTTTTCTTATGTATGCTGCGAACTAAATATAAAATACCTCAATTTATTAAAATAGATTTCTTTCTTTCGTTTAGCTGCAGAATGTCTGCAAAAAAAGCCTTATTTTATTCCAGATTGGGAAGATTCTAATCTCAATCTTCAATGGAGAAAACAACAACTATTATAATTATATTTGTGTTTTCAAGTGTTAAGGTGCTTTTTAAGAACATACCTCACACAAATTAAATTTACCTAAAATCTAACCTAACTATTTAGCATTGCGTTGTGATTTATAAGGACCGGATTAGCCTCGTGATGAACTGGTGATGATCATGAGTAATAATTAAATAAAACATACATTTGTTATCCAATGTATATATCTTAAATTTTATTAAGTTTTTTAAGTGGAAAAGTAAACAAAATTATCAAACTAAGTATACCAAGAATAATTAAGAATAAATGTCCTCTGGGATTTATTGAATAATTAAGTGAATTTGCTACACAATACAAGTAATACCATAATTTACCTCTTAGCGTAGCCAACGTACATTACGCGGATAGATTGGAATTTTCTTGAAACGCACCTGGAAAACCTGGAAAAGTCAGGGAATTTCATTCTCCTGTTTGAGTGGCAACCCTGGAATGGCTTAAATAAAAGGAAAGTAATCGAATAGTCAAAATAATTTCATTTTCTTTGCCAATACATTATACAGTACGGAGGTTAGGAGTTTCTCCGCAAAATCTCTGATATTGAAGCAGCGGACCTTTTTTGGTCACTGTCCAATCTGGATTGAATAGGACTAAAAGTTTTTGCGGTCTACCCAACCCAAGCGAAGATTGATTCTATTTCGGAAATTTAATACTGTGTGTTGAAAATTAGAATCAGAAACACCCCAGATTAGTAAGTCTCTTTCTTTTCCTTTATTTAGTTCTTTTTTCTTCGAATACCGGCAGGTGTTGATTCCGATTGCGTAATATCCCATATGGAAGAATTACGCCGCACGCATTGCGCAATAACGTTTGCGGTATTTTGCATTGATAATTAATTTTGATGTTCAGTCTGAGATTTGTTTATGCACACTTAAAAGAGTTTTACTGTGCTTTCTAAGCCGAATATTTCTCAGTTCCGTTGGTTTTATATGATGCACATATCGAAATGTCAAAATAATTTATTTAGCTTAAATTTAAATCTAAAGAACAGCTACAATCTCCCCCACTCCTCTTTTTCCAGTTACTATCCGGAATATTCGGGAATTTCGAGTATGCGGGTTAGTTAAGCTTTTACTGTTAAAGGATGACTGAATGAAGCAATTTCCTGTCTTCTGATTTCAGAAATGTGCCTCTTTATTACTTAAATTACTTTGCTTGGGATATATGTTAAGGGAAAACTGTTATGCAATGAAAATTTAGAAAATGTTCAGAATTTTGATTTAAATTAAATTATTTAAATATTATTATGAGTGGAAAAATAAATTGTATTTATTATTAGGTGCCAAACGAATACAATTAAAATGGCTTATTATTATTTATTTTCTATATTTTCAACTGAAATATCATCATTAAATTTTGTAATATAGTTTATTATTGCATAGTTTTTTTTTCTCTCATTGTAAACTAATTCTGTAAATTGAACTGTCATTTAAAATTAAAAAAAAAAAAAAGTTAATTGTTTTCCATTGTTGAGGTAATGCTCATTCTCTTAATAAATATTGCATAGCTCATATTTTAAATTACAAGTCTAATTTTTCTTTAAAGGTTATGCAGTTGTGTATAATGTAATTAGACAGGTGCTTATTTTTTCCTTAAAATGTGCTTGAAAAGTGCTTATAGGTGCTTATTTTTTTAACTAAAATGTGGCTTTGAACCCTGACCAAGGTTTCACTGTATGTCTGAAGAAAATATTTTTGTGTTATGAAAAATTTGAAAAAAAGAAAAAGAAGAAGAAATATATATTAGATAAAGGACAGTGCACTTTATTGTTTCTAATTGCATGTATCTTAAAAAAAAAATAACAAATATTTATTACATGCTGTAAAAAGTTGATCAGATTGAAAATACTATAAGCTGAGCATAAGGATTTCAAGAAGTTTATGTTTATAACAGTATGGCATCTTAAGTAATTTAGTTTAAGTTAATTAAGGTTATTTTAATATTAATATTTAGTTAATTAAATTTTCGAATAAGCAAGTTTGCATTTGTTCATTCAAAACCTTATCTTTACAATAGTTTCTTCACATGCTGTCTATTTTTGGTATAAATTTTATTTTAAATGATAATAAACAAAAATCATTTGGTTTGTCTCATCTTTTATGTATGTATTTTCTTTGTTTCTGTTTTAACAAAACTGAATTAAACTGAATCTGCTGAATTAAATATGTTAATTTCTGCGAGCTGTGGAAAATTTTATATACATCTATTTTCTTTCCAATTAAATTAATTCAATATTCCAATTCCAGGTAAATTAACACTTCCTATGGTATCTGACGACCAACATTTATTACCTAAGCCAAGTTCTACTCCTCGTAGGCCTAGCAGTGCAAGCTTGATGTCTGTTGCTGGTGGGGAGAATTTAATTCGAATTTGTAAAGATTGTCATATGTTGTTGGAAAGGCATGACAAGATGGTGGAGCAAAAGCATCATAGGCCACTTTTGGTTCAAATGTATGAGGTACATTCTAATAAATATTTGTTCTATATAAAAGTAACTAGAAATGAAAAGAAGTTGCTATTATTGACATTTATGAAAGTTAATAAAATTATAAAATCTGAAAATATTTATCAAGAACTTATTATTTAACAGAACGTGCAAAAAATGAATGTAAACTAAGGTAGTATAAATAAATGGACTTACTATTTTAAATTTTGCTAAACATGTTCCACTTATTCATATATTTTCTTTATAATTTATAATCTGCTTTATTAGTTTTTGTAATAATGGAATGTTGGAATACTTTAAATTGTCTTCTTTCAATCACTGATTTGTAAAATCTTCTGCAAATAAAGTTTACTTAAAAATAGAATGATCCCCCCCCCCCTCTGTAAAGACAACGTAGAAATGAGAAACTATATTGTGATTGAAATCGTGAATAAATTAATGGTGGTAAGCAAGAGGGTTTGAACTTCCTGGAAGAGGTGTAAATTAAATAGATAGGAGAGCTGTGATTTTTATGTATGCACATATACTTAAAATGCTACGTACATATATGTAAAATGTACGTTTTATATATGCTCTGATAGCCATTAAGTGTCGGGCTGTTAAAAGCATTCATCTTTGAGAAAGCTCATGATGCAATTTGGACCTGTTCTGTTCTACCTACAGAAGCATTTAACAGTTTGTTGCTCATAACTTGAGTGCTGATTTGCAAATTAAGGTGTTTTTATTATTATTATTTTATTCTTTTAACATTTGATCACAGAAATTTAGATTTTTCAAAGTGTGAAACATTCTATGGTCTGAACATATTGATTTTTTATTCTTTAGTAGTACCTTCTAGTGGAAAGATATTATTTCTTATTTTTGAACTGAGGCAACGGTTTAGTTATAATCTCGATGAAAAATATTAAAAGTTGTTCAATTTGCTTCTGAAAAAGTTCAGCTTTTTGAGTGCATCTGTGTTAGGAAGTGAAACTCATTTGATTCTACTTGTTGATAAAATTTTGCCATATAAAAAGAATTTTTTTTTGTGGTAGGGGGAGGGAAAGGAAAAATCACTGAAGTAAAAGAAATGAGTTATTTCCAAGTTTTGCAGCATTTTATTGTAGACAATGAAATACATTTTATTACAGATATCATTTCTGGAATTCAAAGATCATTAGCTCAATTCAGCATTTATTTTAACAAGTAGTTTCCTCAAAATTATGATAAATTTCAGTGGATTAAAAATACATTCAGATATGGCATTCCTTCAGATTTTAGTACTATAGCAGGCATGGCCAAACTGTGGATTGTAGTCCCCTTTACTCAAACTTGCAAACCACATGAGGATCTTTTGCTCTTTAAATACCACTCGTCTGTATGCCAGCAGTTTCTTTATTAATTAGTAATTTAAATTAACTTGCATTATATATGTCATAATTTAATCATTTTTGAACTATTCACTGTCTGTAAATTGCCAGAGTAGAAACGTAGTGATAAATAATTCCATTTTTTAAAAATTACTATAATAGCCATGTTATTTTAGAGCTAAAGTTGAAAGTTTATTTTGAACAATTTCTCAAATAGCTAACATACAAGAAGTTTTCTCTCAGAAAGTTCTCCATGAATGCATCACTTCCCTTAAGCAGTTAGCCATCGTGTGCTTTGCCAGATTCAAATAAAACTTTCTCAAAAAGCTATTTCTAATGCTCTCCAGTTTTATTTGTTTTATTCTTTCCAAAGAAGAGCAGATAAGTTACAAATAAAGAAAAATCACTGGATATATCCTTACAATTAATACTTTATTCTCTGTTAAATGAAAATTTTTATTTTTGTGGAAATCAGTCAACAATTACAAAATTTTCTGGACATGAAGCAGAAGAAATAAAAGTCCATATTTATATTTATATTGCATTACATTAATTCCATAATTTATTTCATATATTTCTTTTCATAAATATTTATTTAATTACTTTTAAAACAATGTAAATAAGAAAATGTGTGCAAATACTGGAAAATATATTTGTAGCTTTCAAAATTTTCAATTTGTAAAATGTGGCTTCTGCTGTCAGGAAGTTTGGCTACCCTGTGCTAAAGGAAAGGAAAATTTGATAAAATTTTCATCAAATTATTCATATAAAGCCAAGTTTATATCCTATAAGCAAAAATTTTGCATTCCATCAAAGCAGGAATTACTAAAATTGAGTAAGACAATCAATTCCTTTAGTAATTTTTTCTAACTAAAATTATTCTATCTAAATTTTCTTCTTTTGAAATTAATTTCTTCAGTAATTTCTTGTTACTGTAACGCTGATGTGTCAGCTGTGGTTGCACCCCTCCCCACTTAAACAATGAAAATCTAAAAGGATTCAAATATTAACATTGCACCAGAGGGTTTATTAAGGTTTTCTATACTCTTGCTGCATTCACAGTTTACCAATCTGCTGTTAGACTATGCTAACACAACTTTTTTTTGTTTTTTCAACTTTATTATTAAACACTGCTTTCTTTGCACTTACACCACATAAAATTCAACAGTAAAATCTCAAAATTTAGAATTTTTAGAATTTCTGAAAGGAAGTCATGTGTTGCCACACTTTTTTTTGTTTGTTTTTTCAATCTTTTTTCTGTTTAATCATATGTATGTATATTTTTTTAAAACAAATGACCTACATGTATTTTTGTGTCTTTTTAATTTTATTACTCAACATCACTTTCTTCATGCTTACCACGAAAGCACACTAAGCAACACTTGCACAACAGCAAAATAACAAAATTTTTACAAGCAGCATATATAGTTTTTCATGTATTTTCATGAGTATTAAAATGAAGAAGCATACATTTTTTTAATCACATAATATTAGCTTTTAGCTAAATCATAGCCATTGATTTTTGACTCCTTACCACATTTATTATTTTGGATGCTAGATTTGCTGTGTATTTTTATGTGGTTTTAAAGGATCCTTTTTAATTTAATCTGTATCTCGTAATTTAATATTAACTGATGGTGTAAGGGGGTCATTTTAGATAGAGTCATTGATGAGTCCTGTATAGTGTAACAAGCATTTATTAACAGGTTTGAGTTACACACGGACATTACATTTAACTTTAAGAAAATTACAGAGCAAGAGTCTGATACAACCTATCAAGTTAGACACTTGGCTTTTACTAAGTCCTTCTCTGGCTACTCACCAGAAAGCAGCCTTGTTGTCACAGTTAATCCCACAGTTTATGTGAAAGGATTGGTTACAAACTTCCCCTCTGGCTCCGCCAACATCCCGGCAAGGAGAGACAGAACTGGAGGATTTGGGAGCTCTTGTAACATTGTTTCTAGTCTCAGTTTTTTTGGTTTCCTATAGTGAGAGTAGCGCCAGTGTCAGCACAGACAATTCCTGTAAGTCCGTTGATTTTTACTCTTAAAAGAGTCGTGTGAGGTGTCTCTACAGACACTGAATGTAAGTCTATTGCTTTGAAGTCGGCTGGTTCTTTACTTAAAGGAGGAGAGCAGGTTGGACACTTAGCCTTAATGACACCTGATTTTCCACAACCATAACAACTAACAGTTGGTTGATCTTCTCTCATGCCAGAATTCCTTCTCGCTGAGTTTTTAACAATTTGAGGGTTATTTTTATAATTTTTAGGACCACTACATTGAGACGGCCACAACATAGTGTCTTAACGTAGTGTTGAGACGGTTATTACTGATGTTTCTACTTCTGATTTTTTTAACTTCTTCATATAAATCTAATATATCAGCCAGTTCAAGTGGATCAGTCCACTCGGACCAATGATCCACAAAATGTTCTCTATACTCAGAAGGGAACCGTCTTTTAATGTGGTCCAATATCATCAAATCCTTTAACTTCTCAAAAGTATTGACTTTTAATTCGCCAATCCAGCCATCAAAGAAATTTCTTGAATCGAAGTAAAAATCTCACCATGTACTATCAGGACTTTGGCGATGTTGTGAAAATAACTGTCGAAACATTTCAGCGCTTAGTTTAAAATGCTTTAAGATAATTTGTTTGATGTTGTCATAATCTTGTGTATCAACAGCAGATTCCTTTGCAATAAGTTTTGCAATGTCATTAGGTAACAAACGTAAGAGATACACTCCTCATTTCCCTTGAAATATGTTCAAAATTGTTACTTGCCTTTCAAATAAAGTGAAAAAAAGGCTCATGTCATCACTTTTTGGATTAAAGTGAGGAATTAAAGTTTGTAACTGTAACTTAAGAATATCCGTGTCAGTGAGTTTCGAAGCAGGTACAGAATCAGAGCCTCAATTTCTCAATTTTTTCAATTTCTCAAGCTCATGCTTGCATTCTTCTATCTCTTTCCTTTCATTATATTTGCGTTTCTCATGCTGTTTTCTTTCATTAAATTCACATTCCTCTATTTCTTTTCATTCTGCAATAATGCTAAAAAATAAATCTTTAGTGAACTCTTCATTATATCTCTTACTCATTAAAATGGCATCCTTAATATCAACTATTGTCATTTGTTCCATAACATTCACACCAAGTTCATTTGCTAGAACACACATATCTTGTTTACGTCCTTTAGCAAAAAACAACATGGTGACATGTTTCACTTAAAATAAATTCTTGGATGAAAAAAAAAAAAACACTTTATTATGGCACTAACTAGAAGGTTGTAATGAGGTCACCTTACCTAGAAAAGATTTGTAGTCATTTTACTATAGAAGAGCACTATACTAAAATTAGTTGTATCAAAAGTAACACAGTGTTAAAATAATATACAAAAAACACTCTCTTCCTTAAAAGAAAACATTTTACAGGGCTTAGAAATGGCACAGTTTAAATAACATCAATAAAAATCCTTTTCCTTTAATTATTTCTATTCTCAAAGAACAAAAACATTCCTGGATAGCAATACACTTATGAAACTAAAAGAATCTCACACATCTGAAACATTTATCAATCAGTATAAAAAAAATAACATTTTGCCAAAAAAAAAAATCTTATGCTTCTTTATATAATCAAATAAAAACAATTTTCAGCAATGTAACCGGAAATGCAAGGAAAAAGATCAATAAATAAAACCGTCATGGAGGCAACAGGGTAATAAACATGTCATTGAGCTACTGGTTCGTCAAGTTAAGCTCAAATCAAAACTGCATTTATAAGATTGAATACATTCAGCATATTTCTAATACAGAATTTTACTCTTTAAGTGCCTCGCTTTGAATATATTACACCTTTTTATGTTTTACCACAATTACCATTTTGAAACAAAACTGAATATTATGATTATGCTGTTCTCATGCATTCATTATGTGTAAACAAAATGAAAGAATTTCTTAAATCACTTCAAATGATACATTCATAAAAGATATACATATATACTTTAAGAACACAGTAAAATATTTTTACGTTTTCATATTTAAGTATTTTCATGGTTTCAACATTAAGAGTTAACACATTATAGAACATTAGTGTTTAAATGTAAAACAAATTGTATCGTTGGCAACAACTATTTGTTGCTGATAAGCCATCGGAGTGGCACACACAAAAAAATTCATCCCTGACAGGCGAGGTGTTTCTTTTTCTAAAGTTTTAGGAGTTGGATCCACAGGGTGCGGATGCAAGTACTATTTCTGAAAAGAAAGTGAGTAAAAGGCAATGAAAATTCTTAAAGCTAAACATTAAAGTTGGGTGTCACTTTGTGAGGGGGGTCATTTTAGATAGGGTCATAGAAGAGTCAAAAGTCCTGTATAGTGTAACAAGTATTTATTAACAGATTTAAGTTACACACGGACACTACATTTAACTTTAAGAAATTTGCAGAGCAAGAGTCTGATACAACCTATCAAGTTAGACACTTGGCTTTTACAAGGTCCTTCTCTGGCTACTCACCAGAGGGTAGCCTTGTTGTCACAGTTAGTCCCACAGTTTATGTTAAAGGATTGGTTACAATGGTTTTAATTGATTTAAATCTAAATCTAGATTTAAAAAGTTCTTTTAAATTCTAATTCAGATTTTAATATTGATTTTTAAATTAAAAAAATTATTTATCATTTTGTTTCAATTAATCTTGGTTTTAAATATTGATATGATTTCGAAAGAATAATTTGTATGAACTCTTTATCAAAAATATAGATTAGAGTTATGCTATTTTTACATATTTTAAAGCAAATACTATATGCATATGAAATGTAAGTGTATATTAAATTTGATGCAAATAATACATTCCATTAAAAATCATTTCAACTGATTTTAATGAAAATGATGTTCATAATTTTATTGGAAAATAATATATGAAAAATGAGTGGTGAAACAGAATACCAGAAGTAGCAATTTTTTATAAATATTTAGGAGTAAATGTCGGGATTTTTTTTATTTTTTTTTATTGTTCTGCTATTTGTTACTCTGCCGCTTTTTGTGCTAATAAAAATACCACCACCATTCACGGATTAAATTTGATGCAAATAATACATTCCATTAAAAATCATTTCAACTGATTTTAATGAAAATGATGTTCATAATTTTATTGGAAAAGAATATATGAAAAATGAGTGGTGAAACAGAATACCAGAAGTAGCAATTTTTTATAAATATTTAGGAGTAAATGTCGGGATTTTTTTTTTTTTAATTGTTCTGCTATTTGTTACTCTGCCGCTTTTTGTGCTAATAAAAATACCACCACCATTCACGGATTAATCATATTTTATTACTTATGAATTAAACAAAATTATTTTTTTACACCTTTTAAGCCTTTTCTACTATTATCCAATATATTCCAATGATAAAAAAGAGAAACTTTTTAGTGCACATATGTTCTTTTTCATTCTGTTTGAACTAATTTTTATTTTTAACTTCCCATATATTCATGGTTGCAGCGTGAGTTGTATTAGTATAAAAGTATTAAAGCTTATGAAAATACTGATGCATTATTTATTATTAAGAAGTTTTGAAATATGTTAAAAAATAACATTATATATCTTTAAAAAATAAAATGAATTGATTATTAATTTAATTTTTAATAGAAAGAGAGCTGTTGCATTTCAAGGGGATGGCTAGGCCTACTTTTATTGAAATTAATCCTGAATTTTACCACCTCTTAAAATTCAAGTTGATTTGCATATTTTGTATACATTGTATGATATTAACTATTTTAATTTATTCTTCCTTTATGTGCATTAAAATTTCCATTAATTTTTGCATCTTTCTTTTATTTTCATAGAGAATGAAAGAATATATGGAAGAAGTAGAAAGACTTGTACCACTATACTTGGAAATGATCGAATCTCTCAAGTAAGTTCAGTCATAAATTCTTATTAATTTTCAAGATTTTTAAGTAATTGAATTTTATGCACAAATGGATGTTTTTAAAGCATTCTGTAAGGCAGTAGTCTCAAACTGATGCCCTACATTTGGCTCCCAAAGCAATTTTATGGAACATACTAATACATTTTAGTTATGTATTTGCTGATGACATTTTCAGATGGATAAGGTTATGGAAACAATAGCTAAAATAGTAAATCTTATCCTCGAGCTCTAATTTATTGAGTTTGTCACACTACTTGAAGAAACAGAAATTAAATACAGAGAAATTGTGTAGTATAATGAGATGATGTAGTTATCTCAAGCTATATTAAAACAGTTTATTTAATAAATGTAATCAAAATTTTCCTGACAACAATGATTAGGTATATAATGATATATAGGTAAGAAATTTAACATTTGTTGTTGATTTAACCAGACATTTAAATATTCTCAGTAAAGAACTGCAAGAAAAAAAAAAATCTGATGTGTACACCACATGACTTCCTTGTACGGAATATTAAATTATACACATTTTTTCTTGCATTTCATTTAAACTTATTGGATTGAATTAAATCTACTTTGCCGACAGCGCATAAACCACAATGGAATAAATGCATTCTTTAAAATTCACTCTAGTATTTGTTTACCATAGGCACTCTGGCGCTAGATTCACTTAACAGTACTATATTTCGTTCATATTATAACTCATAATGCACAAAATTTATATCATTTAAAGAATAGAATTATCTAATCGTTAATTAAAACAAAACTCATTAACGCATGAAAGAAATGGAGACAAATGGAGCTTATTAATTTACTAGTGTGGTACAAACCTTATTCAAGGATTTGAAGATATTGATTTGAGTAACTTTTATTCTTATTTATCAAAAGGTAAATATTACCCATCATGAATTTTTGCAATAATAATAGTTATCTTTCTTGGAGGTGAAAGCGCACTTATACCTGAATAAATATGTAAAATATAAAAGATATTCAATTGGCAATTAATCTTTAAATTTCTGATTTGAATTAAAAGGCAAACCTCCTTTATTTCTAACTGATGTCACTCTTCCCATGCAGCATTCCACATTGCTGCAGCCCATTCAATGCTCAGAATTAAAACAAAGCATTAGAAGGTTATAAATAGTACTAGATACTTACTACATTGCTCTTTTGCCACTTGCACTTTCCTGATAAATCATGTCTCTTTACTAAGATCTATTTCTCCATTATTCCCCCCCCCCCCCCGATGTAACTATGAAGTTTAAAATTGTGGGATGCAGATTGTTTCAATGTGCTCTGCCATATAATGAGCAATAAAATTTTATGCAA
Source organism: Stegodyphus dumicola (assembly GCF_044657685.1). Lineage (NCBI taxonomy): Eukaryota > Metazoa > Arthropoda > Arachnida > Araneae > Eresidae > Stegodyphus > Stegodyphus dumicola. Next base: position 173,405,273 of record NC_140776.1, read on the forward strand.
TAAAATATGTTGATAAGAATCGACAAGTAATAATGAGATGTCAGATTATCAAGTAATTTTGTGACTACTATGCCACAGAGTCAAGGTATCTGCTATCATCATCACTGCACTACACTGTGAAAATTAGTGAATGGTTCTATTAAATTCTCTCTTTGTATCAATTTATTATTACACATATACTCATAATGTATGGATATCACTCCCTTCATAACCTGATCTTATGCATGATGCATGTGTGGGGCATGTTGTATGTAAATTTATATGTTTGAAAATTATATTTTTTAAATTTAATTTAACTCAAACATGATTTAACTGAAAATTTCTTTCAGTAATATTTGATTGTATTTTCTACAATTTTTTTCTATATACCTATTTTTTATTTCTCTAACTTATAGCTTTTTCCTTCACTTCCTGGCTAAAATTGATCTGGATTGTTTCTTTCAGATATTTTTTTTTTCCATTTTCTTTGTCTGCCTAATCTTTGACATATATTTTTTAAACATAATTAACACCAACAATAATACAAAGGAAAAAATCAAAATTAGTACTTGTGTTTTGTCAGAAATCTAAATTTTGGTACATGTGAGAAATTGTTCTTGGTTACATTACATAATTCAAATATTTTGACAGCTAAATGTTAAATTTTCAAACTGATATTTGTTTCAAATTCTGTTATGTTGAATAAACCATTAAATAATTTACTTAATTACCATTACTTACTGTTAATATATATATAATATACAAATAAAATATCACGTAATATCATTAATATAATAAAAAATCATGTAATTTCTAGCTCTGGTGAAACTGAGTATCAGTTAGATAGTGCCCGAGAGCTGAAAATGAAAATAACAAAATTAGCTGAAAGAATTGATGCTCACAGGTAAATTAAAATTTAGTAAAATTCAAACATCTTGCCAGATTTTAAATAAAACGTAATTATTTAGATATACTTTTTAACTTCTGTATTTCTTCACATAATTTGTTTTAAAAAATTTGTACTACTTTTTTTCTTTTTAAATAACTAAAATGCAATTGTAGTTTGTAATTTAAAACTGCTAATTGCAAATCACTTTGTTTTAAGAACATTATTTTCAGTATTACAGAAAACTGAGTTATTCAGTTGCTGAATAAATTTTTGATGAATTTTACAAAACTTATTTATATAGGCTCACTAACTGGGAAATAATATCCTTATACATGTTCATATTTAGGCATTATTTGTTTCTTAAAACTATACATTTAACATATTTTCACATAAATTTAACAAGCATTTAAATAAAATTCTGTTAATAAAATTACTTATTTAAAATATTGTTTATTATTATTCATGCAATCTGAAATTAGAATGAGATGGATAGATTGTTTTTGTATCTGCTTTTAATTCTTCCTTAGCAACATTTTATTCTGAATTTGTGAGATAATAATCTTAGTTTCATTTCAGTGTATATTTTATTATTTTCAAGAATTAGTACATTTTTGTTCACTTACTATTTACATCAAGTGAATATTTACTTGGAGAATTTCTTCAACTTTTACTTGGTCTTTTTACTAGTCTATTATGCACATTTAGCATGAGTGTAGGGTAGCAATAGTAAAGTAATTTAGCATAAGTTTATAGTTTAGCATAAGTGTAAGGCAGTTTAGAAAATAAGCAAAAAAACTTAAATAGATGAATTTGATTTACATATTTGAAATTGGCTTTTTATATGGGGCAAACAGAAGAATTAAATTATCGATACTTTTAGTCAGCCAAAACTAATCTGCTCTGCAATTCACTTCTGAATAATTTAGAAAGATTAGATTAGGTTAGGTTTAGTAGAATAGATTATAAATTAAATATTTTTAAAATTATCCCAAATTAAAATGAATTTAAATTTTGTGAGGTCATGTTTTAAACTCTCATTATTGTTTTACTATTACAGTAAGAAAATAATGAAATTAGAAGCCACTGATGAAAACTCTTGTCGGATGCAACAGCTTCAGACTGGTATCAGAATGGCTGCTTCCCAATTCTTACGAAATGTTATTTTAGGTCTTCCTTCACCTCCAACACCTGAAGAAGTTTCCCGTTATCAAAGCATACGCCTTGGGCAGGTTCAGCGCAGAATCCAGTTAGAAAAACAGGCTGAAATGCTGCAAAATAAAAAAGAAAGCTCTAAAAGCCCTTCCCCGGTAACTGTGTCTAAACCAAAAACGATGGAACCTGTATCTCCAGATACTGGGTGGTGCGTGAGTTCTGACAAAGTTCAGGAAGAGGAAGATCCAATGTTACAGCAGATTAATATTATTCATAAATACATACAACAAGCTACTCTAGATCATAAGTACGATGAAGTACGGATGCTCGAGAATAATTTAAAAGAATTGGAGCAAGAATTCTCAAAACAAAAAAAGTTTTCCTAGTTTTCATATTTATGCAAATTTGTAAAATCAATTTTATTATGTACAAATTATGTAATTTTTATGTATATTTCTAAATTTTATACATACTAAAATTGTGATTTTTTTGTTTTGTTTTCTTTGAAGAATTTCTATATGTTAAATTTTAATTGTTATATTAGAGATAGCCAGAATTTTGGCTTAATCTAAGGAGTATTTAATATTATGAGATTGTTAAATAAAAGTTTTGAGCATTTACTACATTCTAATAAAATAATTTGTTATAATTAATTGCAGTGTGAAAGATAATTGCAACTGAGATTTCTAATTTTTACTGCATATATTATCTTTACAGTATGATTGATTAAAAGCTAAATATTACATTGTAATAAAAATATTAATATTTTGGAGCATAAAGATTTTAAATAACTTAAAACTTAAAAACAAGGGATATTAATCCATTTATAAAACTTTCCCCCATCTCCAGCATCAGTTTTAAGTCTCAAATAGATAGGTAAAATCAAATACAGAAGATAAAATTCCACACAGCATGGGGTGATAGGTTGTGCAGATTTTAATTTAGCATATTTCAATTAAAAAAAAAACACTGGATTTTAAGATGTCCATTAATTTTTTTTCCCCTTAACGTTTTTATAGATATGTTCAATATGTTACAATTTGATATAAAAAGAAAATAATTAAAAGCATAAAGAAAACAAAAAATAATATTTTTCAATCGTCTGTTTTGCAAGTTTGTTTTAAAACTTTTAGATGTTATATGTTTGTCTACTATCCAAATTATGCAGTCATTAGTTTTCAACAAATTATATAGTTTTGAAGTTCGATCATAGTGAAAGTGAAAAATTCCAATCATTGTGATGTTAAATTGCTTAATGAACACATTTTTGATACATAATCATGTAATGCTACTATTTTAACTTTAGCCTCTTCGCTGTATCCCCCCCCCCATTTTTCAATACTCAACAAACAGTGGAAAATTATCTGTTGCCTTTTATGACCAATATTTTCCCTTTTTAGTGATGACATTTATATACTTCCAGTTTTTAATTTGAAAGTTGTAAAATTTTTTATGTTATTAACAGAACTGAATTTCATTTAACAACATTTGCCATTGACGTTGATATTTGATGTTGCATGGATTTTTAAGTATTGAAAGACTTTTAGTTTTCTTTATAACTTGAAAACTTACGTTATATATAAAAATTTTAATGTAATGCAAAACATGTAGCAGACATTTATCTAATTTTTTTCCCCTATCATTTTAAAAATAAATTGAAAAATATGTAAGTGGTTGTCATTAAATATCTGAATAAATTGTGACTGTTTATATTTCTTAACGTAATTAGAGAGCCTACAGCGTACTGGAAGTGTATAATAACCTCCTAAAAATAATTTTATATTAACTGCACAGCCACAATTCTGAGTGAAATGTTTTCAAATACAATAAAAATTTTAAATTGGGGAACTAATTTCAAAAACAGATTATGTTCTTTTAATGAAAAGTTTGTGCATAAGAAGCATACTTACATAATAACTAAGTGCATAATAAAAAAAGCATATTTACAATTGTACCAGAGAATTTTTATATTTTGTATTGTATAATATACACTTTATAAGTAGAAATTTATAAGTAGAAACATAAAAGAAAGACAATGACTGTTTTATATGATAATTAAAAATTTCACTGTTTGGAAATTTCTAGAACTTATTGATAGTAAAAACATATTACACACAAAATTACATATTTTATTAAATACTGTTCATTGCACTATGATAATTTATTTTAATAAAATACATAGGGATAAAACTTTTTTATTAAAGTTATATTGCAAATTACTGGACTTATCGAATCATAAATATAAATTTTTTTATGAAGTTTAATGAGTGTAGAGTAACGACAAAAAGTTATATGATGTACAGTCATTAAATATAAAGTACAGTCATACATAACAAATTGCAGGATTTGTTGGCATTTCGTTTATTAATAATAGTGCTCAAGAGCTCTTTTTATCATAACCACTTTTCCTACAGTGTGTTTGAAGCGATTCAGGATGCTTGGACAGGGATTCAGGAAGAATGCCTTTCTCATGTAACATGCCATACTTTTCAAGAGAATTAAGATATTATTATTATAATCTTGGTTAACAGCAATATTATTCTTATGTAGCAGAAATGAATCCTATATACAAATAATGTTGGTTCTAATGAATAGTAATTGTAAGCATGGATATATACCATAATTACTCGTGCATTCCCCTTTTTCTTTACTAATTTTATTGTACAAAAATCAAGAGAAGGAAATTACATAAATAATTTAATTTCCAAAGGATGTGGTTATAGTAAGAACATAACAGACAAAAAGTATTCATGGATAAACTACCAGTGACTATCACAATATTTATTTATTTAACCCTTTCAGGATGGGCGTCCCATATACGCATTCACTAAGAACGTCTCTTACAGCCGGGCGTCCCATCCATGCATCAGTAAAGATCGCATTCAGAGGACGGGTGATGTGTATACGCATTTTAAGGTGGAACATTTTTCTGAAGGCCACTAGATGCGCTTGAGGAAACTTACTCATTATGCCTTCAGTGCTAATGCACAAACCAACAATCAGCCAGCATTTATGGCATAACTCAAAAAAGTAATAAATTCAATTTGGAACTAAACTAAGTCTTAAGTTAGCCAAAGACTAAGCAGAATAAATAACATGCAAGTTGGTTCAGCCCTAATACCGACATGACAAGCCTAATGGTTAGAATATTGCAATACCATAGATAGACTGCTGTTGAAGAGATTCAACTAGTAATGTGGCCTTCAGTAGGCAGAACACACTCTGATTACTTGCCTTTAAATACTATATCTTTTTATTTCATTTTAATATGCGCAACCTAAAATATGCATTCTGGCAGGAAAATGAGAATGACAGTAAAGGTCTTGAACAGAAAATAACTGGCTGAAAAACTGGTGGTTAGAAAAATGAATAAATTCTAAAGAAATGTAAAATGATTTTTCCCATATATTATGTGATTTATGAGAATATTTCTATGACAAATTAAGTACATAATTAAATTTTATAACAAATTTATTGAAACAGAATTTTTAATATACATATTTAACAACTGTCTTAGTTTGTTAAAAATATAAGAATATTTTTACACTGAACCTTCTAAACATACGATTTCATTCAACTTAAATAGTCCAGACTTGCTCTTGCTCTTTCCATCTCATGTAAAAATGCATAAAATTCAGAAAGCTGAAGCTCTAAAATTAGAAAATTAATAAGTCAATACACACATATAATGTATTAAGGACAAAATGCTTCATATTTGTAAAAAGAAATTTCCAAAAGTTACATACCAAAACATACACTTTTAGTCCTTCCATTCCCTATGTCCAGATCCAATTTGATTTGTAAGAAAACATTCCCAATAGCATTCAGTTGGTTACTTGCCGATGATACTATAATAGAGAACAGAATTCCAACCTTGCATATAAATATATATTATTCAATTTATGTGTAAAAGTAAAAAGAAATTTGTTTTAACTAGTATTGCAAATTAATATTCCAATTTATAAAACCTGCTTGTTAATATATTTAAAAGTTTTATTTTATATTATTTATATACTTAACATACATTTTCAGATCTTTGTTGACATTTTATAAATTAATTTGTTTCGTAAAAATGTAAATAGCAATGTCTTCTGAACTACTACTACAGCAAATGATCCCTAATGCTGTTTCAAGAGCTGAAAAAACTGTCAAACATTTGAAGTTAAAAGTCATTAATAATTAAAAGATTGTGTACTTTTTCCTCTTTTAGGCAGGTTTTTATACCGTAATACTGAATAGATGAAATTACTCCCATTTTTGAAATATTTGCTTTATTTAACAAAGTCTTAAAATTAGTCCAAACTAGGAAGCTGAAAAGAAAATAGATGCATGAAGTTTATTTTTACAACTATAGTTTCACAACATAATTGAGGAACAACCCGCTTGTGTTACAAATTTATTTTCACATTATATAGTGAAAATATGTTGAGAGGAAAAAGTAAACAAATATATATGCAAAATACAAATGCTATGAAATTATAATATTTGGTAATTCCTTATTAGTGGCTCAAACTTGTCAATCATGAATTTAAAAATAAAATGACAAAGTAATGCACAGATATTGATCAGAATATTGTTGTGTTTTTCTCTTCACGTTAAGGGTTCGTAGATTTGGAGTGAATAATAACGACACTTGATGAAGTATCAAAACACACTTTATTGGCCATATTATTCAAGACAGCTCTAATAACACGTTTACAGTCGTCAAAGAACTACTTTAATCATGCTGAAACAATCAGCGACACAGCCTTCAAGCTATAATGGTTAAGACAGCTTCACGGCAAAGCACCAAAGTACAGCTCCCGACTTCGCTCGGTTGTTCTCGGAACTCTATGTACTCTTGAGAATTTCCATGCTACAACTCGCGATGCACTCGATGATACACTAGAGTACAGCTCCCGATTCAGTTCAGTCATTCTCAGAGCTCAACACACTCTAAAATCAAACTTGATGATGCACTAAGAGACTCTCTCGATGCACTCGATGATCAACTTGGCACTAGACTTTGAGACACTCATTCACTGGCTCTTAACTGACTTGACTAGGGACACACTGACTGAGCGGACCAGCAGGGTTTATATAGCATTTGCCCTGTGTTCGAGAACATTTCTGGGCTAAACCAGTAAGAATTCATTCAAGAAGGTTCTTCATCTGTCTATGGCATATCACCAATTTTGTCGCCAAATGGGCGATTTTTTGCCAAATATGGCAACCTTACCCTTCCTTGCATTTGTTGACAACCCTGAACCTGCTTTATGGGTAAGCTATCTTAAAGGGCCTGGACATTTTGTAAAAATATTTTTAATAATCATTAAATTGACTGTAACTAATTTCAAGTTGCTCCATTTTATAACCGTTCCAGAAGTCTGAATAGATTGTTGATCCATTTTGCACATGTTGAGTAATTTTCTCCATTTGTATTCGAGTTTTGAATGAAAAAGCACTCCCATCTTCCCAACATATTGTTCCAAAAATCCACTGTTTTGAGAGCACTCTGCCACTGAAGCTCTAATGTCAGATGAACAAACTGTAACCGATTTCCTCTATTTTATTGGGATTGCCTATTTGCCCATTAAATCTTAGCATCAGATGTAGGAAACATTTCCTGCATGCAATTGCTTAATCAACTGAAGAATTTCCATGCATATTGGTTGTCACAATATTTGATGGACGTCAGCTCTTCTGACCAAGAATACATAAACCTAATAGCAGAAACCAGCGATACTCTGAAACCATTAAATCAAATTCCAACATAGAAGTCCTTCTTTCTACATTTTTTCAAATTACACCTCCAAATGGTTTTGTCATTAACATACAGTTTCCTATTGCAGCTATTTTTGCACACTCTTTTTTCAGGTAAATGATCTCTTTCTTGAAAAAATGATATGGCATTCACCTCTTTATTAGGCAAATTAACCTTTTACATGCCAATGTTCCATAAATGGAACATCGAATTTAAAATTTTTATAAAAAACACAATTTTATTAATATTGCTTTGTATAAATTATTACATGGAGAGTAAATATGGATTGATGTTTTAGTAGCAATATAATTCTTCTAAAAGAAAAATTATCTTGATAAAAAAATTCATTATTTCACCTTTTTTCCTTCTTTTCTAAGAGCAAAATTCAGAAATTCATATAAAATTAAAAATTTAACAAATGTTTTTAAAACTCAATGAGGATATTTAAAAAGGATCATTTTATGCATAGACAGTAAGTTATCATAGAAAGATGATTATTATTTTTTACTTTGAGGTAAGAAATGTGGATGTTCCAGAAAGGAAACATTGGCGTATAAAGGTATATTTTTTAACATGATGAAATTACTTTGATTGCCGTGAATAGAGGCATGGAGAATGATTTTCCAAACGTGAAAAGTTCCACTAAGTGTGGAAAACAGATGTTTATGACTGTTAATCTGTTTTCGACTCCTGTATATTCCCCTCCTCTCCTTTCACACATTCCCATAAGGGTTTTGAAGTGAGTTACTTGCAGCTGCTAGAGAAAAGCACGTAGCATTTCTTGATAGGCTAGACGCTAGAGGTTGTTTATGACTCAGTGGAAAAGGCATATATTTTTTAGTGTGGATTTCATTATTTTCCCATTGTTTGCATTTTTTTTTTTTTTTTTTTCAGTTTGTGAAGATACGCTACGCTGATAAGATGGGTCATTCAAAACCATTTCAGTCTATTGAAGAAGCATTGGAATATTTTTATATATTATCAGATGATGAAGAGTGTATTGATATTTGTCAACTGCCTCCAAAGGAAACCAGATGTTTGACAGATGAGGAAGATGTAAATGAAGATATTTTTGAGCCTGTTCTGCCAGCGGATGTATGTGGAAAAATCGAAATTTCTAATAAAATAGATGATGATGAAATATCTCAAGAAATTTCATTTGATCCTCAAGAACCTTCATCTTCAAAGGGAAAGAAGAATTTGAAGCCAAAACTAAATGCGAAAGAGAAAAACATTTAACATCTATGGGGTAAAAATTTTAATTTTAACAAAATTCTAAAAACTGGCAGCATTGAAAATATTTGCGAAGTGTTTCCTGAACTAGTTACTTTATCCCCAGTTGAAATTTTTCACAAATTCCTAACTAGAGAATATTTGCTGCATTTAGCAATTTATGACAGGTCTTTACACAATGCAGAAAGGAGAAGTTTTAGCAGTAGATGAAAACGATATTGGACAGTTTTTTGGATTACTGTTGTTTAGTGGGTATCATGGAGTACCCGGCGAAGATTTATACTGGAGCACTCAAGAAGATTTATCTGTCCCAGTAGTTTCTTCTGCAATGCCAAGAAATAGATGTTGAAAACTGAAAAAATATTTTCATATTATAAATAATACATAGTTGGCATTAGGAGATAAAACAGGAAAAGTTTCTTTTTATGAAGAACTGGAAAAAAACTTTCCACAGTTCGGCATCTTCCATTCCTGCAGTGTGAATTTTTGTATGGAGATTATTTGTTACTTGTTTCTACAACTCTTTTCCTTGTTTCAGTATAAACTGCTAACAATTAATGTAGAATTCATTTATAAATTCTTTCTTATCAACTATGTAACTTTTGTTTTAATTTATTACGAACGCAATTTTCTGTGGAAGCTTCATATCTTCTCCTAAGAAATTTTGGTGGAGTAGCTTTGCGGTTATAAAGGTGTAGGCTCCCTATTTTTCTGCTTAATCTATGTTACTTCCGAATAACGTTGACAAATTCACTTGATAATGCTGAAAAAGTGCAGACAAAAATGAAGTTTCGAATTAGAATGTCGATAGTCATGTTTTACAAAAATCATGTAAAAAAAAACTAACTGTTTCCCGCCAATGTTCCTTTTATGGAACATGTTACAAATCATTAAAATTTTTTTTTTAATTATTTTTTCTTTTTTCATAATTTTTATGTTTGAGTTTTAAATCGATTTTTCACACACACACACACACAAAAAAAAAAAAAAAAAAAGTTTATTTTACTTTTGTATTATAGTTTGGCGTGTAAAAGGTTAAAGATTGTTAACCAACATTCAGAAAAAAATAAGCAATGCATATTAAAAAAAAAAAAAAAAAAAAAAAAAAAAAAAAGAAAACATTGCCAAATGGAAAATCTCAGCAAAAATGAAACACAATGCTAATATAAGAACATGTGGTGAGATATCTTGGTTTATTAACGATTTGATCTCAGCGGCCACCATAATAAGGAAGAAACTTAACATTTAAGCTATAAAATTGTACACATTTACTTAATTAAAAAGGATAATTTTTGGTCATATGTGACTAAAATAAAGGTGTGCGGTCATTAATAACATATTTTAAATCAAACTTAAAATTATACAATTATTTTTACATATGTCATTCTGCACTAATACTTTTATTGTTCCTGAAAATACTGTTCATGTCCTAATAAAATGGTTTTTAAGGTAGCAATGCTTTTATTTTTTAAATATTGCTTTGTTATTGCACCCCACATGTGTATAAAATTTCAAAAAGCTTGATAAAAGTTATTCAGAAATTGATATTAAGATCTGTATGATCTGACCCATACAATTAATTTCCAATTAATTGAGCCTTGTCTAAATGAAAAGTTATGCATGTTTAAAAGGAAAAGAAAATGCATGGGATAAATTCAGAGTTAGCAGATGATGTCAAAATATTTAGGAATTGTTTTCATACTTAACAGTGCATAATTTAATTGTACACAATCTGTAATATATATATATATATATATATATATAAAAAAAAAAATATTAAACGTGTTAAAAATAAGTGTGCAGCCATTAATCTGCTCTTCGCTTTTCACCATTGATAGTTGGAATACAAGAGTACTTCATTACTTTAAACTGGTTGAACATTGTTCTTTCTGTTTTGAAATGCACTTTTCTTGTTTTGAATGCTGATTTAATTTACATTAAAAAATAAACTTTTTCTCCAAATTAAACCACTTAAAAACACAGATAAATTGTTAAAAGCTTTTTCCCCTCCCCCCTTAATGCATGTTATTCCTTTTCAATTTTCTTTCAACTGCTGTTGGATTGAGCACTTACCTATATCTCTTTTGCAACCAGTTTAGTCCAAAAAATGTGAGTTTTTAAAATTTAAATTTGGCTTGAGCAAAGGTTAATTTCAGTTTAAATGCTCACAACTATTAAATGTAAGCACTTAGAGCAACTTTCATAAGGAAAATTATAAAAATTTTATTACTTAAAATTTATGTGCTGTTCATAACAATAAGCCATAAATAATAATTATAAAAAAGAGTCATTTTATTACAGAAATACTATATAATATAATTTCATTAACATTAGTAAAGAATGAAATTTCATCTGCAAAACTTTTCCCATACATTATGCTTCAGAAAAACTTTCCCCCAAATACTTTTCTATGAAATCTGGAGGGGGAATACTAGAATAGTGATCATGCTTTAAAGGACTGCTTTAGCCATCTCTTAACAAAATTTTGAACTAAAAAGAAAACAAAAACATGGACAAAACATTAACAGAGTGCATAAACTTCTAACCCATATGCCACTGATGGCAAATTCAAGAGCACCTTGTAAGTAACATATGTACAGAATGCAGGCAAATCAGTTAAGTGGTTAACTGGTGATTTTGGATTAACCATGTGCATTGACCCCAGTATTACTCCAGTTAATGATGAGTCTACTGTAGACAGAAAAGCCAATCTGAATAAAATTGTGCAAAAAATGAATATGTATACGTATACAAACTGTGTTTGAAAAGAAATTAAAGCTTTTAACATATTTTGCCAAAAAATTAAATTTTATGCTTAAAATATGCTTTTTTACACCAATACAATATTAGGCACACTAAACCAATGTATATATAGATCTGCAAACTTTTTTAAGGATAACTTCAATGACCTTTACTACTGCTGTATATACAGCTTCAAGTTACAAAGTAACAGATTTGGCAAATAAGATAAATGTTGGATGCCACAAACTTATGTTTTTGCCAAAAATTCATATTGTTGCATTATTTCCTTCCTTCACATTCGTACTGGGTTTGTGTAGATTTGGAGTGAATAACGACGACACTTTTTGAAGTATCGTAACACACTTTATTTAGCCAATGCTAATCAGGACAGCTCTAATGACACTTTTTACAGTCGTCGGAGATCTACTATAAACACGTTGGAACAATCAGTGACACAGCCTTCACACTGTCAGCCAATAATGGTGGAGACAGCTTCACTGCAAAGCACCCGAGTACAGCTCCCAACTCTGCTTGGTTGTTCTTGGAACTCCACGTACTCTCGAGACTCTCCACGCGATGCACTCGACGATACACAAGAGTATAGCTCTTGACTCAGCACAGTCTAAGACAAAACTCTATGATGCACTAAAAGACTCTCTCGATGCACTTGGCGTTAGACGAGGCATACACACTCTCGATGAGAGACACACACTTACTGACTGCAGACCACCATGGTTTATATAGCTTTCGGCTTGTGTTCAGGAACATTCTGGACTAAACCGGTAAGAATTTGTTCCAGAAGGTTCTCCCACCGTCCATGGGATATCGCCAATTTTGTCGCCAAATGGGCAATTTCTCACCAAATATGGCAACCATGCCCTCCTTGTTATTTTATGGCAACCCTAAAACTGCTTTGCGAGGAAGCCATCTTACTGCGCCTGTACATTTCGTAACAATATATTATTTTGATTTCATAAAGAAAGCATTGCCAAACAACACATACCACTTCCTAGCTATTAAGATTCTAGCCTAATTCTAATAATTCTTCACTACCAGATGCTTCATAACACAAAAATAGTGCTACTGCCTTGTAACACTTTTATCTTCTGCAGCAAGTTCACAATGAATGATGTCTTTTTCTAGCTGCTGCCCAGATGGTTTAACAGTTAGGGGAGCTCACTGCAGTACCAAAGGGCCTGGGTTTGAATCCCAAAGCAGGCATGGTTGTAACTCTCTGTCTCTTCCTAGGAGGTAAGAGTGGCCACCTATTAGGTGCCTCCACAATAAAATGGTCTTAAAAGTGGCCAATGCTCAATGGAAGTACCTGCCATTGGATTTTTGGGGGAACATTATTTTCAACCCTAGCTTTCACTATGCAAATTTTTAATTTTGGGCAAGCCTGTAGATTTCAATAAAGTACTGAAGCATATCTTTTCTTTGTTTTCTGTTACCTTCTGGAGAATAAATTTTTAGTCAAAATCGCATAAATTGAATAACGTATAAATTAATATTCAAAATGTTACATTTTTATACCAATTGGAATACTTCTGCATACATTTCTGATTAGTTAATAATGATTGAAATCTTGAAATGTCATGACTTTAAATAATTTAATGTATTTTTTATAATCTCTGAAACATTCACCATGTACTCATGAAAACCATGTGCCATAAACTTTGAGTATCAATATAGTTGTTTATATTAGTTTTTTTTTTTTTTTAAATAAAACAAAACATTTAGGCATGCTTTATTCTGAATGCATGATGATGTACCAATTAGGGCATTACTTTGGAGCACATTTTTAAAAAAAATTATTCATTATTTTATTTTTGCTAAATTTTAACATAAATGATTAACAATGATGTTGATTAAATATCGCATTTACTTGTTTTCCCCCTTTCTTTACTAATTTTATCTTACGAAAATCGACAGGAGAAAATTATGCAAATAACTTAATTTTCAAAGGATATGGTTACAGCAAAAACAAACAAATAAAAAGTGTTCAAAGATAAACTACTGCCTACCAACACATTATTTATTTACAAGAAACCTGCATTTTAATAGGATTGTAAGGTAATATTACACCATCTAATATGATATTTTCATTCCTACTTCTCTGTATCTTGAATCTCATCCATTTTTATTGTTCTCCACTGCTAATATCTATGCCTCAAATCATTTAATGCTGTTGGAAGTGTTCTCGGTGTCATCTGCTACAGCTTGCATCATCACCTCTGTCACCATTTAGTCTGACTCCCCACATACAATAATCTTCAGTTCTATTAAGGGGGCCCACCAGCGGCCGAGCGGTAAAGACGCTAAACACTGGTAGTTCGGTCTGAGGTTCGAATCCCGCGAACGGGCTGGCTGCATGGGCGTTTTCGTGGTTTTCCCCATGTGTAACATGTATACGAGCCAGTTTCCCTTAGAAAGTCCTCCACGAAGGCATCCCTCCCTTTAGGCAGATAGCCCTCGTGTGCTTTGCCATAATTGAATAATCCATTCCAATCCAGTACTATTAAGAACATTAGATATCTTCATTTTCTTGAAGATCTTCACTATTACTGCTTCTACAATCAGAGCCTATGCATGTAAATTCCCCAAGCAAATTAATTAGCAAGATGAAAGCAATCATTGTGTTGGTGGATCAGTTTTAAAATTTAGAAAGCTTGCTTTCTGAATATCTTGAGGAAGAAGAAAATTACATGAATACTTCAAAATTTTCCTGAATCTTGGGCTTAACATCTAAAGATGAAAATATGTAAGTAAATACAGTCTTATTAAAACTGCTAATTTAGAAGGAGGGGGGAAAAGGAAGTTGCTTTTTTATTTTAGATGAATGGCAAATCTACATGACTCTCTCATATTTAAACTTTATGAAAAATGTTCTGAATCAAAATTTGGGCAGATATTATGAAAGTTTAAGATACCACAGCTTTACTAAATTATTTGTATTTTATTTTAGATTAGTACGTAGCACTCAATAATTACCACCAAATTTCCATTCCATGTCTATTAATGGATTGATATGAATTGTTTCAGCAGCTGTTGTTTGCACCAGAGCAGAATACACTTCTTCCCACTAAAATGAAATTAATCACAGTAATTATATAACTCTGACAAACTAAAACAGATATATAAGGATGAAAATTGTGAAATAAATTTACCAGTGTTTAATTACCTTTTTAGAAAACATATCCACTTGATCTGTATTCATGCCTTTGAAGAAAAACTGTTTCATTATTTTATCAATATAACTAATAGTACAAAACTATCTTTTAAAGCTTACAAAAATATATATTTTAAAAATAAAATTATCTTTTTATAAATGTTATACAATTGAAAAGTAATTTTCACAAGATTTAAAGTTTTCCATCATGTGTAGTAAAAAATTGATTACATAAGAATCTGTAGCTTGAAACATAATTTTGTTGATAATATTAATGTGTAATACACATTTATTTACAAAAGATGATAATTGTACCTTATAATTCAGAGTTTTTGTTTTTATATACAGTCAAAAGTCGTTAATTCGGACACCCATAATCCGGACCTCAAAGCTAAAAACTTTCTGCGCATGCGCTGCGTTGACACATGCGCATAGGCGTTTACGCGCACTCGCATATGCGTGTGCGCAAATGCAGAATACGTTTTCGCGTGCACGTTTAACGTATAAGGGACGGTATAAGCTAAAATTATACAATTATCTATTTCAGTTAATGCTGATGCTTGCGTTATTCCTTAATCTTCGAATTGGATGCAGCTTATTATTTTTTGCAGACTGTAAGAGCAATTTTATAAAAGTAAACTTGAACTTTCGATTATGTCAATTTCCGATTCTGGAGCTCCCAAAGGATCTACAAAACGAAAGTATGTCTCAATGTCCGTCAAACAAAAAGTGGAATTGCTGCAAAAAATGGATAAAGACATGAAGAAGGTGACAGAGAGGTTAGTGAAAACGAAAAATTTTCGATTGACAAGTTAGTCGGTATTCTTGGCACAGCAATTACGGGACTTGAACAGCAGAGCTTTTTAACTGAACAAGAAATTATGTCTTTATAGAATTAAAGAGAAAGTGTTATCACATAAAACGAAACAACTTACATTGAAAGAAATGTTTAATAAAGTAAACAAATAAATATTAAGCTTCTTTTTTTGTAAATTTTGATACCCTTTAGATCATAATTGTTCTTTATTTCCTAAAATACGGTTTCATATTTTTAATTTTAGAATTTGTGCATGCCATCTTACGAGATTTAAACTGATGATCTATAATCCGGAAAAATCAATAATCCGGAATCGCCGAAGTCCCGACGAGTCCGGATTAACGACTTTTGACTGTATATCTATTTATTACTAAAATATAGATGGAATACTCACAGCTCTTCTTATTACTTATCAGTGATTCTGAAATGTTAACATTTAGATTGGGGGGGGGAAACGGTGACACTTGATTTACTTGAAGCTCTTTAAGCTGATTAAAAAAAAAAAAAAAAAAAAAAAAAAAAAAAAAAAGCTGCTTTAGATTCTTTAGAAAAGAACCGCATGCCAAAGCTCGAACAAGCATATTTTGCTCTGTCAAAGTATGGGCTGCTATACATCATAGCAGTTTATACACCCAATTTTCTTTTAATTGATCATGTACTCTACTTTTTGGAATACTTAGTTTATCTGATATTTCCTGAACAGTATGATGCATTTCCAGATGGTCATCCAGAGCAGGCGTGCTATTCAAAGTAATATGACAAAAATGAATTTTTGGGTCTTAGCACTACATTGAAAGCAAAATTATGCCACAACATATGCTAGAATTGTGCAACATGAGCAGAAAAAAACATATTTAAATATCTGCCTTCAACAAAGTCACTCTTTATCAGCAGTAACAAATTAATAAAAAGAAAATGCACTTTGATTTGAAAAAAAAACCACAGAATTTTTTAGATGACCCATAATTAATTAGCAAGGACGCAGTAAAATATGCTATTGCATGAGGCATGAAAATCCCTACAGTCTGCCTGTACTACGGATAGCAGCTTAACCTTTAAGAGACGAGGCAGTTTGGAAAGGTTTCACTTAAAAAGACGGGAAATCCAAATGCATTTCCACCCCCCTTTTAGCTGCCATTGTAAAGGGCTTTTGCAACTTTTCCTGTAGGTCACCTTTGTTAATTTTCAGATAAGGGACTTGGGAATAATATAAAAGAATTTGTTGAATTTGCTCTCTTTTCTGCTGTTTCTTTTCCCTAAACTAGGGAAACATATGGTGAGATTTCGTAGCTAAATAATTGTCGTATGTTGGAATATTAACTTTTGACATTTTGTCATAATAAAAATACGCCTTAGCAGCAAATGCACACCTACAATCAGTTCATAGTTTATTCAGTTTTTATTTGTTTCCAAACTGAATTTAGTTTAGAATTACATGTACTTATTAACATTTTTAATTTATATTCGAAAACGATGTTTAACTATTTGTTTTTCGTATAAATCGACAGTTCGCTTTTATTTGTTTCCAAGCATTGCATAACAGCTTATATTTATATATCAAACAAATCCCAATGTATTTTTCTTACATTAGTTTCGTTTACCTTTTTCATTAGTATTCTTATTCAGTTTAATTTATTGATTCCCCCCCCCCCACTATATCGTAAGTTATTTCATCTTTCAACTACATTATTGTTCATTGTTCTTTCTTGTGGTTTTTGTGATAAAAGCTCTTTTTATCCTTCAGCATTTTTTTTAAAATTATTTTCCTTTACTTTAAAAACAGATTTTATTGATTATATTTTCATTGCATTGTACTCCATTGCATTTTCCATGCTTCAAACAGCAATATTAAATACAAAAATTACAATAAAAAGGGAAAATATAGAGAAAAAAATACATTTTTAATGACACTGAAATGTTGGTGAAATTAATACTAATGTAAAATTGCTAAGATTTCACTGCTGAAGGAAACGAAAGGGAATTTACGAAACTCCACAGTTGGGAGGCGCAAAGGTCATCTCGCATAAGTGGCAAGGGAGGTTATTCGGACAATGACTATCTCCGCACCCTGAAGGACGGGGGGAGAGGAATTCGCTGGCCGATATTTCGACCACAGCTGTCTTTTTGAGACACTTCAGGTCTGACCGATTCTTAGGCCACGCGTCTTTTAAAGGTTAAGGGGAAAAATGCCTTTGTGAAAGCCATTTAAACTTTTATATTTCAAAATAAAACATTTAAAACTTAACTTTTAATAATAAAATTGTTGTGAAGAAACAGACAGTGTTAAATACAATAAAAAATAAAATTCATGTATTAAAATTATGGAAGCACAACAAATAAGAAACTGTATACATTCTTTCACAAAACAAGTTCTAATCTCATTTTAACATTCAGATGATTAAAAAATATACAAGTCCTTTTAAAACATTTAAGACACTAACTAGGAACTGAGTGATTAAAGCCATAAAACACCAGCAATTCATCTTCAGTTCTATTTCAAATGGCTGAATGATTTGGCTACATAATGTTTTCATGTTTTTTTTTACATATAATGTAAATACAAGTCAGATTTTCCATTTCAAGTCAGTTCCATGAAATGATGCTTTCATGGAAAAGTTATCAAAAAATATTCTATGAAAGCATCAATGCTTAATGGGCGGACAGCCTTTACTCACCATACTCTAATACTTCATCAGTCTCAGTCCCAAAATATAAGAGCATATGCAAAGGAATAAATAACAGTATTTCAATATAAATGATTTAAAATCGAGATAAACTACTTGAAAAAATAATAAAATATTCTTAGTTCTAATTTGGGGGGTAGTAATAATCATATGTTAAATATTACATTTTTATCTTCACCAATTTCATATCTTATCAAAGCTAATATTTTTACACAGAATACAGAATTTTTTACAGAGATTAATTTATAATACTACATATGTACTCATAATATCATCAATAATTCCAACTCACAGCAATATAAAACAATAAATAACAGTTATTTCAACAATATTAAAACTATATAAAGAAAGAAAATTTATCACAAGAAAATATTTGAAGTAAATAATTATAATGGAACTTACCAATATTTATAAGCTCATCACTGAGCTGGGCTATAGGTTTACACTTTTTCACACCATCTATAAAATTAAAAAATAGCAATACATTTTGAAGAAAATGATGTTAATAAGCAAGTTTATGCAGAACATTCTCTATGCAATCAGATTAGTTAATCAGGAACTATCTCCCTTCCAAATTGAAAAAAAAAAAAAAAAAAAAAAAAAAAAAAAAAACTATGGGAATTATTGAGGTCTTCATTAATCAGCAAGTGTCAAATATATTAACATCTTTACAAGCTAACATTATATTGCATGAATTTTACAATTTTTAATGGATATTGCAACTGGAAAAAGTAACTAGCTTCAACTGGATCTATACAATGGCTATATATTTTATTCTCAATTAATGTCAACTATTGGCACTATTTTAAAAGTCTACCTAATATTTATGTAAAAAGATTGATTTTTAACCAAAACTAAAAATTAGTAGAAGGGTGCTTTTTTATCTTTTGAAAATTGTCAATTTTTTTGAATTAAAATGACAGCTACAAATGACCCAAAAGAAGCTCCTTATGATAAATATTTTCAGATTCTAGCTCTGTATATGAATTTCTGTCCCTACATTACTGAGTTTCATTTCAAGTTGTTGCCTTTAAGCGGGATTTTTTATTTTATGTTGCTCAAGATATTTAACTTTTTAATGGTCATCAATGAGTTCAAGCTCACATTTCAGTTATCTATTGCAGTGAGCGCAAATGAACACAGCTCACATTATTTGGGACCAAAGATTTAATTAATCTTGGTTTGTCCAAAAGGTTAATAAGTTGTATTAAACAGTGAACAGCAAACACTTTCACTGCTTGGAAGAGAAGCATCCTAATCTGAAATTGAAGTAAATTATCTCATTCCTAAAAACTTTGTAAGAGAATGTGATAATATCAACAATGCATATGGAACAAATAGATAATCTTCTGTGGTGCATTCGTATACAAATACAAATATTTACCTAATATTGTTTTCAATAGCACGTAACATACAGAAGATATCAATTTTAAGAATGGATAATATTCAACCTTAAATTTATACAATACAAAGTCCGAAATCTGGACTTCCATTATCCAGAATGACCTAAGATACAAACCTCAAAGCCACAAACATTTTTTTTAATTAATGCTTTACGCATGTGCATTTGATTTTTCCTTCCATAATAAAACACATGGAGATTTTTCACTTAAAAATTCCAATTCTTAATTTCACTCCATAGCTGAGTATCTACTTGCCATACATCTCAAACCGAAACATTCACATATTTTTATATCTCTGATGCCAGCCTGGCGAGTCATTATTTATTATACTTTGCTTTCATCACTGCATGTTTATCAATACATGACAGCTTCAGTAATAACTCATGCTGTGATGTCTAAACTTTTTTTATATTAGCAATTGAATAACAAGAGAATGGCAACCTTTTATGCTAACATTACGCTTAACGATAATTATAGATTTTTAAATGCTCTAAGAAATGTTGACAAGGAAAAATTCAACAAAAATTTCTTTTTATATACTAAAAATAGATTTTGTTAATTAAATGCATAGGTCAAAAGATTACATTTAATGCGATTTTAATTAAGAATAACTGATATGTTATTCACCATAAACCCAAAAGCGGTGGCAGAATATGTCGGCACCGGACTGCAGAATTTAGGGAAGATAAAATTTTTAGAATTTGGGGAAGCACCAAGCGACAAAATTAAGGGATGAGGAGTTTTTATGATTTACGGAAAGCACTGGGATCAAAAGTTTAAGCATGGGGAAAATTTAGAACTTAGGAAAGCGCTTTGTAGCAGAATTTAGGCGTAGAGACTGCATCAGGTGGTATCGAGTGCCGGCCCTAGATAAGTGGCCTTAAGTATACATGGGAGTTTATTTATTCAGGACTAGGATTACTTTGAAGCATCTGCAAGAAATAAACACAGGTATAGTAAATAACTAAACTAATACAATTCAGGCTTAATTCAGTACGCAATAGGAACAAGACAAAATTTAGCAAAACAACTTGGCTTTCATCGCCAATCTTGAAATACACATGTATAACAGGCGCTATTAAGCTAGGCTAAAATTATCTTTATTGATTCTAAAGCATTTCAATTAACGTAGCAGACTGCGCTGCTCCCTGATCTTCTAATTTGGTCCAGCTTATTATTTTTTGCAGATTGTTGTTATTACGGTAATTTTATAAAAACTAAGCTTGAACTTTCGATTATGTCAAAAAGAGTTTCCAATTCTGGAGTTGCCAAAGTATCTGCAAAGTGAAACCATGTTTTGATGTCCATTAAACAAAAAGTAAAAAGTGGAATTGCTGCAAAAAATGGAAAGGCATATCTGTTTCAAAATTATGCGAGGAGTATGGCATTAGGACATGCACTGTATATGACACAAGAAAAAAGAAAAAGGAACTTTTTGAATTTTTTGCGGAAGCATCTTAAACAACTTACATTGAAAGAAATGTTTGATAATAAAAACAAATAAATATTAAGCTTTCGTTTTTTTGTAAATTTTGATACCCTTTAGATCATAATTGCTTTTTATTTCATAAATTATACAATTTCAAATTTTTAATTATATAATGTCTGCATGCCATCTTACCAGATTTAAATTGATGATCTATTACCCAGAAAAATCCCAAATCCGGAATCGCAGAAGTCCCGATCAGTCCGAATTTCAGACTTTGTACTGTATTAAATTTTGCAGAAAAGTTCTATGCATTTTGAGAAAGAACAGAACATAATCCTTTTTTAATCAAAAACATTTTAGATCCAGCTTGAAAAGTTAAAGAAATGATTCTAATCAATGTTTATAAAAAAGCATGCATTCTTCAAAAATTGTTAGCCTTATTAAAATGCCTGTAAGATTGATTATGTAAATTTTCAACAAACTAGAAAACGGCTGATCTTTGGAATATGGTAACTGGTAGTTTGGCGACATTTTGGAGGCGATAAAGGTTACTAGCTAGGTTACTACCTAGGACTTTGGTAATAATGTGAGAAGTACTTAGTTCCGATTATATTATTTTGTGTGAGGGAAATGAGAGATCATGAGATATGTCATGTGACATTAATGGACGAATTACAGTTCTTTAATCGGAAAAGGGGGGGATTTGGAAAACTGTAGAACTATATTATTTTGTATTAAGCTTTATTGTGTGTTGTGTGAAATAGTGGAAGTGTGCATGCCACGTAATGAAGATTCTGAAGATTAGGTAAGTTAGTATTTTTAATCATTTGAGGATATTATTTTTATGCATTGTTCTAAATATAAGGAGTAAATAAATTAATGTGATATTATTGGAAAATTGTTATTAGCAATGATTTAGTTTAAAGTAATAAGGATTGTAATCTAATTTTTATTAATTTAATGTATGTGCTTATTTATATTTTAAGTAGTGTTTTTTAATTTAATTATATTTTAATTTAATGATCATGATTTTGTGAGTTATATGTTTGTAGTATTTTGGAATACGTTGAGTATTTCCATGCATTTTCGTAAAATTTTTCTAATTTATGAGAAAAAAGCAGTGTACATAGATATAGTGAAGAGTGTGCGCAATGCCATTTTTGTGCAATTCTGGGATGTTTTTTTAAGTAAAAATAAGTTGACGTGTACATGGTTTAGTGATATTTTAATTAAATGATAGTTATTTTGTGAATTTTATGTTTGTAGGAATTTGGTATACGTTTCAGTTGAAGTAAACGTGTATGGAAATAATTTAAATATTTGACACTAAGTATTTGTAACCATTTGTAATGTTTGCGGTATGAATTCGTTGGTGACGTTTATAATATAATAGACAATTTAGAGGTAAAAGTTTTTGGATATTTTATTTATTTTATACGTGGAAATGTTCATCCTTGGAAAGGGTATATATTTTTTCGCGATCAGGTAATTTCATATATGTGCTTTTTACCGAGTTTAAAGATTCACAGAATTTTTTTGCATTTTCGTGCAAATTTTTGTAATTTATGAGAAAATAGCAGTGTAGATGGATAACGTTAAGAGTGTGTGCAATGCCATTTTTGTGCAATTTTGGGATTTTTTTTTTAAGTAAAAATAAGTCAACGTGTAAATGGTTTATGTGTATGTGCTATTCTGAAAAACGTGCAAGGAGTTTGCGATTCTGCACTTTTTCCCAAATTTGCTGTTAATATTTGTCATGATTAAGCAGTTTTGTTACATAAAATTTCTAGCATAAGTGTAATTCAGCTAGTAGATTGTTGGAAAAAGTGTTCAGTAAATAAAAAGAAAAGAAACACGTCTTTACTTTGTGAAGACAAAATGGCGGTAAAAAAAAATAGAGGGTTGCTGTAGCAGAGTTGGCCGCCCAATTTTCGCCAAAAAATCGCCAAGTTACCATAATCCAAAGATCAACCTAGAAAACATTCTAATGCAGAAGAGAAAATTCAATATATGTTGTATTGTATTCATTTTATTCAATATTATTTAAACAATATTTCATAATAAACAAATGAATGGTCAAACACAGATTGCAACTCCCAAAATCAAGCACAGGGATAAACAGAATGCATATTTGCAACATCTCGAATAACTGCAATTATGAAAATTAACTGTAACAGCATGCCAAACTTGGTATTATTACATGCCAAACTTGGTATTAATTATGGTAATAATTATGGTAACAGCATGCCAAACTTGGTATTAATTATGGTAACCAAAGAACAATTAGCAATAAGCAACACAAAATACTAATGAGTTCCAAGGACTTTGAAGAATATTTTTGATGTCAAATAAATTAAACTACTTTTTCAAAGAAACAACTGCTTAAATATTTAGTTGTATTTATTCTTCACTCTAGAAGAAATTAACAAACTTGATGGGGGATTAAAATCAAATTTTGAGAACAAATATAAATAATTATATGGATTCATAAAGAATAGATCAATAACAAAGTATAACAGAAACTAATTCGATTTGCACAGAGAACACACGAATTAATTCATGAATATGTATGTGAAAGATTTTCAGAGTTTTTAAACACTTATTTTCTAAATGTAAAACATGTGAAGGTACATATCTCTTTTTGAACAATGGTAAATTCTTGCTATGTTGGAACTCACAAGCTGGCTAAGAAGTGTACTGAATAATAGACTTTTTCTGTAATATAAAAATACCTTTTTTTTAATTTTCTGTAGTTTTTAAGCAAAGGAGAGAGAGAGAATCTTTACCTCTACATGTTTGCAAAAATGCTTGAATTGCAGGTTCAAGGTCTGAAAATTCAATGCTTGATTTGGCACACACTGTTTTGTATCGATTGAATGATTCGTTAGGCTACAAAACATAATGAATTAGCATGAAAGTGATACAACATTATGGAAATTACAAAATGGAAACACTAAGCACACAATATTTTTGTATCAAATAAACAAGCCATTAGGTTATAAAATAGTATGAACATTGATGAAAATAATATAATACCATGAAATTATACATATATACACTAGCGTGCAAAACTTAAGCAACTAATGCATTTTTCAACATACAACCATGAGAATGTTGAAAAGGACAATTGCTATTTAATGAAAAGCCAACTCAGTAGAAAGGTGATATATGTTACGAATATCAACACCATGACATCAGAAGGTATGTCAGGGCATGTAAAATGTGAGGAGTCAGCATGCAGGGTAAGGCAAAGTCAGCATGCAGGGTGGAAAGGAAGCCACATTTCCGAGCATTCTTCTGTATGTGAAAGAGAGATTGTTGTACATTATTGCTAGCAGAAAATATCAGAATGTGTTTATATGTGTAACAGATAACCAATAGTATAACAGAACCATTGTAGTTAGGGGAGGTCATAATCCCTTATGAACACTCTTTGGTTTTTTTGTCCTCCCTCTCGGCCAAACAGTTTTTTATACCAATGCTATTCTGACAATAAAGCCTTTTTCTATTCATTCCATACTGTATGTATCCAATTATTTTTTTCCTTCTATACTTTCCTCATCGTCTAAGTACTATGTTGCGTCTCTTTAGCATGAATTTCATATCTTCCAGTTGATTTTTCTAGAATTATGGCCAAAATTAGAAAATTTTGCTTAAATTTTGAACACTAGTAGTATACCTTTGCAAAACACAGTAAGAAGAATGTCTGATAAAATTCTGAAAGTTTTTAAACATCTAAATAACATTTCCTTAATTCCTTTAACTTAGTTTAAGATAAAAGTATCTATGGATTGAATATAATGCATACATATGTAAGATAACGAAATATGTACTGTAATTTCCGGAAGAAACGCCGTGGCGTTTACGTGTTTAAAACTTAAATTTTCAGCGGGTGCGGCGTTTCTACCCATGCGGCGTTTAGGTGCACTAAAAATAAAATATTTCCTATGATGGTCATTGTACATAGTTTGGATGGCCTTGTCATTGTGCATAGACTGGTGCTGTTCCCACACAAAAGACCACTCAGTTGCTTTTTGCGAACGTTATTTTGTTTACATTCTTTCCCTTGAACGGACCTACATGCCTTATTCACCCTAAACGAGATCTCAGAACAATAACATTCTTCCCCCTTTCAAATCAACATTCTCATCAGTTTGAATAGTCTCTCTCCTCTGCCATTCGATGAATCTTCCAGGACCCATCCTCTCCCCACCCCTGCCTTTTCTGCAATTTTTTTCAAAGGCGGACATGACTCCACCTGCCTGGCAATAACGAACTCTGAACTCTGACGTATTTTTCTTCAGCATGAGTGTATTTTTCTTGGCATTCTGCCAAATACAGATCCCATCAGTTTGGGTACAAGTACTTGTTGGATAGTTTTTAAGAAGGGAGCGGAAAATTTTTGAAAATGTCTCTAAACGGCACAGAAGCTATACACTTCTTACCTTTAATTTATTTTTGAGTTATGGTTTCATTTCATGCATTTTTCTTAACTGGTATGTCATATATCAGGACTTAGGTTGAGTTTTTGCATCTATACGGCCCACGACGATGTCACGCGCAATTTAATCTATTGCGGCATTTACGCTGATGCGGCGTTTCTGTGTAATTTTAATTTTTTTCCCGCCATTTTTCTCGAGTGCGCCCTTTACGCTGATGCGGCCTTTCTTCCGGAAATTACGGTAAATCAAAATGATTATTTTAATTGGTAACTATTTATAATAACTTTCGCTGGACTGCATCATTTCTAGATTAACCCATATCACATTACTTTTGCATAATGCTGGTAAAGTAAATAATTTTATGAACTATTGCAGTTAAACATATATATATATACATATACAAAGGGGAGGCAGGAATATTAAAAATGAATAGCATTTCACTTACAGATAGCTAAATGCAGTACAGAAATTAGACATAAAAAGCTAGGAAACAATAAAAATTACTTGGAATAACACAAGATTAAATGAAATACAAGAAAAATATTTTTAAAAATAAATTATAGAACAGTAATAAAAAATTTAACTTGTGGGAGAAAAAATTAAAAGTCTTAAATAGGCTTGCTTTATTAAATAGAATATTAAAAAAAAGTAGAAGAATCAGCTAAAACAATTTTAAAGTTAGTTACTATTTCTCATTAATAGGAACAGCAGTGTAGAAAACACATAGGAAAGTACCATTAACCCTTTCAGGACGAGCGTCCCATATACGCATTCCCTAAGAACGTCTCTTACAGCCGGGCGTTCCACCCGTTCATCAGTAAAGATCGCATTCAGAGGACGGGTGATGAGCATATGCATTTTAAGGTGGAACGTTTTTCTGAAGGCCACTAGATGGCATCCTGTGACCATTACTTTTGAAATGAACACAGTTTTAGGTTCCTGACCTTGAGTTTGATATATTCTGCTTCACTTTGGTATTTTACTCATCAGCTGTTTGAGGGTGGGAAAGCGTAAACAGGGGTGGGCTCTTTAAATCGCTGTGTGCTAATGAAAACATTCTCGTATCTGATTTATATCCAATTCCTTTTTTTATTCTATTTTTTTCCCTCTACTATGTACGGTCTTTTAGGGTTACTGTGCGGAGTTTTTTTACGTTTTGCATTGCCTTCAGATATATTTCCATTCCTTCTTTTTTATTTAGGAAAGCCTCGCCTCCAATCTATTATGGCGGAAAGGCGCTATTTATCAGAGGAAGAATACCCTAGTATGGTTAGTGAACCATTTACTAACGCAAATGAGAGTACAGATTCATTTTCTAAAGAGTTAAAAAGTGGTACTTTTTCTAAGAGTTACAAAGTGATACTTCTCTGTGCTTCAAGATTTACCACACTCGTTTTCCTTTTAAATTTTGTTACTTCTTACTGTAAATAGTCTTTATTGTGTTCTTTTTAACAATTTTAAACTTTATTGATGGATTTTATCAATTAAAACTTTGGAACAATTTGAATAGCACTTCCGAATATTATTTTAGAAGATAAGCAATTTTTTAAGTATATTTTCATGTAAAATAAATAAAAGAATGTTTTAAGGGCTAATTTTAACATATATAAGAGCTCAAGTAATAATCTAAAATGATACCAAAAGTTACGATGCTAGAATCGAAACTTTTGTTTTTCTGATTTTTGTTATAAAATTAGGCTTAGCGATGTAAAATCTCTGTCCTGTATGGTGACTGCCTTCGATTCTCTTCCTTCCCGCACGAGTGTCTTAAACAAAGGTGCGCCGTCGCGAAAAGGTTAAGAAAAATAAGGCATGTTGTTTGCACAATGAAACTTGGAAAAACTCAAAACAAATGTACCAAACACAAAACTGGCAAGATAATGCCATCCTTAACCATCCAGCTATTTCAGCAATGCCATCATTCATTCTTTTCAGAAACAATCCTGCAGTAAGCCCGCTATCTAAAAGATAACACTCTGGCTACTTTTTAGGACTGAATTAGTTTATATAAGGGCCTTTTGAATATTTTAAATTATTAATTCATTTTTAATTTCTTATTTTTTAAATTTTTAAATGTTTCAACTTTTTTTTTAAAATTCTGATCAAGTGCTAGAAGATTATTCAAATGCCTTAGTAATGCTCAAATCCACATATATTACAATTTTTAATGAGTCACAAAATTTTGGAAAATGCTAACATGAATTTGAAACATGGAAATTAAGTACTTTTAAGACCCATCAATGAAAAAATTAAGGACCTATTAGCAAATACCAACTGAATAAACTAAAGCAATTATCTACACCCAAATATAACTTTTTAAAAACTTGCAAGACTAAAATAAATCTGCAAGTAGGGTGCATTATAATTAAACCTAATCTAACATTTAACTTAACTATAAAACAAATTCAAGAATAAAATTAACTTCATAATTTCTTTCAAGTAATTAGCATTAAATTATAAAATTTCTTGAAACATTTATATTTTACACTTATAACAGTTCCACATATTTTAAAGATTAGTGACTTTTTATTTAAATTTTACTAACAGTTGACTTAATATTGAGTTTCTAAGCTTCATTTCATCCTGTACTCGCTCAGTCCAAAGGTTTATACAGATTTTATATTGGTTCATAAAATAATAATCAGCATGCCTCATAACAGATGATTGGTTGTTGCCTTCAGCTGCTTACTAAGAGACAGCCACTCATCAGAACAGATGTGAACATCTTATGTTGATATGGATATACAATTAGTTTTCCACCAAAAGATACTGGATTGATAAGGTTAAAATGTAGGAAATAGTAAGAAACTCAGAAATGTTTACATACCTGTTGCTTCTGTGTAAGACTCTTGAAACTGATATCTAACAGTTCTGTAAATGCCTAAAAAGATTATTTTCAAAACATCAGTTAAATCTACATAAATCTTTAATGCAGAATTTCCAGTATTTAATGTTATTTTTTTAATATACCACCATAATGTAAAATAATTTTAAGATTATTCACAGTTGGCAAATATTTTAGAAATAGACCACTAAGGCCATGAAATTTGATTCTCGAGGGAATAGTTAATAAACCTGAAGAATCTATCAATGGTAGAGCACCATGCAAATCCAAGACAATTTCAATCTAAAATCGATTGATCTGCACTTAAAAAGCAAATTGAAATTATTCTTTATCAGTATTCCCATGAAAAAAGACAAACTATATATAGTACAAAGTCTGAGATATAGACTCGTCAGAACTTCTGCGATTTCAGATTTGGGATTTTTCCAGATATTAGATCATCAGTTTAAATCTGGTAAGATGGCATGTAGAAATTATAAAATTAAAAATATGAAATCATGATTTCTGAAATAATGAAGTATTTATGATCAAAATAATAAATGCTTCAAAATTATGAAAAACGGGTATCAAAATTTACAAAAAAAAAGCTTAATATTTATTTGTTTACTTTATTAAACCTTTCAATGCAAGTTGTTTTCAGTTGCTAAGTTTCTTCCTGCCAATACTTCCTCTTTAATTCTGTAGACAGATATAATTTTTTGCTGAGTAACATTGCTGAAGTCCTGTAATTGCTGTATCGAGAATTCCGACTAACTTGTCGATCGAAATTTTTTCGTTTTCAGTAAACTCTGTCACTATCTTCACTATCAGTAGTAGTATTTTTTGGATTTAGAACTATACTACAGCTTTTGCGACCCATTAATTGATTGATGATTGAGGAGCATTATCATCACAATGAAAAACTTTTTTTTATATCATCTTCATTTATTACCACTTCTCCACATTTCTTTACAAAATCCTTTAAATTGAAAATTTTACCTTAGGTTTGCGGTATCCAAAAACCTTTAAAATTTGTGGCTATGATCATAAAATTTAGCTATCCTTCACTATACATATTTGGCTATGTATCATGAGATTGGAGACTAAAGACAAGTTGCTCCGCTAAATTTTATCTTGCTTCTATTGTGCTGAATTAAACCTGAAATGTACTAGTTCAGCTATTTATTATACTTATGTCTATTTCTTGCACATGCTTAAGGCTTATCTGAGTCGTGAATAAATAAATATCCAAATGTACTTAAGGCTTATTGAGGGCCAGTGCTAGATATCTTGTTGCCTGGTGCAGTCTCTGTGGGTCCTAAATTCTGCTACCAAGCACCTGTCTTTGTCTTCCCTAAATTCTGCTGCCTAGTGCAGCCATACAAGCTCTGGCACTGGTTCTGGTTTTATGTGGATAACAAATCAGTTATTCTTAATTCAAATAGCACTAAATGTAATATTTTGGCCTATGAGTGTCATTAAGTAAATCTACTTTTAGCATATGGAAAGAAATTTTTGTTAAATTTTTCCTCATCAATACTTCTTACACCATTTAACTTAAATTTGTACTAATCGTCAAGTATAATGTCAATGTAAAAGGTTGCCATACTCTTTGTTATTCAATTACTAACATAAAATATTGTTTAGGCATCGCTCAAGTTGAGTCATTACTCAAGTTGTCGTGTTGATAAATGTGATGATGAAAGCAAAATGTAATAAATAATTAATTTGCCAAGTTAGCATCAGGGATATAAAATATAAGTAGGTGTAAAATTAACGATGTATCTATGTAGAATGTTTCGGTTTGAGATGTACACCAAGTAGATATGGATTGGAGCGAAATTCTCGATCATACAAATTTATGCTAAAATGATTGTTTCTTCAATAACGAGGCATTTTATTTAGTGCCGAAGTGAAATCATGAATCGGGACTTTCCACGTGTTTTATTATACGTGGAAGGGGATGTAATCAAATGCACATGCATAAAGACAAAAAATTTTTTAAAAAGTTGGTGGTGGCATTCAGATCCAGATTTTAGATCATTCCAGCTATTGGATATCTAGATCTCGGACTTTATACTGTACAAAGTAACATTCTAAAAACTTATACATCTATTTCTAATCATTTTAATTACTTTATTTATCTGAAATACGGTAAATATATGCATAATAATACAACATACCTCTTGATTAAATTTTTGAAATATCTGATAGTCCGGCATATTTAAAGTTCCTGAAAAAAAAAATTTTGAATATGAAAAAATAAAATATTTTTTGATAAAGAAGAGATTATTATCTGTTTTAAATGCATAAAATCTTTTTTTAAAATGCAATTTTAATTTCATGTTGCAAAATTTAATTCGCACAATTTTTTTATATATGCATTTTTAGTTATTAACATTAGTCAGTAATTTTCATTTTTTGTCATGAATTTATGTTAATGATTTCCAAATTGTGGACAGTGAGACAATTTTTGATAGATCGGGAAAAGTTGTGAATTCTTTTCTTTATAAAATTTTATACTTACTTAAAATTATTAGTTGTTAATAATTATGCATATTTATTTAATATCAGCACATTATTTTCTAGACCTCTTTCTATTTTCTTACTTGATAGACATAAGATGCAATAGGTCACTGCTACAAGATTATGAGTCACAAGTTAGGAAGTTTAGGAAACACGAAGCCAGATAAGTATTAAATAATATCTAATGTATTGCACATACTGCAGTACTCAAACTCAGAAAAACTGCAGTACTCAGCCACTTCTCTTATTAAAAATGAATACAAATTATATAATCTCTAAATATCACAGCCTACACTGAAATATTTTCTAGCTACGGCTGTACATACAAGCACACAAAAAGTATTAGTTACTAAAGAAGTGAGGCAACCTAAAGAGTTTTAGATTTAGCAACAGATTATAGAGGGGAAAAGATTTAAAACTGCAATATTCAAAATATTTCACATTTTTCATTGTGTCAATTGATAATATTGTAAATATATAACTTTTAATTTTTTTTTTTTTTTTATCTAAGACTTTGGGATGCCACAAAACTAATTATAATCTATTTCAGCACTTGCATATCATCCCATCAACCATGAAAGTAGGCAAATATCCTGCAAAAGTTGACACTTTCTTGTAGCAATTAATGCACTTTTTTTTTTTTTAATAGTAGGATCCTACAACTTTGAAAGTAATTTACAGCTTGTTCTGTAGATGACATATTTCCTTCACAAATTTTAATTTGTTTCTCCAAAATACATGAAGAAGATAAAGCATTAATTTATATCCTTGTTCATAATGACAAAGGCTGGCTTACTGAGAATCAATTGAGGTTATGTCAAACAAAAGCACAGATGTTATGCATTATTAGGCCATGCTTATCCATTAACTGGCACTAAATTGCACTGCTTGGTGATATTTTCACAATCAATGGGATAATACATAAGTTCTTCATTTTTTGTTTTTATATATAAAATACAATTCATTTAAATTGGTAATTGATATCAAACTGATTGGTAGTAAATAACTCTGTAGTTGACGTAAGCTGAAGAATAAGATGAATAAGAAGCCTTCCTACCTCTTTCTTTTATATTATGCAATCTAAAAGACATTTTACTTTTTATAAATAAGAAATAAGGTAAATTAGAAAACTGGGTTAATCTTTGAATTATGGTAACTTGGTGGTTTTTTGGCGAAAATTTGGCAACCAACCCTGCTACAACAACCTGCTAGTTTTGTTTTGGACGCAATTTTGTTTTCACGAAGTAAAGGCATGTTTTTTTTTTTTTTTTTTTTACTCAACATTTTTTCCAACAATCTGCTAGCCGAATTACGCTTATACAAGAACTTTTATGGAAC
The DNA here is from genome assembly GCF_044657685.1 of Stegodyphus dumicola. Lineage (NCBI taxonomy): Eukaryota > Metazoa > Arthropoda > Arachnida > Araneae > Eresidae > Stegodyphus > Stegodyphus dumicola. Next base: position 173,437,643 of record NC_140776.1, read on the forward strand.
AGAAATGCTTAATCATGACGAAGATTATGTGCGAAATTGAGAGAAAGTGCAGAATCGCAAACTGCTTGCTGCATTTTCAAGAATTGCACATACACGGTATCATCCATGCACACGTCGACCTATTTTCACTTAAAAAAACATCCCAGAATTGCACAAAAATGGCATTGCGCACGCCTTGACTTTATCCATGTACACTGCTAAGTCCTAGCTAGTAACTTTTATCGCCTTACCAAAATGTCACCAAACTACCAGTTACCGTAATGTAAAGATCAACCACAGATTCTTTTCAATAAAAATGCAGCTATTATCGTTTATGATAACGTACATGCTATTTTTAACCAACTGTAGTTTCAGTTTTATTACATAACATGATTTCACAATAAATTCACTTAATGTATCTCAGCAAGTTGAGATATACCAGCATATATGTATGAGAGAGAGATGCCAACTTTAACCAAAAAATACAGTAAAATCCTAGGAGAGCCCACACTTTTGGCCACAAACTGGGAACGTGCAGAATCGCATGTTTTTCAAAATCGTCAACTTAAAAATAACAAGCCAAAGAATTGCACAAATTTGTATCCATGTACACATCAACCCATTTTCACTTAAAAAAAAAAAAAAAAAAAAAAAAAAAAAAAAAAAAATCAGAGAATTGCACAAACTTGGCATTGTTGTTCCTTGACTTTGTTCATGTACACATCCAGCCAAGGGTGTGGGCTCTGCTAGGATCCAAACAAAAATACTATGATCCAACCATGTTTATAACAAAAAAATGGTTGGATCCTAACACAGCCCACACCCTTGACGTGCCCACTTATATGGCGCTTATCGATGTGTACATGGATAAAATCAACGGAGTGTGCAATGTCAAGTTTGTGCAATTCTGGGATGTTTTTTTAAGTGAAAATAGGTCGATCTGTACATTGATAACGAGTTTGTGCAATTTTTTGACTTGTTATTTCCAAGTTGGCGATTTTGAGAAACACGTGAAGCAGTGGGTGATTCCGCACTTTCCCAGTTTGTCGCCAAGAATGTGGGCTCTCCTAGCATTTTACCCAAAACATTTGCACCCATTTATCAAAAATAATTTAACTAATACAAAATTGCATATTATCCTTTCGCAGCCAATTGCACAATGACCGATAGTATGTTAGATATTTTAATTTAAAGAATTTTCGGTACTTACGTATTAACGCAACCAGGCCAAAATTCGCATAAATCGCCAAATTTGGCGACCCTACTTACGGCAACCCTACACGTTTAGACGAAAGATTATTTGTAAAAAGAAAAAATAACACTGGGCGTGTACTACCACAGCAATGGGTTTTCTGCGGAATTTGCGGAGAAAAGAAAGAGACTTTTTTGGTTACTGTACCTAACAGAAGCGCTGTTACCCTCATGGAAAAAATTTGCAAAAATATCAAGGAAGGAAGCATCATTTATTCGGATTGCTGGAAAGGATACAATACAAGTGAGTTCGAAAATGCTGGATTTCTGCATGCAACTGTTAATCACAAATAAAACTTTGTGGATCCCAACACGGGCATTCACACACAACACGTAGAGCGCATGTGGGGCTCAGCCAAATGGCGCAACAAAAAACAGAGAGGAACAGCCCTTCATCACCTTGACTCATACCTTATCGAATTTATATGGTGCCAAGCTCAAGCTGTTAATGGCGAAGACGGTTTTTAATCAGTGCTAAAAGCAATAGCCAAAAGATTTCCGCCGAAAAAATAATTCTGCAACTTATTCAAATTCGAAACCGGAAGGGTTTAATTGCTATTTTATATTTTAAAACAAAAAATTATATAAAAAACTGTATTAAAAATTATCTGTAATTAATAAATGTACATTTTCTTTCTATTCATACTTTTTTACTCAAACTTACAAATCGCGCCAACCTGGTTGCGATAATACGTAAGTACCGAATTTTCAAATAATACTTTTTATACTATAGCATTTGTTACACAAATATACTCATGCAGTATTGTTGATTTGACAGTTTCCAAAGCTTAAACGAAACTACATGTGATAAAATAGTTTAAAGTATTATTCGCCTGTTTCCGGAAATTTTTGGTACATCAGTTTTATATACATAATTTCACACCTCATATACTTACGTTTAAATGGCAATCACAACAAAAATTACAACCCTGAACAATAAACACAAACAAATCATTTAACCGAAACCTCCTACAAGAATATTGTTGCCAAAACTCGACCTAATACTCTGAATAAAAATAATTCCCCCCCCCTTTTTAATTATCTTTTAAAATTAAATTTTCATGCCTGTTTTAGACATTTATAAAAATTTTTTCTTGAAGAAAATAAAAAATTTTGGGTTGAATAAGAGAGTGGAACTTAATACCATAATTTGACATATATATGCGAAAAATTAGGGAAATTGTTTACAAGTTTCGAGTAGCTATCTGGCAGCTTCTTTTGATTATTATTGTTTTAATATTTGTTTGTTTTTTTCAAGGAGGTTAGAGTACAAAGTCAGTACGGGAAGTAGACCAATTTGAACTTCCTCCTTCCTTCTTTTTTACGGGAGTTAATTTAGAAAGTGCTAGATTATTTTCTGAAAGCGTTCGTATTTTATAAAATGGCAAAGTGTCCAGTCCTTATAGAATTTTTTTATGATATAATATCACCTTATTCTTTTCTTGCTTTTGAGGTGAGGTAGTTTTATAAAAATATATATTTTTATTATCGAAATATAAGTAAGTTTTCCCTCATTCTTTTTTGAGGTTTTATTATCTTAAATGCGGAATTAAATTTCTCTCTTTTACTTTTTTAATTTACAGGTTCTACATCGTTACAAACCAATATGGAATATAAATTTGAAACTGAAACCTGTACTTTTAGGTGGAATAATGAAAAGTTCGGGTAACTGTATTTTCTTATATTTCTGTTACATGTATTTAGCTATTTAGGATTTAAATTAGTTGTATGAAATGATGTGACCACTCTTCGAGAAATGAAAGCAGTCAACATTATGCTATTATCTGTTTTGTGGATAATTAGTTAACATAGATATTTATACTTTCTTTTGGTTAAAACAAAAGTATGTTGAAGTTTGATTAATTTATTTTCACTTCTACTATGCAGAAGCAGAACATATTTCTATAATAATTCTGATTTCCTTTCTAGGTAATTCGCCACCTGCTGTGGTTCCAAATAAAGGTGCTTATATGGCACGAGATTTGAAAAGACTTCAAAAGTATTTTGAAGTTCCATTATCTCTCCCACATGTAAGTTCAAAGAAATTACTAGTACTGATGAAATGCATTTTTTATTCCTTAATATTTAATGTTAATAAGTTTTTTTGTAATGTTTTTGATAGTTTTATATAAAGTACTATTTCATCTTGATTACTAGTGTATTCATGTGCTTGTTTTTAGGATGAATTTTTTATATCATTACCTTTTTGAATACAATTCCATTATAGGGACCGTAAAAAAATCACCAAACTATTGTTGATGCCAAAAATAATTATGGTAACCCTAAGCTGAAGGAAGGAAAGGAAGCATAATAGTAAATAATTATCTAAGATTACTATTTTAATTCAGATGAAAGGTTGATTTCATATAATGCATTATGTATTATTATAATTTATAAGAAAAAGGATAAATGAAAGAAAGCATGATAGTAATTAGTTGTCTAAGATTATTAGTTTAGTTTGATGAAAGTTAATTTCACATAATACATTTCTTTTTATTATTTTAATTTAAAAAAATGGCTAAGCATAAGTCAAGCGGAAGAAGTAAATTTTTTTGTCTTCCATTACTGAAGAGGAGATTTCAGTTTTTTTTTTTTTTTTTTTTTTTTTTTTTTTGTGCAAGTGAATGTACAGACAAATAAGAAACAAAATGCTTTGAGCAGTGCCCCGATATTGTTTATTACACCATTTAGCACTGCCCCACAGCCACTGTATAGTTTGTGTATGACACCCACTTTCAGGGTCTACAGAATAGTAGTTGTGGTTGACAGTAAAATGTTTAAAGCTCTTTCGGAAAGTCTTCCATCTATTTAATAATTTTGCCACATCCATTGATTTTTAACTTAGGCCATGCACAAGGTGTGTGCTGCAGCACACACCTCGCGCATGTAACTGTTCCAGTCTACAGTTGTATTGTGGTTCATATTCAACTGGAATTCACAAAATTCAATAGATGTCATCTCCTGACACCAAAAAATAGATGAACCCAATGACTGTAAGGAAGAAGATTTTCGGATCTTTTGAACCAAGTTTGACTTCTTAATACTTTCTTGTCATTACAGTTTCTACGGTACTATTCGGTTTCGAGGGTCGTAAAAAAATTGCAGCAAAAATGTATGTGCCAAATCTAGCAAACACGCTTATTTAACAGCATGCCAAATCCAGCATACGCGTTGATTTCAGATTGCGTAAGTTTATATAGTTCTATATTTCTTAAGACGCCATTGAAATACTAGTTTAATTTTTAAATCCTTTTTTTGAATTTAAATCCTTTTTTGATATCCTATGGATTTAACAATTTGATAATTGTCCATGACGAAAAGTCGGCAATAGAATCTTGGGTAAAGTGCAGAATCACCCACTGCTTGGCGCATTTTTAAGAATTGCACATACTCGGTATCCATGTGCACATAGATCTATTTTCACTTTTAAAAAAAATCCTAGAATTTCACAAAAATGGCATTGCGCACACCCTTGATTTTATCTATGTACACATCGACCTATTTTCACTTAAAAAGTAAAAGAAAATTGACAAAAATCCAATTGTTTTTACCCTCGTAAAAAGCGGTAAACAAATAAGTGAGTGCTTCTGCACTTTACCGAGAATATTTTCAAAGAAAAGGCATCATTCATTATAGAAAATTACGTTCAAACAACCAACGAGATGACATTATGCTTTAGCGATAAGTCGATAGCGAAATAGCGATGCAGGCATCCATTCAGTTATGTTCAGCAAGAAATTATAATAATGATTTGAAATAGTTATTTACTGTTATGCTTCCATTCAGTCATGTTTAGCCTTTTTCATATATATTATAATAATAAAAAAAGTATTATATGAAGTTAACCTTTCATCTAAATTAAAACATCAATCTTAAATAGTTATTTACTATTATACTTCCTTTCTTGCCACAATTATTTTTGGCAGCATTGGCATCAACAATAGTTTGGCAATTTTTTACGGCCCTCGAAACCGAATAGTACCGTTTCTTTCCTGCACTGCCATTTCTCTACCGACTTTATGCTGAAGCATAATTTCATCTTGTGGTTATTCGAACATAATTTTCTATCATGAATGATGCCTTTTCTTTTAAAAATTTGTATTGCAATCTTTTTGTTATTGTGTAATACCCAAATTGTTAGGTCATAGCATTATCAAGAGCTAAAAAATTAAACCGGTATTTTAATGTCAATTTATTATCAGTAATGACATTTCTAATAAAAACACACAAAATATATCAGACAAAATATACTTATAATGTAATTAACTAAACTCAGTAGCACAACAGTCCTTATCGAGCCATGGCCTGCAGTGCCGTGATGCCTTTTCTTGACTGTGCCCTTCCCCAGGGTGCGTGAAGATATACGCAAGTGGCCAGATTGTTGCACCTGGTGTTTAGTCCCCGTGAGAACTTGGTACTTGTTTTATTGACCCACTCAAGGGATGAAAGGCTGAGTCATCCTTGCCTAGCCCGGGGATTGAATCCAGGACCTGTGGTGCTGCTGCATAATGCATTGGTCATGGGGCATTCTTGTAATGTAAACCACTTAAATTTGGCAAAATAAAGCACGTCCTATTTGTTTAGTCACTGTGATGATAAAATTTTAATTGCATAAAAAGATAGAGCACATGTATTGCAGTTCTGTAAGATAATTACTGCTCTGTATGATATTGTTTATTTTGTAATGTCATTTCAGTAAGTCTCGTTACACTTACAATTTGTTTGAAAGTTGTAGTGACATTTACACTAACAGTAATCATTTAATTAGTTTAATCGCCATGGGAAAAGCTGTGAGAAGATTACATGTTATTGAGTTTTTTCTTTTTTAAAAAATATGCTTATAGTTTTTTTTTTTTTTTTTTTTTTTTTTTTTTTAACTGACAATTGAGGAAGATGTTATCAGGTTATCTGGAAAATAATGCTGGTATTTGCAGTTGTTTATCTTTCCTGTACATTTTTAGCAATAAAAATATTTTTAATTACATTGGTTTATGCATCATTTTGAAGCTCTATTTTCTCTCTACATTTTTATAACAATCATTTTGTTCTAAAATTATTAAAAAAAAATATTTACTAGGTGTTTTTTTTAAGATGCCAAAATAGGATTTTTGGCTAATTTACTTTCATGAGTACAAGCTAGGCCGCAGTGCAGCATAAAAGGCTCGAAATGTCAATGAAGTATGGGTCAAGAAAAGTGTTAATGAATCAATCTACAGTTCAATGTTGGCACCAAAAGTTTGGCCATGGAGAATTTGATCTGGAAGATCAAAAGGGTGGTGGATGCTTTTCAACTGTTGATGATGACAATTTGAAGACTTCAGTTGAAGCAAACCTGTGCACAGCTGTTCGAGAGCTTGGCGTAAGCAAAACAACGATTTCTGATCACTTGAATCGTATGGGAAAGTAAAAGAAACTCAATAAGTGGGTGGCACACGAATTGAGCGAAAATAAAAAAAATCACTGTTTTGAAGTATCTGCTCTTCTTCTTTGCAACATAAATGACTCTTTTCTTGATTGAATTGTTATGTGTGATGGAAAATGGATTTTCTATAACAACCAGGGACGTTCAGCTCAGTGGTTGGACCGTGGTCAGACACCACAACACTTTACAAAGCCAAATTTGCACCAAAAGAAAATTATGGTGACTGTTTGGTGGTCTGCAGCCAGTCTCATCCACCACAGCTTCGTAAATCTGTGCGAAATGATTAGGGCAGAAAAGTACTGTCAACAAATTGACGAAATGCACCAAACATTGCAACGCATGTGCATTGGTCAACAGAAAGAGGGCAGTTCTCCACGACAATGCTCGGCCACACGTCACGCAACCAACCCTACAGAAATTGAACGATTTGGGATACGAGACTCTCCCTCATCCCCCATATTCGCCTGACATCTTGCCGACCAATTACCACTTTTTCAGACATCTGGGTAATGTTCTTGTGAAGAAATGCTTCAGAAACCAAGACTAGGCCAAAAATGCCTTTAATAACTTTATCATGTTTAGAACTCCAGAATTTTATTCTACTGGCATAAATAAACTTATATTTCATTGACAAAAATGTATTCATTCGGCTGGTGCTTATTTTGATTAATAAAATTGTTCTTAAGTTATGATTCTTTAAAGCTATAGGTTAAAAACCTGCATTATTTTCCGGACAACCCAATACATCTGTCTTTTGAGAAAGATGCATTTACCATGCATTCGAATATGGGCATGAAATTAAACTATATATAAATGAAGATACAACGGAAGAAGTTACGAGCAAAAGAAAGGTATACATTCCGACAACTGGTTCACTGGCTTTAGAATATTGTTTGTAATTGTACTATTTACTGATTTATTCATTGTTGGGCAGAGGTAAAGAAACTGACATCGATTAAGTAGTTTGGGAAGTAACTCAAAAAAAAAAAAAAAAAAAAAACATGACTGAAGAAGATAAAAGTTGTGAGTAGACCACTTTTTAATATATTTATTTTTAATGTTAACAATTTTTGATTTACCGCTGACTGAGGAAGATGTTAACATGATTTTACCCAAGAAAAAGGGTAAAATTCAGATGAATTTATTTCAGATGAACTTGTTGATAATCTTTGCACCATTATAATAGAGGAACATGAAAATTAGAAAGTACTAAAAAATCGAATATCTTAAGATTTCCTGAACAGCAACATACTGGCAATGACCTGGATGATAAAAATATTTTATTTCAAGCAAATATGCTTCTTTTAAACATATTTGCTTGAGTTTTACGCTCTAGGTTGGCAACAAATTTCTCGCCATCCACGGCACCTTATTACTATCAAAATTTTTTGTCTACATTTTGAACTTTAAGCCTAAAATGTGTGCAAAAACCACATTTTTAACACACAATTTACGCCAAACATCTGAAACAAAAAATTTAGATAGCAAAAATGTAAAGTTTCTAACCAAAAATATTTGATAAGAATCTATGTACACCTTGATCTGTTTTAACTTTAAAAAAACATCAGAGAATTGCACAATCTATGCAGTGAAGGAATCTGGGAATTACATACATCTCTCTCTAAATAAACTAATGTAACTGCAATAAATTTCAAACAATACCAGGTACACAGCATTCTGTTTTAACTTAAAAAAACACAGTGAATTGCACACCCTCAGCATTGCGCACAAATCAACAAAATAAATTAAAATAAATTACAAACAATTCAATAACAACAGAAATTTATAGCGAAAAACAATAAACATAACATTCTACAAAATAAGAACAACAATAAAATGCACTTACAATTGTGAATGCTTCTTCAAACAGCAGAAATATCAATTTCAAGCATCTGGAAAACAAAAAGTAACCCGCAACCATTTGCTTGCAAAAACCCACACAAGTCCATTAGAAACGCCATTCTTCATACGAGTTCTCATATCAGCTCCACATTTCGTTATTTCATTTCGGCAAACTCTACTACAGAAGTCCTGACTCTCACAGAAATTCCAAAAATATACTTCGATCTGCATAAACACACCTGTGAACAAAAGACTCGTTAAAAACTCCAACATCATATATTTTAATACTAAATTTACTGTGCACACAATGCAAAATAAGCGACTGAAATTTTACCACCATATCTTTCATTGCAACATAAGCCATTTACAAACATTCAACAAACCAACCAATCACTCAGCAAATAAAACCACTACAGCAATATAATTTTCAACATCAAAAGGGTTGCCATACAAACAGCATCATGCCAAAAACCATCTGAACACACAGTCGTGCCAAAAACTATTGGAGAATGCATATCGCCACATTTGGCGACTTGAGGTCATATACAAGAGTAGTACTAGTACCAAACTTCCTGTTCTCTTGGGAATGAACTCCAGTATCTGCCATGGGTCTGGTGAAAGTGATCAATAAAAGATTCATTAAGGATATTCCCCTTTGGTGGTGTATCCATTATTCATCTGGTAATAGTAAAGAAAGTGCTGCTTTTTTCTTTGAAATGCCGAGAGAATAAGATGCGTTCCAGCATCGAGAAAGCTGTTGTCTTTTCCATGCAGTAATGTTACTTTTGTAAATTAACTAAGAAAGCCTATGTTAGGTTTGTAAATAAAATGCCACTTTCGTCTGTGAAATGAAATGAGAGTAAGATGCGTTCAGGCGTAGAAAAAACTGTTGCCTTTTGATAATGCTGTAATTTTACTTTTTTAAATTAACCAAGAAAGTCTATGTTAAGTTTTTAAATAAATCTAAAAAGATAATCTGTCTAGCTATTTTCATCCTGGTAGTTCGGTCATGTTACACTGCACATGTGTTCAGGTGTGTATTCAAAATTTGATGCAAAGAATCTGTGGATGCTGTTTTTCCACTATGTGAGGAAAATACATACATATATACACTTTCTTCATTATTTTATGAGAGAGATACTTAATATCATATCCCAAAAACTTAAATCTGTGATGAAAAACTATTATATAAAACACATTTTGTACTTTGAGGCAAAACATTATAATTATCCTCACATTTTTCAACGAACTCGTCTGGATGACATGAAGGGCACGTGATTAAGTGGCAATGGTATTTAACTGCTGTTGGATAAAATAGGGAATCATTCTTACACTTTTGTGAGTGATGGGAAGGGCTGCTGATCTAAGCAAATTTGATAGAGAGCAGATTGTAATGGCCTGAAGACTCAGAACGAGTATCTCCAAAACTGCTGACCTGGTAGGTTGTTCGTGATCTGTGATTGTTAGTATTTGTGCAAAGTGGATAAATGAAGGTGAAGCCAGCAGTAGACACTAAACAGCCAATATAAAATCAAAGCCAATGTGACATTCTCTTGAAATATTTTTTCCAATTAATTGCTATATTAAGATTAAATCCTATGTAATTTTAATAAACTATTATGATTATCAAATCAAAATGGCAAATAAGCTTACGAAAACTTATTTTCAGTGTATAAAATAATCCTTCCTTTTGAAGTTTTCGTGAAAATATTCCTCAGGTTAAAAATCTTTAAGCTGTGCTAAAATTCAGAATCATATTATCTCTTAATTTCTTTAAAATATGCATAATATGGAAGGGTGAAGGGTAGTCATTGTTTTATTAATTTATTGAAGCCAATACAGTACAAAGTCGTAATCCGGACGTCCATTATCTGGAATGATCTATAAGCCGGACCTCAAAGCTATAAGCCGGACCTCAAAGCCACGAACTGCACATTTAATGTATAACAGATGGTATAAGCTAGGCAAAAATTATCTTTACCGATTCTAAGGCATTTCAGTTAATATTGCAGATTGCGCTGTTCCTTAATCTTTTCTTATTTTTTGCAGACTGTTAGAGCAATTTATAAAAATTAAGCTTGAACTTTCGAAGCCGCGATGATGATAGCCGCGAATTTGGAGGTTATCGGCCATCGCAAACTAAAGGTGAAATTTTCCAGTCATTGGATTTTGTAAAGAAATGTGGAGAAGCGGTAATAAATGAAGATGCTATAGCAGAAGTTTTCCATTGCAACAGCAATGCCCCAATCATCAATCAATCAATAGACATCAAAATCTGTAGTATGGTTGTAGATCCAGAAAATAGTGCTTCCGACAGTGAAGAAAATGACAGAGAGGTTATTGAAAACGAAAAAATTTTGATTGACAAGTTAGTCGGTATTCTCGACACAGCAGTTACAGTACTTGAACAGTGGACTTTGTAACTGAACAAGAAATAATGTCTGTTTATAGAATTAAAGAGAAAGTATTAGCACAAAAAAAGGAAGCAACTTAAACTACTTACATTGAAAGCAATGTTTAATAAAGTAAACAAATAAATATTAAGCTTTTTTTTTTTTGTAAATTTTGATACCTTTTAAATCATAATTGCTGTTTATTTCATAAATTACGGTTTCATTTTTTTTTCTTGTATAATTTCTGCATGTCATCTTACCAGATTTAAATTGATGATCTGTAATCCTGAAAAACTTCTAATCCGGAATCACTGAAGTCCCTACGAGTCCGGATTGCGGACTTTGTACTGTATATGTTATTCATCTGTATCTTAAGATGGCCAACTTGTTTGTTACCGGAATTTTTTCTCAAAATTTCTTACTAACTACCTATCATATTCACCCTTGGATTATAAATGTTGTGGAAATAGATAAGAATTATGAAATGATAAATCATATTCATTATCAAATTGCACCACTGTTTTGTGAGGATAAACTCTGTTAGAATATGTATATCATTATAGAATTGTAGATTTTATTAACATGTATATAAAGATAAGTTAAAATGATATAAGAGACATTTATAAATGGTCAAAAACCTGCTACAGTATTTATCCAATTATAAGTGTGGCCTTGCATATATCTTGAAAAATATATATTTGAAATATGCATATTAAATAACTGAAAAAAATATTAATCTCGCTAATTTTTTCATTAAGTAAATGAAAAAATGGTATATGCTGTTAAAAAAGTAAATTTGCAGTACATATATCAATATTTTAAAAATATATCAAAAAGCTAAAACTTTATCAAAGAGTATGAATGAAATGCCTATAAGCATATGTGGAAGATTTCTGCACCACCAGACAGTTGTTCATATTTTAGCAAAGAAAAAATAATAAATTGCTGGTGCATTGTGATGTATACAAATTATGGATGGGTGGAATTAATTTGGTGGCTGTATGTAATCTGTATAAATTTGGGATAAAACCATGCTTTGTTGTTTTATGTAAGTGTTTGATTCCTAAAATATTTAGTGCTAGAAAATTATGCTTTTATTGTAATGGTTTTTGAAGCTCGCACATTTTTAATTTGGGAAGTGAAATGCTTAATTTTTTGGGTTTATTGATTATTGTACCCTTGATTAGATTTCTTGGTCTTGTGTATTTTATTTCTAGTAAAATCAGGTTTGTATAATCAAAATTTTTCAGTTTTTCTTCAGATTTGTAATTTTTTACTAAACTGCATATCTTTTCATAATATTTTAAGATGCTTGTTTTAATACTTTAATAAAGAAATACTGTAGAATTAGATTATTCTTTGATTTACTGTGTAATACTGATTTTCTTTACTGGTAGAAAATATGATTTTTCTAGTATAATTTTATGAAACATTAAAAATACCTTTTAATTGTTTAATAGAAATGTAATAAAAAATTTATATTAAATCATTATGCTGCATGAGAAACATAACCATAGTAAACAATGTGATAAAATATTTTCATATTACCATACTTTTGACAAAAATCTGAAAAGTATTCATTATTTTAATAGAGCTTTCGAGGAAAATGTAAGAAAGAAAACTTCACATATAAATGTATAGAAATCAAAACAAGAGGTAAAATAAGAAAGAAATATTGAATATCTGAGAGCATGCAATTTTTATTTTTGTAGAAATTTCACTTGTATGTTGTATGCCAGTGGTCTCAAACTGGCGGCTTCCAAAACAGTGTTTTGTATATATACAAATTATAATGAAGATAATTTCCAGAAATTTCTTTTCAAGGTTTCAAACTTCAGAATCAAAGCACCATCAATTTTTAGGTGGTAGTAAGAAATAAAGAAGTTTATAATTATTTACATAAAGTTTAAATGTAAAGTGTGATCCAACTTATCAGCAAGAAGACTTGAATTCTACCAAGTATTGTATTACATGAAAAACAGCAAAGTAAAAATCTAAGATACTAAGACATTGATCTGAATGTAGAAATTAAAAATTAAGAAAGCAAATTTGCCAAGATTAATCTCCCTTGTTATTATTTACATAAAAACATTTGTCCTTTTATTTATGTGTCAAAGAAAAATTTAGAAATAACTTGCCATTACTTATTTTTAAGTTTTGTTCCATTTGGAAAATTTTCTACATTTTATAATTTGTTGATTGGTTATAATTTGGAAAAGTTTTCATAATTTGAATTAGTTTAAAGTTGGTATTTAATGACTAATTAAACATGTTAGAATAACTTTAAATAAATGTCATTATGAAAATTTAATATTTAGTTGTCATTATATTTGATTTACTAAGTGTGGCCATGAAAAATATCTTGCAGGTATGAAACTTTAGATTTCAATAGAAAGTAAATATAAAATTGATTTTTTTCCTTTCCCAGTATTATTATTATTTTTTATATATGTTTTGATAAAATTTAGTGAGCAAAATTTAAAATTTATTAAAAGTACTTTTTTATTTCTTAATAAAAAAACTCATTTTATGAAAAAAAATGTCTGGCCCATCAGTTATTTTTAGATCATGCAGTCCAGCTTGCATGCAGTTTGAGTTTGAGACCACTGTGTTGTGCATAAAGTTGTATGCCATATGTATATATAGTGTGCATGGTAACATATTTTAACATAATGATAATGATGTGAACTGTGTAAATTTTTAGGTGTACAATCGGAAAATTTTTATTATTTACTACATCTGGGAATGATATTTGGATTTAACCACTTTAGGGAAGTTTGGTTGGTACTAAGATAACTTCACTTGCAATCTGTATACAAGCAACTTTGGTTCTTCCTCTGTTTTGGTAATGTTAATTTTTTTAAGATAATTAGGTACTTGTATATAACCAGTACTCACTGAAAGTTTGCCAAAAGTATTCTCATTCATGCAAGCATTTGAGAATTCTAGAAGCTGTTCCAGATAGAAAGATGCTAATGTGATTTTTAGTTTCTTGTTGATGACTTTTTTTTCTATTTGCTAAGGGAGATAAAGTTATTTCAGCATCTATTAAGACAAATAAAATAAGCAATAAAAGCAAATAATCTAATAAAAATAAGCAATTAAAGCAAGCACATACCACCATTGCATAATTTTTTTGGTAGTCCTTGCCTGTAGAAATTTCTCAAAATAACTTTTGCTTATCTCGCGGTAATTTTTACTGCATTTTTAATCATGTATTTATTAAATTTGTCAAGAAATAGAGAAGGAATATTTCCAGGCATTGTGCTATTTTGCCAAAAAGTACATGAGTATTTCAATTCTCATGTATTGAAATTATGCATAACAGAGGATATGCAATGCAACATTAGCAATAGCAAAATAGCTTTGGAATAAGAACTTGGAACTGTTTTGAAGTCATTTGCCTTCCTATAATAGTTCATATGAAGGCAGAGACAATTATGGAGAACAATTTTGAATGCAATTGCAAAACAGTATATGCCAGGAAGAAGAAGAAGAGTGAGAGAAAGTTAAACTGGCTTTATTGATTTGCTGGCACTGTACTATATTATGTTGCTTAAAGGCATCAGTAGATTGGTTTTGTTGTATTGGCTAATACCCAGGTACTGGTATTTGTTTCAAACTGTGACAGATTTATCTGCTTTAATCAGATATTTTGGTAAAAAAACACTAATGCCAATTTCCTATACTGATGGTAAATAATTTGTGTCACACTTATAATTCAGATTTCTTCAGTCATATTTCCTGATGTTATTCTTACTATCTATCAGTCTATTCACTTTTAATGATGTGTAATCTCATTACATCAGATATAAAGCTTTCAGCAGTACTCTGTGATTCTCTGAAAAAAGCAAGTAACATTTGTTTCTTTAAATTGTAGAGCTTCATTAAAAATAACCATTGGGGAGTACTGGAACTTATTGAATGAGATCGAACATGCTAGAGATTGAGATCATGGTTGCAGCTAGGAGGCAGATATTCATTGGTAAAATATCTGTCACCAACCAAAATTCCCAGTTGTGGTTAATGTATAAATATACTTGAAATTTTATCAAATTGTTTTTTAAGTGTGACTATTTTTTTTAAAAGAATATCTTTTGAATTGAATCTTTCTTCACAACTCTAAGATAGACCAATATTTCTGCTACCTGCTAAAAATGTGCCCTTTTTATTGCTATTTGAATTTTAATTATTTTGATATTTTAAACATTCCCTGTAGAACTTAATGGATTTAATCATGAAGCAAGGATCATTGAATGCACAGAGATTCATAACTGCTGTTGACATCTTAAAACCAGAGTATTTAGAAGGAATTTCAAGAGCATTATGGTTACGTTTATATGACCAAGTATGTGTATATGTTTTATCTCATGGAAGAAATATTTTAAGATTTTAATTGTAAAAAGCATCTGAAATTATATAATCTTTGAAATAAAATAGGC
Source organism: Stegodyphus dumicola (assembly GCF_044657685.1). Taxonomy (NCBI): domain Eukaryota; kingdom Metazoa; phylum Arthropoda; class Arachnida; order Araneae; family Eresidae; genus Stegodyphus; species Stegodyphus dumicola. Next base: position 173,452,972 of record NC_140776.1, read on the forward strand.
ACAAATTTTTATTAATACTTAATTAACATGCATTATCTGTAATACTGCTATGGATTTTGTATTTAGTTAGCTATTTTTAGTAGAATTATAATTTTTTTTTTTTTTTTTTTTTATCCCTGTGCAATGAAACACGTGTCATATTTTAAGAGACAGGCTACACCGGAAAAGTAAAAATACAGGAGCATGTGCATTTAACATTTAATAAATAGATATCTCGTACTATAAATTGAATAAATGTAATTGACTACTATGTTAGCTGTAACCGTAATTCTACTCTTTTGCTTTCCAGAAATCTTGAGATTTTTTGGAAATTACTAGACTCTCTTGTGACTGATTAAAAACTTTAAAAAGCTGAAGAGAAAATTTCAGCTCAGTTGTTTACTTAGCTGCTGTAATTTTGTTGATCGGATTAGCTTTCTTTGCACTATGGATTGCGTTATAATTAGATTTTTAATACTTTAAAGTATAGCCACTGATTATATTGTGTGATATTGTATGAATATCTCTGAGGAAAATTCCAGATTTGTTATATTTCTTGTAATAAAAAATTTTATTAACTTTTTATCGGACTTGTGCAATTAATCTATTACGAACCCATACAACGCAAGAATACTGTGTTCTAAAGGATCTTTACATTGTTCTTCAGAATTTCAAATACTGTATGTAATGTGAAAATAAATAATGGAAGGCAATGAGGTATTTGTTAATTCTAGTAAATTTGGGTTTGTATGATCTGAAAGAAATGAAAGTTTTCTGACAAAATTAATTCTTTCTGGACACACATACTCACACACACACACACACACACAGGGAAAAAAAAAAAAATAACACTATTGCATGACAGGTTAGTTCTGGAAGATTAATTCCATGCATTCTTAAAATTAGAAATTTAAAATAATTAATGCCTTTTTAATTAAAAAAATATAACTACTCATTTTTTTCCCATACAATTTTTTTAAAAGAATAGAAATTAATTTCTCTTTGTTTTCTTCTCTAGCATAAGGATATTACTGAAGAAGAAAGCTTTAAAGAAGTAAGTGTTATTATACAGTGTGTTTTTTAAAAAAATTCAGCTGAGCAGAGCTTGATTTGTTTCTAAATATTACCTATTCTTACAGGCTGCACATTTAATAGAAATGGATCCTGAAATACTAGAAAAATCTCTTCATGCAATGCATGATAACAAGACTAAGCAGAGATTACGAAAATATACAGATGATGCCTTGGAATATAGCGTAAGATTTTAATAATGACTATTTGCTTAAAAAATGGTTTCTGTGTAAAAGTTTACAGTTATTAAAAAACCAGGAAAGACCAAGAATTTTTATTTTTTACCTTTGATCCCTTTTTTAACACTGCAAGATTAAAATAATTCCACTGTGAAAGAAGTTCACACCAAATCTAAAATTTGCATAATGGTTGATGATTATGAGGTATACAAATGATTAACAGTTCACAACACAAGTAATGATTCCTTGAAGCATTGGAAAAGCAAATTGAAATACTGATTTTTCCTTCAAAAATCGCATTTACTTGTTTTTAATCTCGTAGGTCATGTTATGTCTCATATAAGAAAACAGAGCTCATATCAGCGTGTCTTATAATGTAAATTGCAGAAAAATCATAATCTACTAGAACTGTGAATTGTTATCTTGCACAACTGTTGCTTACATTAATCAAGATCTAATGACTGTGATGAGAACTTGGATTTGATGAATCTAGTAAGGCTGTACAGATCAAGGCACAAGATAAAAGCTATCTCTTCAACATCCTTATTAGGAATCATACATCCACATCACGTACCCTGTGTCAGAAAAGTGAGTGCATTGCACACCACCAAATATTCACATATACAGTAGGGTAACAGATTCTTAGCAAGGCAGTGATTGCTTTGGTATCTCTTGATGTAATGATATAGTAATCAGCAAATACAGTGATTATTTAATGATGTGAATGGAGGTATCAGTGGCATGATGTCATTTTCTGACAAATCTCTGTTTTACTAATAACAGGATGGCCATATCTGTTTTTGGAAGCACTGGAGGGAATGCATGTTGGAAGCATGCTTTCATTATCATTATCCTAACCCAGCACTTGGATTGGTGGTATGAAGTTCATTAGTACACTTACCATTCACCTCTAGTCTGCATATCTTGTACTTTGACCAGCTACCATTATATTACGGAGACTAATGCCCATGCTTGTGCAATATCTGGGATTTACCATCCTGCCTTTCAACAGGACAATCAAGACTATGTATTATCTGCACTAACCTGCATTTCCTTAATACACACAATGTTTGCCCTGGCTGGCACATTCTCTGGATTTCTCCCCAGCTGAAAACATTTGGCCAATGTGTGTAGGGAGACTGGCATGATACCACCTCCAACCAGGGCAACAGATGAATTCGAATATAGAATTGAAGCCATAAGGATTGCAAAACTTGTTAACTACCATCCAAAGTCTGTTTGACTGTATCCAGCCTTATAACTGTTGCTATTGCTGACAGTGATACATAATTGGATCATATCGTTTCAGCATGTTTCATACCTCAAAATTACCTGAAATTTTAATTATTTCTCGTCTCCATTATAATGTATTTATAAAATAGATATGATTTTTCTAACGGCTTTTCATCATAATGCAGCAATTTTATATACAATATATTATGCCTTAATTTTAATGGATTTAATTTTTATTTTACCAAGTTAAGAACATTATAAGTACACATTTTAAGTGTAAGACCTTTATATTTTTGTAATTAGTAATGTTTAACTCATGATGAAAAAACAAATTTTCTAAAAATCTATGCTTATGAAAATGTACTTTTAAATATAAATTAAAATTATGCTTTAAAAAGTAAAATTTATTACATATTTTCTAAAAGCATTAGTAGCAGTATGATAAGTTTTGAAATTTAACAGTTTTCTTTTAAATACTGTTTTGATCTGAAGATGATTTTTCTTCTTTTGATATCTCTTTTTTGAAACTAGACTTGATACATATAGGTAATACTCAAAAAATACTGAAATATTATTTGTCGCTTATTCTTTAAAAAAAAAATCTGATGTGTACACCACATGACTTCCTTGTACAGAATATTAAATTATACACATTTTTTCTTCATTTCATTTAAACTTATTAGATTGAATTAAACCTACTTAGTCGACAGCACATAAACCACAATAGAATAAATGCATTCTTTAAAATTCACTTTGTTTACCATAGCGACACTCTAGCGCTAGGTTTACTTACCATAGCGCTAGGTTTACTTAAGAGTATTATATTTTGTTCTTATTATAACTCAGAATGCACAAAATTTATATCATTTAAAGAATTATCTAATCATTGCCACATGTTCTATTCAAATACTATGAAAGCTAGAACTATGTATAAAAGAAATTAAGCAAACAAAACAAAAAAGAAACAGTTTTTCACAGACGATTGAGTATTTCTCATTCAATTAATTCAGTTTTTATTTCGTGACAAGGCAAAAATACATAAAAACTCAAAATATCTGTATTAAAAATTACGAAGTAAATCTTAAACGCTTATTTCCTCGAAAAAATTCCAGAAAGGATTAAGCATGATTTAAATAATAAATGAAGGCGTTATCTTTGTTGTTGCAAAGCTAAGTTTCTCTAGATTGGCAACAAATCCACTACTCAGCTGTTTCAAATGCAAACAAGAGCAATGGCCGCCATAAAAAAAAGGCATAGTGGCACTTAAACAATTTTAAAATTGTTGATAATTTTAAAAATATTGCATGCAGATTTACAAAAGGCATAAAACCCTTAACCAAAAGATAAAAACAACATAATTCAATCATTTTTAAAGCAAAAAATGTACAATTTACAAACATATAAGAGTAAAGAAACTGAGATCACTGAGTCGGGTAACAGAGTGGATATATTTATATACGTTTGGCGCGGCCGATTGAAACCAAAATACGAGGTGCACATCTACGTTATAGTAGTCTTATATACAAAATTTCAACGTTCTGAGGCTACTCATTTTTGAGTTATGCGAGATATGTACGTACGTACATACGCCACGAAAAATTCTCTTCAGAATTCATTTTAAAGCAGTTTTTTAGTTTTTTTTTGGAGGAAAAGAGTCTTTTATTCTGTTCTTATGTACAGATATCATGCAAAAACATGGTTAAATTGCATTCGAAAGCGGTCAAAGTGGATATTTTCGTTGAAATATGCTGCCTGAAGCTTTTTGCGATTACAATACTTCCTTTTTACTTCGTACAAGGAAGTAAAAAGACATACAGTATACTCTTGATTATCTGGGCTAATGCCGGGGAAGCAGGTCATAGATAATTGAAAAAGACTGATAATCCAAATTATTAATTTTTCATGCATATTTTGTGCATTTATTTCTTAATAAATCAGTAATTTTAGTTTGTTTTTCAGAATGTTTATTATTTATTGGATTTTGATGCATATTTTTCAAAATACTATTTTATCATTGTATTTGAGTCTCCTTTGGTGGATAAAGTCCAGTGTAATGATAAAGTGTATAAACTGAACTCTGAAAAGTGAAAATATTGCTAAAAAATAGAATAGAAAAAATAGGTAGAAATTTCAAATTGTTTTAGCATTTCAGTAATATTTCATCTAACTTACTAAATCTTTTTGTAAACATTTATGATTAGTTTGAATTTCAGGTATTGTTCTTTAATGATAGTTGCAATTTTCAGCACTTTCTAATTATCTGCATTCCCACCGAAAATTTGAATTTTTGGACGAATTTGTTGGTAATTTTGGAGAGTATTTGAAAACCCGTTGGCAACTAATTTTTTTTTTTTTGCCAAAGGCAAGAGCCATTAATTAAATTAACAATAAACATCGATAATAAAACAGTTACCTTTCTTGAGAAATTCTTATGTAATTTTTTTGTGTTGTTCTACCCTTGTGCACAGCAGTTTGTTTTTCGCTTAAAGAAACAATTTATCATCTGTACAAAGTCAGCACTGCACACTGGCCAAAACAGACATGTATTGCTTGCATGCCTGGTTTGTTGCATAATCATTTTGATGACATACTGCATTGACTCATGAATCTTTCTTGCGACTTTTCTTTCTCTTCTTCTTTCTTTGAGACTGGGAGTGCAGATAATAAGAAAAATCTAGTTTTCTTTCGAATTTCATTTTAGTTATAATTATCTGTAACTCTGCAGTATCTAATTTTAATTTGATTTAGTAAGTACTTAAATATTTTTTGTTGTTCATCTGCATGAACCTTTTTCGTGTTTTTATTTCTGGTTATCAGAAAAGGAAAATAACAATCTTAAAAAGGAATTCAGATAACATTGACCATTTTTCTAATTTAAGTATTACTCTATTATATGAACCGTCTTTATTTAATATTTTATTTCATAGTATTTTTAAAGGTAAAAATTATTCAATATTTTTAATTTATAAAAATGTTCACTTTAGAATATCAATTTTATTTCTTTTATGCGTGTACATGAAAATTAAAATTTTTGATATAGGCCTTTGGAGCACCAATGATTGTAGCACATGTCAGTGGAACACCAGAAGTATTTTTTGGGTCTGACAGATTTGAATTACTTGCATACACCTTAGGTAATGCTTAAATTTTTAAACTGGAATATAATTTTAAATGATATTTTACCCTATAGATAATAATTTTTATATTTTGTTTCAGGTGAAACATGGATGGGACCTGTACCCAACAAGTTGACATGTAAACTATAATTGTGAATTTATTTGAGAGCAGATGATATATATGTCAGCTACATGAGCTTAATTGTATATGGGAATATATTTGTTTATTGAAATGTAAATAATGTAATGTGTATGAAATATAAATATTCTTTATAATCCTGCAAATCATTTCACAGTGAAGTACTTAATGATAATTCTTCCAAGGTTAAAGATAATTCTAAGATTCGAAGGAACTTGAATTCAGTGAATGTAATAAATTATGCTCTTCCTTAACTTTGTAATATGAGAAGAATTTTTAACTCTGAAGCTGCAGCAGGATCTGCCAAGTGAAAGCAAGTTTCACTGTTACACAAATAAAATTTGAAATTTCTGAAAAAATTAGATAAAGACATACATATCTCAAAATGGTGCTAAGTGTGTGGATATTAAAAAACAGAAAAAGGAACTTTCGGTATTTTCGTCAACCCACCTGTAATGAATAACAGAAAATCTCATTATGCAGCGAGGGTGTGCCATTGATAGGTCCAGTGCTTAATAGCTCAAATCAAAATATTTCATGAGGAAATAGGCATGAAAACCAAGTGCACATATTCATTTAGCAGCTTGGTTAACCATAAAATTTCATCGTATATGACAGTAAAAATTTTCGGCAGAAAAGCTTCAGTTGATACTGAATTGAATCAAACCAGCAGTTTGCAGATTAGGTCACTGAATTCATTAATAACAAAAAAAAAAGTATCTCCTGAACAAACTTATGCTGATAAAACTGGCAGTATGCGTCTCGAAATATGTAGAGACCTCTACAGAAAAGGCCACAACTGTTGTCTAAATGTTGCAGATTGCGCTGTTACTTAATCTTCTAATTGGATCTGGCTTATTCTTTTTTGCAGACTGTTAGAGCAATTTTATAAAAATTAAGCTTGAACTTTCAGTTATGTGATAGTGAGGAAAGTCACAGAGAGCTACTGAAAATGAAAAAATTTCGATTGACAAGTTAGTCTGTATTCTTGACACAGCAATTACAGGACTCGAACGGTGGAACTTTGTAACCGAACAAGAAATTATGTCTGTTTATAGAATTAAAGAGAAAGTATTAGCACAAAAAACGAAACAACTTACATTGAAAGAAATGTTTAATAAAGTAAATAAATATTAAGCTTTTTTTTGTGTACATTTTGATACCCTTTAGATCATAATTGTTCTTTATTTCATAAATTATGGTTTCATTTTTTTAATTGTACAATTTCTACATGCCATCTTACCAGATTTAAATTGATGATCTATAAATCTGAGAACACCCCTAATCCGGAATCGCCGAAGTTCTGACAAGTCCGGATTACGGACTTTGTACTGTATTAATTTTTGGTTTGGCAAATGATAAATGGAACATGGAAAATATATTTCTATTATCCTACAAGTAATGATGGATGAGCTTTGTTAAATTTCAAATGTACTACCAAGCATAGCTTTTAATTTAAGTTTTACTAAATGTCTGTTCTGAGAGTTAAACTTTTAATTAAGTATGAAGACAAGAAAACTGTAGAGACTATTATTCAATAGTTTATTAGGTTTAACATATGTATAATGTGAATACAAACCAGTTTTCCTTTGGAAAAGCCTTCATAAGGCTAGAGAGTAATTAAAAATAATTAGTAAAGTGGACCCTTCCCTAAAAAAACTTCGTCATTTGCCCGCAAAAAAGTGATTTTTGACGTCTGAAAATGCTTTTTTTTAGATGCATATAAAAATGACAGAAGTCGTTTTATCCCTGAAATATGCAGCGTTTCTGCATTGTGTATGAGAGTCTAAAAACGTCGTGTTCCTGTTCTCCAATGAGAATCATGCGCTGCTGCAAGTCATCTGGCATATACAGTACAAAGTCTTTAATCCGGACTCGATGGGACTTCGCCAATTCTGGATTAGGGATTTTTCCAGATTATAGATCATCAATTTAAATCTGGTAAGATGGCATGCAGAAGTTGTAAAATTAAAAATATGAAACCGTAATTTATGAAATAAAGAGCAATTATGATCTAAAGGGTATCAAAACTTACAAAAAAAAAAAGCTCAATATTCATTTGTTTACTTTATTAAACATTTCTTTCAACGCGCGCATGCGTAAAGCATACATTACGCATAGTCGAAATTAGAAAATTGCAACCAAAACCATTTGATGTGTATTCATGATATTTATGACGAAGAATTTGATTTAAATCATATCAAAGACCAAGTATGTCGAGATGAAATACTACATTTAGTAAGGAATTTTAAGACTAATAAAATAAAAACATCTGCCTTGAAGATGAGGATAGTGCTGACAGATCAACTTCCAGTTCATTGCGCGCCGTGATGCGCAATGAACTGGAAATTTAAACTTTAAAATTTTTTCATATCTGCAACAGTTGATTTTAAACAATTTTGTGGTTCTTAAATGACATTTTTCCTACAGTAGAAAATTATCTGTACTTCTAATGTATCTAGCTCATAACATACTGTAAGATTTTTTTAATTGTAAATAATGCAATAAACCCTCTCTGCAGTGATGACTCACGATTCCAGATGATTTTGATCTTCTGTTCAGATGGTCTCGTAAAGAAATTTCACTCTAATTTCAGTTCTATGAATCTTTACACGACATAAGTAAAATACTATTTCTTATTTTACTTATTTCATTTAACATAGCAGTGAGATTAAATTATATAGAGAGTTTTTAATTCTGCCCCTTCCAACTTTAGAAATTTTAGTCATTGTGTGAAGAAAAATTGAGTATGGAACTGTTTCATTATTAATATAAAGAATGATTTTGAATAATAAATTATTTGCGTATAGTTGAATAATTGCAAGAACTGGAACATTTCCTGCCTGCTGCGTCCTCCCACCCCCCCAAAAAAAAACTATATACAAATTTATAAAACACGTAAAGCATTGCTAGAGGTATAATTTGCTGTGAATTTAAAAAATGTGTAAACATTATCACAATCACTTTTATATGCATTTAGAAATATAGTTGTTATGTACAATTAATTTTTTTAAGGAAATCCAATTGGTGTATTGAGAAACCGTCAGTACATTATGGAATCAAGTATTAATTACCAATAAATTCATAAACTTATTTGAATCTAATTACAAAATAAGTTAGAGAAATGTTTTAAAGTAAAATTTCAGTCGATGCTTAATGAGAAACATATTTAAGAATGTTTTTTGAAATACACAAGATTTAAGTAAATGAAATATATAATTGAAATTCCCACATTTTAAGGTCTAATTCTTAATTTTATTTTGACAATGCATATTTGAGTAATAATTAAATTTTACTTCTTTTAATTTATATTTTAGAGAGATGAGTATTATTTTCTGAGTTAACTCAGATAAGCATAAAAAATCGAATGATAAATTCTCTCAAGAAAACTAAGAGTAACATTTAGGATAACCAAATAGGATGATGATTATCCAGCTTGATGGTGTTTTATGTTAAGATTTAAATGAAGAAAAAAGATTCTAGTTTTTGAAACAAATTTTTCACAGAACTTGTAAGATTTGAAAACTGGAAAGAATAATCCGAAAAAACTTATTTTAATGATAGCTTGACAAAAAATTTTATCTAGAATAGCAGATCTCTAATATTCTATCACATCAGAGTTTAAAATGTTCATGTATGTATAAAAATATGCAAATTGGGAATATATTAATAGTATGTGAAAGAGAAGAAAGGTTAAAGGCAATTACAGTAATAACTTTTGCCTTAATTTTTTTAGTCCAAAAGGGCTTTGTCTCTGAAGGAGTATTATTTTCATTTTGCGATTTTGCGTTGAATCACTATAAATGTCCGTTTCACTTTTCAAACTGTTGCCACCAAATGTTAGAGTCCTGCATTATATTTGAAGAAATTAAATAACAAAAAATCTGCATAAATGTAGGTATATTTCTCACATTGTAATAAAACAACAGTACCTAGAGGCATCGAATTTTGAATGACGTCATCCTCCTACGAATATGGGCATGTGTAAGACGAAATTTGGAATTTGTTTTATTATCGATTTCATATTTGTAAAACTTTAATGAATTTTTGAGTAACAAACTCAACGATTTAAAAGCGAGCAATGGTAACACTATGGAGGAAAAAAAACCTTTTTATCTCCAGTGTGTGGAACTGTGTATCAGAAATACTAAAGATAGGCTCATTTTTAAATTATTTTGCGACATTGCTATTGAACTGAATCTCATGGTGTAAGTGCAAAGAACTTAATAAAGGTAACACACAAAACGTTAAAAAACACCTTTTTGGATGTAATTTAAAATAAAACCTTTCAGATTTTTTTAAAGACCATACTGCAATACATGCATAATTACTTATTTTTAAATGCCACCCTTAAATTATCTAAAATTGTTTTGAAATGGCTTATCAGTCAAAATTTCAGTGCTTCTTAAATAATGTTTTTAATATTGAAATTATATGAATGAAAAATAATATTTTGTAATGGAATTTTTTTATTAACAAAATTAAAAAGCTTAAACAAATATGCACAAATTTATCATGCTTGTTTTATAATAAGATAATGAGAGAGTCAGATATGAGCAATAAATATCAAAATATTTTATTTCCAATGATAGCTTTCAGTATCCTTGTGTGGCCTGTAATAGAACTTAGTGCAATAAAAAGATCATTATTTGATGATGTAAACACCATTGCTGTATTAATTCCTGGTGCTGGAATTTTCTGAATGACCTGAAAGCCAATATAGCCTCGATATTGCAGAATGTAAATAGTCTGAAAGTGTTTACTACAAGCCAAAACATACATCTCTCCTAAAAATAGAATGAAATAAAAAATTTATTCAATAACCTTAGTTTTGAAGCATATATGCTTAATATTAAAATTTAATATTAAACATACAGGGTGAATCTGAACAAGTGGGTAATATTTAGAGGGTGATAGAAGGCAGCTATACAAGCAATATTCATCATAGGATATATGGTCAGAACGCAAATGGCAATCCGCCAAGCAGCATTGTAAGTAAATAATATAAAAGGATTTGGTCCTTGCACCCAAAGCATTTTCTATTATGGACTGCTGAGAGCATTGCTGGTTATATGGACCACGGAATTTCCAGGGTGATGGATTCCAGGATGATCAAAGTGGTCCACCAAGATCACTGGATCTCTCATGTTTGGACTTTTTCCTGCGAGACCATATGAAAAGCCTAATCTCCGAGTGCCCCATTGAAACCAATAGGGATCTATTTGCCATTGTTGCCGATGATATCGGGAAATGCCTGTATCTTTACAAATGTGCGTCAATCCCTATCCCACAGGTGTACAGCTGGCGGAAGGCCTTTTGAGCAATTTCTACGAGTGTTTTCTGAAATATCTTCTCTCGTTCTTGTGTGAATTCTGTAAATATGACAGTGGAAAACTACCCTTTAACTTCTTGCCGCTTGCGTTTTGACTGTACATTCTATGACAAATATTACTTGTATAGCTGTCATCTATCACCACCTAAAGTTTTGCCCACTTGTTCAAATTCACCCTGTATTTAAAAAGAATTAGAGGATTAAATATGAAGTTTCAATAGTCATATATAAACTAGATACAAAATCATTTTTTTAATAGCAGCATCAGAGCCAAATTTAGACTTGATAAGGCCCTAAACTATTTAAGATAAAGGGCCTAAGTCTGTTATACTATATTTTAAATTTTTTGAGAGGCTCTCAACAAAGTGGGGGTCCTAAGCTAGAGCTTGTGCAGCTTATACGTAAATCCAGCACTGAGCAGCATTTATATATAAACTTGTCATCAGAAAAGCTTGCTTTGATTTCTGCATCACCTTTTATTATGTTATTAAAAATATGATCTTCATGAATAACTAATTTAAACACACACAAATCTTGCAAATATTTTAGCTGTTACATGTATATATGTATACATATTATATAATTTAAAGTTAAGTTGTAAGAACAAATGTAAAAAGGACCTATGTGGTAAAAAATATTGTGCTGCAAAATTAAGGAAATTAGAAGGTAAATTTTAGTATGCACGCTAAAAAGTTACCAAAAACTGTGGCTCTGTGAAAACTTCAACATAAGCATAGTGCATTATTTTTAGAAACCTCAAGAAAATTTATAATGGTTAAATTTTATAAAAATTACAAAATATATCATATGAGCTTTCTTGCAAGATTTAAATAGTACACTTTACAATTATAATCCTTAACCCAGTGATTCTCAATTTTTTTTTTTTAAGTCTTATGCACCTTTTTCACCATTACTAGATCATCATTTCCTCCCCTTACTTCAAAAACTTGAAAAAAGATACACTTATTTAAATTCAAGTTATTAATGTGATTTTTGAATTAAACAAGATATAGCAAATGCTAATATCAAAACTTCAATAAAAGAAGTTTTTTATATTCATAAACTAAAAAATTAACAAGTAAATAAAAGCCCTGCATTTTTTATAGGTGTGTAAGAAAAGGTTAGAATAATTGCCTTGCAACATATTGACAAGTTCTACCAAATTGTTCCATGAACAACATTCAAAAGCAAATATCTAGAAGACAAGTAGGAAAACGCATGCGGACAAGCCACCATATGAAACAATCTCTATGAATGATAGGATGGCCTACTCCCTATGAAGGTGGCAAATGCCACGAGAAAGACAAAAAATGTCAAATTATAAAACATTAAGGAATATTTTTAAATGATTGAGGAAAAAAATGTCAATTTTGAATTCCTAGGAAGGAAGAATAGCCTACACTTCATTTCACTCATTTTATATTGTAATAAGATTTAGCAGAAACACCAAATATCAATTTTAATATTTTTAATATCTTTAATTTATAATATAAATTATTACTGTTGCAAATATTTTATTATTATCCCATTCATAAACAGTTTATATAAAGATTTGCTTTTTAAATTTTTAATATAAAATATTAAAAACTTGGTGAAACAAAATAACCTTTCTAGATGCTTAAATAAAACCTATATTACTATAGGAAACCCTTGCCGAGACTGGTATTTTGGACAGTGATTTCATTTATAAGTGCTAGCTTAATCATTTCCATTTAATTTAACAAAAGCTAGAATTTCATTTGTATGCAGTTCAACATTTATTTATCAACACTGATTGCTTGCTGACAGCAACAATTTTAAAGAGTTTCCAATGATTGAAAATGAAGCCAAATTGCAAAAGCTGTTGGCTGTGAAGGATTTTCAGCTATAGAAGGAAAAACGTCAAAGCATTAAATAAGAAACGGCAGATGAAAAAATGGATGATTTTACAACACAGCTGACAATGAAAACAAAAATAAAAAAAAGATAAAGTGCCTTTATATTAGAATTTAAGCTAATCATAGAAAAAAAATGAAAAAGGACAGAAAAACTGATTTTGCAGTGGAGATTGACCTAATTGAAGAAGGAATGGGAAAAAAGTTTGCTCCTTAACGCAAAACTTTGAAAGAGTTGAATCAGACAACATTCCAAGCAAAAATCACCAGCTTTCCATAAAACAATTGGTGTATTTACTAAGCAGTAGTAAAAATCCTTTCAGTTGACATGTTTAGTTCTTTTTTCCTTTTAACTGTTATTTTATTATTTAAGCTTGTTTAAATTATATATGCTTTCTTAACCTGAATTATAGCTAACATTTTTTCATACAAGGTTAACTTTGCAGAGTACGAGTGCCATGTGTTAATGATGAAACCCTCACGTTTGATAAAGTTTAACTGTGTTATTATGGAGCTCTGCTGTTAAAAAATATTTCTCTTCACAAAATAAAATAAAAAGTAGCCAAAGAAAAATTTACCATCCAAATTGAATCTGTCAAGAAAACTGATGCCTTGGACTTCAACTGTTTGATATAAAATCAGTTCATCGTAAAGAACGTATACTTCCAGTGGTTGTGTATAGACATCAACCCATTTTGAGTTCTTCAAAATTTTTGTCTTTTCTTTTGCAAGTAGGAGGAAAACATCTAATTCATTATCAACCCATAGTACTGAAGATGAAACTGCATTTGAAGAGTTGATTTTCAAGCTGAACTGTTAAAAAAGTTATAATTTACTAAACAAGATAAAAGTTATGATACATATTTAACAAACTGAAATTTAAACTCTTCTGAAATGAATGTTAGTATTTATTCATTAATTTGTTTTATGTTATGAAATGTTTTGGGAAGTTTTAATTTTGTTTAAATATATAATAAGCATAAATTATGAATGAAGAATCTACATATATTTTGGTTTATTTGATAATGACAAAGTATTCGAGGGCTTTGATTACCCGAGGCCTAAAGATAAGTATGCCTTCGTAGAGGGCTTTCTCAGGGAAACTGGCTTGTATACATGTTACACACAAAAAAAATCATGAAAGCACTCATGCAGCCAGCTCATTCGCCAGGATTCGAGCCTCGCTCAAACAACCAGTGTTCAGCACATTTACCACTCGGCTGCCGATTGGCTTAAATATATTGTTGCATGCTTACGGGTTTGCAATAGATTGAATGCACAGGTCTGATAACAGGTTAATAAAATTTATTTTTATCAAAAGAAATATTTAAGAACTCTGGAATTTTTCACAGAAATATTCATACAAGTGTTCACAGTACAACCAGTTAGTTACACTTCAAACTGCTAAAAACAACTCACAACAATAATGAAGCAATTGAACTCGGATGGTCTCTGTCCAGGTTTTTATGGTTTTCAACAGAAATATTTCCAGAACTTTCTGCCTCTCGAAATTACTAGAAAGCTCTACAATAGTGGAATTACGGTTACAGCTAACATAGCGATCAATTACATTTAATTTCAATACATATTACAGTGATACAGGGACCAGACCAAAATGTTGTCAAACTTGGAGACAAACCAAGTTGCCAAAAACCGTTGTCACCTTGCCAATATCTCGCCAAATTGCAGAGATACCCATTTATTCAATGTTAAATGCACTTGCCCCTGTATTCCTACTTTTCTGGCATAACTTTCTCTTAAAATTTGTCTTGCACTACATTACACAGAAAAATACAATAATTTTACTTCCAATTCTACTAAACATACCTATCTAAGTAGAAAGTTCGTAACAATATTTTGAATTTCAAATGTATATGAATAAAATCTAACTTATATCCATTAACTTGTATCCATAACAAAAATAAACTTTAAATTATTGCAGTTTTCTTTTATATGTGTATATTAAAAACATGACAAAATACAATGGTGTTTTTTATTATACAATAAATGCTTTAAATAAATGTAATGCAGTAAGAAATACACATTTAGGAATAATGCCAAAATGTCAACAGTGTTTTTGCTGATCATGCCATGATATAATCTCTCACTATTTATCAATAACCTCAACCTAACTCTAACATCTTTAAGAAAAATCTGAGATATTACTTTCTGTTTGGGTAAAATCATACCTCTGATAAATAATTAACTTTCAACTGATGACAGATATGATTTTCATCTTCAATATTGTATTGCTCAAAAAGTTAATCATTTATTATTTTACTTGGATTCCTGAAAAATATTTTGCTATTAGTGTTATTTTATATCATGAATATAATAAATAATATAACTTTTATAACCTATTAAAAAACAGATTAAAAATTTCTAATCTAAGTACACTGTCATCTGTATCCAAAATCATATCTAATGATTCTGATGAAATATTATAATAACAGATTGCAAGCTCCTACATATGCATTTCTTTACTTAATTTTATTCATTATGTATCTATAATATTTTGATATTTTTTCTTGTATACCATTTTACATGCAAAATAGTACAAAAATGGCCACACTTTATTTTGAGTTTTATTTTATTCAACAGTAAATACTTAACTTTGAGTTGACAACAATAAAGTACAAAGCCTGAAATCCAGACCTCCTGACCATGAGCCAAACTAAAGAAAAATAAAATAACAATGATAATAACAAATACCCCCAATAAATCTAGAAATGGTTTATATACTATTCAACAAACAGAAGCAAGTATGCCATAAATGTGATATTTTTTTCTGACTGACTGTTACTAACTCTCCTGCATGTCACATTTAACCTTTCAGCATGCGCATATGCGCAAAATTTACGTCAAATTCAGTTTTTAATGCACATTTTTCGCAGATCCAAGCTCAGATGTCTGAAGGTCATTCCTATTCCTCCTCTCTACCCTTCCCCACATCATGGAATGTGCCAACAGTCATTTAGGTTTTTTTTTAAGCAGCTGGGCTTTTATGCCTGTTTATTTCTCAAATTATAGACACAATAACTAAATGTTTCAAACATGAAAAAATTTCTAATCCCTATTTTGAAGATTACAACAAATAAAAGATATTTTATTGAAATCTGACTATGTTTAATTATGAACATACTTGTGTGAATTTATTTAATTCTATAAGTGATCTGTTGCATCCATATTTAAATAATAAAACAATAGAAAACAATTTAAAAGCATAAAAGCACAGGTAGAATTCTGGCTCGTGTGAACATATGCACCACCTCAGATTTGACAGCAAATGTGTTAAACTGAGGGCCTAAAATTTGGAACTACTACTGAATTCTTGATGATTACTGATCTCAGACTTTGTAATGTAAATATTTTTATTTAAGGAAAGGCAAATAATTAAATGATATTTCACTTTTTAATTTAATCATATTTTTAATGCTTTTAAAAATTTTTAATGGTAAAATAATATTTGAGATCTTGGACAGTAATCTAATATTTTCAGATTGCAAGTAGTAGTAATGTGATTTATTTTCAAATCCTGGTGAATGGGTAGGCGAGATGGGAATTTTCATAGTCTAACATATGCAATATAAATATAAGCCAGTTGCCCTCAGAAGGAACTCCTTCCTTCGAGAAGACAAACCCTGAATGCTTTGCCATAAAAGATTTAATCAAGCAAATGAAAACAAGAATTGAATGCATTTCTTTAATAAAAATAATTTGAAATCGTTAAAAATATTATTTCCCCATTAGTTAAATTATGTTCTTTCTTTGAATAGAAATCTCGACCATAACTCTGAATATATCAAGAAAAATCTACAATAACTGTATAATTAATCATATCTCGAGAAAATCAAAATATTATATTAAGAAACTGAAAACATAGCAGGACTTACAATACTCTTGTCAAAGTCAAATTCATAAATATATAATCCTGACACATCATCATTAACAGTGATGGCTAAATATATACTGGGCGTATTTTGATCCTTTAAAAAGGTAACATCAAGGGCTGTGGGATTATGAGAGAAGAATTTCTGGTGAAATGACCAGCTATCACTCCCAGATTCATACCGATACAAATAAATTTTTTCTTCATTGCCTGCAAAAATAAAATTGTTAGAAACATATTTTATACATATAATATTTATAGGCTTTGTAAATGTTTTAAATATTGTACAGCAGATACAAGAACAGTGTGTCAACTAGAAGTTTATTAAATTTTTTTCTAAGGAAAAAAAGTAATTTATTAATAAAAAGATTCATTTCAAGACAAAAGCAGCCTTTTCAATAAAAGTAACTTTATGCATCTTCATGCACGTGCTTTCATGTTTTTACCACAAATATCAGTATGGATATCGGTCTGACACATATAGTTCTCTAACTTATATATTGTTCTCACTGTTTTATTTAACAAAGAACATCAATCGTAAAAGGTAGTGATATTTAAAATTAATTTTGAAAATTTTCTTTACTTTGTTACTTTGTTTACTTTGTTAACTTACCAGAGAAGCCCATAATATTTACAATTTATTTAGTCTAAAAGTACAAACTGAATCTTACAAATTAAATCAAAGACCAGTAGTAATGACATTAGTGGTTGATTCATAGCCACCATAATCCAACTCACCATAATCCAAACAGGTGCATGAAATATGAAAAACCCAGTAGAAATTATAAATGTAAATTACAGAAGACTGGCAACATGAATAGCAGTTACAATGTTGCCAACTAGAAAAGCTGCACTAAGTATTCAACACATATGACATGAAACAAGTTATTACTTCAAAAAGAGGACTATCTTGCCTAATATAAGGCAAAAAAAAATTTTTTTAAACCCCAGAGAAACACAAGACAAAAGTGTCTAATAGGCAACATGTAACAGTGCACAAATAAATTTAAACTAAATTTTAACAAACTACAACACAATCTACATCTGTTCTAGAATTACTATTGTTACTAATCACAAAAAGACATATCAGCAATCATAAGAAGGTTACAAACAAGTGTTTTGCAAAATTTTTATCCACGCTGTACCTGAATATTTCTAGGAAATGATTTTTTGACAAAACTGGTCCCCAAACTTTTCTATGTTTACTGCTTTCAGCAATACACAAAATCTTAAAAAAATTTATTAGTTTTTATTTGTTGTAGATCTGCAGCACCCTACATATAAAGATTAAATGTACAGCCTGCATTTGGTTGTGTAATGAAAATTTTAATTATGAATTTTGTTGTTTTACATTTTCCAATTAGCAGTAAAAGCATTTAGTATTATAAATTCTGCCCCAATTGATTCAAATTTTCATATACCACCTAAATTCTTTAGAACGTGAATAAAGATAACTTCAGAAAAGTGCAAATACAAATAATGACTAAGTGTTCTCTATAAAAATAAATAGTTATGCCAGTTGTTTTTGGTCAAATGTCTGTGAACCTGCATATGCTCTCATAATCGCAGAAGTTCCACATGAGACAAAATAACTTAATAGCTGCAAAGTAGCATGAAATTCATAAACTGTGCTTTCATTTAAATACTGTTTTACTATATTAAATATCTATTTCAAAGTAGTTCTGCATTCCATATGTCAGAGAAAAAAATTTATCTAAGGAGAAATATATGTATGGAATTTTAATGTACTTTCTATAAACAGATTAAAGAAAAGATACTAGTATTTTGGAAACATTAATTTTATAGAAAAGACTATACGTTTTTAATTAGTCTGATATTGAAATGTTTTCAATTACTTCAATTTTTATAATAGATATTTAGATTTTATGGCCAGGAATGGTTACAAAAACGATTCAGCGTTATTTGATCAAGAATTCCAGAGATAAAATACTTCTTTCTGTTCTCCGATACCGGAAAGGTAATGAGACAATGAAATGAGGGAAAAAATTAACCATTTTAGATGAATCTGAAGTATTAAAAATCCTTAATAGGAGTGTTCATGATTTTCTGAATATTAACACAATGTGATCAATGAAATTTAGTGAGACATTTGAAGGTGTTGAAAAGATTCAACCAAGTCACAAGATGATGACAATGATTTAGAACTTAAAATCATTGCAAATAAATGAAAATATCAAACACATTTCTCATTTTAAATGCTATATGATTCAAAGAATGTTTTTTCCTGATGAATATACTACAATCAAGTTATTTTAAATGCATGTAAATGTTAAATAATTTCATTGAAATACCCTGCTGTATGTAAAAAATTACGCTATTATTTGCTTACTGGGACTGTAAGACAGCAAACAAATTCATAACAAAGATGAAAACTAATATTTCTTCACTAAATTAGCTAATTTTAACAAATGCATTATTTTTCAACAGAAAATTTATTATTTGAATTTTCAATAATTATTAAAAAAAGACTGTTTCACAAAATTTACAATATATAATAACACAGTTAATAAAAATGCATAAAATTATTCTACTTTAAAAATTTTGTTATATGCATTTTCAATACTAAAAGGTGGCATAGAGTTGGAATTAGTTCTGCTAGGTTTTAAGGTAGTTTAAGGGGATATCCAGTAAAAGCAACAAGAGCTGTGGCATACAAAAAAAACTGGATGCTCCATGATGACAAGGCATTCAGTTACCATTCTCTCCTCACGAGATTTTTCTCAAAAGACAAAACATTATCTGATACCCACATATGCTCTACTTGCAAGATTAAGCTACTGTGGACTTCAAATTCTACCTGTGGTTCAAAATCTAGCTTAAAGGATGCCATTTTGATGGTAGAAATCACGAAAAATACTTTTCCTGTACCGAGAAGGACATCCAGGACACATTACACAAGTGGCAAGAACACTGGGAACACTATATTTCTATGCAGAGTAGACTACTTCGAAGCTGACAGTGTATATACATGGATAAATAGAGTAGTTTCTCATCAATGGAGCTAATCTTGGAAGTTTTTGATACTTCCTCATATTATGCCACCAAATAGCTTTTGAATTACAATGAGAACAGAAATTTCAATAGAAGCATTTAAGTTCATAAAAATATTGAATTTTATATGAATATCTAATGGAAGATTAGTTTTAGTGCTGGAATACAATTTCGAGACAAACTTTCTGCTATCTTGCTGCAATGTGTGTTGATGCTGTCAAAACAGCTCTCTGTTCTTCTTCAACTACAGTCATGGGTCTTCCATTTCACAGGATAAAAGTTTTAAAAAAAACTATCTCAAATTTTTCTTTAATCCTAAAACAATTATCATCTACTACCAAAAATATACAACTTTTAATTTAAAAATTATAAATTTTACAAAATAAGAAATCAAAATTGAAAATTTTGCATTTATTAGGTGGAGTGAGAGTGATAAAAATCGCCGTTTTTCAAACCAGTTGTATTCAAATAAAGTGCAAGGATATGGAAAAAAAAAAAAAAAAAAAAAAAAAAAAAACAGACACAGAAGCTAGCATAGTAGTCTTAATATTCTCTGCCTCGAATTTTTGTTTTCTACCTGCAATGAAAATGTAAGAAATAAGAGAAATCTCTTCCCTTCACATTATTCACAAGACTATGAAGGTTCTGAAAGCTACTTTCTTGAAGTTTCTGCAATAAAATGTTACTGCTTTAAGACTTGCATACAACTGAAGCGAGTATCTTGATTCACAATTGTGAGAAGTCAGCTGTAAAAATGATGGCAGCCATTAATCAGCTCTTTAAAAAAAAAAGCTTTGAAAAATTATTATGGTTATTTTAGAGAAGCTTTCCATTAATAAGTTTGACTTCAAAGCTTATGTAGAAAAGCTCACAACTACACATGGACAAAATAATTTGCAAATATGCTTTAAGATTCATTTATTGAGCCCAATAGCAGATGGAGAGTTTGTTTAAACACTTCTGTGATGCTCTCATCAGCATCATTCTGTGATAAATAAAGTAGTTTCTCGTCAATGGAGCTAATCTTGGAAGTTTTTGATACCTCCTCCTATTATGCCACCAAATAGCTTTTGAATTACAATGAGAACAGAAATTTCAATAGAAGGATTTAAGTTCATAAAAATATTGAATTTTATATGAATATCTAATGGAAGATTAGTTTTAGTGCTGGAATACAATTTCAACTTCATCTTTCTTATTTATCAAAACACGTCCTGTCTTATACCTAAATCATGTGACTAATTCTAGATGATGTAAGTGAATATATAGTTTGACCCTTCTAAATTCTGAATCAGTTTTTAATTTTTGGTCAGAATTTATAAATGAAGTCTATTTAATTCCATACGAGTACAATTTCATTATCAAAATATCTCATTCTTTGAGAAAATCAACATTATGCTGTATATAGTCATCTAAATAAGAAAAATTTACAAAAAATTAACACTATTTCTCATTTAATTGATAATACCAGTAAATTTTTCATTTATTCACATCTGTTTTGTAAATATAAACTACATATCCCTGTCCATTACTATTATCTCATACCTCGTGAGCTCAAGGAGTTGATATAAAGATTCTAAAGCTGTGTCCTTGTTAATATAGTAAAGTTATAGTGTTTTATCAGACAATGAGAACATGCTAAATATTGTATCAGCAGTTGCTCTTGTAGTTCTTATACAGATGATATATTTGTAATGACCTTTCTGACAAACTGTTATCTACTGGACGAATTTCTAACCAAAAAATTCTCATAAACAAAACTTTAAAAAATGCATAATTTTTATGCATTTCTGTACTAAATGCATTTCTATACATTACAAAATTTTCAGAAATACAATTACTTTTAAATATTTACTAATTTTTAGACTGCCTTGTATATTCTTAAATTCAAAATAACAGAAATCAAGATTACAAATTTGTAAGCACTGAACAAAATAATGAAATTCTATTTACCTTCAAAGTTAAAAGCAATTAGGATAAGTATTTCATCGATACTTTCTAATAATTTAGCATCTAAAACTGTTGCATTTATAGGAGACAACAGCTTGTTAAAATTTATTTCTCCGTTTAAAAATAATGTTTTTATTATAGTTGAGTTTAATTTCTTTTTCACACATCTGAAAAAAGAAAAAAGGTGAAAGCAAGAAAGCAATATACTACTTTTCAAACTTAAGTGCTTTAAAGTACTTAAAACACTGTTACTTGTCAAATTTTAATATATCTAGTAGGTAATATATTTAAATATATGAAAATAACCTCATTTTGACCACAACATTGTATTCTTGTTTCAGCTATTCTGTTTTAAAAAACTTTAAACATTTATTGCAGTGAAATAAGTTAAAATTTACACAATTTCCCATGGATAAGCATTTTTTCCAGTTATATTCAGGAAAATAATAAATGGCTTCAAGAAAAATATTTGTTAAATTCAATGCTATTTGTTAAAATGAATTCTATTTATTGTATACTATTTCGGTATAATATTCATGTTACTGTGAACAATTACTGACAAACCATGTTGTCACCTTTAATTTTGAAATTATAGTAAAACAATTTGAGATTTATAAAGCCATAAAAGACAATTTTGTACATATTTTATTCAGTCTATAAAGAATAAACTTAAAATGCCCATAACATGGTCAAATTTATATTTATTGTAATAATTTACAATGCTTTTATATTGCTTCATTGTGCTAATACTGAAAATAAAAAATTACATTAGTGCTAAAAATCTATTTTAAATTATATTTATCATACAGTATTAATACTTTTAAATCAAAACACAAATAATATTTTAAAACATCTGTTTAATAACTTGCATAGTTAATGAACTTTTTCTATACCCCTGGGTTCATACCAAATAAATATAAATTTAAATTTATTTACAAATGAAATAAATGCATATCAAAAATCAAAATCAAATAACCCTATCAAATAAATTTGTATCAAAAATCAATTTATATAAAAGTGTCAAATTTATTTACAAATGTCTGGCTCTTGGCCACTTAAACCAATAGCAATAA
Organism: Stegodyphus dumicola; assembly: GCF_044657685.1. Classification (NCBI taxonomy): domain Eukaryota; kingdom Metazoa; phylum Arthropoda; class Arachnida; order Araneae; family Eresidae; genus Stegodyphus; species Stegodyphus dumicola. The sequence continues at coordinate 173,475,819 of NC_140776.1, forward strand.
AAACAAATACTCACAAAATAATCAAGTGAATAATAAATAACAGCGGTGTATGTAAAAGAATAAATTAATATAGTAATACAGATCCTTATACACTTCTTGAAGATAATTTTTTAAATAAAAGATTTTCAGTAAAATATTTAGTCATTTTTAATAAAAATAACAGTAATAATAAGTCTAATATCAACTTAATGGGTAAAAAGATACATATTCCAATCTATTACTGCAACTTTTGAATTTATCATTTAATTTATTAAATATAATATTGAAACTCCGGCAATCCACCAGTTTCAGGAATTTGATTTAATATAAAGCAAAAGAGTACCCTGCTTGCCAGAAAATTTAAGATTTACACTCACCGATGAGTTCTATCAACATGCAGACTAAATCCAATTGCTTTCTCATTCAACATTTGTAAAGAAAAAGGATAAACTCTTTCATTTATTCTTTTAGTTTCATATAAAGTACCATTCTCATGAATATCCATAATAAGGGATCTTATGGCACTGCAGTTTTTATTCTTTTGTACCCAAATTATTATTTGCACTGTAAACTGTTCATAGGCATTCCTTTGGGAGGAAAAAAAAGGTGAATTAATTTCAGAGGGAAATTTTAAGTACCCATCACTTTATATCTGAATAAAGATATTATTTTGTACTAATCTTAAATATCTGTGCTTATAAAATGGTACATATCCTTAAGAGATAATATCCTTAAATGATTGTTACGATACCACCAATACTGGAAAACATCAATATATCAAAATAAAAAGAAAAGGTTTTTAATTTGAAATCAAAACAAAAACTACTTTTTTTTTTTAAATTTTAAAAAGCATTAACGAACAAATTTGACGTTTTCATTTAAAATTTATACCTCAACACACAGGTGTGTGTGTATTTAATTATGGCAAAGCACACTAGTGCTATCTGCCTAAGGGGAGGGATGCCTTTCGTGGAGGACTTTCTAAGGGAAACTGGCTCGTATACACGTTACACATGGGGAAAACCACGAAAATGCCTATGCAGCCAGCCCGTTCATGAGATTCGAACCTCGGACCGAACTACCAGTGTTCAGTGACTTTACCGCTCAGCCGCTGGTGGGCCCCTCAACACACAGGAAAATGCTTTTAAATTTTATATAAAATATATTTTTCATACAAGTTTTTAGAAAATTCAGTCCCCTATATAAATTAAAAATACATTTTTTCTATATTACCTTTTATCCTCCAACTTGATAAAATCAGAATCCTAAACAGACATACGGACAGACATCATTTCTACAGGAAAATTCCAGAATTCATCTATTTCTCATTTTTTAGTTGAAGCTTAGCTTGGACATAAATGTATTTAAAAATTATATTTGTACTGTTTATAGATACAGAATAAAATTTACATATTTATTTCATTTTCTTATTAAATAAACTTATTAGATAAATAATAAAGCTTAGATTTTGCTTTAACTTTTGCATCTTTTAGAACTATGTAAACTTGCACAAATTTGGAATAATATGCAATAATTTCTTTATTGTGCTCAACTGTGCAAAAATAAGCAGTAGATATGAAACAAAGTTTTTGTTAATGTTTTACATTTCTCGAATCCTTATTGAAATTATTCCCCTTTAAATCACCTTACTTCTTGGAACATGTTTTAAATAATCAATTATATTTTTCAAAGAGAAAGGGAAAATATTTTTTCTCATTATTTATATGCATTGAATAATCATATATTTGGAAATATTTAATTTACTTTTGAAATAAGAGACTTACATATATCCTTCCTCATTTATAAGAAAATAATTTTCACTTTAATCTATTTCCAGACTGATTAAGATCTAAAAATTGGACATTACAGATGAATGTAATTTTTCATATCAGACATGCGATTTGTTACCAGTGATGTCTTACCCAATTCTTCCAGGTGTAAATACTGATAAGAACCTTTCTGTTTGTCCAAGATGTAACAGTTGATGAAGTTCAAAAAAGACAAAAATTGGTGATATATCTATTTAGGAATAGAATATTTTAAAAATATGAGAAACTTGCAGATGTAAATTGAAGTATATGTAAAAGTAAATTTCTTCAAATATTAAATAACTTATCTGGAAGTAAAACTACAAAGATATTTTGCTTGTATTTCTATACAAATTTAAGATACTATATTCAGTACATTTAAAGAAAAATAAATGCAGTTTCTTTAGTTTTTACTTTAAAACTGAAGTCTTTCATTACAAGGGAATAGAAAGACAACTCGGTCATCAAAATTACATTGCATATTCCTCTTTTTATTTTTTCAGTGTTTAGTGATTTGCATGCCCTTAAAATATCAATACTTGGGAATTTCTAATAAAAATAAGTTTTCTTTTTATAACATTACTTGAAATAATCCAGATGCGTTTTAAGCTTAAAAATTTCTTTCGCAGAAGAAATCAAATTATTTTGACAAAATTTAATATTCATATTTATTAATACAGAACAAATAATTGCATTAAAATAATTAAATCATTTCATTACTACATTTATAAGGAGTTTTTTCCCTCTTTTCTGCAAGCCTTCGTGGTGTAACGGTAGCACACTCAGTGCATATTCGAGAAGCCCAGGTTCGAGTTCCGGTGAGGGCCTTGCACATTTCTCTCTTCTCCTGCTTCAAAAATAACCTAATAAATCTTCAGTGGTACCTAAACTAAAAGGCGGTGGTTGATGATTCTTCACCACCAGCATTTGAAGACTGGGTCCCCTACTCAACAGTCAGCCTTTAAAAAAGGGAGTATATATAAGGTACCAGAAGTGGGTGCAGCCCAATCTACCTAACCAAACAAGTTGGTCTTATAGTCATAACAGGCCATGCCCGGTATTTTCTCCCTCCTTTCTGCATGCTTTCCTGGTGTAATAGTAGAACACTATCCATATTCAATAGATCCAGATTGGAGTCCTGGGGAATTTCTCATTTTTCATGTCTTCTGCTTCAAAATAACCTTATGTCTCTACACACTATAGAATAAATTTCAGGTATGGCCTTCGTCATTGATAAATAGGCACATATATGTGCTGATCTTCCATGGGTTTTGAAGAAAATTAAAGCTGGTTCAGTTTATACACAACTCTCATATCGACAACAGAAAATATTCAGGATTTTTCCCATAAAAAGAAAAGAAAGTAAAAAGAATACAATGAATTTGTCAGTTATTATGAAATATAAAATATTTAGATCCTATTTAAAATTAAGATGAACATTTTGAATTTCTCATTTCTCAAAAATGCTAAACCAAAACAGGAAGCTATGTGGATAATATTGTAACAGTGATGATATTGATTACATGCTTGTAGAAGGCAGGTTATGCTGAGACAGTGGTGGGCATAAGAAGTGGTCACCTGTTATTCTGTTCTTACTTTGCTTATACACATCAATAATAATTATAATATTTGTTGTAAAATTTTATTCAGTTTTATAGAGGATTAGTATTCGACACTTTCAACCGATGAATGTTAGACATACAGTTTTCTGCTGCCATTAAAGCCTTAACCTCAAGGATTACTGTGTCCGAAAGGCTTAATAGAGAGTTTGTTGACAGAAGACCTGATATTTTGTGTCCATTTTACTTCACACCCCCAAAAAGAGATATGTGGCATTCTACAGAGAACATAAATCTTTGATCCAATTTCAGTGGCCACATTTCTCCTCATATTCAGCCTAGACACTTACTGTCAGTAGATTCCTTATCTGAAGCTAATCTGGATCCTGATACTGCTCCACCAACATCAGACAAAAGGATTATTATGGTATCAGAGTTGTAGGTTCTAGAATATATTACTAAAGCAGTTATTTTTTAACCAGTAACAATGCTCACCACATGGAGCTCAACTAATGGACAAGTATCTTCAGAGTGAGGATATTAGGTAAACTGCAAGTCAGCCAGCCAGAATTCTAGATCTAATCCCTAATGAGCACATCTGGAATGAACTTAAGAGAACACTGAAAATTTGCTAGCCACTTTCAAGAACCATCTTTTGCTGACATCCTGCAGCCTGTTGTAATAGTGCTTTTGTTAGGCGTGCTGGGGCTATTTTTCAGCACAATAATATCTGTCTGCACACAGCACACTTAGCTTAGATTTTCTCTGCAACATGGCAACTTTTCTGTTATCATCTCAAATGCTCAAATTATCTCTCATTGAACACATTTGGGATATGGTTGACCACTGGCTCCAACCATTGCAAAATCTATTTTGCCAGGTTGTGCAATTAAAATGAATATGGCGAGACTTTTCTCAGGGCAACACTAGACATTCTTAAGTTTCCATGCCTGACAACATTTTTTGCATCCAAACAGGAAGCTAAGTTGGTAATTTCTTTTTCATTTCTATAATACACAATGCTATTAAGATTATTATTCTATTCATGATTTTCACTCACCATTTGCTGCTGTTACTATTAACTATCATGCTACAATAATAATGAAGCCAGAATTCTAATTGATTAATTGCAGAACAAAATCTGTTTCTTCAGATAACAGTAAAGAATCTTTTAAAAGTAAGCATAATAGAATGATTGGAACAATGCCAATTGCATAAAACTTTTTCTAAAGCTTTCTAATTATACAAACATATTTCTCAATAACTTTATGTTTAAATGAACACAAACTTACTTCCAATTTCTCCATCCAAATGCTGTAAGCTTTGCTGGTTAGAATCAAGTTCAAAAATTAAATCATCTAGAACAGCAGGAATATTTTTTTCAAGATCAAGAATATAGTTCCATGAAAATTTTATTGGAACTTCATTTATTATTTGAAAGACCAAATCAGAAACATTTAGGCTGTGAAATTCAACCTGTAAAATATTTTAATATGGTGCATATTAACTTTATACAATCATGATAAAAATAAACTTTTTTTTTTTTTTTTTTTTTCAAAAGCACGAGTTTTCAGCAAATGTCATCAGTTAAATGCTGCATGACAAAATTAAATTCAAGTTAATGCAACAATTTTTTTTTTTGTTTAAGCTTAGACAGTTACACTTAGCTACGATTACCTATAAGCTTAATTAAAAAAAAATATATAAGTTTTAACTACTTAATGACATAATCTAAGTTAATTCATTATATGCACTTTCCCTTATTCTGAGATAATTTGGACTGACTTAACTGTATCAACCTTATTGAACCCATTAATATCTGGGCAAAGATATACAATTATTCTACATAATAAAATGTATTCAAAAATAATTTATGCCTTTATTTAGTGCATGGCAGAATATTTTAGGCTAGAATAATGTTGCAAAATCATCAAACATTTTATGAAACATATTTTCAAGACTGAAAATATTCTCGAAGAAAACATTTCACATGGAGTGTACCATTTTCATTTAGTTTCATCTCTGTTTAAATGAAACAAAAATATGAAATTTTGTAACTGACACCTGATTTATAAATGGTAGAATTGGTAATCTTAAATTGGTATTGATTCTGGAAAAAAAAAAAAAAAAAAAAAAAAAAAAAAAAAAAAAAAAAACTCTGATTCTGAAGGTGATCAAATATAAGCCTTCAGAACCATGTAACAGGATCATTCTCAAAATTGTTTTGAGTTTTATTCAAAACTTGCATCAGTTTTTCTTTGGGGGGGGGAGGTAATCTAAATTCTGCATTGGTGTGTTTCTCTTCCCCTTTGGTAACAGAACTTGCTTTTAAATTTGAAAATATTCATTATGTAATTGATATCTATTTCAAAAGAGATGTATGTAAATGTACACTAATTATAAAATAAAACTATTCTTTATAAATCTCCCATTAATTAAACAGATTATAAATCATTTACTTTGTCAACCTATAACATATTGGATAAGTTTGAACAAAATACAGATAAATAGAGAAAATTCATGTTATTTGTAGTTAATTACAGTGAAACATTTTAGATTTCTGTCTTAAGAAGAATGCTTTTTCTTTTCCTAATAAATGGATACTTGCTTGTTAAGTACTGGTCAGAAATGGCTGAAGCCATCAGTAATTTAGTCATGTCATTATTAAGAATGTTGCACAAGGTGCAACACATTTATCAAGGAGGGAAGCACCACTTTATAGGTCACTCGAGGGTGGGAGAGACACGCTAAAAAAAGAGGGTGGTAAAGAAGACCGTAACCTCAGAAATTAAATAAAATTACAAATATCCAAGTATTCTCCAGGACTTGGATCCAGTATGACATGCAACACTGCAAACCAGTATATCATACAGGACAGCAAAAATGAATGCTTGGTACTCTTCTGTCATCAGGACCGGATTCAGAAATATATGGATGTATATATGCATATATGAATGCATGCATACAAGCATACATTTCTGAATGTGGTCTCGATAACAGAAGAGTACTGAATGCTTTTTTAACATTCAGAAACAAATAAAATGTTAAAAAGTGAGAAATTAGATAAAAATAAAGGTATTATTTTATTCATGTTTTTTTATAGCATCAAAATGCACAGAGGAATTGGATTCAAGTTAAAAAGTATCGACTTGATTTGAAGCATGTAACAATCCATCTTCATCTTTGATTCTTACTAAATAAAATTTACTTCACAAGTTTTACTTGATAAAATCATTTAATATCATTATTAGATACACAAAATAGTAAAACTGATAAAATGCAAAATATGTAACATTTTTTAGTAGGCAATAAAATAAGAAATGCATTAAAAGCTAAATGCATACATTTTGAGAACTGTATTACACAAGCAAAATTAAGCTTCAAATAAAATATTTTATTAATTCCACACAATTATTAAAAATCAAATTTGAAGTTTTATATAACTTTCAAATATATAACAGGCCAATTTACACTAATATCTTTTAATACAAAATTTAAAAAAATTAAAATTAAAAAAAAGTTAAATGCTTTGTTTTTCAGTTGAAATTTAAGTACTAGTAATTCCTATTTACTATCCTAATGAATATTAAAATTTCTCTACCATTAAGAAATATACAACAAATCTGAAATTTTACGAAAATTTCAAACATGGTAGGATATACAAAATGATTAGAATTCCATAACATGCACACATTGCAGGCAAGAATAATGACCCTTTTAAGGCAATACATGAAGACAGAAATACCGATTTTACATTCTGAAATCGTGTTTACTCATTTTGTATCCGAGATTATGCTATGCCTCATGCAAGGAGAAACTCCATGTCTCAGAATCCAGTTGCAAGAGAACTGTAGCCTACCGGGATTGCAGACTATCATATCATGCAACTGCTGCTTCCAATCATCAAGATCCAATAACTGTTGTGAGAATTTGAAAACTGCAAATCCAAGAAGGCCCTACAGAACAATGTGTAGGAGATTGCTACAACTCCCACTCACATATGACTGCCATGATAGACATCCTGCCCACATCCCCTTTAGCTATTATATAGCCACATACATCCAGCTTATGAAATTGGGTATATTGTACAGCACCAAATATCTGCATGTGTACCTGCAGTACCACGGATTATCAGCAAAGCAACTAATGTTTTGGCTTTAATTGATACTACAGTACTGGGAATCAGTGCCTACAATGGTATTCAATAATGCACATAGACACATCAATGACAAAACATCTTTTCTGATAAATTTAACTTTTTGTTACAACATCAGGATGAGAGTATTTGCCTGTAGAAATTCCAGTGAGTGACTGATGAAATCTTGTAAACTTCATCATCTTACCAGCTCAAACCTAGACATAACTGAAGGCAACCTTTGAGGCTTCCATCACCTTATTTTCAATAGGATATTATTGAGGCTGCATGCTACCTGCCCTAAATTTCCTCAATATAAAGTGTATTTGAGTGATGCCTTTTCTATATCTCTCATCAAACGAGAATGCCGGGTTAATGGTTGCAGATAGATTGGCATAATAATATCTACCAGCCATTATGACAAAGACCGAAGCTGCATGCTCTGCAATATCAATAAACATCAACAAAAGTCTGTTCTATGTCCATTTGTATAAGCTACTATTATTGCCAGAGGCAGATACATGACCTGTTGATTCTGTTATGTTCTGTATGTCAAAATTCTTGAAATTTTAATCATTTCTTCCTTTAGTTGTAATATATTTATGAAACAGGTGATTTTGTTAACTTTTTTCTTTCACTGTACAATAATTTTATAGTCAGAGGGATAAATGAAATATTCAGTTTCAGTATAAATACAAATTCTATGAAAATGATATGCAAGATACCAAAAAAAGTCAGTGCTTTATAATAAATAAAGTACCTTGTAAAATTAACTATTAATTATATTATTAATAATCTTAAATCTGACAGAATTAAAAGTTAAAGAATTTATGTAAGAGCATGCAAGATGTTTACTGAGAGAGCACTAGTTTGGTTAGATTGTGGCAAAGCACTCACGGACCATCTGCCTAAGGGGAGGACTAAGCCTTTGTGAAGGATTTTTTTTTAACAGAAACTGGCATGTATCCACATTATAGATGAAGAAAGCTTCCAAAATGTCCATTTGCCTGAAATCAAACCTGAGTCAAATTACCAGTGCTCAATAACTCTACTGCTCAGCTGCTGGTGTGGTATTGAAAGATCACTCACTATGAATATGAATGATGAAATCTTGTAATCATCATAATATAAGCCCAAATTTGATTAATAGTATGAAGTGCCACTGAATACACATACTGTTTACCTCTAACCCATATATATATAGTTGCCACTGTAGTTTCTGATGTAGGTACAGTCAAAAGTCGTTAATCCAGACTCGTCGGGACTTCGATTCTGGATTATAGATCATCAGTTTAAATCTGGTAAAATGGCATGCAGAAATTACAAAATTAAAAATATGAAACCGTAATTTATGAAATAAAGAACAATTATGATCTAAAGGGTATCAAAATTTACAAAAAGAGAAAGCTTAATATTTATATGTTTACTTTGTTAAACATTTCTTTCAATGTATGTTGCTTCGTTTCATGTGATAATACTTTCTCTTTAATTCTATTAAACAGACATAATTTCTTGTTTAGTTACAAAGTTCCGCTGTTCAAGCCCTATAATTGCTGCGTTGAGAATACCAACTAATTTGTCAATCGAAATGTTTTCGTTTCTAATAACCTCTGGGTCACTTTCTTCACTATCGGAAGCAAATTATAATGATGAAGAACTTGATTTAAATCATATCAAAGACGGAGTACAATGAGATGAAAAAGTACACTTAGTAAGGAATTATAAGCCAAATAAAATAAAAACATCTGCCCTGAAGATAAGGATAGTGCTGACAGATCAACTTCCGATCCACGGCGTGAAATTGATAAACAGATTTCGATTTCAAAACATACTTTCCCTTTGTAGATACAAATTATATATTAGTAAATATATATCGGAAATTCTATTTGACATAATTGAAAGTTCAAGCTTACTTTTATGAAATTGCTCTAACAGTGTGCAAAAAATAATAAGCCGGATCCAATTCGAAGATTAAGGAACAACGCAATCTGCAACATTAACTGAATTAGATAATTTTAGCTTAGCTTATACCTCCGTTACACATTAAAAGCGCATGCGCACAAACATATTCGCAGCCGTAAAGGTCTTACGTGCACTCTTAAACGCATGTGCGTTTAAGAGTGAACGCGACGCATGCGCAGAAAGTTTGTAGCTTTGAGGTCCAGATTATAGATCATTCCGGATTATGGGTGTCCGAATTAACGACTTTTGACTGTAATATAAAACAATGTTATTAATTTATATAAACAATTGTCTAATGATGCCCCAAATAAAAGGATTTACTTCCTACATAGTGATATTAGTTCAAGAACTGCATAATTCATACGCCACAAGTATTTTGGGAAACAAAAGTATATTATTCCTGTTAATTTTTTATGCAAATATCCCATTTTCATAAAACGTATCTATATAAATATTTTATTATAGTACATCTAAATTAAACACTAGCATTCAACAAATTGTTTTTTTTAATCCATAACATATTTAAGAGAATATTTTATTACTACAGCATAAAAATATGAAATCACTTGTATTTTATTTCCTTATTACAACTTAAATTTTAAATAATCATTATGATTACAAAACATTTCAATTTTCTAATTAATGAATACCTTGAAATGCAAATCAAATATGTAGTATTTTAATTTAAACTATTCTGAAAGGTTTCTTAATTGTATTATATAAATTAAAAATTAAATACATTAATTTTAAAGCTTTGATTTCAAATATGCTGATTACTTAGAATTAAAATAAGCAAAACGAACAAGTTATATATGAATTTTTCAATATCTGAGATGACATTTCAAGTAATAATATAAAAATAAATGAATATAACTATGTAGAACATAATTCTAGTCTTCACAGAAAACCTTTCCTTAAAACCTAATGTTAAAAACTTTCATGTCCCCATTTAATATTGAGTAAAATAATGAACATTAATAAAATGTCAGAATTTGATAATATCATATAATAAAATTTTTTATGGAAAAAACTATGAATTATAAACTGTTACATATAAAACCTCTTCTCTCGTAAAAGGTCCAAATAATATTCACGAAATTTCTACATCAAATCAGGAGCAAAATTCAAGAGACGAATTACATTTTAAAATTTTAATTTTAATTCAAATTCCTCTTGAACAAATAAATACTTACTGAATCATTTATTCTTTCTTCAGAACAGATTTTTAACAAATTTGCAACAAGAAGTTCCAGATTTGTTTCATTGATAGCAATGATTACATTTAAGTTTGAATCCAGAAATAATTCATTTCGAAATATTTTTGAACCATTGATACTAGACTTTCCATAAGCAATTTCAGTAAAATTTACAGAATTTAAATTTCCCTTTATATGTGTTTGACCTGAAAAAAAAAAAAAAAAAAAAAAAATTAAAGTTTAAAATAAATCTTGGAATCTTCAATTCATATTAAATTGCAGACTACAAGGATAAAGTTAAATATTAAGAGAACAAAATTTTCCAGTATGCTTAATTAAAGCACAGTTAACTTTATTTAATACTTTCTTTTAATTTTTCAAAAGAAAATTTCATGTAATCAATGAAGTCATTAAATGAATTAAAAAAATAAGAATTTAAAGCAGGTTTGTATCCAACAAATGCCTATCTATATAAGTAGATCCAAAAGGTTCTGGCTGATATACTTTTAAAGGAAAGAATATTTTAATAGTTTTTTTTTTCAAATATTACATCCATATACTTCTATATGCTTTTTATATCCTTTAATGAGCTACTTCGTGCCCCTGTATAAGCAATCTAAAGATTCATCCCCAAAATGTTCCATGCAAGCTCTTTTCATGCTAATATCGTCATCTTTCCTCAAGATTTCAATTTGGAGAATTGAAATCTTGAGATACTTTTTCAAGATTTCAATTTGGAAAATTTATAAATATCACTTGGTGTTAAAGTTGGGTTGTAAGGGGATTGGTCAAGCTCCTTAAAGCCAAACTCCTGTTTCAAAAAGAAGTAGGGGCAACTATCTTACAGAGAATTTGTTAATGTGAAGATGTTTGTGTGGAATGTATTAAATAGTTTTAGACGGAGCCAATTTTACTACTGCTTGACTTCTACCATTCAATATTTTTTGGACATAAGCAACATTTCCTAATGCAGTGCCTCCAATAGTCCATGCAGAACTGTTTTACTCATTCTTTCGTTGCAGAAAACAAAGGAAATGAAGGGCATACACATGATGAAAGCATTTTAAAAATTTCTTTGGAATTAAGTCGTTCAATCAAAAATTTAATTACAGACTGATACTCAGTTTTAGACATTTCAGAACAAAATGACAGTAGATTACTGTATAAGTTTAGTGGAAATTTAGCATTTCACTGGAAATATCTGAAAATATAAAACTAATCAAAAGTTAATTTGTTAAAAATTTTATAAGAGCTATTTTAACTTTTAAAGCTATTTTATAGTGTTTGTGCAAGAAGAGTGATATTAAATTAGGTAACAAAGAAATTAAGTAGTTTTAAAGAAATTTTAAACAAGCAGTTATATATATAAAAAGAAAAATTATTAAATTCAAATATAACCAAACAAAAATAAAGTTAGTTTACACAGCTTTAAATAACATGACTAATATAAATAAATAACATTTTGAAAATAACATGACTTGCATAATAAAATATGACAAACATAACTTTAAATAACATGACTAACATAATAAATAACATAACATTTTGAAAAATTTTGTAAATAAATTTACAAATCTCTGATCATACTAAGAATACAAAAATGTAAAGTTACCTTCTACTATTAAGCTTTGTTCAAAAATAACAGTTGAAAACAATTCCTCAGTAAGACTTAATGAAACTCTTTGTGCTAGAAAATTTATAAGGGAAATGCCATTTATATCACCCAAAACAGTAAGAGAAGACATATTTGATATATTAAAATAAACAGGAGACAACACAGAATCATCAGTATATGTCAACACCACATCATTGAGTAACTGCACTGAATTCAGAAGCCCTGAAAATATAATGGGTATATTTAGGGAAGAGTCATTAAATTTACGTGACACATATTATTACCTACTAGTAAATAACAGATAAAATAATTGCATCATTTTAATCTGATACAGCACAAAAACTTAAAACCAGATCAGTAGTAAATGCAAATAATTACCAAATAGAAATATTTACAGATTTTATTACTTTTAATATCTATTTTCTTTTCTCCTAATGAGTTACAAAGATTAAATTTTCAGTTTTTCTAATTAATAATATAGATTTTTAAAAGCAGTTACAAATTACAGTCATTTAACCTGAAGCTACAAATTCATTTAACCTGACATTTTCTGATGACTTAAAATCTAAATATATGGATAAATATTTGAAAAGAATATCTGCATTTGTATTTGAGAAAATATAATAAACAGAATTTGCAGTTTGTAATATAGACAAAAGCTTTTTAATGTTAATTTTGAAAACAATTATTTTGACTTGCACCTCAGTTTGAGCAATTTAGATAATTATTTGGTTATCTGCATATTATGAGGCCATACATATAAAATTTCATCTTCTGTAAAGCTGTGACAAAACATATTTATGAAATGCTATCTCATAACATTTATTATTTGAAGTGTAGGTCACAAGAACAAAACTATTATTAAAGATTAAATACGTAAATATCACCTTTAACTGTAACATTTCTGGCAACAATTTTTGGCATTCTTGATAAAAAGAATTTCTGCTTGCTTGTTTTCATTACAGATGTTTTAAAGAATGGATGAACCTTTATTTCACAAAGTGTACTACTAACTTTCAAATTTCTGATGGATAATGTATTTGAATGAAGTTTGTGAAATATTTTCAGTCCTGTTATATTCTATAAAGAGAAAAATACTGCTATTATAGTACATTATATAAAAATATATAATAATTTACTTTTCAGCGAATGATTAAAAGATATTGGATGCATAGAAATGTTTAATTTGAATTATATCTAAAAAGGACTATCCAATTTTATGCGATAATTAAAATTTCAGAGAAAAATATGGTGGTCAACAGCTAATATATTAAACCCAAGTTCTTGAAAGCAGTCTGTCTTTAAAGGAATACTTTAAAGGAAGAACTTTCTATTTGAGATACTTTAATAACAAGGACATACTGAAGTTATGTATACCGAAAATTAAAAGGTATCCTTGCTGCCAAATCAAGTAATAATAAAAAAAGATTGTCTTATGCTGAAAGGCTCAATTAAAGCATGACTATTCATGACACCAATATCAAAACTGCATGAAAGTTCTTTAATGAGGTTGGTGATACAAGAAAAGACTAAAAAATGCAGTACAAAGTCCGAAATCCAGATGTCCAATATCCAGAATAATCTATTATCTGGACTACCAAACCATTAGCAACATTTTTTTTTTCTCCTACAAAATGTAGGATTCCAGAAAAAACAGGGTGTGCCTTGAAATCAATATTTCTACCAATTACCTGATATCTGATGTCATTTTCAAACACCTGCTGGTTAAATTACAGCGTGGTCAACAACAATGCTTTGACTGATATGTTTGCCATGATCCCACTTTTAGACTTTAGCATTTTTCTATCTGATCGAAACAATAAGTAAAGCATCAAGATATATTTATTTAGAATAGGATGTTGATCTTTGCTTATACTGGTTTTTTGGGGGGGTAGGCATGGTAGCAGGAAAGGATTAGATTCCAAGAACGATGGTTAGGTTATACGAATATGGCAAAGTCACAGGAACTCTTTACCTAAGAGTAAGGTTTGGTTTATGAAATTGCAGCAAAGCCTCAAAGGTTATTGCCTAAGGGGAAGGATGCCTTCGTGGAGAACGTTCTAAAGGTAACTGGCTCGTATATACATTAGAAATGGGGAAAACCACAAAAACGGCCATGCAGCCTGCCGTTCGCGGGATTCAAATCTCAGACCAAACTACCAGTGTTCAGAGACTTTAACCCCTCAGGTTCTGGTGGTCTTCTTAAGAACAGGGATGCCTTTGTGGTTTGGTATATTTGCCTATGGCAAAGCCTTTGAAGGCAATATCCTTTGAAGGCCTTTATGAAGGACATTCCAAGAGAAACTGGCTTGTACACACATTATACATGGGAAAACTACAAAAACACCCATATAGTCAGACTGTTCACTGGTATTCTAATTCTTTATGGAGGACTTTTTAATGGAAGCTGGCTCTTATTCACACTGCATATGAGGAAAACCATGGAAACCAACTCTGCAGCTAGCCCATTAACCTAGGTTCAAACCTAAGCCAGATCAAACTACCAGTATTCAGTAGTTTAAATCCCTTGACCCTTAGTGGGGCATAGATTTCGAAGAATCTAAGTTCACTTAACAAAGCAAAATACGCTCTTTCCTTAACTTTCTGATTTGAAGAAATGATTTGAAGTGCATGATTAGAATTAGAGGGAAAATTACTCCTTGACTGCCACATTACACATTGGCACGTGACATTTAAAAATGAATCAAAATAATAACAGTATGCATGTTTTTTTTTGGGGGGGGGGGTATGGAACTGTATTAAAAACACATACATTTCAAACGAATTAATCCCAAGTTAGTTACAATGATATTATCAGAAGCTTTTAATTTCAGAATGCTATTGCGTATTATTTTTGCACAATCTAAACAATAGCTGGGAGTTCTTTCATACACTTCACAGATATAGATTGAATCCTTTATGTTTTCCTTGGGAACAGCAATTTTTGCACTGCTTTTAAAGCACTTTTCCACTTCTCTTTTCTTTTTATGGCTTGAGCACACATTCCAGTTCAGATAGATCACAAACAAAGGCATGAAAGTCAGATTGCTGTTTCAAGAAACAATGTATCATTAATAAACAAAAATCAAAGTAATATTTCCTCTGCAATATTTGCTATAATTGGGAAATTCATCATCATTATTTGAAAAATATACAAAAATATTTCGGTAGGCCAATGGTTTTCCTTTCATGTGGATAATAGGCAAGCATTTGATCTTGCTTATCAATGCCTGCCATACATTCATTATATTGAATCACAGAAGTGGCTCTGATTTAAATTTGCTTTTTTTGGGGAGGGGGGGGGTTATTTTTTTCTACAATATCATTTTCATATTCATTAGAAATGTAAGTGATGTATCTTTTATCTCCCCATTTAGCAATCATTATATCATCAACATACTTTGCAACAGTTTTCATTTTTTTTCCTCTAACCACTTTTAGAAATGTGTTCTTGTTCTTTCTGATTGTTTCAGTACAATGAATTTTCCTGTCAACAAGTCATTTTGCCAGTTTGTAGAGTCATTAGGTTTTTTTGAAGCAGGAAATGAAAAATGTAATAATTTTAATATAATAAAAATTATAATAATTTTTCATAAGCATGCTGTGTCCTACAGCTAACATTACAGTAAGTAAAATCCCCACAACATTTTTTTTAAAATTTCACTGTTCTGCAAAGTCACTACATTCACAAACATACCTGCCTTGTTCAGATTCCAGTATAGGCTCAGAATGGTAATCATTTGCAGGGCTAGAAGAGCTTACTAAAATCATTTATGGGGCATTTGCCACTAATTATTTTAAGAGCCAGACGTCATGCAATGAAATCAGTCTGTGCTATTATGTATAAAAAGATATGTTACGCATAACATCATTATCAGAGCATGGACAATATGCTACCAATAACAAAAGAAAAAAGTCATAGATAAAAATAAGATTTCTAGAGTTTTGGTTTAAGTCTTAACGAGTACTTCCATGTATATTATACATATGCATGTATATGCAGTAAAGTAACTATTATTATTATGTCAGTTTTATTAAATTAAAAGACAGGTTTTTATTTAAATTAAAAAGACATTTACCTGGAAAATATCTTTCAAAACAGCATCTTCTAACAAAAATCCAATTTCAACACCATTAATCCTATGCAGCAGGAACAATTTTTCAGCATTAATGTTTACAAAATTAATGTTCATATCATATTGACTATTAAGACTCCCAGAAATTTTAACAAATTCATCTTCTGTTATTCCATTCAACACATTTTTCACATGTAAATGACCATCTATTGTCAGACTTTTTAAAGATTTTTTACTTGTTATGAATATCTGGTTATTCTTCAAATAGACAGAGTTATTAAGAATCTGTAACAATATGTGAAAAATGATTAATCAAAAATACATCTAGTTGATAAAAAATAAAATAAACCACATTGAAATAAGTCTCACCTGTAATAAATCACATTCATTAATATAGCCAGATATGTTCACATTTTTTGCATATGTCCTAGTTAACCTCAAATTTCTTAAGGATACATCTTCATTCAAGTAAATAAGGCTTTCAAGTTTCACACCATCAACAGATATGTTTCTTCCTATTTGAACTATAAGAATAAAATACTCCCAAAGTTAAGAAGTACAATTTACAAATTTTGCAAAAATATTAACAATTTCAACCTTTTCAAAAATTCTCATAGTGTAAGTTAGATAAAAAGACAACTAATTTGCAATGGTTTTTATCCCATGTAAGTAAATTTACTGGAAATTGAAATTTTGCATTGGCATTATCTTATCTTAAATATCATTCTGAACATCTCTGAACTTAGTTGCGCTTTCAGTTCCCAGTTTTGGGTCACCTGCCTTTATTCCATCCTTTATATTTATTCCATGATACAGGGATTATTTCAGTTACCTGAAACCTACACATAGCTGGCCATTAAAACAGAAACACCATGAAAGATGCAGCAAATCAAAATGAAATTTGCCTAACAGAGTATGGTAAGATATAAAAATGAATAATAATGCAGTATTTGTATAAATAATAGATAGCATATTACAAAAGCAATGATGCAGCATTTGCATGCTAACCAGAACTGATATAAAATAGAAAAAAGGTTTTGTCCAGAAAAAAGGAATTCTTCTTTTTTTATTATAATCAGTTTCAAACCAAAAGAAGGTATATATAGAAGTTTGAGTCCAAATATGATCAAAGAAAAATAATGTACTGCTACGAATTTTATACTTAGATGGGTAATTTTAGCAGAATTGCAAGTAAAATTGTATTTTTCTGCATAATGTAGCACAAGACAAATTTTTAAGAGAAAGCTATGACAGAAAAGAATACAGGGACAACTACATTTAACATTGAGTAAATGGGTATCTCTATAATTTGGCAAGATATAGCCGAGCTGACAACGGTTTGGGTGACTTATTTTGTTGCCAAATTGTTATTTTATAATCTTATAGCAAACCTCCAATACTATGAAAATTGGATGGATACCTCTGACTGAAACATTTTTTGTATTTCACTTTTCAGAATTTCTAAGTTTTAGGGAAAAAAATTACTAACGATTAAAATCCTTTCCCTTTAAAATATTAGAATCCCCATTCCATCCACAAAGAAAATTGCATTTATGTCACATTACTTTTATTTTTCCCTTCATTTTTCTCTGTTTTAAAGAAAGGCTACACGAGACAGGTGTAGACTCTTTAAGGCTGAAGAGGGAACATCTGCTCTCATTTGCTTAGTTATTGTTGTTGCGAGTTGTTTAGTTCTGGGTGAACTGAAATATGTCCAAGATGGCCTCCTCTTTAGATACACTTGGCATTGTGTTGCCTTTAACATTCTTAGCAGTTTGAAGTACAACTACTGATCATAGTGTGTGATACTGTGAAGACTTGTACGAATATTTCTGTGAAAAATTCCAGTTCTGAAATATTTTTTAATCAAAATAAATTTTATTAACCTATTATCGGACTCGGGCATTCATTCTATTATGAATTCATACGCACGCAACAGAACGATTGCAAACTATCATACCTTCACATTGCTACTTCCATTGGTCCAAATCCAACCACAGTCACGCAAATTATGGACATCTAACAAAACTCGATGGAGTGGCTTACAGCATTGACACAGAGTGCAATAAACATATCTGAGGACACCATATGGTGCAAATGGCCACTGAAACTAAAAAACATGAATAGGTTCTCAGATTTCATTCACATTCTTTGAGCTACCAGATAGAACTCAATTCAAGGCACAATATATTCTTTGTACAGATTATTGAACCTTTGTGATGATACAACCATACATATCTTGGGGAACATGATTCTGTTCTCACTGGGTATATCTCACTTAGATAAGAACCATAGGTGAAATCATTTGTCATCAAAAGAACCACCATCTGCCAACACCTTGATAAATGTTTCAGACAAAAGCTAAATTTTACCACACACTGAAAACAACAAATTTAATAACTTCACTTAAAAATAATTTTAATTAAATAGTGATATGATTTTTTAAATCAGATTTATTATTCACTTTTTTTGATAAACATGAAAATGTTAATCAGCTTTTCTCTTTATTCATCATTCAGTTTTTACAAGTTTCTGCATGCTAATTCATTTTTCTTATCAGATCGGATAACGAACTGAACTCTGTTCCCTTGAAATTCCTTGTAATGGGGTTTGACTGTATTACCCATTTAAATTTACCCCCCCCCAGAATTGTCATAATACATCTTCAAGCTCAGATATTTACATTAAAGTTGCATACACAAAACCTGCACTAAAATCTCCAAACATAATAATACCAAACTATATGCAAATAAAACCATACTAAACTGCAAAATAAAGATTTTTAAAAAATTATATAGCACTAAGAGGAATGAAATATTTTCAAACCAGCTTTAAATGCATGGAAAATTTATTATCTGATGTATTTAAAAATCATTAAAATCATAGCATAAAATGACTTACTAGCTGTCACATTTAAAAGTGATTCAAAAGTGAATGTTTCAAATATAGTATTATTCTGGTTTTTTTTAAAAGCATGCAGCTGCAGATTTTCAATATCAATGTTGTTCACTTTATCAACTTGTGTGTCATCAGCCCACAAAAATCTGAAATGAAAAACAGTTGATGTACATTAAATTTAAATTGAAATAGACAATTACAAAATAAATAATGTACTAGTATAAGCAATTTATTCTGAATATTAGTTGATTAAATTTAAATAATTAAAACTGAGCAATTTTGATTAATATAAACAGTTTTAAGGAAATCTTATTTACATCTAAAAAATTCTCAACTGTTTTGTCAGATTTAGTAATGATGAATCACTCCTTTAAAAAGAAAAACCACCTACATACACAATATTTTTTTAACTAGTTGTCTTTTGCCTTTACAACCTCACCTTTTCTAATGACTTTTTAACATGTTGTGGTACAATTTTTATCGGGTTTCAATGAAAGTTTCACACCTCCACAAATATCGTCTGCACAAACAGTTAAAGTTGACATGTTTAATCATATTTTGCCATTTCAAAGAAAGAGACTTGCTTTAGAACACTGTGTTGTGAAATTTGCTAAAAAATATAGGTATCAAATAAGTACAAGGTGTCTGAAATGGAACTATCAAGCTACTAGATTAGAACTATCATTTACTTCCAATTCTGTTGCAAAATGTCAGCTACAGAATGTCACCAAATCATGTGTATAGCTTTAGATACTAATGTTGTATCATACGACACTGTGAAGGTTTAGGACCGAAACTTCAAAAACAAGGGCTATGACATTCAAGAAGCAGAGCTCTCTGGTCAGCCTACTGATGTCAATGAGGCCTGCCTGACAGAACTTGTTAAAGAAGATCAGTATGCAACCACTTGAGAGCTTGCAAAGGAGTTGGGCGTTACTGCCATGTCCATTAATCACGCTATGCATCACATAAACTTGATGTACAAGTTCAATTCGCTGGGTGCCGCATGAGCTAACTCAAGCAGATAAGTACAGACGTGTTCAAGCCTGCACTTATCTGCTCAAATATCAATGGAAGGACAAAATTATGGACTGTATCATCACTTGTGAAGAAAAGTGGATTTACTTCAACAACACAGGACAAAAAGGGGGGTGGTGTACACATGGTGAGCTGGTCGGTAATGTCGCAAAGTGTAATCTGACTAACAAAATTATAATGCTGTGTATCTGGTGGGATTGCCATAGTATTATCCACAAAGAGTATCTGGAAAAAGGTAAAACAATTGTCAGTTAAGGTGTACAGCGAAATGCTATTCAGTGTTAATGTTGCTATTAAGGAAAAACGTCAAACCAAATTCTGGCACAAAACAGCAATGTTCCATCAAGATAATGCAAGACCACATGTGTCTGCATTTACCAGCTAGACTCTGTATGGACTCAAATGGGATCTTTTACCCGACCCACCATATAGCGTGCAACATCGCTCCTTCAGACTTCTACCTTTTTTCACACTTTCAGCTACATCTTGATGGTGCCATCTTCCATTCTGCACAGAATGTCCAAAATGAGGTTGATCTGTTTTTGGACTCTCAGCTATCAAGTTTCTGGCCCAAGGACTTTGAAAAACAACCAAAATAATGGCAGAAAAATCATAGATTTGTGTGATGATAACTGCCTGCACTAAAAATATTGCTTTCATGTTTTTTTCCTTCTCCCCCCTGCCATAACTTTATTAAGAATGTTTTTTGGTAGAAAACTTCTGTTATAACTAGATATTTTGTACAATTTAATACAGGCTTACATTTCAGTGTTTTAATAAATCATGAAGGCAAATATTTTAATACTATTTGCCTTCTGATTGGTATTATTTATTTGTAATTTCTTGCTGAAATTATCTATTATATTGATTGATAAACATAAATAATATAAATAGAATCTGAAGATGGTGTGCACTGAAATTAAATTCACACTACATGCATAATCAGTTAAGATATTTGCTACATTGTGGGTTTCATTCCAATAAAAGTGTGCTGTTCATAGTTAATGTAATGTTAGAGAATTACAGAAGTTTGGTTTCTTTCTAGACCAAGTGTGCAGCTAAACCATTAATTTCAGTAATCTTTTTGCTGTTGCTGTTCTTGTCAGTTTGGAAATACAGACCATAAAAAGGAAGCATATTGTGAAATGATTTATAATAGATCAGAAATAAAAAATCTTGGTTAAAACATGGATAAACATATTATTAGTAAAGATGAATGGTTTGTTTACAACAGAATAAGCATATAAGTAGACGCTCGTTTTTACGAACTCGTAGGGACTACGAAAACAGTTCGTTAAATCGAGAGTTCGTAATTTAGAAAGGCATCGGAAATTGTTAGTATTTCACATTTTAATGTTTTCGAGACAGGTTAGTGATACTATTCCATGCTTTTATTTATGTATTAGGAATTATTTTTAATAGTATTACTACTTAATAAATGATATCCATTCTATTAAACAAACAAGAAATATAAAGTATTTGTAAAACGTACCTTTATTAAGTCATTGAGCAACAAAATAATCACTTATCTTTGTCTGTTTTAAAACAACAGATTGTACAATGCAAGACTCCATCTTCTCTATATTTTTTAGCATTTCACAATTATCACTGGCCTCAAAAAATCGTCTAAGTTCTGACAAGTATTCAGCAGCTTGTTTTAAAGTGGTCTTGGTGTTACTTCATTTTCTTCTTCTTCTGGATCTGAAAGTCTCTCATTCTCATTGATTATGCTGCTAATAATATCGTGATCCAATATTTCCTCCGTGCAGATGACATTACAATCCACATTTAAAAAATCCTCGAATGAAAGTTCTGGCAACTGTGGATTTCTACGGCGAAGTTCATGCATGAAAACATCATCTTCGTCGTGAGATCTATTGTCATGGATTTCTTCAGTTACATCTGTTTCTTTAATAAAACCTGCATGTCAAAAGGCTTTAGAAATTGTTTCATCTAAAACATCATTCCATGCACTGATTGATAAATGCATTGCACCAAGAATATCAATCTGATAAGGTTGTTCCCTTTCCAAGCCAAGGATTACTCTTTGCAAGAGCATTGTCTTATATTTTCGCTTGAAACTATTGATTATCCCCTGATCCATTGGCTGTAAAACTGCAGTTGCATTTGGTGGGAGATATTCCACACGGATTGCCTGAAGCCCAGTGACTTCCATGTGTGCAGTACAATTGTCCACGATTAGGAGAACTTTGCGCTTCTCTGCTGAAAAACGGTTATCTAAATCTCTCAACCATTTTTCGTAGATGTTGCCAATCATCCAGGCCTTATTATTAGCATAACATGCAGCAGGAATCTTCTGAACATTTTTGAAACACCTTGGTTTCAGATATTTTCCAATAAAGAGCAGAGGCAATTTTTGTGACCCAGTCATGTTGGCCGAAATCAAAACTGTAAGTCTCTCTTTAGCTTTATTGCCTCCAACACATTTATCTCCTTTGTAAGCTAATGTTCTTTCTGGCAAAATCTTAAAAAACAAAGCCGTTTCGTCTGCATTAAAAATGTCATCTGCAGCGCATTCAGAAAGAAGCAATTTCAACTCTTCTTCTTTCCATTCATTTGCTGATGACGTGTCTACTGCTGTACTTTCACCGCACACTTTCCGGAAACTCAAACCATTCCGAAATTTAAATTTCTGTAACCAACCATCCGATGCTTTAAAATCTTTGATGTTTAATTTGGAAGTAAAAAAGTGTGCTTGTTCTTTAAGTACATTTCCATCAATTGGAATGTTTAAGCTTCTCATCTTTCGAAACCAAACGAGCAAAGCCCTTTCCAAATTTGGGTGTTTTGATTCTCGAAAATATTTTTGAGAGGAGGGTCCACATTCATCGTTTCCGTTTTTAGCTCCAAAGATCTTCTCTCTTGCCTTTATAATCGTTGATAAACTATTTTTAGGAATTCCATATTTCTGAGCAATTTGTGTCTTGCTTAATATTTTTTCGTCAACTTCTTTTAAAATCTTTATTTCAACCGCTAAACAAATTCGTTTCTTTATTTGCGACATAGCTCTAAGAATCTTACTTAACAAAAACTGGCCCAATCTCCCTCTCGACTAACGAGACTTCACTGATTGAGTTGTCCAGATCAAATGACTATGACATTACAAAAAGCAACAACTCTCTTTTAGAAGAGTTTAGAACCCAAACACCTTTAAGACGAATGGTCTCACCCCCACCCAACAACATCTGGCCGATGCTCTTCTGAGAGCCTCCCACAACAAACACCACCATAAATTTGTCCTAATTCCCCCTCTTCTCCACCCCCTCCTTCCTTACTGTACTTCTTCAAATGTTTTGCACTTGCTGCCTCAAAATAGTTGGAGATTTTATTTGACCTTCACACTTCGTCCCAATGAAACACGCAGATTTATGAAAACTCAGTTCGCAAAAAAGAGATTTTCCCGATTTGTAGTTTGTAAATAAGAGCGCAAAATTACATTTCATCTATGGGAGTGTATTCAGGACCATTCGCTAGTTCGTCAAATCGAGAGTGTTTGTAAAAAAGAGGTTCGTAAAAACGAACGTCTACTGTAATATTTACTCAAAATGAAGTCTACAAAAGAATGACTTTGTTCATTTTCACCTGAAAATAAACACAAAACTAGTAAACCTGGACTTTACATTCATATGGTTCAACAGAATGCATTTACATAGTTAAGAATTAATATGTTACATTAGGCAAAACTGCTAATAAGAACAATGTTCTGCTTTATTATTAAGTCAATATGATTCATAACAAGCAATGACAGCTATTACAGGTAAAAGTAAACCTTACTGTTCAACACATTATGAAGCTAGCCATTATATCAGCTTCAAGGTAAAGATATCAGTATTATTTTCAGGTCTCAGTTATTAAAAACTATGCCAAATAAATCATTTTTCTTTCTGCAATCAAGCCCACATTTTCAGTATGCTTTCAAAGCATTTTAAGATAATTTTCTAGCATGTCAGCACTGATTCAGCCTCACAATGAAGATATCCAAGTAATGAACAATCATTACTGTTCTGAAAAATTATCAAAATAACACTAGTAAACATGGAAGAGGAAAAACAAGGGTACTAGACAAGAAGATCACTCTCTGGTTGCTTGATACGTTTTATCTGCGTACCTTGTATAACTGAATCATTGCAAAAAAAAAAAAAAAAAAAAAAACAATGGAAAATGAATGACAAAAATGAAGGATTTTTAAAAGAAGTCTACGCATTTTCTGGTTTCATAATAAATGAACAATGCTTTATTATTAAATGAATATGATTCATAACATGCAATAACGGCTATTATAGGTCAAAGTAAACTTCAGTGTGCAACAACACATTATGAAGCTAGCCATTAATTATCATATCAGCTTCAAGGCAAATATATCAGTATTATTTTCAGGTCTCAGTTATTAAAAACTGTGCCAAATAAATCATTTCTTTTTCTGCAATCAAGCCCACATTTTCAGTATGATTCCAAAGCATTTAAAAAAAAAATTCTTAATTAATTCAGCCTCACAATGAAGATATCCAAGCAATGAACAATCATTACTGCTCCGAACAAAGATTACCAAAATGACAGTAGTAAACATGGAAGAGGAAAAACAAGGACACAAGAGAAGATAATCATTCTCTAATTGTATTTTATACATTTTATCTGTGTGTCTTGTATAATTGGATCATTGAAAAGGAAAAAATGCAAAATGAATTACAAAAATGAAGGATATTTTCAAAAGAAGTCTACACATTTTTTGGTTTCATAACAAATGGCAACCTCCCTTGATTTGAAAAGATTATTTACATGCTTGGATATCAAATGACTAAGATATTTTTGGTTATGAAGTGCTTAGAGACAATATTTGTTGCTTTGTTATACATAAAAAAATTTTAAATATACAAAAATTATGCATGAAAAAGTAAAATGTCTTTGATCAGTGAATTAAGCACATGAAATCTTTATCAATTTGTGGCATCATGTTCCTCAGTGTTTTACCAATTTTTAAAAACTCAAGAAATCCAAAAATGCTCATTGATAATTACTTAAAAATACAGATCAATAACGACTTGTATATACTTATATAAATCGATTATGACTTTGTAGAATTCTTAATACATAAATATGGCATGATTTTGCTAAAGAATTCTTATGAGCAATTTTTAGTTTCACAAGTAATGAGTGTGATTACATTAAATACCCTTCTATTGAATCATAACAATTTTTTAACTCGTATCTAAACATTCATATGAATAGCAAACATTTAAGAGAATGGAAACAAATTTTAGAACACAAAGTTAACTTCATCACACTAATTTACACATATAAGAATATTTTCAAGTAAAATACTGAATAAAGATTTTAACAAAATACTTTTTTTTTACTAAAGAAACAAACATTTAATCCAAAATTTTAAATAACTCATAAAATTAATTGAAAGATATGTGCTATGGGAAATTAAGTGTAAAACTCATACCCTTTGAATACTTTAACAGATGGTATGTTGTCTGCAACATCTTT
The DNA here is from genome assembly GCF_044657685.1 of Stegodyphus dumicola. Taxonomy (NCBI): domain Eukaryota; kingdom Metazoa; phylum Arthropoda; class Arachnida; order Araneae; family Eresidae; genus Stegodyphus; species Stegodyphus dumicola. Next base: position 173,501,596 of record NC_140776.1, read on the forward strand.
CAGAACAACATCAGACAAATTAATGCCATTTAAATCAATAACTAACAATGACTTTAATTTCAGATGGTTTGTAAATGTCATTTTCTCATGAATTATTTGATGTGTATCCAAAGTAACAACAGCTTCTTGCAATATTCTAATATTTTTAACTAAAACTTGATCATCAATTTGATCTCCTAGTAAAGAAAGCAAAATAGGATTTTAATAGAGTAAAATAACAAATGAAAATTATTCAATTAATACATTTTTTAAACAAATACTTACGGAATATGATTTAACACTTAGAATGTATGTAAGTATAGATGACAGACATGCATATAGTGTGTCAAATTTTAAGTGCACCTGATAAGTTGTCACTTGACAACTAAATAAAAAGGATATTTTGCTTTGAATTATTAAATGCTTAATTTATCCGAGATGCCAGCAATACTGATAATCTACTGCACTGAAAATACTCGAGCAGGGCCAGTTAATATTAATTAACATTTATAAGAGAGAACAGGTAAAGAAAGTTTTAATGAATTAATTAATACAAAATTTAGACAACAAGAAAACCACATTAGTGGGAAGCCTTCAAATGCATTACTCCTCTTGGCATGTTCATAGGATTCTGGATGCTTAAGTAGAAGTCGAGTACTATTAGAATATATCAATTCTTTCTTTACATGTATTTAAATTTCTAAAATACACTCAAAGTGGATAATGGTACTCAGATCGCTCAGCTGGCTAGCGAAAAGGAAGAATTGTTATACAGTCAAAAGTCGTTAATCCTGACTCGTCGGAACTTCGGCGATTCCGGATTATCGATTTTTCCGGATTATAGATCATCAGTTTAAATCTGGTAAGATGGCATGCAGAAATTATAAAATTAAAAGTATGAAAACATAATTTATGAAATGGATTATTATGATCTAAAGGGTATCAAAATTTTCAAAAAAAAGCTTAATATTTATTTGTTTACTTTATTAAACATTTTTTTCAATGTAAATTGTTTCGTTTTCAATAGCTCTGTGTCACTTTCTTCTTTATCGGAAGCGAATTATAACGATGAGCAATTTGATTTAAATCATATCAAAGACTGAGTACATCGAGATGAAATACTACATTTAGTAAAGAATTATAAGCCAAATAAAATAAAAACATCTGCCCTGAAGATAAGGATAGTGCTGAGAGATTAGCTTCCAATTCATTGCGCGCCGTGGCGTAACGTATTATGCGCATGCGCACATGCATATTCGCAGCCGTAATGGTCTTACGCGCATGCGTCAACGCGACGCATTTGCAGAAAGTTTGTAGCTTTGAGGTCCGGATTATGGGTGTCCGAATTAACGACTTTTGACTGTACTTTACTTCTGTAAAAGAGGGGAGATTTGTATTACTTTTTGCTTAACCTTTAAAACTAAACTAGCAGATATTAGCTTCATAAAATTAGACATAAAACTTCTTACATAAACAATAATTTAAAGAAACAAGCTGTTCTAATAATCATTGTTATTATACTAGCTTTGCTTGGATTGGTGTAAAAAATTTGGAACTAAAATTTCTGCAAATAATTCATACACATTATAAATATGATTATACTTTCGGTTTATTTTTCGAAGATGAATTTACAATTAATCATAAATATTCCTGTTAAAAAATGCAGTACCTTTACTTCAAAATATTTCCATGCTCTGAGATAATGCTATTTAGTACAAATTAATGAATTCTAATTTGATTGGGAGTTCTATCAAAAGCAAACTTACCTTCCAAGTGTTCAAACCATTTATTCAAAATAAATTTTCTAGGTGATAAGAGGATGGAATTATCCAAGTAATGAGTAAAATTTTTTGAATTAAGCTGGGAAAAGGAGAGCTTATTTGCAGTTAAACTATGAAGTTCTGCTTCTTTAAAGTGTTTTATACCTGAGGAAAAGAAAAACTTGATGAGGAATAAAAAAAGAAAAAGATGCATATAAACATTTTAATGAAGGGTTTACAAAAAGAAAACTAATGCAAACACATTTTTATGTCTCAAGTTCTATAGCATACAATACCTTGGATACCTGAAAAATTACGTTAGAAGTAATAAAAGTTTTACCAAATATAGTTCATTAGCTAGTCATAATTAAAGACACAATAACACGGCGAACAAATACTAATTCAGAAGTCAAAGAACAAAAATAAGCATTATATTTTCAAATTTTTACAGGACTAGTTTTGATGGATTTATAGAACCACCATGCTCAGCTACAAAAGCGCAAATGAACCAGACAGGATATAATGATTAGGTAAGAAAGCCTGGACAAGAATAAGCAAGTGGTGCCATCTGTTGCTGAAACCAGAACTAAAACATAATTTCTTTAAATGCTGAAGGCAAAGATGGATTGGAATTAGGATCGTAAACTAGAACAGAAAGATTTTTTTGAACGTGAAATGCCTCTAGAAAATCCAGTTCTCCAATGGAAGATGTTTTTTGAAAATCTTTCAAATTGAAAGTCCTTTTTTATTACATATATATGTGTAATATATTCAGGAGCAGAAATTTTGATGGCTTAGAAGTGTCGATCCATAATGACTAGGAAATTGGAGGTGAAGGCAGATTAAATCTTCAGTTTTATTTTCAGCAACATGTTAGGGCTACACACAAGTCGGCACATTAAATGTGCCTGTTCCAAAGGGCTTACATTTTTGATAACTTTGTAGCAAGAAAACAGCAGCAGACAGACAGCAGTTTAACTAGGCCAAAGCATGGAAAGCAAGTGTGTAACGTTCAGGATGAAATCTTAAGTCAGACTGAGTTAGTTTTGGTTTTCAAAGCATTTTGATTCTACAGTTAATATTGCTGTAAAATTACTATTGGCTGGTTGAGTTTTAGTTCCATTTATTTACATGATCATAATTACGTAAGAATCATATGACATAGAATAGTCTCGAAATGACGCAGTGCAGAGAGGGGTTACTATTTTTAGAATTGAGAAGGGAAATTTACGTTGCTAATTTAATCTTTTACATATTCTTTATTTTTCTTACATATATACATTTATTACATATTTGAAATTTACATCTTTTGCTGCATCGGCATCAGGGGGTTGAAGTTACGAAAGAAGTAAATAAATCAGCCTGTTTCTGAACTAACAAAGACAGTAATTACATTTTAAAACAATCAAAGTAGCCTGTGACTTCATCAGTTATATAAACAGATTTAAAAACCAAAAATATTTTGAGTAGTCAGAGCCCCAAAAATAAAAAATGCAAATTTAAGCATATATATTGCTTATAGTTTTTTTATATTTTTTTATGCAACATTTTGAACTGTGGTTTCCAGATAGTGAGTTTGTCATTTTACATATGTAATAATTCTATTTATTTTCTCTCTTAATTAATTTTACAGTATGTTGCAAGCCATTAATAGTATTTTTAATCAATTTTTATCCAGTTTCTGATCACTGTGTGTGTATCTATATGTATAGACAAAGATTGATATACACAATACACACACACATAAATTAAATTGTTTTATATTACAGGATCTAAAAAAATCAAAGTTTAATCTGATCTAAAATTTTCAAATAAATATATTATAAACTGGCACTTCCTTGTTAGCTAGACACAAATGATATGTCACCAAGTATGGTTAAAAACTTTCTGATGTTAGCAGTAAAACAAAAAATACCAACTTCATAAGTCCTATCTAAACAGAAACAATAACTTCTATTTTAATAGGAAATGAGCTTGCTTCAGTAATATTTATTTGTACATTAATGAAAATTTTTAACATAATAATCTGAGATTTATCAGCATGAGTAGAAGAAGCTACAAATTTATAATTATAAAAAGGATTTATGCCTTTTTTACATGCAAGAAAAATGAACTGTTTTTCTATTCAGTGGTACAAAAAACTATACATGGCAATTGATTAATTTTTAACACATGACAATTTATGACAAAATCATTTTGCATCCATTTTGCATTTGTGCTACCACCCAAATATCCATGAATTGCTCTCGATGTTATATATAAAAAAGAAATTAGTATTAATACAGATTAAATATTAACTTCATGATATAATTTATGTCATAAAAATTTGTTATTTTAGTACAAGAACTTTAAAAAGTAAATCTAGTTTAAGTTGATATTAATACAATTGACACACAATCATTAACGAAATATCTCATATCCATACCAGAACATGTTGACATTTCTTGAACTTTCATCAGATCTGATATATTAATGTTCATTATATTGAAGACAGTTAAATTACCTCCTACTCTCATATTCTGCAGGCTGATATCATTCAGAAGAATATTATGCTAGAATTATAAAGGACATTACAAATTTTATTCTTTTATTGTCTTAGATATGTTTTATCATCATGATTGATAATTTAATGTCATTAAATACACTAAAATTTAACCTCAGATACTTGGCATAATAGGAAGAAATAGAAGGAAGCATATTTTGAGATGCAACAAAATAAAGCTGTACAATACTTATGAATTAATTAAGAGCTTTGAAAATGTATGAGACTAGTAAAGAGAAAAAGAGTAATTTAAAATGAAATCTAAATTTTCTTTTACTAATCACACATAGAAAATTTGTGTTTAAAGATGCGATTTAAAATATAAATTATACGTCATGAATTAAAAACTTTTAAACCATATTCTGCATCATGTTTAAAAACCTAAAATATAAACACAAAGAAAATTTTCGCTTTGAAGTGAAGCATATTCAAATTTAATGTGCACAACAAAATATGTAATAGATTTAAATCATGTAAAAAGATACTAACACAGAATAAAATTTAGAGTTATGTAAGACAAAATATACACAAGTTTGGACACAAAATAATAACTTTCCAGAAGTTTTTTCTTCACAGTTATAAGCAGTTCGGGTGGTCAGCAGGAATGGTTTTGAAATTTAGATCATAATTCTAAAAATAGCTATAAGTTTCCTAAAAAATAATCACTTAAAATTAAAGGCAGCAGAAAATTAAAAAAATGCAGCTGATCTGTGGTCTCAAACTAAATTACCTGCAGGCCAAGTGCAGAATTTAAAAACCGCTGAAGGAGCAGTTTTTTTTTTTTTTTTTTTTTTTTTTTTTTTTTTTTTTTAAAGCAAAATGAAAAATGTTCTTAACTAAAAATTTTACATTACACCCAAAGGGGCATTTTTTTAACATTTTGTGTGTTACCTTTAATTAATATCATGTTCTTTACACTTAAACCATAAAATTCAATTCAACAGCATTAGCAAAATAATTTTAAAATGAGCATATCTTGAGAATTTCTGATACACAGTCTCACCCGCTGGAGATAAAAATATTTTTTTTCATACAGTGTTATCATCGCTCGCATTGAAATCTTCGAGTTTCTTAATCAAAAACTCATAAATGCTTTACAAATTATGAAATCGACAATAAAACAGATTTCAAATTAAAACTTTCAGATGCCCATATTCGGTGGAAGATTACGTTATTCAAAAGCTGATGGCTCTAGGTACTCTTGTTTGATCACAATGCGAGAAACAGGAACACCAGGGCCAGGAACACCAGGAAAACAGACCAGGGCAGCAATCAAATATCCTGTATATCGAGGAAGGTCAGAACAAGACGTGCAACAGGTAGTCTTGCATTATTTTGTTGGAAGATGGCGTTTGTCAGGCTTCAAATATAGAGCACAACCACTGGACCTAAGATGTCAGAAATGTACCGATTTGCATTCAAATTGCCATTGATTCAAACTAGAGATATTCATGTTGTGTACCCAATGGCTGCCCAAACCAACACACCAGGTGCAGGGCCCCTATATCAAATGCAAGCAGGCGACATGAAGTCTCCTTGGAGCCTCCAGACACGTATACAGCCATCAGAATACTGCACACAAAACCAGGACTCATCTGAAAAGACGACATTGTGACACTCCTGTATCCAGCCGTCATTCGGTACATCAGATTCGTCGTCTCTATGTTGCAATGTTTAGGGAAGTCGAAATAATGGTAGCCGTGCTAACAGTCCACAGTGCTGCAAACATAGATACTTCATACCAGCGGAGATCTATCTCGATGGTGGCGATACTGGGCATGCTGCAAAAATCCCTATTTCCTGTCTAGTGGTCCGTGATGTGATTGTACAGTTTTGCAGGGCTGACATCACATTATGTCTGTCCTCTCGGGTGTTATTCATGGGAGGGTATTGAGAACCTGCATGCCGTTCATTATGACCCTCAGCAACCCATTGATTCAATATTCACATGATATTTATCCAAAGGTTGGGTGTCGACTAGTGTGATGGGCGATACTGCGGAACGATAACCCACACTCTTGATAGGCAACGATACTGCCTCTATCGAATTTTGACTCTTGCTCATAAGCATTTCTTATTATTATTCAAGGCATAACACAATATTCTGAACAAACTCTGACCTTAGAAAGCCCTTTCAAATGAGAAATCCACTATACAACTTTTCTTTTATGCAGTGCTTCAAATGTTGTTTCTCCCTCCTGCATCATCTAAATGTGCTGAAATACTAATCGTTTGCATATCCCAACCTCTTCTTCCTTTCAAATGATTTTGACATTCCTCAGATAATTCCTTCCTGGTTTTGCAATTTTAATGGCCAGCAGTGTGTAATGACAGTTATACATTAAATTCTTAAACTGACATTTCTTACAAATAGTTCTAACATCTTTACTTAATTGGTAAATAATCTAACTTAATGATAAATATGCAAATTATGAAAACTACGCTTTCAGAGAAAATTTACCAAGTAGGACAAAATTTGTGAATAAATAATGACAATTTAGCCCGTTATTCATTTAATTTTTCTTTGACATATAAATAAAAATATATATGCTTGTTTGTAAATAATTATAAACTTCTTTATTTCTTAATATGGCCTAACACACAATGGCATTTCAATTCTGATAAATTTGTAGCTTTGGAGACAAATTTTTAGAAATAATCCTCAACATGTGTTGTAGATGCTGATCGGTTAATTGGATTTTCTTCTTGTTAAATTTCAACTGTGAAGAAAAGCTGTTCATATATAAATAAATTCATTATTCTTTTGCAAAAATTTGCAACTGAGATTATTTTTTGATAAGTATGAATAAAAGTTAATGAAATCTATCTTCAAATCTTTGACTAAGACATGCAACACAATGTAAATTAATTGGGTCTATTTATAAATTTTTTGGTGCTTTATTCATGTCCATTTTTAATGGAAGTGAAAATGTGAACACAGGCTTCAAATAACTAAAATCTTGAAATTTTTCAACACCCTATCTGCTACAGATACAGAATTGAAATGTTTTTGCAGGCTACATAAAACTACTTTAAGGGATGCATGCAGCTCAGAGGCTACCCGTTTGTCATTGCTGCTCCAGATCACTGACATACAATAGGAAAGGGATGAATCAAGTATTCACAGAGAAAAAGGGGTAACATTAACTACACTTTTTTGATAACTGGTTTAAAATAAGGAGTATATTCTTTGGAAATTTGCTAAAGATACCTGGCCTGAATATTTAGAGAAATGCTATGAAGATATCCAATACACATACTAAAATGCAGACAGTCTACCTCACAAATATAGGAATTTCTTATAAAAATTTATTTCTTTTAGAAACATCTGAAGGCAAAAGGTATAGCATTTATACATTCATTATATCTGGTGCTTAACTTAAGCAGTAAAGCATTATTCATATGTGTTTAAGTGAATTGAAAACTTAAAGACTACCAAAAGTAATTTAAATAATCACCAGTTAAAATTTTTGGCTGAAGTACAGAATTTTTAGCACTTAAATTTTTGCAATACTATACTGACTGTAACTTGTTACTTTAGAGTCATTTATCCCTACTTGGCTTGTTTCATAACCACAGAAACAATACCTGAAATAGATAGACAAGTTACCCCCAAAAGCCTTTTCTTCCACTTTCTTTTAGCATGCTTCGCAGCATAAAATGCACACAAATAAAGGCAGATGTGAACTACAGTCTAAAATGAGGTGAAAAAAATAATGTCATGCAATAACACATTGTGATTACAAATGGGAGAGGGTCAGAAAGATAAAATATATTTTAAAGCAACAGATTAGCAGACACTAGTTATTATACCTATAAGGTCAAGTTTGAATTCCAAAATAAAATATGGAAATTTCTGGTGTCATATCTTTTCTGTTCTGCAAATGCAATATTATCCCATCCCCCTTTTCATCCAACCCACCAGCAAATTGCAAACTGATGGTTCTCTGGCCATTAAAGAAAAAAAATTCAGTAATTTTAACATAACTCAGAAGAAAGTTACACACCACCAGAATTATTTTTACTGACATAAAATGCAATTTTTTTTTTTTTTTAACATAAAGAATCGATTTCAAATATTTCATTGAAAGTATATTCTTTTTTCCCCTTTCTAATAATTCAGAAAAGAGAAAAATACAATAAATTCAACAGTAAAAGTTTACAAATATTTTTGTTTCAGAATGTAAGACAAATGAAAATATTTTTGAAAAACAAAGCCCAAAGATATAATAATCTGTATTGCATGTATTTGAAGGAGGGGGATTTTTAATATGAAACAACAAAGAAAATTACGTCTGAAAGTTACAAATTACATCTACATTAAAGCTCAGTCTGTTTTACCAAAATTTTGTTACATGGAACTGTAGTTAATAAAAAGAATAAAAAAAATATTTACCAACACTTCTGAAGATGGATCAAAACCATTAATAGTTTTATTCTTTGCTAATTTAATAGATCCTGCATGAACATCTTGAAATGACTTGCTGGCATTAAGGATATTAACTGACTTCATACTTAAAAATTCATTCAGAGGAATATTATTTAAAAACTTCACCAATAGATGTTTTACAGAAAATGTTTCAAAATAACCATCTGAAAAATTCTAAGAAGGCAAAAAAAAGTTAATTTCAATCTTAAAAGACACCATTTAATACATATTTTGTTTGCCACAATTAAAAACAAACTTTTTACAATTATAACACTAAAAGATACACTGAAGTACTAAAGAAACTGTTTCAGATGAGCCTATGCAGAAGACATAGTTATATTACTTATGCACATCACCAGTGTGTATAAACATCTGCGTACATGAAAAACTAGGCCACTAAAACTAGAAAAAACAAAGTAAAAAAAACTATAAAAAAACACAGTCCCTGAAGAGTTTTCTTTGGCGACACATTTTTTGTCAAAGAATTTTCGTCAAAACCCTTAAAAAATAAGGAAAGAGTTGGAATTGATAGAATTAGAAAAAATTATCAGGCTATAAGAGTAAAAATGCCAATACTAAAATTATAGAAATGTGGAATTCAATTCCAGACATATATATCTGTCAGAAGAAGTTAATGTATGTTATTTTTATAATATTTTTAGTTACTTGTGCCTGTGAGTTATTTTCAGAAATGAAGTAACATTAATCGACTTAGAAACTGTCAGATGACCATAGTTCAGTAAGTAACAACTAAAAGTATGAACCTATTATATAAATTATTTGGTATCTAATTTGCAACAGCAGAAATTGCACCAATTTACTCTGGTGTTGCAAATGTCTGTTTGCAAATAAAAAATCATTAATGCAGAAGTATTTATTTTTATTTTTATTTTTTTCCTCACTAATCAATAAGTTAATATTACATTAAGACACAATAACACGCCGAACAAATACTAATTCAGAAGTCAAACAACAAAAATAAGCATTATATTTTCAAATTTTCACAGGATTAATTTCAATGGTTTCACCTAACCACCATCCTCCGCTGTGGAAGTGCAAATGAAAGAGATAGGATATAATGATCAGATACGATAAGAAAGCCTGGACAGAAAATAAGCTAGTGGCGCCATCTGTTGATGAATCAGAACTAAAACAATTTCTTTAATGGCCGAAGACAAAGATGGATTGGAATTAGGATCGTTAACTAGAACAGAAAGATTTTTTTCAATGTGAAATGCCTCTAGAAAATCCAGTTCTCCAATGGAAGATGTTTTTTTGAATAATTTTGGCACCAGAAAAATTGAAAGTGTGATTTTCAGAACAACAATGTTGGACAACAGAAGACTTCTGTGTTTCCTTTTTTCTAACATATGCCTCATGTTCCTTGACGCGAAATTTTAAGGCTCTTTTAGTTTGGCCAATGTAAATTAAACCACACTGGCAATGAATCCTATAAATACCCCAGGAATTCATATCCGGAATGGGGTCCTTGAGTATGGAACTCTGAATTTTATTGATGGTAGAATAAACGACTCAAAAGTTAAATTTCTGCAAAATATGTGCAACTCTAGCTAACTGATAGAAAGAAGGAAATGGCAACAGAATTTTTATAATCTCCTAAAACAAGAGTGCCTTACAGTGTGTTGAGATGAGAATTTTTTAACTGCTTGATTGATAATGTTGGGTGAAAAGCCCATGTCAATAGCTATTGCTTTTAAATAATTTAGCTCTTCATGAAGAGACAGTTTGGAGGAGCAAACTTGAAGAGCAAGGAAAACATAGGAATAAAATGAAGCTAACTTTTGTTTATTCGGATTACATGATTTAAAGTGTGGTGGAAGGCAAACCGATGAAGGTTTACGGTAAAACATAGTACTGAAGTTCGATGTGTTACGTGTGACCAGAATGTCGAGAAACGGAAGAGAATTGCAAGTCTCAAGTTCAAAAGTGAACTGAATAGCAGGATCAATGGAATTCATTGTTGAAAGAACTAACTCATACTGAAGGACCCCATTCCATACTCAAGGACTCCATTCCGGACATGAATTCCTGGGGTATTTATAGGATTCCTTTCCAGTGTGGTTTAATTTACATTGGCCAAACTAAGAGAACCTTAAAATTTCACATCAAGGAACATGAGGCATATGTTAGAAAAAAGGAAACACAAAAGTCTTCTGTTACCCAACATTGTTGGTCCGAAAATCACACTTTCAATTTTTCTGCTGCCAAAATTATTCAAAAAGCAACTTCCATTGGAGAACTGGATTTTCTAGAGGCATTTCATATTAAAAAAAAATCTTTCTGTTCTAGTTAGCGATTCTAATTCCAATCCATCTTTGCCTTCGGCCTTTAAAGAAATTATGTTTTAGTTCTGATTTCATTAACAGATGGCGCCACTAGCTTATTTTCTGACCAGGCTTTCTTATCTTATCTGATCATTATATCCTATCTCGTTCATTTGCACTTCCGCAGCAGAGGATGGTGGTTAGGTGAAACCATCGAAATTAATCCTGTGAAAATTTGAAAATATAATGCTGATTTTTGTTGTTTGACTTCTGAATTAATATTGCATGTTGGCACGTCATGACCACATTAAATATTTCTTAAAAAAAACTGGGACATAAATGAATAAATATTCACCATCCCAGTCCTAATGAATATAGAGTTATTGATCTAGAGCTATGCAACTAGTCCAAGTTCAGCAATTTGATACCTGATAAATAGAAATGAGTAGTCTGGTCGAACTACATACATTTTAAAACTGTTTTGCGCAGAGGGAAGAATTATTCCCATGAATTTATGAATTCCACATGTTAACTAAAGACTTTACAAACTGTGTTATCTCCATAACCATACCTGGTTTCTTAAAATATCATGATAATGCAATGATTTGGGAACTAGGATATGTCTACAAACATCTCTGATAAGTATGCACATCCTTTCTAGAAAGCACTGCATTCACTCTGATTAAGGTTCATTCATCTAAGCTTAGATCTTTATGAATGGTCTCCACAAAGTTACATAAGTAATGTTTTCTTACCCACAAAGAGTTAGAACTTGGCCACAACCCCTTTAACGACCAAATCTTAAAGTTATTGAACAAATTTGAGATGCTATGCAATGTGCTGTTAAATATAGAAATCATACTCCTCTAAATACAGCAAAATTATTGACATTAGAAAATATGATGTTCATTATTTATAGAATATTTCTGCATAACTGCAGAGTTCATTTTTCTGCAGTTCTTCACTTCTATAGAAGTGGCACAAAGTAGTAAGCAGGTATAAAAGTTTCTTTTGGCACTTCGTTATATTTAGCTTCACAAGACATTTTGAGAAACAAAGAGAAAAATAAAATAGAAAAAACAATTTTATGTCTCATGCAAGTGTATTTCATACTTTACACAAAAAATTGATAATATTTACACAAACAGAATAACTCTATGTCATATCCAGATTAATATGAATGCAAAGAGAATCCAATCTGTTCACACTATAATACTTCTAACATTATTATGGAAATAACACATAATTGTTAACAGACTATATAAAAGAGATAATAACCTGATATTTCTTCTGCAAAACATTTCTTGTCAAATTTTTAAGATTATGCATATCATTTTCAATACCTACATTATGAGTCACATTTATATTGCCAATGGTTATATCATTTTTAAACTCAGCATCTTTACTGGTTAAAATATTAGAAGCTATAGATGTTAGGCTTATGTTATTAATTAATCCTTCATCTTTCATAGCAATGTGTGAAACATAAACAGTTTCCATGAAATGGACAGAACCATTAACACTGCTATTTTCAAGTCTCTTCACAACATCATGTTTTAGCTCAATTCTATTCAATAAATTTACTTCCACACTATTAAATAAAATATGGTTGAATTTCATATTTCCAAGCAGAATCTGTGAAAGCTTGAGTAACATAAGTTGTGACACATTGATTTTGTTTACAAGTCCATCAAGTGTGAGATTTTCCCTTATGCTGAATAATTTGAAGAAATTTTTTGTACCTAAAAAAATAATTCAATACATAAATAACTACAGATATTTTATGATGTACACAAATATAAAAACAATCAAATTTAATCTGAAATACTTTTTAAGACCAGAAACAAAAATAGAACTCACCTTTTATATCCTCATCACCAACTTTTTTAATTCCCTTTTCCACAAAGTCAGTAATATTCATTTTATTAATAGTTTTTGCAGTTATATTAGCTAGGACAGTAATGTTTGATAAGAAAGTCAAAGGCATTGTTAAAATCTCTGTGTTTAAATAAACTGCATCTTTTATAACTTGAATTAATTTTGCCTGAAATAAAAATATACATACAGAATTGTATTCATAAAGTTTTCCATTTTCAGTATAATACAAAGACATGTACTTATCCAAATACATTATAAACTTATCAGCAAAAGATTAAAGATATTGATAAATTTTAAACCTAAAAAAACTTTAACGAAGCATTTTCAAATCATTTCAAAGCAACATATAAGAATACATGTAAAACAAGTCTTTATATAATAAAAGCCTGACTATTCAACATTCTGCTAATCAGAAAGCTCAAATAAACAGAAGCCTTTAGAATTTTAGATAATTTGTTAGCAAAAATCTAAGCAAATGAAAAACTAAAGCCATTATAAAGCATATGTAAAACTTGTATTGGCATCCTACTTATAGCATTTAAAATGTGAATGCAATTAATTACATTACTCTCTTTCAGAAGATGTTGATTACTCACACCCTAGTATCCATTTTACTGTTCCAAGAATTTGTCTTGGAACTGGGCACTCATAGAAATAGCACAGGAGCTTATCAGAAATTCCAAAATTCATCACAAGCACTAAATCCATCTCTGCAAGAACTGTTCTCACCAATATGTTTAAAATCGACCATTCGACTTTTCTGTCAATTGTTTTTGACAAACAAAAACTGTAGTGAAACAATGTATTTCAACATCTGCTTTCTGCAGCAATCTACAAACCAAAAATAGATAAGCATGATTTTCCTACCTACTTGCAATCGGATAAGATCTCACAATGTAATCATAAGATTTTTGCACTGGTTTTATGTAAAATCAATTAATTCTTGATGAGCCAGATTAAATTTTTAAATAATATGAGTTAACAGCTATTTGTTTTTCCATTACATTTTCAAAAACTGATCAAAATTTGGGACATGTTTTTAATGGAACAGCATGCAGTGGAGTATTTTCAAACAGTACCTGTCATTGAAGAAACACGAGTGGTAAGGCAACTTCCAGCCCAAATGGAATAGTGACCAACTGGAAGAGTGGTTAACAAAGGGCTTGGTTTCGTATCCTGGAGAAGGCATGGATGTTTGTGTCTGTGCAGCATTAGACACTCAAAATATGTGGAAGCCAAAAGTCTTCTTAAGAGACTAGTGATAGAGAAAGAGGGATGGGAGACCCTAGGACCTGCCCCCCCACCCCGGATGACCTTCAAAACTGGGGCCTGAACTGAGCGAAGTCGTACTGTCTTATGGTGCCCATGGCTTTAGCTAATGTGAGCTGCAGTCTTGACTCCTTGTCACGATGAATTTTGTGGACTTTCTCTGATTTCAGACAAGAGAGGTTAGTAACAATAATTTTATTTGGAAACAAAGAATGATGATGTAAAGTGAAAAATTATGATATGTAATTTAAGTTTTTTATATGTTATTTCTGTAGATACCTGGCTGTAACCTAGCTAAATAAATACAAATCTGTTTTGTTTTTTTTTAACTTTTGGCAGATTGGTGCAAGTTTGATGGTATCTGCTATATATGAAAACCAGTGGAATTCATTACCAAATGAGATGTTTTACTTCCACATGTTTAAGGTCCAAGAAACACCTTGGTTTTATGTCCCCCCCTTAAGATCTTACATAAACTTAAATCTTGGCATTGGGCATTCAAGTTAATAACAAATAAAATTATTGATTGTCCAGAATTTTCACATATTCAGCATTTCTCATGCTTTCTGGGCAGTCAGGCTTTTACTGCAATATGTTTCTGGATAGCTTACATTGTAAATAAAATGTTAGTTTACCATACAGTATAATGCCTGAAAAAAAGTTTTTGCACTCAAGCCTAGTGACTCGTTTAATACTACACCAATAACTCCAGCACTACATTAGTTACAAGTGTACATATACAGAAAAAAAGTATAATTGCTGCAATAAAAGGAAACATTTATTCCTCAGTTATACTAAAGTGAATTCAAGTTTATAAATCTTCAACAAAAAGAAAATTTCATGTTTTGTAATTTGTCATAGTGTAATATTTTTGGACACTATCATCCATACACATGCAGGATTTCCTGGGGCAACTACCACAAAAATCATTAATTTCATGTCTTTTTCCTTTTTACTGTTTTGTTAGGGCATCTTACATATGGGTTTACAATATTTTGAATGAAACAAAAAATCATTTATTGTGATTGCTAAACACATTAAGATAAATTCATGCATCAGTTTATATATTCCAACCCCCAAATAACTGCTCCCTGGTTGGCACACTGTCAGGAACAGTTTTCATGGTTGGAGTATATAAACTGATGTGTGGCCAGCAAGACCTGCCATCTAGTGAGCAAGAGAGAAAGATTCATATTTTTGAATCCAGTGCCAAAGATAAAGACGTTGCAGCAATAAACATATGCATCAGTTCATACAAAAACGCTCAAATAAGCAAAACAAGTTAACTACTGTAGCAGCGACAATGGATTTAAAGTTCATATTTTGAATGCTGTATTATCGGTGGCAGTGAAACCCAAATGGTTAAATAACAGTTTCTTGTAAAAAAATCAAATGTTTAAAAACGCAACGTGTCTTCACAAAAAAATTACATACAACACAAAATAAAACTTCACTATTATAAAACATTATGATAGGAAAATGTGACCAAAAACTGTTCAACTTTTAAAAATTATGATAAACATAATGAGTTGTACTATATCACTTGATAGTAACACCACCAAAATGTGGAGTATCTATGCAATTTTTATAAGATAGCTTCATGAGCAATTATAGCTTTTTTAAGTTTGTGTTTTATCAATTGTATTCTCAGTATATTTTAAAACCTTAAATTTTAAGCATAATGATTTTCTCAATAAAAAAGTAACTTCAAAATTCATAAGAATTTTTAAGGTATTTAGTAAGCTTAAATATTCATAAGATAAAAGTACAATAGCTAAGATAAAAATTTTACTAAGGAACTCGTAAATTGCAAATTTAATAACAATCAGTTTCTAATAATGCTTCATTTAATAAATTATTTGGTTATTAACTTATAATCAAGAAAGTTCTACATATGACTGATAAGAATTATTCTCATTTTGAAAGAGCATATTACAGTAATGAATAAATAAAGCAAATGCACACACAGACCTACTGCATTTTAGGCTCATCTCTTATGGGACAGAAGCTTTTGCATAAAATAAAAACTTACTTTACATATATGAATGTTGGGGATTCTTGTCATTTAAAACACATATTTGTGTTGTTGCTGCTTTTTTTCACTCCCAGAATGTTTAAAAATTTCTTCCAAGTTTTTCCTACTGCCTCCCCTCCTTTTTAACCATAGTGATTCTTTTGAAATTTTTTCACTTCTAATACACAAACCATTACCAAGAACTCTAATAGCAAAGTAATTTTGGAATATGTCTAAAGTGCCTTGGCTGCCATTGTGGATGCCAGTGACTTTGGCAATTTGAACGCTGAAAATTTTGATTCTGCCTCTATTTTGATAATGCAAACTTTTTAAAGATAACTGTCAAAATTGATGTTAGTTTCATAGACTACATAATATCAGTTAAATTTTGTCAAGAATTGTATCTCTTTTTACTAACACTATATAAATTTCATGATTGTTATTAATTTGATTTATTTTCTTTCAAACCCCATTTCCCATTTTGAACTAATTTGAAATTTTTTAATTTATTTCAAAAACAAACAAATTATTTCAAACTTATTCTAAAAATCAATTCTGAAATTATTCCACAATTTTTTAACTAAACTTTGAAAACTAGTTAATCATATCAACTATTTGTTTTCTTAAATGACAATTCTATTTTATGGAAATTAGAACATTCTTGCGTATTCAATAAATATTTGCAATTTAAAAAAGTGATTAACTTCCATTTCATTATTTGGCTAATCCCTAAAACACATTAAAAAATAAATATAAAATTTGTCAAAGCTTATAAAAGAATAAACATGTGATTAAAAACAGTTGGCAAGGATGAGGCTATAGTTGTAATGAGGAATTCAATACTATTAGCAAGCTATTACTGTAACTCAGTGCAACATTAAATTTTTGGAAGTGCTTAGTGATAACTTTACTTGCAATACTTTAGGCAGGCCCCTTAATTAACTGTTTTTCAACATTATGGTTTAAATTTCTGATTTAAATTTGTTTTTAGTTAACATTTTATTCTAAAAAGATCATTATGGCATAACTGGTTCTAAAACATGCATAACCCCTCTGATCAAAAGTGCAAACAAATTCATTAAATTCTCTACTTCTAAAATATAACAGAATGAAGTGGAAGATTTGCAAATACAAAAAAATAATTTTGCATCATAAAAGGAAACTTTTAGTACTTATAATGGCATTGAGATAAAGATATTTATACGTTTACCTATTTCTTATCTTTGAATTAATGTATAATTTCTCAAACATACCAGTACATGAATTAGCACAATGTCACATATTTTTATGTACAGTGAAAAATAATTAAAGGAAAGACGTAAAAATTCAGGAAATTGAGCTTATCAGGTTGAAAAATAAATTTTGTTAATTAAACTTACCCCACCAACAGAGTTTATATTTTTAGCTGTTAGGTTGTCAAAACATTTTTTATGAATTATTTCTTGTGGACTGGAAGCAAGAACAAGATGCCCAAGTTCTAATCCATTCAAGGTATAATCATCCAGTATTCTTAAACTTCCAGCTCTAAGATCCATAAAGGATAAGTTACCCTTCATAGTTTGGACATTTTTCTTTAAATTCACAAAATCTAATAATAGATAAACAAGTCAAAAGCACATGATAAACAAGCTGGTTATTACTTAAGTAAAAATTTTTATATTATAATAATAATGATCTATAATAACATTCATAAACATGCAATTTGTTCTTAAGAAATTCTGTATTAATTTTATCAACATTTACACTAATTATTACAATAATGGATTATATAATCATTTATATGGTAATGCATATTTATGTTACATTTAACTTTTATTTCCAGAAATAATTGATTAAAAATAAAAGTTCTGAAGCAAAACAGCCAAATTTCTATGAAATAATTTTGCAGCAATAATTTGAAAAGAAACATTTATACCCTTGCGGAATAATGAGTTTGGTTCTATGAAAAAAGAAGATATTAGCTCAGAAATTGCATTATATGCACACTGCAAACAAAACAAACTCATGTTCAATTTACATTTATATCATGAGAGAAAATGGTTTGGTTTTTATAAAATAACTATATCCCAGGCTATAAAAAATGTGTAAAATAAGATTAATCCCTTTAGAATAACTATTATTCTTTATTTAGTAACTCATTTGTTGATAGTTTGAGTTCAATCCTACAAATAATTACAAAAATATATCATTTTTAAGACCCACAAAATTAAAACTCTTAAAATATCTTAGTCTGTATATATCATTTCATGCTTTACAAATAAATTACAGATTAAATTACATATTTAAAACTTCATAATATGCATAAAAGAAACAGGGCTACACTACTCATTTCATGCTTTACAAATGAATTACAGATTAAATTACATATTTAAAACTTCATAATATGCATAAAAGAAACAGGGCTACATTACTGTCCACTAAAATATGTAGTCAATTTAAAAAAAAAAAGAGCAAAATTTAGGCATTTTCAAAATTTAAATTTAATGTCAGAAATAAACATGAACGTGGTATATAATATTGTATAAATTTAATATTTAATTTTGATGTATGCAAAAGCAAAATTAATACATGCATATTAATAAATATAACGCATATTCAAAGGCTTATTAATATTTGAATATTGTTGATTAGTATAATATTAGTCCTCCAAAATAAAGAAGTAATAGAATTGAAATTATTTTCACTAAATGTATAATTTCTCCCATTTAGCTCAAATGCCAACAAGTAACAGTAACGATTAAAAGAACACAAAAAGTAGTTAAAAATTATTTGTAGACTTAGTGTTATTTACCTGAAAACAGCACCAAGAAAGAGAATATTAATGAACTATTATTAGAAAAACTGTGACAACACAAATATTACACTTTTTCAAATAAATATTTGTAAATAATCCCTCATCAGAAGTTTTTGGTTTTTATTTCACATCCAATTACTTTCTGTAAAATTACTACATAGATTGCACTATTGCACTACTAATAAGAAATTACTGTTTTAATGTCAAATAGAAAACTATCAAATATAGTATAATCACATGGATTATATGTTATGAAATATATAAATGTATATAAGTATGAAATAACTAGTTCCAGTTTAAAATGTTGGACAAACATGAAATGAAAAAACCATGGATGTTATTTCATAAATTTATAAAAATTGAAACCTTCAAATAAAGTACTTGTAAAAAAATAATAAAAGTTATATTGCTTCTTACCATTTACAGACTTGGAATTTAAGAAAGTCACCTCAATATCTTTAGCATTTACAGACGTGACAGTCATATTAGAAAGACAGGTCTGCTGTCCTTTCCCAAGTTTAAGAGCTGATTTAAGTACGGAAGTGTTGATACCATTAATCAAAGATATTGTAAGCTCTGCAATAGTGCCATTAATTTTCATCTCTTTTTCAAAACGAAGGTTTGCTGCAAATAAAAATCAATAAATTAGATTTTAGATATACATTTTTAAAATTACAATTTCATGTAAGGAAAAAATGACATTCTTTATAACTTTCTAAAATTATAAAATAATGCAAGTATTGAAATTTCACATACCACAGGTCCCTTATCCCATTTTCTCATTAATTTTTTCAATACATTTAAACATATCATGCACTCAAAAATAAATCGGAATGAAAACATTCTGAGAGTTCTATCATTAAATACCATGATTTGACTAAAATACAATTTATCCCAACTTAATTAGTATACCTGATCTGAAATTAAATTTGATTTTATTCCTAGTATGATTGCATACAGTAAAACATTCAAAATCTGCATCATTCACTCTTCCATCAAAAGATGGTGCTAGAAGTTTTGCTGTTATTTGACTAGAAAATTTTCAATCTTTTTTTTTTTTTTTTTCTGTTCTAACATATCAAACATATGTTTTGTTGTTTTTACTTTCCCAGTTGAAGAATGTTGGTTCTATTAGATTTTTGAAACTATAATATTGCAAGTTTACTCAAACTATGCCAATTCTGGTTATTGTTAGTTATTTTATGGTGAAATGCTATTATACAGGATTTCCTAAGGAAAACTGTATGTACTTACCCTACACATGGAAAACCCCATACAGAAGCCTATTTACTCCCTCAGAATAAAACCTGTATGAACTATTATGTCAATATTTTGTCATTAGGACACTGGTAGGTCTTCATCAGAAACTTATTAAAATTTTTCAGAATAATTTACACTTAAATGATTTAAATTCATTATCTGAATTTTAATAAGTAGCTCTAACTGACAAATTTCACCAGCTCTGTCCATAACAACATTTTATTGATCTGGTAAACACCCAGTCAAAGGCATTTGTAAGAGCATTTTATATTTACACTGAAATACAGTGGTATGAATAAGGGCTCCCCCCGCCGTTTCTATGAGTTGGTTGAGATATTTTGAATGAAAATGGGCTTTCTACACTGTAGCAAAAATTTAAGACATATATATTCTTTTTTCAATATGATAATGCATCTATTCACAAAATACTTGTTTTAGATATGAAAATAAGGACAGCTGAAAAGAATCTAACCATTTGGCACAAAGCCCCAACTTTAAATCACAAAAAAATATCTTCAACCTGAATTGCAGCACTGGTTGCATGCCGAAAGTAACTGAACGGCTTTCAATCTTTACCTTATGTAAATTAATGTAAATTTATTAAAGAGTAAGGAGATAAATTACTGCTATTTACCGGAATTTAGATAATTTATTCAAAAAGATATCAATACTAATAACAAAATAGCCTAAAGTAACATCAATTGATTGTGTCCAACAGCTTTTTGCTACATAAAAAGGTCAAAATAGCTGAAAAATATAATTTCTCTCTCTCTCTCTCTCTTTTTTTTTTTTTTTTTTTAAACAATGGCTAGGAAGAAAATTGCAAAGAACTAAAATCTTATAAACAGAGGTTACAAAACAATAGAACTAAGAACAAAAAGACCAAAGTCATTGCCTAAGGAGTGTTCTTGCCTCCCAGTTGTCTCGACTATTCTGTAAGACCACAAGAGCCCCACATCGAAGCAGGTGGTCTCTGTCCATTTCTTTTCCAGAATCACAAAGTAGGCAAACAAGATTGCTTGAAATCTTTATGCGTTGCAGGGGAACAGCAAGGCAATCATGTCCTGAAGACACATGGAAAGCCATAACTGCATTGCATCTTGGACTATCAGGAATAAGAGAAGGACTTCTCATTCTCCAACTTTCTAAGCTTGTTTGAGTCTTAAAAAGTTGGAGAATGACAAGTCCTTCTCTTAATCAAACTTATCAAGTAACAAAATATTCCATAAACAATATCAATGAAAATATTCTGATACTTATTAATGAAAAAGTTGAATATTTTAAACTTTATATGCGAGGCCTGGAAGAAGTGGCTAAGGCTTTATTTCATTAAAACCAGATTTTTAGATTTGTACTCCCAGCTACAAAGTTTTTCAAAATAAGGTAAATAATGTTCTAAAAACAATGCGAGTATTGTGGATGGGAAGGATACTTGTACAAAAAAAATTCGAATTAGTAAAATATTCGATACATTTGCATTAAAAGAAATGCAGAAAGTTCCATACATGCAAAATTTACAGAGGTATTCAAAAAGAAAATATTAACTTAGGTTTTTTCCAGTGCCTATTACAGAATTTTTAAACAAAATTAGGAAGCAACCATGAACCAAAAATTGTACATTGCAATATTTGCTGGTTTTGTATTAGAATACCAGCACTTATTAAATTCAAAAAATTAATAATACAATTAAATTTGGAACTTGCCCAAAGAAAATGTTACTTACACTTATCCCTATGATTTTTGCTCATTAATATACACACTTTTGTATTTCATTTATTAAAGCACAATAAGTATTTTACAAATTGTAAGTTTTACCCAGCAAGACCATAAAAAAATCAGGTGTTGAAAAAGTATTTTCCTAAAACTGTCTTTATTTTGAGAAAGTGTGTATTCGACAGAAATCTTTAGGCTTGACATTTAATAAAATGAATGCATTTTAAAAATAAAAACATTTTTAAAAGCATGATTTAAGTCTTAAATCAATGTATCATTTATTTTTCTAAAATTAAAAGCAACAGAAATTAAAAAGTATACTTTTGATTTGTTGATATCCAGACTTCAGAACTGCCTTGTTAAGAGTGTTAAATATAATTGTAGATTGATTTTGCAAAACCCTGTAAAGGTTAAAGATTTTCTGAGTTATTCCAATAGCAGTCTTTTCATTTGTAATACCAATTTTCTCTGGAACAGCTTCATTAATTGTCACAGTTCCTAGAAGCAAAAGTTTATTTTAAAATGCAAATAAAGCTTCCACAGCATTGTAAGAAAAATTATTTTATTATTCTTTAATTAAAAAAAAGGAAAATATAGAGTAAATTTTTTTAAATAAGTGACGCTTTACAGGTACACAATACTTTTCTTTTGCTTAAAAAATTACAATCAACTACCTTTCTGCTTCATTTGTTAAAGATGTTAATAGTTGGTTAAAAAAACCAAAATAAATACTTAATAATGATAAACAATACTTACCATTAATAGCCACAGAAGGCAAAGCCATTGAGTTGTTCTTCTGCCAAACATTGACCATCTTAGAAGATATATCATCAATTATCTTTGTCTTTTTATTTAAAAGTGTCTCAATACCAATTATACATTCTGGTTCTTTTTCAGTTAACGCAGATTCTTGAGAAGAAACATTTAATTTTAATTTTTGGGGTTATAAAAATATAAAAGCAGAATTTATTTTTAAAAGTAAATAGAGTGGTACAAAATAATTCTTACAAGTCATTTGCATAACAGAAAACATTTTACAGGCAGATTTCTAAAAAATAAATGCCACAAAAACTCAGTTTTCTATTTTATTCCTTTAAGAGAGTAGTATTGTTAAAGTTAACATATGAAAAAATTATAATTTTATTATAATTTTTTCATATGTTAACTTTCATATTAAACATATTAAAGTTAACATATGAAAAAATTATAATTTTATTGAAAAAATGCACATATTTATATACTATATACAAAATAAAAATGTTATACATATTAACTAATGTCATACATAATTTCAAATACATTCATTTTTAAATAAAGTAAAGATATTAAAAAACTTCAATGCCACTGGTAGGTATTCTTGAAGTGTGTTCAAGTTTAATCCAATAAAACAAATGAAAGCTGTCAAGCAACAGTTTGAAAAGATTGATTACATAAACTTTGTTATCTATCAGCTAAAAACTAGATATAAAAGCTTCTACATGACTATCTGATACCAAGATCTTACTTTGTAATGAAAACTGTCAATGAGGAAATAAAATTAAGCATGTGCTATCTTATCAAATGGCATGAATTGTACCATTGAAACAAACTTATGTTCTAAATATCACTGCTAGCAGTAAGATATTGACTAATATTTTGGCATGACCATGTAACAAAGCAACTAAGTGTGAAGTGAAAATAGGCAAACTGACTAAAAGATAAATTCGGCAGGGAAAATTAAAAATGAAAACAATGCCTACTATCTTTTTGAACAGAAAATTAACTGCATAAAAAATTCATGGCCAATGGATATCAGAATATCAAGTGACCACATACTTTTGGGATGCCAGCACCATCCAAAGAAATATTAGAGGTTTTAAATAGTATTTCTTGCATCAATTGTAGGCAAACTTTTGGTTATTTTAGGATCAGGCAAAAAAATTTATGCATTCTGGAAAAATTACTTCAATAACCAATAATATTTTTTTCACATATCCACACTAAGCAGGGCCATTCCTAGCGTAAAATTACGCAGGTGGCAAAAGTTAGGGGTGGCCGGACTCTCGCGTTATCACAAATAAATATTTTAAATTCATTGTAAGTACTTAGCGAGTCTGAAATAATTTTATTAATCACTGAGCTTTTTTTTAAATTGTGGGGCAGCAATACTAGGAACGTACACAGGCAGTCAATGGGCTCAGGAACGGCCTCAACTTTAAATAGGGTTATATGGTATTTCTCACACTTTCTTAGCATGCCTTTGTGGTGTAATGGTCAGTACACTCGACGTGTATTCGAGAGGTCTGAGGTTAGAGTCCTGACGAGGGCACTGCTCATTTTTCACATCGCCTGTGCCAAAATAAACCTAATGCCTCTACAAGGTTATGTTTAAAGAGGCTTATATAGTATAAACTAGTTTTATTTACATAACAGATAATCAATACACTCAAGTAGCCAGCCTGTTTTGCCATTTGGAGGTGAATCCATAATACATCTATCAGTCATTCACATCTCTAACAATAAGAACTCATATTTTTAACTGAAAAGAATTACATTGAATGGTTTAGTTTATCATAAAATTTTTTATCAGACTAATATCAATAAGCTAGGTATTCTTAGTATTTAACATAATATATATTCTAAAGCATTACAACTATGGTTCAAATCTGGCATGGGTTTTCATATATTCTTTAATATAAGAAAACTATAAAGTTAATAAATCTATCAGTTCAATCAGCCCAAGTCTGAAACAGGGCTGGACGATCCACTTCAGAACTGATTCATTTTGACTGAACGAATAAACAATTAATTCTAGAAGATGGAATGGTAGGTTCATAGAGAGCTATTATTGAAAGCATGCCAGGAATAGAGATGTGCTATTCATTCATGAACTAATTAACTTTACTAAACAGGCAAACACCTGATTCACCTGAAAAGAGTGAAGCTTTTGTTGGAAGCTTATCACAGAAGTTCAGTTTCCACTTTATGGAAGAAAAGAATGTTTATTCTTACATGTTAAACTTATTATTTCCCAACTTTTTAAAATTTTTTTATTCTAGAATTTTATCGTTTGTTGTGTGTAGAAAGGATGTTTTTGGGAATAACCGAGTCTATTTTTTCGAACCTACTGCTTGTTTGATTCTTTTCTGTTCTTCAATCAAACCTGACTAACCATAACCGATCCGATTGTTCATTTGATTCCTTTCATTCTTTCCTCCCTCCTCACTAACCACTCAATTCAAGCCCTGTTCCTGATGTTTTTCATTAAGGTTATTCAAAGTGAGCAGCAAGTCATAAAAAAAAACTGATTTGATAGAGTAAACAATTCTGATTTGATATCATAAAACAGTAGTTTTGCCCCATTTTTAATTTGAAATTGGTAAGGCCCAACAAACACAGCAACAATTTTGATCTTCAAAAAGAGGTGGTTATTCTAGAGATGTGACGCTTGACACTGATATTTAGTTATATTCTATGAAATACTGTTTGATTTCAGAGATGATTTTATATGATAGGTGGTTACCATAAAAGGCAACTACTATTATACATAATCACTGCTGTTATTTTGGTTCAAACTGTGACTGGAAATGTTAAGAAAACTATTTAACATTTTTAAAATTGTTTGGCATATTTTTAATACTGAAAGATTATTCTTCAATGTTAATTTATTTCCATTTTTGTATCACAAATTTTGAATTATGAATTATTATAAAACATAAAAAATTCTATAAAAGTATAGAAAAAGTTATTGTGTATTTCCCCATCCCCAATATTGAAAAATCACAAAATTGAAAGAATATGATGATCAAAAGGAGTCTAGATTTCACTGCTTAAAAATATATATAATCAGAATAAATTGCTGCTAAAAGAAAGGATAAAGAAGTAAAATATAGGGTGTCCAACAACTATTGAACACATTTCAAAATTATGTTAGAAAGAATTAAAAGGGATAGGTATAATATGGTTTTATTCACTAACAATATAATTACAAAAATTAACAAATTTTGAAGACAGATCCCTTAGCTCTTCCTGCCAGCTATTGGCAAGCAACCAAGAAATTACAGAATGAACAGCATCTGTGATAGGCTGTTTCAGTTCCTGCAAATTAGCATTAAAAGTCCCTTATAAACAATCTTTAACATAACTTCAATGAATAAAAGCTAATTAAGTTGTACCTGGAAAGTAATGAAGAGAAGAAATGGGACTACTGTGACCAACCTGTTGTGAAAATCTCCATTTAGGGCAATTATGTGTACATACTAGCCAATGTAGAGAAGCACCATCTTGCAGAGTTATACCTTTTGATCTAGGAAGGAGGAGGAAACAATTTCTAACATATCAAAGTAAATGCTATGATTTATCCTATTTTCATAAAAGAAAAGGCCAATCATGAACTTTTTGATAGCATATACGACACAGGATATACAACTTTTGGAGAACTGCCTTCCAGTCTAATTGAAGTATACAGTGATTCACTGCCCCAGATCTGATAATCAGAATGATTCACAGCATCTGATGAATTCTTTAAAAGATAACAGCAAAGAGAAAATTTCCATTGTTTTCTACTTGATTCAGCATTTACCATAAATTTAAATCCTATATTGTGATCATTTAGAAAGCATTCTAAGTACTGTTTTAATTTTATATACAGGATGATTCCAAATTATTTTTACAAATTAAGAGGGATGATAGTACCCATCCAGATGAGCAATAATTACCATAGAACATAGGGTGGCATTCCACTCTGAGAGACAGAAATGAGGAAAGTAGAAACACATCGAAGAAGAACAAAGAGACTATCTCCTAAGGACTGTGAAAAATTAACCATACGCAAATTTGCACTGAGAAGAAGCGGCATTTTGCTCTTAATTGGTGTCGGAGAAAGCCAATTAGAGCAAACTGTGTTCTTGAAAACGGCACATCATTGCTTCAAATATTACCTTAGTAACATCATCTGAAATTTTTCGTGAATGCTATGGCAGAGTACATGTACGAAGAATTGACAGATATTCACCTCGCATACGGTGAAGTAAAAGGGAAGGACATGAAGATTGTGTGAACAGTGGTTTCCCACAAAATGTATGAGCCTGAAATGGAAGAGTGAGTTATCAGCATTTTGAGCCCTTTCTGCGAGTTTTTCACTAAACAATAAATCTGATAGCGCAACTTTTGGTCTCATTCATTTGCTTTCAAAACACTGTTGTAAGTCCAGGTTGGAATTCTAATATTCCTCTTTTCTGCCTCTCAGAGTGGAATGTGACCCTATATTCTATGGTAATTATTGCTCGCCTGGATGGGTACTATCACCCCTCTTAATTTATAAAAACAATTTAGAATCACCATGTATATGAATCTTTAATTTCTTGTGCAAAATATCATCATGAACTGTCAGTTTTGAATTACACAGTTTTCCACTTGTATTACAAATGGATTTCCTTACAGTTTGATAGAAATTATTATGAACATAATTAATAATTTCACTGCTCACATGAGACCTAACTGCTTTACAATATATCATACTGCCAGTTTCTTTAAATCATTTCATCCACTGCTTAAATGAATTCATTGACAAAGGATTAGAACCATATTCTTTCTGGTATCATCTTTTAATTTTCATGATAAACTAATTCTGTTACCCTTAAGTTGTGCATAATTTTCTACCTTACATGCCCTATGACTAGTAAATGAAATTGTCTCAGCCATTTGTCATCATGCCACATATAGCACCATCTATAACATTCTGAACAAAACACTTCTGCAAAACAAAACTTTACATCATGTGAATAATACCTGAAACTGAAAACTAGCAGCGCTCATTTCTTTAAAATAAATTTAAAATGCATCTAATAATTTTTAGACACCCTGTAGATTAACAACACAAAATTAAAAATAAATTGCACAAGATCTAATATTTACCTAAGTTCTGTAAATCTAACTGCAATTTAACCAAAACTGGCGGGTGCAAGTTTTTAAGCACAGGCAGCAGGTATAAATCTGTTTCATTTTTCCATAAAATAATACTTTTCAGTTCACCAAAATTTGAAAAATCAGTAAAGCTTATTTGTTCATACAAATAAGAATACTTCTGCACAAAATATTCCACAGAATTCTAAAAAAAAAAAAAAAAAAAAAAAAAAAAAAAAAAAATTAGTGTAAATTAGTTGACATTTTGTTCAGTCAAATTTAGAATGAAAGGAAATCTAAAGTTGAATGTAACATAATAATACATATGGATAAAAATTAGAAATGAAATAATGAGGTTATGAAATTTAACAAATAAAATATTCTCTTCTGTGTCAGTATGCTGATTTCAATACTTCATGAAAAAGGATATCACTGTGAAAGCCTTTTGGTGTCTCTAGAACTGGAAATATCTAGATCACAAATACTTTCAGGATTAGGATTATTCAATTATGGCAAAGCACATGAGGGCTATCTGCCTAAAGGGAGGAATGCCTTCGTGGAGGACTTTCTAAGGGAAACTGGCTCGTATCCACGTTATACATGGGGAAAACCGCGAAAATGCCCATGCAGCTAGCCCATTCGCGGGATTCGAACGTTGGACCGAACTACCAGTGTTCAACGTCTTTACCACTCGGCCGCTAGTGGGCCCCAAATACTTTCAGAACACTGCATTTATTACATACCAAAAACTATGGCAGTTCTATAGCCCCTTAAAGCTACTCAGCCTGAATATCACTTTTGACAATCTCTATGACATCAATAGAACCGATTTCCAATATGCTAAACTGAAGGAACAGGTCTTACATTATAAAATTTTACATTTCTGAAGACTAAATCAAAAAAGGTAACAGTGAAATAAAAACAATTTTGATAATATTTTTTTTACATGAAAGGGATTGTGCATTAGAAATTCATTCCTCAGAATAGACAAGGTCATTTACTACAAGACTTCCACCAGTACAGAGATGGAAAGTGGCTGTTTTACAGCAGTAACACTAAAACCACAGCATACTACACAGGTAGGTTTTTGGAAAAAAGAAAATTTGTCATTGTTGCTCATTCTCCCTATTTGTCAGATCCAGCACCACCTGAATTTATTCTTTAGCCTGAAATCCAAACTGAAATGTTATTCCTTTGATCCTGTACAGAACATAAAAAGCATATTCAAATACATATATACAGGTTAAAAGGCATATTCAAATACATAATGGCTAAAGATCTGAAGGACTCCAAGACCTGTACATCAGTGTCATTAATAACTACTTTTACATTATAGGGAGAGACCAGATTTAACTCGGGTAATTTCCAGAAATTTTATTTTCTTGTACATCTCTTTCTGACAGTTCAATAACACACTGAAATCTTTACATAGTCAATGTTAAATTTCTTATGATTGCATATGAAAGTTTACCCTCACAAATACTAAAGCTCATATACATTCATCTAAAATAATCCAAAGAATACTCACATCTGTAGCAATAGCTATCACTGGAACAGTCCAGTACAATTCTATTACTGAAATATCTACCACATCCTTTAAACTGGAAGTCTTAAATTCTTGCTGCTTTAAAAATTTTACTCCTAAAAATATTTTAGAATTGTATATAAAAATTACTTTCAAAATATTTTTTTTTAATTCCTTCTGCAAAAAATAAATAAATAAATAAAATAAAATAAAAATAAAATCACAAAATTAAAATTTACTAATCTATATTTACCATTCCACCAATAAATAATAACAGTTTCGTTTAGCCCATGAATCATATAATGATTTCCAGCAACTTTAAAATATTTAATTATATGAGGGCTATTGTCAATAAGTTGAATCAATATCAATTTCCCAGTTTCAACTAAAATGAAAAAGAAAAAGACCAATAAGTATTTAGGCGAGGAGAAAAAAAGAATTTTAATGAGCTATTCAAATTCTATACCTTACATATTAATATTCTATAATTTTCTATATTTAAAGGTAAAATTTCATAGTTTTTATAACTGAATAAAACTCCTCTGAATAGATTTTAAACTTCATAGAGCTAAATAAAATTTAGTAAAGTATGATAAATTGTTTAAATAATTCAACAAATGCACTGTCTTTTGAAGAGGGGACATTATTGTATCAGCTTCCTATTATACCTGGATTACACACCTTTTTTTAATGTCCCCCCTTTTTTTAACAGCTCTAATACAAGTAGTGCTAATAGCAGAAATTTCAGATCATTTTCAAGCTCATTTTTGTATTTCTCATCTTGTCCACACTATGTCTCAAAATCATATTTCTACCATTATTCATGCACTATTGTTACATTGAAAATTAAAAGCAAAAACTAGGTCAAAACTTCCCTAAAAAAAGTTTAGATCATTTTTTTAAATAGTTCTTTTCTTTTTAAAATATTTTAAACTAGCACTTTAAAAATACTTTAAAAAATTCACTTTTACTTTAAGTTTTAAATTAATGACATAATAAAATAATTTTTTTGTAGAAGGCTGGCATGTTATAGTTTTCATATAAGAAATAAGATTATTAATGCTAATAAATATATATTGTTTATGACTGTCATTTAATATTTTAGTTGTAATGAAAATGTAACAGCATGGTTAAAATCCCCCAACAGTAGATCTATGCTATGATAAAACTTTTACATTTCTTCTGAAACTAGCCTTTAATGCTCAACCCAAAGAATAGGAATTTTTTCACTAGAACACATACTATGAAATACCACTAAGAAACAAAGATTTTTATGATTTATGTAGTTTGCTGGAGGAAAACATGCTTTTATAAATTGAAGTTAAATTCATTGCCAACTGACATCAACATGCTTTCATTCTTATTATTCTGAACTAAGAGTATTTTATTAACAGCTGAAAAATAATACATAGCTTGATTATTAAGGGCCGTTTTGTTGTGTACACTAAAAGAAGGCACACGCCGCAATGGGTGCTTGCGCTGTTTCGCTGCACTCCTTGGAAACAACTGTGCTCAGTTGCAGCTATGTAGGTAACCTGTATGATCTGTTATGTGTCTTTAAAATGTTTAAGATTATCGAATCGCCCACCACGTGCAAGGTACGGTCAGTGATATGTTTACTACCAACAAGAAACCTGTCTACTGCAGACGTTCACTAGCAGATTTGTGAAGTTTACAGAGTTACTAACATGAGTGAAAGCAAAGTGCATAAGTGTATCAGACACTTCAAAGCTGGCGGCGAGAATGTCCATGATGAGTCCCGCTCCGGTCATGCATCTGCGATCAGACGATGCGGTGGCTTCAGTTAAAGCAAAAATTCTTGAGAACAGACGCTTCACCATAAACACTCTTTCAAACGAGTTTCTTAAAGTATCTAGGACAGTACTGCACAAGATTGTTTCTAAAAAGTTAAGGTTTAAGAAACTGTGCTCCCGTTGGGTCCCTAAACTCCTAACCGAGGACCACAAAAACAAAAAATCTGAGTGTACACTGAATTTTTTTATTCATTGTAACGAAGAAGGTAACGCCGTGTAGACTCGGACCATGTGAGATGAAAGTAGGT
This sequence comes from Stegodyphus dumicola, assembly GCF_044657685.1. Classification (NCBI taxonomy): domain Eukaryota; kingdom Metazoa; phylum Arthropoda; class Arachnida; order Araneae; family Eresidae; genus Stegodyphus; species Stegodyphus dumicola. Next base: position 173,532,989 of record NC_140776.1, read on the forward strand.
TTCGCATGTCAGGCCCAAATGGAAGAAACAGAGGATGGAGTGGAGATACACTCTTTCTTGTAAAGGTCAAGGCCAAACAGACTGTGTCCCAGCACGAGATCATGAAGTCCACATTTTAGGATAGGCATGATGTTTTGTTAGTCGACTTCATGCAATGCAAAACCACCATAAATGCAGTAGCCAATGTCCAAACCCTGAGAAAGATACACAGAACGATTCAAAACAAAAGACATGGCACCCTGACAGAAGAAATTTTGCTACTCCAGCACAATTCAAATCCTCAACACTGCAGCTCAGATCTGAGCTTTAATGAACTCTTTTGGCTGAGAAGTTCTGAACACCCCTCTATAGCCCAGATCTTGCACCAAGCGATTTTCATCTTTTTGCTCTCTAAAATATTGGCAGCAACCATTTCAACAATGACGGAGATATGAAAATGGCTGTGAATTCTTAGTTATTGAAGCAGGCAGCAAGTTTCTATGAAGAGGGTATTCAAAATCTAGTTCTAAGGTGTGAGTGTTTAAACAAACTTGGCAGGTATGTTGAAAAATAGAAAAACATATATAGAATCTGAAAATAAATTTGATTTTGAAAATTTTTTTTCGCTTGGTTTTTTATTTTCAAACAGCTCTTGCTTAAAAAAACACCCCTCGTAACTTTCTAAAGCGTTAAAAAACTAGGATTGAAATCCTCGCAAGCTAGGATTGAAATCCAGTTTGCAGAACATATACATACACATTCATTCAAGGTGTTCATGATACTGGCCTTATTTAATACCATCTCGAAATTTTTTGTACAGTAATGTACACTTTTAATGTATATTTTCATGTCAAATTATAAAAAATATAAAACTCATAATTATACTTTATTTTTCCCTTATACTGACAGAACATTTTTGCAAAAAACATTACGACATTGATTGGTTTGGTAGAGTGAACAGTTATCAGCAAATTTCAAAATCTTGTGTATTTTTAAATAACAGATTATATTTCCTTACAAGCAATCAGCTTTCTCTTAAGACTGAAGAAATATTATAAAGTTTATATATTTAAATACAGGACAGCATAGTTAATACATACAATAAATGGATAAAATACAATCTCTTACATATACACAGGAGCAAAATTTGAATTTTTTTTTTGAGGGGGTGATTTTTTATATGTACTTTTCGGCAAATTTGTAGTAACATTTTTTTAAAATTTTTATTAAAAAATTGTCAACTAAAGTTAAAATTTTTCTTTCTTTTTAATTTTTTTATTGCATCCCGATGGCTACTTTCAATTCATGCATTTGGCCCGCATGCAATACAAGTTAATTAATGTGAATTAATATTGGATTTATCTCAGTGTTGATATGAAAGACTTCTAATAAAATTACCAGTCCAATAAATTACAGAAGTTATTTAATTCCAAATTGCTATAAATCTTAGCATTCAGCAATGTGTATTTTTTCACATCAGTTAAAACTTACTAACTTATACTGTTTTAATTAAAACTTTTCAAGTAATAAAGATCTTTGTTGGAAACCCAACAGAGAAGGTATCTTAAATTGGTAATATATGTAGATTATTATGATGAACGCTTTTTTGATAATAAAACAAATGATTTGAGGCATATGGTGGTATATATTTTCTTACCAAAAGGAATAGAAGCATTATTTAAAAAAAATTATTATTTAAAATAAACAACAATAATGGTAAAAAATCAAATTACAAGCACAACAGATGTAAAAAAAGATATAAGTAATTGCTGTTAAATTATCTGCTTTATAAATGATAATTTTACAACTAATTTAAAACAAAGAGTTTAACAAAATTCTGATGCTAAAATTTTCATAGCAATTTTAATAAAGAAAAAAATTGCAAGAAAAGACTTCATAAAGCACAATTCACAACACAATTCAGCATCATTCATAATTCAGACAAGTAGCATGATTTAGCACCAATTATGAATGATCATATCCTTTAGATTCACAATAATGATTGGCAACCATTGCCAAAATTTCTGTCAATAGCAGACACAAGTACCAAATTTTCATATAAACAGTTATATACATAAGATAGATACTTACAATTACTACATCTCATAATCCTTACATAATTCCTGATACCAAGACTGATAGCAACATAAATCAAACCATCAATATCCCACATTGCTGATGACTTAATGACTGCATTGCCTTGCAGTTCTGTTGTTGAAAGTAAATCAAACTGTGTGTTCATCCATTCATACAATCTAAAAAGGGAGCAAATTTAAAATACTCTTACTAAAATTTTGAGACATGCTTTTCCTAATTTCTTTTAAATAATTCAATGTTTTAAATTATTTCACAACTAATTGTATCAGTTTCTAGCCACCTGCATGGCCAGCTGCTCAAAATAGTTAATTACAAAAGAACAAAAATTATATGCAGATTTTAATAAGAGCAATAAGTATAATTTCATGGGTTCAGCTAGTAATTAATAATAATAGGCATGAAGAACTGTGTTTATAGTCTTTAAATTGCTTTAATGAATTCAATATAATAGAATTTGAAAAACATTGAAGACTATGTATATTCTAAATTTGGTAGTTCTATGTGCTGTCATTTTTCCATAATATGAGGAACATACATACATGCATATAAATTGTTCTAATTCAACAACAGATAAATACAATAATTCAGTAATCATAAATTACAGATATAATTATTTAAGAATTGTCTTTTATAGTAAATAGAATAATATTACTAACTTAGAAATTTAAAAATAAATCAACTAGAGGAAAAAACCTATTAAAATAAATTCTGAAGTTGATCATTTCTTCAAAAAATTATTAAACAGAGGAAATGAAAATTCAACATCATATACATATGTATATGATACAAGGAGAAACATATATAAATGTATTACAAATGAACATTTTTTTAATTCAAAGTAAAAATAATAACAAGACATTTAAGTTTTTTACAAACTCATTAAAATCTGTTTTGCCATTTTGAACTCATCATGAACTATTTTCTAACTTTTTTTTAATATTTTATTCCAGAATAAATATTACAGAGCTTGCTAAATAAAGAAATGGCTAACAGTTTTAGCAACTAGCCCATTCACCGAGATTTGAACAGTTTCCAGCAGTCTTTCCACTCAGCCGCAGGTGGACTTTATTTTGTGTCAACTCAACAAATTAGATACAAAGGTATGAACATTTTATTAATATATGGCACTTAAAAACATTTAACACTATATCTGAAAGTGGCATGCAGAGATCTTAGTTGGAAGAAAAATCACATTTATGACACACCTGCTTATTCTGTTGAATATTATATTCTTCATCCCTAGAGATTTTGAAACTAAGAATTTTTTTGTAGGCAGGGGTCTGCATTGGATCATTCTCAATACTAGAAATCTGAATTTCGGTATTTATATTACAGTGGAGTAACAGTTCACTGCAATCTAAATTTCTAGTAATTGTTCTAATAAAAGTATTACTATAAACACAGCGAGTGATTCAGGCATGATTGATGTTTCAACCAATTTCCTAGTTAAAAAAATATATTAATACATATTTACTTCTTAACTACAATAAATTCTTAATTTTTGGCATCTTTCTTAAAATGTTTTATCTGCACAAACTTTCAAGATATTGGATAAAATACATAAATGCTATGTCTTGAGATATTTTAAAGAAAACAGGCTCTAGTTCATCAATATAAATATTCTGTATAATTTCAGCATTACAATGTGCCAGAAATGTTACTTAGTTAAAGTGCTCAAAAAATTTAACCAATTCTCATTTTCTGAAGTACTCTTTCAAATTCCTGTGTATAATACCTCAAAACCTTAGAAGTAACACTTTCCGGAGAATATAATTTAGCTTACACTTGTTACTATGATTTTGCATTAACCAGTTATTCATAATTTCAGCCATTAACTTCTTTTTTGTTTCCTCACCATAAATGCAAATGAGTTAGATAATACTTAAGCTGATGTTTTAGGATTGTAAGACAGAGGTTGTTTCAATTTCTCAAGGCCACATAACTTTAGTTTTGCCATCTCGATTAATTTTGTAATCATTCGGCTTTGCGCTATTTGCTGCCGATACTTAATTTGCTATGCCAATTCGAGTTTTGAGAGCTAACTTAAATTTAACCGTGTATGTTTAAGTTAAATTTGAATGTTGCAAATGATGGTTTATTTCTGCAAGCATGAGGAGTGGATTTACATTCTAAGTTCTATTAAATAAAAAGGTTGTTTAAAACCTATTCAAGTCTCTGTAGCTGTTTCGGGCACATCAATAATTCGCTTGGTCTGTTAGGAGTTTGTGCTCCCAAAGTAAATCAAACTCTATAGGAAAAGACTAATAAAAACTTTATAAATATTGCCATATTAAAATTTTATTTTAATGGTTAAATATTGAAAATTTTAATCTAAAAATGAACAATTTATTAATTTGATAATATTACATATCAGTAAATTTTAAATTAAGATCTAATTATTATACATCATTTAACTGAATTTCAGTTAGCAATGCAAAAACTTTAACTAAACATGTAACTTTTTTAAAAAACAGATATACTAGCGCATATTACTAAGCATTTAAACGAGCAAATCTATATTCCAGAAATCGAAAACTTAAATTTTTTTCAAGTCTCAAACAAATTTTGTTTATTACATAATTCAATTTTAAGTTAAATTTTTCACAGTTAAAACAATAAAGGTATACAATTACATGAAACAGATGTCATCCTAATAACCCCAATATACATCCTACTTCTATTTGAAATTTACATGTATTACTCATTAACATACCTTCGATCAGAATTTATGTTGTATAGATAATTTTCTAATGTGATGTATAAAAAATTACAGCAAAACCACCCAAAACAATTATTTTAAGACCACCTTTAAAAATTATAATTAAATACTGGTATTAAAAAGTCACTGCGAATCGGGTTCTCTAGGGAGACTATCTTCACAGAAGATCAAAATCTTAAATAATGGGTGGTCATTAGAAACTTTCTTCAGGTATTCACATGAATTATCTTACAATGTAAAATGACTTTTTAATCTTTAACTTCAACAAAAATAGAAGAAAACATGTTGAAAATTTTATACTTACTGTAAAACAATATCAGAAGGGGTCATAGATGCTATTAAAAGAAAGTTTCTCTTTTTAGCTTTTGCAATAGAAATAAAAGAGAGTCCCTTTAAGTTTATCTGCATTTTTTTGTTTATGGATAAATTATTATAATCATAAACTTGAATGAAATAGTTTTCTTTTCTTTGTTGATACATGGCAACTAGCCATAGTCCATATTCATTACAAAATGCCTGAAAATTAAAATAAACAGATTGAAAAACTGAAAACAAAATTAAAAACTTTAAAAAAATTTATACGTTAATATAAACATACCTGTAAATCAATAATCTTATGTCGTGACAAAGGTGAGTTGAGCAAAACAAGTTTAAAATTCCAAAAAATAGTAATTTTACCATCTGTAGTCCCACCAAAAATAAGTTCCGTTTCATTAACATTCACAGAATACCAAGCAGTTATAGAATCAGAGGAATTGAATGTTAATTCTGTAACATTTGATGAAAGAGACAACAGAAATATTCCTATTAAAACAATTTCATCATGTTAGTGACATGAAACAACTAAATCCCCAAAACAAGAAAGAAGAAGCTAGCTTTTCACAACAAATTAGTAATATATAGCCAATAAATTTATATAAAAACTGCATGATTAATTTATGTAATTTTTAAATGACAACACAAATTCTTAAAGAAAAAAAAACCAAAAAAAAAAAAAATTTTAAACCAGATTTCCATATCAAATCTTTAATTACATTAATTCAAATAAGATAATTTATTAACATTCAGTAAATTTTCACATTTATACAAAGCTAACAGTTTAAAAGTTTTTTAATGGAGTAGAAAATTAAATATACTTATAACTGCTTATTCCACATGTACTCTATAAGCAAGCTTTGTAATGAAAGTAATTTGAATGCGACATTTGTGTGAATTTGTATATTTAAAGTTTTCTACAGCATTTGAACATATTTTAATACAGTTAAAAGTCGTTAATCAAACAAATAAATATTAAGCTTTTTTTTTGTAAATTTTGATACCCTTTAGATCATAATTGTTCTTTATTTCATAAATTACGGTTTCATATTTTTAATTTTATAATTTCTGCATGCCATCTTACCAGATTTAAACTGATGATCTATAATCCGGACTCGTCGGGACTTGGCGATTCCGGATTATAGATCATCAGCTTAAATCTGGTAAGATGGCATGCAGAAATTACAAAATTAAAAATATGAAACCGTAATTTATGAAATAAAGAACAATTATGATCTAAAGGGTATCAAAATTTACAAAAAAAAAGCTTAATATTTATTTGTTTACTTTATTAAACATTTCTTTCAATGTAAATTGTTTAAGTTGCTTCATTTTTTATGTGATAATACATTCTCTTTAATTCTTTAAACAGACATAATTTCTTGTTCAGTTACAAAGTTCCGCTGTTCAAGTCCTATAATTGCTGTGTCGAGAATACCGACTAATTTTTCAATTGAAATTTTTTCGTTTTCAATAACCTCTGTCACTTTCTTCACTATCAGAAGCGAATTATAATGACAAGGAATTTGATTTAAATCATATCAAAGATGGGGTACATCGAGATGAAATACTACATTTAATAAGGAATTATAAGCAAATAAAATAAAAACTTCTGCCCTGAAGATAAGGATAGTGCTGACAGATCAACTTTCAAATCATTGTGCGGTGCCGCGGCGTTAAAGATAAACTAAGTTTAGATAAACAAAGGATATGCCTTTATCCATTTTTTGTAGCAATTCCACTTTTTGTTTAATGAACTTCAAAACATACTTTTGCTTTGTAGATCATTTACATATTAATAAATATATATCAGAAATTCTATTTGACATAATCGAAAGTTCAAGCTTACTTTTATAAAATTGCTCTAACAGTCTGCAAAAAATAATAAGCCGGATCCAATTCGAAGATTAAGGAACAATGCAATCTGCAACATTAACTGAAATAGATGATTAAATAATTTTAGCTTAGCTTTTACCGTCAGTTCTACATTAAACGCACACTCGTAAACGTATTTTACGCACGTGCACAAGTATATTCTCAGCCGTAAAGGCCTTACGCGCATGCGTCAACCCGACGCATGTGCAGAAAGTTTGAAGCTTTGAGGTCCGGATTATAGATAATTCCGGATTATGGGTGTCCGAATTAACGACTTTTGACTGTATACTGATATATCTGACCTAATGTTAAGGTGTTAAGCTATTCATTTAAACACTTACTTTTAACGGAAAAGAAAATTATATCCAAAAACAATTAAATTAAGTTTTGTGAAGTTTCCTTCCTCTTTTCATTAATGTCAATGTAGAGAAATTTTGTATACTCATTTTCAATAAAATGAATATCCATGTTCAGCTATATATAAAATAAATTCATAAACTGCAGTTTTATTTCTAAGCAAGTAATAAAATAATTCCTAATTTAAATGTTACATAATGTTAAAAATGTTACATAAAGTAAATAAATTTTAAAAATTTCTGATCAGTATATAATGCAAAGGATCCTCTTGGATCAGCATTTCTCAAAACCTTTTTCAAGTGGGGACTTCTTTTATAAATTAGAATAATCTGAGCACGTCTTATTATTTTCTTCATATACTTATATATTTAAAATACATTTAATTGTTTTGAATGAGAAATCCATTAGTATGGTAACTGATAATAAATTTTATAAAATGTCAATCTTCGCAGAAAAATGACAAACAATTGCCATGTATAGCTATAGGGTGGTACATACAGTTATTATTATTATTTATTTTATGGCCTTTTTTTTTAAATCTAAGAAGATCACAAAAACAGGCTATGATGATTACTTCTGGTTCGCAGACTACAGTTTGAGAAATGCTGTCTAAAATTATGCAGTTTTCCATTAAAAGTACTATTTAATCTCATTCTATTATTTGAGTTTTAAATAGTTTTAATAAAAACTATTTAAAAGTAATTTAAGAAAACTTAATAAATTCTGTAACCATTATTAAATATTGCTGCAGTACAAAATTATAAATTTTTTTTGCTGTGATAAAAGTCAGTTAACTAATAAAATATTTGATTTAAAATAAGTCTTCTTATAAGAGAACTCCATAGAAATATTGCAGAAATTTTCGGCTGGAATTACTTTGGACAGTATAAAAGGTTGCTAACTTAAAAAGTATTTTTAAGAGTTACATTATCAGAAAAAAATTCAGATTTGCATTAAAAGTAGGAAAAATTCTAAACAAACAAAACAGTGTGGACAAAGATTCACCCAAACATAGGATAAAATCAGCAGCATCCAGTAACAGTTATTGTCTATTGGTTATATAACAAATTACTGAACAGCTACTGATAGTTAATATAAAAATCACGTGAAAACACTAAAAAACCAGTATCTTTTTCCTTTTAACAATCAGATTCCTCTTCAGGAAATCACATAAACAGAAAAATGACAATTGTTTACATTTTGTCAGTGGCACTTATGACAAACAACATAGACTTTCTTTGCTTATGATTCCTTTTCCTGGACTACCTTTTTCTCTTTAACAAGCTAAATCAATATTCTAAAAACGGTTTTGAGCAAGAAAAATTATCTTTATATAATATATATTCATAAGCTATTAGTTTATACATATTCTAATAGCTTATGAATTTTTATCTTTATACATATATACAACCTCCCATATACTCTGGAAAATAGCTTTTTTTTAGTTATTGTCACTTTTCAGATGTTTGTTCTAAAATCTTCTCTTAAGATTATCTAAACGTACATAGATTGAAACAATCTAAAAAAATTGTTCATAAAATCTAAATACCGGCTCAAATATATTCTTGTTTCTGTTATTGAATATTATCGTAGATGAAAATACAGACAGACAGCTAATAACTCAAGTACCCAAAAAATTAAAAGAAAACTAAAATGCCGAAATATGCAAGATGTAATCAAACTTGAGTTTGGAACTAAAATTACAAATATGAGTTCAACTTATGTCTTAACATCGTATTTCGCGCCTGCAATTTCACAGTTAGCTAGGAGTGAAAGGGAAATTTGGGGAAAATGAAGACTGATGAAATTTTCCCTGAGCACCTGAAACATTTCCCTGTTTTCTAAGGGAAATCAGAATAAGTATGATTATGATGAGAATATTGTGCCCTAGATCAGCGGTCCTCAACCTTTTGACTAGCACGTAGCATCTAAACAAAAATTAAAAACCTTTAGCACCACCACTACAAAGTATATATTCCACCACTCTTGAACAAAGCTCAAATCGCATAAATTTAGAAGTATTAGAGAAAAAACTATGTCAGCGTGCTGGGGCTTTAATTTTTGGATTTAATAGTTAAAAACACTTTGCTTCTTTGCGTATTACCTATTTTTCTCTTGCGTACCACAGGTTGAGAACCCATGCCCTTAGATGATTGGATAAGCATCTAATTTCCAAGGAGTTTAGAATAGACCTCCTCGCTTTTCTAACTTCCTTGCTACATTTTTCCAAAGATTCTCCCAAATTCCAAAAGAAACATTTCAAGAATAGAAATTTCTAGGGAATGCCTATTGCAGATAAAAGGCAATTTCAATTTCCCAAAGAAATTTTTAGTAATGGTCGTTACTGCCGGAAGCACACCGTGGTCTTAAAAACCGTTCATCATTGAGAACTTTTCCGTAAGGAGAAATTTAAGAGCCATTGCCCAGGAGCAGTGCTTACATTGCGTCGGAGCCAGGCTCTGGTACTTCTCAATTTTTAAGATAAATTACAGTTCTAGCCGGAGCGCGCCGAAGCCCTAAATAAGATGAGCTCCGTTACTTCATTTTATAAAACTGAAGCACAATTTAAAGGGAAAAAATTTTAGAACTCCTAACATTTTAGTTTAACAATAAGCAGACCTTGCAATACTCGTATTTCTCTGGAAATAGGAACTTATGAGAACATGATACGTTCAAGTAAAGTCCCTTCACTCGCATGCGGAAACCTTTCCCTTTAAGAAGGTCAATAAATTTGGGGGAGTTTGTTTAGGAACGCGTAAATTTCTCGCCATACCATCGTATCTACTGTATTGTTATCGATGCTTACAATTAGTTATCTTAGCAAGAAGGAAAATTTGTGTTCATAAATGTGCGTTAAGTGACAGTGAGTACAATAAGAGTGAAATATTAACTGCTCAAGCACGTCCTATACATCGATCGCCTTCCCACAGTATCCACTAATAAGGGGTGGGAGCGTAACCAACAACTTTACATTCATCCCTTAGGAGTCAGATTCAGGACTCATTTTACCCCTGACACACATCTACTTGATGGCTGTAATTAGTATATCAGCAGAGAGCCTCGGTCAAAAAGAACGTCTCTCTCACCAAGATTCCCCTCATTTTTTGTTTCCATCCAATCATACCCCCATTCTGTATCGCGCTGGAATTTTCATCAGCTATCCTTTAAATATATTTAATTTTTGTGATGATAAAAGAAACCCCCCCTACGATCAGAGCTTAAATTGGGCCAGAGCCCACCGGATCTCGGCAACGGTGCTTCTTAATTTTTCTAATAAATCATAATTCTAGCCGGAACGCACAGGAGCCCTGAATAAGAAGGCTACGGCACTTCTTTTATGTAATTGAATAACAATTTCGGTAGAAATTTTATCTCAAAAATTTTATTTTAACAATAAAATTATATTAAAAATCGCTTATTAAATTTCAATTTATCTCTTTGCATTTTATTTAATTTTAATTATTTAATTACGTCAATCTTTAAGGCCCATCTGCGGCCGAGCAGTAAAGTCGCTGAACACTGGTAGTTCGGTCCGAGGTTCGAATTCCGCGAACGGGCTGGCTGCATGGGTATTTTCGTGGTTTCCCCCATGTGTAACGTGTATACGAACCAGAAGTCCTCCACGAAGGCATTCCTCCCCTTAGGCAGATAGCTCTCGAGGCTTTGGCGTGGTTAAATAACCTACTTCAATCTTTAATTTATTTCAATAACTAAAAATTAATTATCTAATAATTATCTAGTAAATTTTAATTATATAATAATTATTGATTAAATAACGATTTATAAACATTAATTAAATAGCTATTAATTAATTTGATAATAACTATTTAATTTTTAAATTATTAATGGGTTTAATAGTCATTTTATTCATTTATTTACTTTTGTTCCTCTTTGCTGACGGTCTTCCATAAGGCTCCGGCACTTCTAATCTTAGAAATTAAGCCCTGCCCAAGAGGCCTTCAACAGGATTTCTCCACCTGTACTAGCTTCCAAAAGTCAAACACGTAAAGTAAATGAGTAACTTTGAAAAACAAGGTTGACATTCAACTGTTGAAAATCGTTGCAAATTCAAATAGCAGTACGATAACATGGTATGTTACAGACAATCACAACTGACTCTCTGAACTATATGTGCTAACTAGGCACTCATTGAAGACGACAGCATTCTGAAGGGTTTTATGACGTTCCTTTAAATGTTGATAAAAAATTTAATAACTTTATAATACAAAGTTAATTAACAGAGCTGCAACTAGGGCTTTCAGCGCCCGAGGACAATTGAAGATCTCGCACCCGTCTTGTTTGTCAAGAATGGAAAACATTTCATTCGAAACATCAGTTCGGCGCTACCTGGATGCCGCGTCGAGAGAGATACATTCCCCCTTGGGGATTTTTGTGTGATATTCGTGTATGTATGATTGAAAAAAGAAGAATGGCAGACAGTAAGCTCATACGTACTGACTAATTGAAGCAAGACAGTCAAGCAAAGATATCGTTCTTTTCTTTGATACTGATCCTTCAGTAGTTTTTCGAACATGGAAATAATTTCAAACTAGGTAAAACAATTGTTCAAAGACCTGCATCCGGTCGACCTAAGGTTATTTATTACACCTTCTGAAGATCAGTGTATTATTTTAGTAGTCAAGAACCAACATTTATATATTATATATAAGATTAAATAGTGATCATAAGATCAGCTAAATATATTCTATACTATTAGCTATTATTCTGTTCTATAGTTACATATGTGATATCCCCCGTTTTGACAGAAATAAAAAGATATTACATACTCTTAAATAAAAAGGCTTTTTAACGGTCCTACTAGTTCAAATAACCTAGTTATGACCATTTGCAAAATCTGACAATACAACACCTCTTTCACTATTTGATGGCACAACAATTCTGCTAGATGCAGGAGAATTTACATCCACATCTAAATTTGGAGCACTCTTACTATTTTCAGGTTTATTCACATCTACGTATCCCCGACTTTCATTGTCATAATTGTTTCTCATGGTGAAATCTTTCCGTTTGGTTCCTTTAAGAATGTCCCTTTTATTCTTTCTAACATTCTTCCATCCGTTCTTAATCTTGTACGAGCGTGTACTTTCAACAGGTAATGTATGTACTCATGTGTATATATTTATGTATATATAATTACCTAATAATTCTTTTGAAAACAAAATACAAACATGCCTAGTATTTCCTCGCATTAAGCTGCAGAAAAATTATCATTAAAGACAAAGAAATTTAGAACTAATATTTCACAAAGACCAGAAACTGAAATTCATAATTAATAAATTTCATAATCATATAAATGCAACAAAGAATTTTAAAATGTAAAAACCAAAACATTTCAAACAAGCAAAATCCCACTTACAAAAATTTTTATGAAATTTAATGAAAAATGAACAAAAACAGAAGAGGAATTCAATCAACCTCAATGTCACTTCATCATGGGGAAGGAACTTCATCATGGGGGATTCACTTCATCATGGGGAAATCAATTGAAATCTCTCTTCTACAAAAATCCTTGCAAGGATTTTTGTAGAAGAGAGATTACAAAAATCCTGACAACCGGCTTCTTATAACAGCGATAAATGTATTCAGTGGAGTAGAATGCAATCGCCTTTTCCCATGCGCCCTCAAGTGGTGTAAGCGGTTAGTCCTTCCAGTTAGAAAATAGAAGTTTTTTTTTTTTGGGGCCCAATGGCAGATTGTGAACAGTTACAGTGTAATACAGTCCATTAATCTATAGAAGGCCAGATGTGGTAGTCTATTTATTGAGGCACCTAATAGGTGGGCCACCTTCGCCTCCTATGAAGGGACCTACAGTTCTAGTCTAGTCTGTGCGACTATAGCCGAAATGTCGCGCGGCTGCGCAACTTGTCCGGCTCTTGAAAATAAGCCCAAAGGGCACATGACTTTGCAGTTTCTTGACAAGTTTAGAGAGGTCAAAGGTGTTTAAAGGGGGCGACCATGCGTCGCAAGGCCATAAAGGCGCGCACAATAAGAAAATCGCAAAGCAGGAGCCGTGAGGATCTGTGTGAAGTGTTTGTGTTGTACATCAAAGAAACACAGACAAAATCCAACAATTTCAATCTTGACATTTGAGTTAAAGACACATCATAAGAAATTTAAACATAACATACTTTATTACATACATACTACTGAAACGTAAAAAGGGAAATACATAAAATACAATTGAGAAATAAAAAAATGAAAATAAAAATAATTACACTATATACAATATGTACAAGAGCAGTGCGTACCCATCATGAAAATTTTTACGTTGGGAAATTTAAGTCCCTGGCGAGGTGGGTCGCGAGTGGTCTTAACGAAGGGTCTTCATCAAGAATCACATAATCCAAGACATTAAGATCAGTCATGTGTACACATTCCTGAGCCTTATTAAAGAAATTGTTGTTAGCATTATGCAAATACATCTCTACGGAGTCCATTTTCAAGTCACGGTGTAGAGTGTGATTTGAAACGTAATAGTGTGCGTTAGCAATCATTCGAAGAGCTTTATTTTGTAAAATTTGCAACTTTTCTATCTCCTTCTTCTGAACAGTTGCCCAGGCGGGAGAGGCATATGAGAAGATAGGACGTATGATAGAAATATATATGTGTCTTTTTCTTTTTAAATCTAGTCTGGAAGTCGCAGACAGAAGCGGCGTGAGACTTCGTAATACTCCTATAGTTTTTCCTCTAATGTAGTTAATATGTTCTTTCCAGAGGAAATTTGAACAATATTTTAATCCAAGGTAGGTAGCGCTTTTGGCAATAGGCACTAAAGTATCAAAGAGTATCAATTGTGTTGTTAAGGGATGATTCATCTTGTTTTTCTTAAAGATTAGCAGTTTAGACTTATCAGCATTGATTGCTATTTTCCATTTGGCGCACCAATGTTCCAGCTTGGGCATAAATCTCTGCAGTTTCTTTAGGGCAAAATTCGGTGTCCCAGACTTGACAGCGAAGGCTGTATCATCTGCATAGCACCCCATGAAGAAGTTTTGATCAAGGTGTTCAGCAGGTAAGTCTGTTACATAAAAAAGATAGAGTACTGGCCCTAAAATAGATCCCTGTGGGACCCCGGCCTTTACTTCTTTCATAATCGATTTACTTTCTCCAATTTGAATGTGGAAAGTTCTGTTTGTCAAGAAAGAATAAATAATTTTAATCAGCGCATCACTGAACTTTAAGCTGATTAACTTATAAATAAGCCCCTCATGCCAGACGCGGTCGAACGCCTTCGCCACGTCCAGCATGAGTAAGGCAACATATCTCTTGTTGTGCAGTGCATTGCCTACGAATTCGTTGAGTCGAAATAGCTGTTTAGTCGTGGAAAGTGCTTTTCTAAAACCAAATTGTTCTAGAGGTAGCTTATCCATGTGAGGCTGAATACGGCTAAGGATGATTCTTTCCAGTATTTTACCCATACTGGGTAACAGGCTAATGGGCCTTTACCCTTCTGTTTTAGTAAGATTTTTTCCCGGTTTAGGGAGAACTATCATCTTAACAGGTTTCCAGATTTGCGGAAAATAACTGTTATAAAGGCAAGCGTTTAGAATGCCTGTGAACCTGTTGATCATGTTAATCGGCAGCCACTTAAGCGCCACATTATTTATATTGTCCTGCCCAGGGGCCTTCCTGTTCCTGAGTTTTTTGATGATGCTAAGTATTTCTTGGGGTGATGTGAGCTCAAGATGACTCTGCGTATTAAAGTTATCCATCCAGTTAGAAACTGTGGAGTTTACTAAGGTAGAAAAATCCTGATTAGATGGTGATGTGTTCTGGGTAAACTGCTTTTCAAAATGATCAGCAAGCGTGTTACATTTTTCACTATTAGTAAGTGCAATCCCATGCTCATGATAAATTGGTCTGTTTACCGTATTCTTATTTTTTAAACGTCTTACAAAAGACCAAAATGAATTACTTGGCTCATTAAAGCTTTCAATCTTTTCATCCCATAGATCCTTACGGTATATACTTATCTGTTTTTTTTTTATTTCTCTACTGAGCCTATTCATGTCTTTCTTTGTGTTCGGGTCATAGGTAAAGTGAAACCTCTTTCTGATCTTGTTCCTATCTCTGATGAGATTTTTAATTCTAATTGGTAGTTTATTTGTGATATGCTTTCTTGGAATCTTTCTGGTGGCAGCGTCATACGCGTTTTGTATATCTGTCGTCAGTTGCCTCGCAGCACGCCCTATGTCATCGGGAGTGCGTAATATAAGGTTTGTGCGACTTTCAGAGAGAATTTCATTATATTCCCTCCAGTTCGTCGTATTGATAAGCTCTTCCATGACTTCCTTAGTCGTGCCAAGAGTCGCAATGACTGGGCAGTGATCCGAGTCCAGATCCTGTAAGACCTCTAGGCTAAAAGATAGTGAGATGGTAGAGAGGAAGATGTCAAGAATATCACCCGAATTGCCGTTATTGGGCAAATAAGTGTGCTCACTCGGCACATGTAAATAAACCGGGTAATTATTAATGAACTCCGACAATTTAATACCGTTATTATTAGTCCTCCTGCAGTTCCATTCTTGGTTCTTTGCATTAAGGTCACCCGCCAAAATAACCTGTTTGTTAATATCCAGTATCTTTGCTAAGTAATTGACATCAAGAATATTCCTCGGAGGATTATACATAGAGTTAAAATACACATTTCCATAGTGCGGGAGATTGACAGATACCGTGACCAGCTCGTGTCCATTAAATCGCTCGTCATTGATAAGACAGGATTGTAGGGAGCTGCGGACAAAAATTGCGACCCCCCACCTCGGTGACTTAGTCGATCGCATCTATAGCAAACATAATTCGGGATTTTCATCTGGGTACTTGGCGTAGCAAAAGTCTCTGTTATCATCGCCACGTCAATATCATGATCCCTGAAAAAGGTATAAAGTTCCGTAGTTTTATAAGCAATGCCTCTAGCATTCCATGTCATGATCCTAATAGGAGCAAGCGTAGGTCTAACTTGATCCATTAACGATTGTAGTGGAAGTTTTTATCTCCTGATTGTTTTCATGAATTCCTCTGACCTGCTGTGAAATTTGAAAGACCCACAGTTACAACCCATAGACCTGTTATATACTAGACGGAGCCTCGCCATTCAAAACCGGGTGAAAAAACGGCACAGGAATGAGCTGTAGGAGTTTGGGCATGAAATGGAACTAAACCCAGACTTTGGCGTACTATCGCCATGGCTGGCGATTTTTTCCCCTCTTTTCTCTCAGTTCGAAATGCGAACTTGGAAAGATGTCATTTCACAGAAGCTGCCGTTGAATTTGCAGAAGAGGTTAAATCGATAAACACCAGCTAAAATTAATAATTTCCCTAAAATTGGACACTTTATTTTAAAATTTAACAGGATAATTTTCATGCTGTAGAATAACATTTTGTAATATGTCCATCGGCGTTTACAAAATTTAAAATAAAATAAAATAAAAACTGGAGAGAACAAACTAAATAATAATCTGAAATTAAAAATACAAAAATTTCAGTGATAGATTCAAATGAAGAACGATTCTTGACGAATTTAGTATCGTAAAATATAAATTTTATACAAGTAAAACTTTTTATTGTAATTAACTCCAAGATAACTATAAGTTCAAGGAATTTTATTTCAATCACAATGCATATATTATACTGAATATGACTAAAAAAACTTGCACTTTCCAAATAAATAACATCTAATGGCATCTGATCATAATTAGATATAACTTTCTTTATAACACAGTAAATGTATAAAAATAATTAACTAATAATAATAAATAATTGATACATTACATAGACACTAAAAAATCAGAGGCAATAAAGCTACAAGTGAAGCCCAGAAAGCATATTTGTTATATTTGGATGCAAGAAAAGGGGATAAAATAAAGTCATTCATGTCCCCTCCCCCCCCAAAAAAAAACATAATTTTATGCAGTTCTTACACAGTGTTACATCATCATTACCAAATATTAAATACATACATTACTACTTCGCACATGTCCGCATAAGCAAACCCATACAAAGAATATATAAACAAACGCATTCAAAGCAAAGTCTGTTGGCGTATAAAAAATGTCGCCAAAGCAGAATACTAGACTCATTAAAATTATACCATATTACTAAAATTAACATTTTTTTTTTCAGAACACAGTTATTAGAAACATACATATATATAAAGATACTTTCATTTAAATGTTATTTCAAGTATGCATATATTATATAAAATTAGAAAATCTATTTTTTATTAGAAAACGGCAAGTAGAAAGGATAAAAAAATCTCTACATTTTATAAAATTAGGTTTTAAAACATTAGAAAAAGCTCATCTGTGAAATGTTACTCCTCCACCTTTCACGTATCTGGAATTACATCCATATGCGGAGCACGAAAGTACCATTTTTTAAGTCCGAAACAACGCGCGTACACGCAAAACACTTGCTTCTCACAAATTCTCCATTGAACAGTAATGGTAAGGAAGATTCGCGGGAAATACGATCTGGGAAATGTTCCAAATGTCACGTGGTTCGTATCCCTGTTCCCCTTCAGGGTTGCCGTTTCTCTCTCTCTAGTACATTACAGCTCTATGTTACAACCATGCCTTCTGCGGGATTCGAACCCAGGCCCTTCGGTATCGCAGTCAGGCTTCCCTAACCACTATACCGTCTGGGCGGCAGAAAACAGAAGCTCTCTGCTTGAAACCGCGGCAACGGAACGACTTATTTCTCATCTTTCCTGCACAAAAGAGCTTAAAGTCTCTAGAAACAATATTTTAGAATTTTGTCTTTTCTTGAAAAGATAATGAAGGTTTTAAAAAAGTAAATGCAAAGTGGATTTTCAAAAATCGAAGCCTATTGGTTCAGCTGTTACCAAAGTTTTGGCAACTCGTTGATAGTTCTGAAAAAGACTGTTAGCATAGGTATAAATACGATCCCCTTATATATCCCTCTAAAAAATCTCCTGCCAATTCTACCATTCCTAAAATTATTGGAAGGCCTCGTACACCATCATCGCGTCCAATTTTATTGATAATCCACAGTGACTGCTTTAAACTACCGATAGCTCTCTTTGCTGTTAAAGAATGCACTGCGGTACGGTAATCTATCACTTACAGTGGTGTCCGCCGATAACATCGCGGACGAAAACGTCGCGGAGAAAACAACGCAAGGCGAAAACGTCGTGCTACAAAACATCGTGGGTGAAAACATCGCAAAGAGACAACATCGCAGTTCTAAAACATCGCGGTACAAAATATTGTCGTCGAAAATAAAGCGGTTCAAAAACTTCGCAGTTTAAAAACATCGTCGTCGAAAATATCGTGGTAAAAAATAAAGTATCTACAAATCATCGCATGACTATAACATCGCAGACATACTTTTTTCAGGTTTTAATAATTGTAAATGGATATTCCCGTAATGATTTGTGAGCGCAAGATGTAAAGAAGGATAATTTTTACTTTCACACTTTTTTATTAACTAATAAATTTCTGCTGAAAAAGTAAGAAGGAAACTTAAGCATAGAAAATTAAATGCAACTTATAGATTATACTTTTCATGAAAAATTACCAGTAAAAACTTTATAAAAAATGATTTATTCATGGCCTTTGTTAGTTAACTATGTCGGTTTTAAATTCTATTAAGTGCTATAAGTTGCATTAATTTTCTATGCTTAAGTTTCCTTATTTTCTCAGCAAAAATTTATTGATTAATAAAAAATATGAAAGTAAAAATTATCCTTCTTTCCATCTTGCGCTCACAAATCATTACGGGAATATCCATTTACAGTTATTAAAACCTGAAAAAAGCATGTCTGCGATGTTATCGTCATGCGATGATTTGTAGATACTTTATTTTTTACCTCGATATTTTCGACGACGATGTTTTTAAACTGCGAAGTTTTTGAACCGCTTTATTTTCGACGACGATGTTTTGTACCGCGATGTTTTAGAACTGCGATGTTTTCTCCTACGATGTTTTGTAGCACGACGTTTTCGCCTTGCGTTGTTTTCTCCGCGACGTTTTCGTCTGCGATGTTTTTGCCGCGATGTTTTCGGCTGTAACCCTTACAGTGGTTCTCTCATTTTGGAGAAGATATTTTGGAGAAGACAGCGCTCGCTTTTAAGATACTGCACATTAATAGGAAGGATGATGATGATGATCATCTGCGTCCAGTGCATAGGAGAAAACGACGATGCATATTGGTAAAAAATAGCATCATCTTCTACGACAATGCGCAGTGTCATAAAGCGAGCGCTGTTTCGTTTCTCCTGTCATGATGTAATAATGGTTCATTTGGTTTGGTTTATTTAATTACGGTAAAGCACTCGAAGGTTATTCTACAAAGCGGGAATAGGACTTTGTTGTACCTTACTTCAACCCATATAATTATTACTCTCAACGCATTTTCATTATTCTAGTATTAGAGCATTTAAACTCGGGAAATAATTTTCAAGTCCTCATCGCAAGAATACAATTTCTTGATATATAATTCATCTGTGTTTATTAAATTTCAACTTTATTATGCATTTCTCATATAGCAAAATAACATTTTCATGTTTGTTTTACATAGATACTAATCTAAGTCGCGCAAAAGCGCTTATTTTTCTATTTCCAAGCAAAGGACTCAGAGCACAGCGCCAACCTAGAGGTCAAAACCATGGAGGTAGGAAGTAAGATGGAGTTGCACTAAACAAGTTCTCCCGTACCCTGCTCTGAAGCACCTGCGATCCCTACGTGGTGACCAAAACATTGGGTCATTTACCATTGAGTTCAATGGGATTTGACGCGTTCGGATGTAAATATTTTGTAATTACGTCGTAAATATGCATATAAATGTATATATTTTCTTTTTCTACAACACTTCAGAGTCCTAAGTATGTGAAAACAACATATTTTTAAACAACATTTCATTCTGAACGGAATTAAACGCTATACTTTTCCCAGGGCAGTTTTCTCAGAATGGTTTAATTTGAATGAAATATTTTCACAAGTTTTCGTTAATTACATTAGAACAAAAAATTAAGGTAATTCGATTTTATTCGGTTAAAGGTACAAAAATTAAGATCAAAGTTTATTGTATTATTAATATTAAAATTATGCATTATTTCTTTTCTATTTATAGAGCTTCTTCCTAAAATACTTTCTTAAATATGACATGATTTTTTGGCTTCTTTTAAATCGAAAAATGTAAGTCAATTTATAATAAATGCTCTATTCGGTTCATTTTAAATTAGAGAATTATTAGGAATTAGCGAAATACTTTAAATAGTACTTGACTTTCTCTGAACATTTCTGAAAGGGAATAAAATAAGTTTTTTTTTTTAAGTATTATTTAAAACTTGTAACTGAGTTACTATAAAATGTAAGGGGAATAATTCTTTTAATTATACTTATCAGATTTTTTTTTACCCTTCATTTCAACAATACATATTCCAAAACTCTTTATTACGTTCTTAAGTGCGCATCTCATAGCATTTGCTTTACAATACCTTTTAACAGATTGCTTTCCAATACGAACAATTCTTGCTTAAATCGTTTTATAACGTATTTTGTCAACAGGATTTCAATTTATGTTTACAATTCAATATTAAGGTTATTATGTATTTAGATAACATTTATAATCATTATAAATTAGATACATTTAATAATTAGATTTCTTCACAGTACTTTCACAGTTGTTTATAAGTGAATAAATTCTTCATTTCAAATACATTTATAAATAATTTAATGAATATTTATGTATTTTGTCAAAGGCAGATACATGCTTTTTGCAATAATATGCAACAATAATATATGGATGTGAAAAAAATTTGTTTTATTTAAAACATTTTGGCATTTGGAAAATAAAATAAAAGTAGCGAATACTCTATCAAGGGTATCGAAAGACTTATACAATTTTAAGTGTACCGTAAGGTATTTTTCATTCTTTAAGCATAACGTTTTTCTTAAAATCTATATTTTTGTAGTTCAACAGCTTAGAATTTTATAAAACAAATTCATAATCAAAGTCGCGCTGTTGTTAGTTATCGAAAAATAACCAAGATGTGATTTTTGCGTAAATGTCACTAAACTATACAAATTGCTATTATCCATCACACTATGAATGTTTCTTTCATGCGAAAGTGTCCCTTTTTCGATTTGTATGGAACTGTCGTGTGTCGAAATACTATCAGAACCGTGTCAAGCGAGCTTCTGAATGTAAAAAAATAACACCCCATCTGGTGACCGAAGCTTCAAAGTAGTGCTTCACTTCTAGTGCCGACTGGCCCCTCCTTCCTTTCCTATCTCCATGGTCAAAACTTCTAGCGGTTGATGTCTCAAGAACCACCAGCGATGTCCGATGTCGAAGGTTATCTGCCCAGAGGCTTTCTAAGGCAAGCTGGCTCGTATGTACATTACATATGGGGTAAGCCACACGAAAACGCCCATGCAGCCAGCCCTTTAGCTGGGATTCGAACCGTCCGCTTCGAATTAACTCTATTCAGCGACTACCGATCGACCGTTTAGTGGAGCAATGGAACATCTGCCATACTGGCTGGGTATGATTCCGTGTAACTATAATCTCTTCAGCTAAACAACAGAACCACTGCAAGGGATCCATTACAATAGTAGAGAGGAGGTGCATCCGAGATTTGTGGCCGTTGCTGTGGAGTATCAATAGAAGTCAAAGTGCTAATAATGTACGAAGTCTTCTAGAAAGTTGACGAAAGGTGATAGACATGGGAAGCGAATATACTGAGCAACTGTATTCATACCTATGGTAATAAATTTTTTAGAACTATAGACCAATACGGTTTATTAAACTTGTAATGTAAATCCTAAGTTTAGAACAACTATTTTTAAGTTTGTCACACATTCCTTTCTCTTCTAATTTTAGATCTCCTGAATAGCGCGCGTTTGAGTTTTGTCTACGTCTCTCTAAGCTATAACTATAAACTCTCTAAGCTATAAGACCGGTCTCTCTAAGCTATAAGCCCGGTCGTATTACGTGCCCAAGATAGCTTCGCTAGCTAATTTAATATTACGGGACAACTAGTTTAGAAATTGTGTTAGCTTCGGCTAACTCTCTTTAGTTAGTCATTAGTTGAGTTCTTATCTCTTACATTTTTGAGTTTAAGCCCAAGTGGAGGCTTTGTTGTACGTCCTGAGAAAAGGACCGT
This sequence comes from Stegodyphus dumicola, assembly GCF_044657685.1. Taxonomy (NCBI): domain Eukaryota; kingdom Metazoa; phylum Arthropoda; class Arachnida; order Araneae; family Eresidae; genus Stegodyphus; species Stegodyphus dumicola. The sequence continues at coordinate 173,555,483 of NC_140776.1, forward strand.
CTCTACATCTTTATTGTGAGCAATAAGGGGTAATTAACCCTTCTTGAATTTTACGTTTCTGGATTTATGCGATTATTCGCTTAGTAGTACACTAGGTTCCTCCCCACTTAGCTAATAGATAAAAGGAAGGATCCCTACAAATTCTTTAGATATAATAGGAGGACCGGAAAGTAATCTCGTTTTTGCTCATGTCGACAACAACATGTCAAGTGCAGAAGTGGAAGCAAATCCATGTCAAACACTCTTAACCAACCTTGGTCGACTATCCAAGAACATTTAAAGCAGAATGGAAAAATAAGCAAAGCAGGTGTTTGAGTCCCCCCATAATCTGTCCGAAAAGAACAAAGCCATCCTATTCATCACATGCAACGTATTGCTTCAACGGCACCATACAGAACCGTTTTTTTGATCGTTTGATTAGTGGAGACAAAAAAATAAGTCCTGTATGATAATCCAAAACTCAAAAGGCACTTTCAATAGGGCTTACAAAGGGTTTACATTCCGAAAAGGCGCTTCTGGGTGTTTGATGGAGTATTCACGGAATTGTTCATTTTGAATTGCTGAAACCTGGAAAAACTGTTAATGTAGACCTTTATTATGAACAATTGGATCTAGTGAACCAATCTTTAATCGAAAAATATCTGGCAAACCAATCTTTAATAGAAAGATATCTGGAAAAAGCGTCATTCTGCAACACGACAATGCAAGACCGCCAGTGGCATAGCAAGCATAACTGGCGCCCCCCCCAAAAAAAACTTTCAGTATATAATGTATAGAATATATTCGTAATAACAAAATAATGCAAATAATAATAAAATGCTAAATTGCTATAAAATACTCAAAAATATATTAAGAATAGTCACTACCTAACTACACTAGCCTTGGGTTCGGAAATGCATCTGTGTCGGCGAAAAAAATCAGACATACCATGATCTAGAATTAGATAAAAAGCTGTTATTTCTTTTACATATTTATACAAGTGTTTTTAAAAAGTAAAATTTTTAAACAATTACAAGTTTAATATACATTATAGATAAATAGATATGTGGCAACTTGCCTACTACAACTCAACTCTGCCAGTCTGGTAACCCATATCAACCAAAAACAAAATAATATTTATTCTATTCAATTGTTATAATTATTTAACGATCTGTCTAAAAAAATTGTACTACCATAATAGGTGACCCGTATTTATTACGAATAGCAATCTTCAATATTGTACGAATATGGAGTATATGTCAAAATTCTGAGCACCAGTAAATTATCCAGTCTGATGAGATGCAAGTAAAACATTTCACCTGTGATTTCAAGCGTTGTGCCGCATTCCGATGAGTCAATATGCACTCATGTCCATAAATTAAGGATAATGCAAAATCAGGCAAAGGAAGACTTAGAAGCAAAAAAAAAATTGACTTATTTGTAAAGCTTATTTATTAAACAAAAGGTAAAGATCAAAAAAAGATGCTATATGTTTAATATTATTAAAAAAATTAGCGATTTTTTCTCCCTGGAGCAAATTACACACACAAAAAAAAATATTACATGGTTGGTATGATTTTTAATACATTGTATGTCTCCCAGACGATGCAATACAGTCAGTACAAAGCCTAGGCATGCTGAGTATCAAATTATCGATCTGATCTTGGGGGATATTATACCACTCAAAAAGCAATGCTCTCCGAAGTCCCGGTAGACATGTAGGAGCAGGTTGACGGACTGCAACTCGTCGGCCAAGCATGTCACACACGTGCTCTACTGGATTGACTTACGATGTTTGCACGGTGAGGACGGGCGTTGTCATCCATAAACACAAATTGTGCGCCCATGGCGCCCCGAAAGAAACGTACATGTTGTTCCAGAATGACGTCCCGATAGATTTGGCTTGTCATGGTTCCAATTTGAACATGCAGGTCAGTTCTGGAACCTAGAATAATTCCACCCCAAACGAGTACTCCTGCACCACCGTAACGGTGTCGTTCAATGATGTTTTCTTGGTGGTAACGGGTACCTGTAGCTTTCCATATGAAAGTCCGGCGAGAATCAGACTGCAAGCTAAACCTGGACTCGTCGGAAAACTCACACAAGACCACTGTTGCGGTGTCCACAATGCATGTTCTCTACTCCAGGATAACCGCAGGCGACAGTGAGTTGCAGTAAGTGGAACGCATCTGACAGGTCTACGAGCATATAGACCAATGTGCCCTAAGCGTCTGTACACGGTCTGCCTTGAAATTGTCGTACCAGTGGCTGAAGAGAGCTGACGAGACAGGTCTAAGGCTGTGCTCCGCCTGTTTCTTTTGGCAGTAACTGCCAAATACCGGTCCTCATTCGGCGTCGTTGTAACTCTGGGGCGACCTGTGCTGTAACGTCTACTCACATTACCATCATCTTGGAATCATTGCCAAAGCCTGGAGATGACACTTTGGGCAATTCCAAGTTTGTCTGATACTTCCAGTTGGGTAGGCCCACATTCCAGATGGTCGATAATTCTACCACGTAAAAAATCATCCAAATGCGTCCTTTGTGTCATAACTATTCGGTTATTGCACTGAAATGCTTATAAAGCGCCTGCGAACAATTTTACTTCTTTGCCTGTATTCCTTATATATCACTCTCTTACACTCTCGTCATTGTGACGTACCATCGGTGTCATCTGGTTACTTCCTGAAATTTGCATATGATTCTTGAAGACGTGTGTAGTGATTTTACAGGTGATATATTTATTTTAGATTCCGATTTCCGCGTGACTCCGAATTATCCTTAATTTATGGACATGAGTGTATTTCTGTCATAATTTCAGCGGATATATGTATCGCCTGCTGCATTTGAGCCGCCAAATTCTCTGATTTCAAGTACCAAGAAACTGTATCACTATATACATATTGATTATTTTTCTATACATATTATTACTGTGCATATTTGATCTAAAGTGGTTGACAACGATGCTGCTTCACAATTGGCGCAAGTGGCAGTTAAGCCACCGCCTTTTTGTCGCGGAGACCCATCGTTATGGTTCATTCAGTTGGATGCGCAGTTTAAATTGAGTTACATAACTGTCGACGGAACTATTTTATACAGCGATCGCCGCGTTAGAATCAGAGGTACTGCAATCAGCTCGTGAAATAATTTTGAATCCACCGGCGACGGACAAATACAAATCTTTAAAAAAAGATTAATTTCTGTTTATGAAGAATCCGAGATAGTTAAAATCAAGCAGCTGTTGCACGATTTACAGTTGAGTGATATAAGGCCTTCTTAGTTGCTATCTAAAATGTCAGACTTAGCCGCCGGTAACCTAACGGATAACATTCTTAAAACATTATGGACGAATAGACTCCCATCTAACATACAAACCATTTTAGCGGCCAGTAGCGATCCACTTAACAATCTTCCCGAAATCGCTGATAAAATTCACGAACTGGCCATTCCTGCGCAAATACACGCAGTGCAGGCTCCTGGTTCAGGTATTGTGGCGTTACAGGCTCAAATTGATGATTTGTCCAAACAGGTTGCTCAGTTAGTAGCCATCCAAGCTTAACCTTTTCACCGCAACCTCTCCACATCACGTAGTCGAAATACACGTCCTAACCCACTGAGGAAACATTATGAAAGCCCTCCTCCGAGTATTTGTTTTTTACCACCACAAATATGGAAACAAGGCAAACAAATGCCACCCTCCGTGTGACCCACCGTGCCAACAAATGCCAGCCACCGTGACCAGGGAAACGAGAAGGGCCGTTGGTCAAAGTCATGAATGACAGCGGCCGGAATTTTGCACGCCTTTTCGTCATCGAAAAGAATTCGGGCTTAAGGTTTCTTGTAGACACCGGGTTGATGTTTCTGTCGTTCCACCACATTTTCACGAACAAAAGCGCCTTATTAAGTTACAACTTTATATAGCAAATGGAACTCCTATTCAAACTTCTGGTGAACGCCTGATATCTGTTGATTTAAGATTGCGCCGCAACTTCCAATGACAATTTATTATTGCTACTGCCCTATTATTGACGCTGACTTTTTACATAAATTTTCTTTGCTTGTCGATATTAAAAATCGCAGTTTGATAGATTCCATAACCAACTTAACTTATCATGGAGTAATTCGCAATAGTGAAGATTTGAGCATTAAACTGATTTCGGGTAACTCCCCATGACATCAACTTCTCAGAGAATTACCTACAATCACGCGCACAGTTATGTGTATTTCCGAACCCAAGAACGATGTACTACATTATATTGAAACTAACAGACCTCGAATTGCCGCTAAACCTAGACGCTTACCTCCGGACAAGCTTAAAGCCGCCAAAGAGGAATTTTAATACATGATGGAAAAGGGAATTTGCCGTTTTTCAAAAAGTACATGGGCCACTCCGCTCCATCTAGTTCGGAAACAAAATGGTAAGTGGCGATTATCACCGGTTAAATGCAGCTACAATTTCTCATCGTTACCCAATCCCGCGCATTCAAAACTGTATGCAAGTTTTAGAGGGAAAGCAATTTTCAAAACCCTTAATCTTGAGCGGGCGTATCACCAAATGCCCGTTAACTCAGCTGATAGTCCCAGCTGTTAACCCAGCTGAAATTGCGGTTATTACGCCTTTTGGACTATTTGAGTTTCTGGTCATGATTTTCGACTTATGCAGTGCTGCTCAAACGTTCCAACTCTTCATGAATCTGGTGTTAATCGGCCTCGACTTTCGTGTACTTTATTTTGATGACGTCTTAATCGCCTCCTCTACAGAGCAAGAACACCTATCACATTTGAGAACAGTTTTTGAACGTTTTCAAAGGTACGGTGTCAAGTCTTAATCTTTCCAAATGCGTTCTTGGTCAACCAAGAGTATCCTTTCTTGGTCATGAAATTTCCGCTAATGGCGTTCAACCCCTTCCAGAGTCACCGCTATCCGCGATATGCCCGAACCATCTACAGTGAAGAACTTAAGATTTCTTGCTATGCTCAATTTTTATCGACGTTTCTTACTTCATGCAGTAACCATACAAGCACCTCTAAATTCTTTTTTGGTTGGAAGCAAGAAAAACGATAAACGTGTTATAACCTGTACCGCAGAATCTCGCGAAGCGTTCCAAAAATGCAAAAATGATTTAATTTAGTCAACAAATTTGCAGTATCCTTCCGCATCTAAACCATTATCACTCTACGTTTATAAGGTATTTCTCCCGCTTTCCTAGTGTGCCTTCGAGGTGTGGTGTGGTGTGGTGTGGTCTGGTGATTCTGCACGCTCGGCCGGTACTCCAGAGGTCCGCGGTTCGATTTCCGGCGAAGGCGGTTGCTAATTTTTCAATCTCTCTTGCTTCCAAATATACTAATGTCTCTATAATGGCGCTCGAACTAAAAGGATGAGGATTCTCCACACCCAGGATTTGGCGATGGGGTTCCCTGAAAACATCAGTCGCCCTTTAAAAAGGCTTATGCTTTTCAACAGGATAAAACTTCTCCTCGTCATATGAGACACCTAGACTTCATAGGGCAATTTTCAACAGCTATCCGTTATATTGAGGGTTCGCAGAATATTGTTGCAGACACCTTGTCTCGTATTGAAGAACTAGCCGTTCCTTCGCCAATAAAGTTTGCTGCCCTTGCCGAATGAATAACACCAGGATTCAGAACTACAAAACCTCTTGAAAAGCAAATCTTCCACCAATCTCAACTTGCAGCCGATGCAGCTGTCACCTGGAAAATCACTTAATTGTGATGTTCAGGATTCAAGATTTCGACCTTTGTTCCCTTCGGATTTCACCATGCCATTTTGAGTCAGTTACATCGTCTGTCACATCCTGGCATCAAGGCTTCGAAAAAAATGATACACCAACGTTTCGTACGGCCTAGCATGCAAAAGAACATAGCCAACTAGACACGTTCGTGCTTGGAGTGCCAAAGATCTGAAATTGTCAGACTCACAGCCAGACAACTTTAAAATTTTAATTTGCCCTCATCTCCCTTCAATCACGTGCACCTCGACTTGGTCGGGCACTTATATTTATTAATAATAATGTAATACATGAATACAATTAATTATTATATATACATTTTTCTTACCTTGGATGAAGCAAATTTATTATTTACGTCAACAAAGTCGATCCTTTCAAATTTTTCTCTTTCCACACTTAAAAATGCTAGATGACTTAAGGGATCTTGTCCCATCGTTGATCGTAAATATGGGAAAATTTATTTAATATGCTGAACGAACTTTCATAATTAGCATTTGATAATGAAATAGTAAGTAGTATTTGAAGTGCGACACTTAGGTTTGGAAAAACATTTTATCTATAGATCTGTAGTGGAGTTTTAGGTTCCGTTTCTTTTCTACTGCGGAGTAACGTCATACAGTCACATTCACTGCTCAAAACAATTAGGAGATATTGTGGGTTCGGTATGAAATAACCATATAATCGACAACTTTTTTGAACAAAAGGAAATAAAAGAGATTATAAAGGAAAATTATAACGTTTACAAAGTTGGGAATATGCAAATTTAGTCTGTGACGTCAAAAACTATGCGTTTTAGATAAGGAGTGAGGAGCGACTTTCAGTATTTCTTTTGTAATAGGAGATTAAAAACAATTCACATGCGTTGAATGCTTCGTAGTAGTGAATATACGATGTCTCAGCAAGATGACATAGTTGAATGGGTAGCCAGGAAGGACATCAGTCGTTTACAGGAGAGTCAAACGCAATCCATTGTAGCGGAAGCGTTAGGATTGTCCCAAAATGTCATTTCCAGATTATGGAATCGGGTTTTAGAAACTGGATATGTTTGAGAAATCGTTTCAAAATAAAAGCAGACAATATACGTGCATTTCGTTTAAAAAATATATAAATATATCTCTACTTTGGAGAAATAAAGTGGTCAGGAAGAACGTTTTGGTTGATGTACTGCAAACATTTTGTTACACATTTTATCAGACAAATCAAGAAAATAATTAATTATATATAAATAATTACAATAGTTATTAAGTTTAAATATATTTTCCCGAAATCGATCAAAATAAAAACTGAAATTTTCCGGAAAATCTTGTTTGGAGACCATTTGGCGCACCTCTACGAGCGGCGCCCGGGGCATCATGCACCTTATGCCCCCCTCTCGCTACGCCACTGAAGAACGCACTGTGCAAGGCGAACACTGAAAAAATATAATGAATTGGGGTGGGAGGTACTGCCTCACACGATATCGCGCCCTCGGATTTCCATTTATTCCGATCCCTACAACATTTTCTTAGTGACAAAAAATTTGAAAAATTTGGATGATGTCCAAAATGCCATCTCGAGATATTTTACTCAAAAACCAATTGATTTTTTATCGGTGTGGGATTGAAATCGGCATACTAGATGGCAAAAGGTTGCTGATAACGAGGGTGATTATATTATTGATTAAAAATAAAATCTCGTTACAAATTTATTCGTTTGAATTTAATTTAAGAAAGAGACATTACTTTCCGGTCCCCCTATTACTTCTGATTGCCTAGCATTTTTAAATTTTGCTCTGGCAAACAACGCCTTCAAGTAACAAAACTACATTAAGTCAAAAATTTATAATTCATCTAGAAAACAATTTTAAAAACAGATCATTTTTATTAAATTCGTTTTTAAGAGCCTGTTTCAGTGAATAGAATTTTAAGAATTAAAGGGCTAATCTTCAAATCAAAACAATAGAAGCAGCTTTGGTAAAATAATGTTCAGTTTCTATGATCAAAATCTTCAGTCACTCAGCACTGTTATGACAGTTTGAATTTTCGAGGTGACGTATTCAGCGCAGATATTATGAGTGTATTGCGACGTCACGCTTATACATAATTACAACTAAATCGCTCTGCTTGGCGACAGTTTCACGGTTGGCTGGATAATACCCAAGTACCGAATTTACTGCATTTTCCAAGAAAATGAGATCACATTTGGATTAAATATATAAATAACGAAATTGAAAAAACTTACTCCCATTCCGTTCAAAAACTGAACCTATCCGTTGAATACGAATATCTTCCAAATTCAGATGCAGTTTCATCATAAAATCATCTACTTTCTCTTCTGCAAGTGTTCTGTGCAGGGAGGAGACGTCTGTGCTTTGAGTAGATTGGCCTCTTGCAATATACAGTGTCATTATCCATAAAAATTGCTGAAAGATATTGTATTTAAAGTATTTAAAATTCCCACTGAAGCTCTGAATATATTATCAATTAGTGAACATTAGATTTTTAGATAGAACAGGCAAATGTATAAATCTAATACACATCATAAGTCGAGCTTTCGAGGCATGAAATACGCAAGTTGAATTTCGTCAATCGGCCGAGTAGAACGAGAGATATAGAACTGTCTCCCCCCCTTTTTTTTTTTGGCGCAGTGTACATTCAGGTAAATCATGATAACTCGATTATCCCTAATGGAAGTCGGTATGGTATGTGATTAGTGTGAGTTAATATGAGCATCACAATATCATTTCGCGACATTAATTAGGCTGTGAATTAAATCTGCCTTCTTCTAGAACATCGGATCTAAACTATTTACAGTCTCTTAGATCCGATGTTTACAGTCTCTTAAGAGACTGTAAATAGTTTAGATCGGTAAATAGAGGGAAATGCATCTAGAAGCTCAGCCTACTAAGAAAGCCCATTCATGTTCTGAAGGAGGTTTGTTTTATTTGATTACGATAAAGCACATAAGGGCTATCTGCTTATGGGGAGATATGCTTTCGTGGAGGGTTTTCTAGGAGAAACTGGCTTATGTATAGATTACACACGAGGGAAAAAAACGCCCATGCAGCCAGCCCATTCATGTTCTGCAGGAGGTTTGTTTTATTTGATTACGATAAAGCACATAAGGGCTCTCTGCTTATGGGGAGGTATGCCTTCGTGGAGGGCTTTCTAGGAGAAACTGGCTTACGTATAGATTACGCACGAGGAAAAAAGACGCCCATGCAGCCAGCCCATTTGCATGGATTCGGACTGAGGCCGGAACTGGAAGGCCCAGGTCAGCGATTATATTGTTCGGCCGCTGATGAGCGTTCAATAAGAGAGATTCGATTAGAATGATGACCAGTCAAATCGATATCTTCACCTTCAGGATACTTATCTACCATACAGGCTTAATGAGATCTGGCATTATCATCCGTCAAAAGAAAATCTTTTCATAGAAGTCAAGGCGAAACTTCATCTAGTTTATAGAACCTATGCTATTCTCAAATCAATGATAAATACGCAAAATTGATATTGGCTTTTATTATGAATGTTTTCTATGCAGTAACTCACTGCAATGAAAACCGGATTTTTTAGGGACATTCCACGGGAATTTTTTTTTTCCTCCGAGTTATTTCCAGATCGTATAATGCGAACTTTTAATACAAAAAATGAGATCGAAATTTACGTGTTTGAGTTATACGCCGAATTTATAAAAGATACATTTAAAAATAAGGAAAAGATCAGCATACAAAAATTTGATTTCTACTTGTACCTAAATGCTTTTATTGGCGATTCTTGCGATTTTCTAAGACCCAATTCGTAGCAATTTCTTCTAGTGTAAGCCATTTCGTTACTCCTTTTCCCGAAACACATTCATTCTTTAACATATCAATTATTGTGACTTTATTTTTCTTCTACTCAAGTATGGAACTTTCATACTTAAGATCCTATACTAACATTCAATACCTAACATCCTTGGTACAGCATGATTTTCATTTTCTTTTGCAAATTGAATGACTTTGGATATGAAACCAGCACTGCGTTTGTTTCGTTTGGCAGGAGCCATATTTACTACTAAAAGAAACTCTAGTTCAACTATATTTCAACTAAAGCAAATACGATTTACTAAAGCCTTCGATGTTCACTTCAAAATAACGGCTTCAAATGCTGTAGAAATAGAAAATATCTGACACATAATTCCGCAAATTCATTGAGATCGGAAGTACATTCTTATCCCAAATTATGTCCCCCTTTCTCCTCAAACACAGAATAACATTCTTGTGCACACCTGCAATAAATACAACCCACTCTCCCTGCAGAGTAATTTACTCCCTCAGTCATTTCCCCCCACACACATGTTGTTTCTCTTACCGCTTGTCAGTTCGGTATGCCATTGTTCGAAAGCCTGTCATAAGTCTTCGAATGAAGGATTGGATTGGATTGGATTATTGTAATTTGGCACAAAACCTGTCTAGGTTATCTGCGCCAGACAAATGGTAACAATGCAATTAGTCATTTGTAAAAACTTCCAGCTTAGGTAAGAGACAGATTACAGTCTATGATAAGAGCTCATATCTTAAAAAAAAACAGGTTAAAATCCATTATAAAAGCCAATATCTTTTAAAAACAGAAACAAATTACGATGATGTGCTTTTCCAATTAAATTTTTTAAGTCCAGTTCTGAACTATTAAAATGTTTTTGGCGAAAATAATTAAAACTCTGGCATTCCACCAAGATATGAACTGTCAGATCTGCGTTGCACTTTGGGCAGCTGGGATTCTCTTCTCCCTTCAGAAGATACTCATGGGTCAGGCGACAATGGCCAATTCTCAGTTGAGTCAAGAGGACATCTTCCTTTCTATTAACCATACATGGCCAGTATCCAATGGTGGGTTTTACATTTCTCAGCTTGTTACATACTCTGTCATCCCATTGCTTCTGCCATTTGCTGAGGATTTTGCTTTTGACAAACCCTTTGATGTCTGCTAGTGGAATCTGAAGATTGTACATTGTGGTTGCAGTTTTAGCTGCAATATCTGCCAATTCATTCCCCTTAATGGCAACGTGTCCAGGGATCCACGAATATAGAATCTGGTATCCCCGAATTTTTAAAGAATGATTCAACTTTAGGATTCTGATTGCAACTGGATGGGTACATTGAGCGTGATTTTTCAATGACATTAAGGCACTCATGGAATCTGTGTAGATAATAAATTTTGTGTACTTTTGTTTTGAAAGGTAAGTCAAAGCCAGATGGATTGCAGTAAGCTCAGAAGTAAGCACAGAGCAAATTGTATGTAATCGAACCCCTACTATTGTTTTTTCTGTGACGAAAGCAGCGCCAACATGATCCTGGGATTTTGATCCGTCTGTATATAGAGGGATATATTTCCTATATTTGTTTCTATGTTGAAAAAAAATCTGCTTGTAGATGATTTCATTAGTTTGTGATTTATTCCAGTGTCGAAAAGTATCCAGAGAATGGATTCTCCTATCCTCCCAGGGAGGAATTCCAAAAAAATCCTGCATCTGTATATCTATATTAGATAAATTATACTCCTCCACCAGAGCACTCATCCGCAAGCCGAAAGATGGGACACATGATGGTCGTGCCTGATATAAACGGGAGTATTGGTCATTAAGCAATATTGACCGTGTAGAATTTTCGGTTTGTGATAAGACTTTGAAATAATGCTTAAGACAGATTTTCACGTCTTAACCGCAGGGAGGTCTCGTTACTTTCCACATATAAGCTTTCCACTGGAGAAGTTCTAAAGGCACTAGTGCATATCCGAAGTGCATGGTGATGTTTGGCTAATACTGAAGGCCTTGCCGACCCATAAATGATTGATCCATAATCTAGTTTCGAACGAATGAGAGCTCTATATATAAGAAGCATTGAGCTTCGATCAGCACCCCAAGAAGTATTTGACAGTACTTTCAGAATATTCATAGTTTTTAAACATTTCTTTTTTAGATATGTAATATGGGGGAGGAACGTAAGCTTATGGTCAAATATCATTCCTAGGAATTTTATTTCCTTTTCTACAGGAATCAGCACATCTTGCAGATAAAGTTCGGGGTCAGGATGAAGAATTTTCTTTCGACAGAAATGTACACACACAGTCTTTTGAGTAGAGAATCTAAAACCATTTTCCTGTGACCATTTAACAATTCTATTGAGAGATGTCTGCAATTTACATTCGATGTCTTTCAGGTCTTCTCCCTGGCAACTGACTTGCAGGTCATCGACATAGAGCATACCCTGGACTACTAGAGGCAGTTGTTTTAAAACAGAATTAATTTTTATACTAAATAATGTAACACTTAATACACTTCCTTGCGGAACGCCCTCTTCTTGATGGAACATGTCAGAAAGTGTATCGCCTATCTTCACATGAAACTTCCGATCCTGTAGGAAATGTTTGATGAATATCGGCATGTTTCCTCGTAAACCATTGTTATATAGGTCACGAAGGATACCGTATCTCCAGGTGGTATCATAGGCTTTCTTTATATCAAAGAAAATGGAAACAATGATTTCTTCTAACGAACGCTCTACGGATACCTGTTTCTAAGAGTAGGATATTATTGATAGTTGCTCTTCCTTTTCTAAAACCGTTCTGATAAGGGGAGATACAATTATTTGTCTCTAAATAATAAACCAGACGAGTGTTGACCATCTTTTCAAAGAATTTGCAGAGGCAGCTAGTAAGGGCGATGGGACGGTAATTCGACGGATTAGTAGGGTCTTTTCCTGGTTTAACAATGGGGATGACAAAAGCTATTTTCCAGTCATTTGGAAAGACTTGTTCCTTCCATACTCTATTAAAGAGAAAGAGGATGGTTGCCAATGACTTGGAAGGAAGATGTTTCAGCATAGGATAGGCAATATCATCTGGACCAGGACATGAATTTTTTGTCTGCAGCAGAGCTCTTTTCAGTTCAAGCACAGTAAAATCCTGATTATATGGTTCAGTATTGGGAGAGTTGAAATTAATTAGTTGTTTTTCAATGCAATTTTTTTGCGGAAAGAAATTCAAGAGGGTAGTTACTACTGTGTGAGACGGCTGAGAAACTCTGTCCAATAGCGTTGGCAATTTCTTCCCTACTAGTAACTGTTTCGCCACTTTTCTTTAAAATGGAAAGTGTGTGCTCTTTGTAGATACCGGACGCTTTCCGCACTCTCTCCCACACCTTCTTACCCGAAGTTGAAGAGCTAATCGAAGACACATACGAGATCCAAGAATTCTTCTGACTTTTCCTTCGCACCTGTCGAGCTTTTGCTTTAGCCCTTTTGAATATTACGAGATTTGATTCTGAAGGATATCGCCGAAAAATGCTCCAAGCTTTTCTTTGTTTTCTGATGGCGTCCTGGCATTCAGGATTCCACCAGGGCTTTGGGTATTTTGGCTGTTTACCCAACGTTTTTGGTATACATATATCAGCTGCTTGAATAATTTTATCTGTAATGATCTTCACAGCCTGATCAATGTGCACATTCTTTATTATTTCTTCAGTAAAAAGAGCATAATGTAAGAAAGAGTCCCAGTCGGCTTTGTCCAACAAAAAGCGTGGTGTTCTAGGTATAAACACACTCCTATTTCCTGTAATGCTTATGATAATAGGAAAATGATCGCTATTATATAGATAATTCTCGACATTAAAAAAACAAAAAGGCAAAAGCTGTGGAGAAACAATAGCAAGGTCAATGGAATGAAAGGTCCTTGTTGGCTGATGAAAATAAGTGCTTTCTGTGTTGTTAAGGATACAGAGACAGTGGTCGTGGAGTAGCTGTTCAATTTGCTTTCCTCGTGGGTTGGTGTCTTTACTACCCCACAAGGGATTGTGTCCATTGAAATCACCGACTAGAATAAACGGAGCTGGTAATTGGGCAATTAGATCCTCTAAATCTTTTAAGTTAATGTTCTCATTAGGCGGGATGTAAATACTGCAGACAGTAGTCAGTGTTCGAATGCTCAACTGTACTGCAACTGCTTGGAGAGGAGTATCCAAAGGGAGAGCACTCGAAGGGCAATTAATTGAGGTAAGTAGACAGACACCACCACTTGCGCGTTCACTGAATGTCTTATCCTTTCTTGTCATCGAGTACCTACGTAGCTTTGCAAAATTACCAGGTTTGAGGAATGTCTCTTGTATCGCTATACAAATAGGTCGATATTTATTAATAAGTTGCTTAATGCCATCAATACCCTGATAGAAGCCCCGGCAGTTCCACGAAATGAGAGTAGCCATTAGGAATGTTTATTGCTTCGATGCTGTTTCTTTGTTTTGTGAGGTAGAACATTTTTCGAGAGATCTCCGCCTCCATCTGTTTCCATCTCAGAATCGATAAAGTCTGAAAAGGTCCCTTCAATAGAGCTTCGGCTTGAGCTTCTCTTTTCTGAGCTTTTGATTTTCTTTTTTGAACTCTCTGTTTCTTGTGTTTTTATTTCTCGACTTTCTATTGTCTGTTTGGGAGGAGGTGGAAGAAAGACTTTTTCTTTGTCATTTGTTTTTGGTTCAGGTATCTTCTTCTGTGTGCTATGCGATGTTTGTGTACTTATTGACCGATATGATTTAGTGGCTTGTGCATAGGAGACATTTGCTTTTGACTGACCCGTGCTAAAAAGTTTCTTAGCTTCAGGATAGGAGATTTTTCTTGTAGTCTTAATATGCTGTATTTCTTTCTCTTCTTTCCACTTAGGGCAGTTTCGTGAGTATGCTGGATGATTGCCCTGACAGTTTGCACATTTTGGATCAGCTACACAATCCTGACTTTCGTGACCTCCTGCAGAACAGCGAGCACATGCCAGGTTTCTCCGGCATGCGGCCTTCGCATGGCCAAACCGTTAACACTTGAAGCAGCGCAGTGGGTTCGGCACGTAAGGTCTGATGGGGCAATTTAGGTAACCTGCCTTAATGGCTTTCGGTAGCTCTGGAGAGGAGAAAGACAGAATAAGATGTTTTGTGTTGACGAGTTTCCGTCTCTACGGACTTTTAATCGGCGGACGCCACATACATTTTGCTCGGCGAGTTCTTTTGAAAGTTCATCCTCAGAGACTGATATCAAGTCTATTTCCGAAATGACACCTCTTGACGTGTTCAAAGACTTATGTGGGGATACAGTAATAGAATGTTCCCCCATTTTGGTCATTTTTTGGAGAGAGGAAGATTGTGCATCAGATGTAGTCTCGATGAGCAGAGATCCTGAACGGAGCTTTTTTATGTGTTTTGGCTCGCCTACTGAGGCCGCAATATGCTTATGGATGAAGAATGGTGATAGATTTTCTAGCTCACCAGTGATAACTAAGAACTTTGGATATTTGTTTGTGCTAATTAAGATCGAAGTACAAATTCTTTTAGCAGCTCCAGAATTTTTCGTATCCATATGGTTAGGAGAAGAAGTTAAAGTATTCATATTGAAAAGAGAGAAGGTTTCGGGCCCGACCACCCCACCCACTATGGAGCCCAACAAGGGAACACAGATCCCTGTGTTAGGGCTAGCCGGGCCTATACGCAAACTGAAGTCCCCACAGTCGGCTTTCCCAAAAGCGGAGACTTCCGAGAGCTTATCCCCTAGCCACTGACCAATAGGACTAGTGGCCAGCCGATTGACACTAGCGGGGACAGCTAAGTGCCTCCCGTTTTAAGTAGAAGCAGAGGCCAAAGCAGTGTGTTGGGGACAGTACCTCGCCCCTCAACTGCCAGGATCCTCCTTTCCCACCCTACGGGTCACCATGCACGGCAAACGCATAGGCGGTATTCTGATCATGGTGAGACAGAAACCAAGAGTAGTAGCTGCATCTCACAGTGAGCCCCAACCTCCAGTAGAGGAAACCACAAGGGAGAAAAATAGGAGAGAGAGCTAGACAAGAGGAGAGGAAAGAGAGGAGGAAAGGTCACTGGGGCCCCGGGAGTGTGATACCCGATCACCAAGACGGCAATCCCCTGAGGGTTCTTCACGTGCTATGCTTTAGCTGGGCATGTTGGAACAGCCTTCACGCCTAGGGTGGCCCTACCAGGAGCTATGCTCCCGACGTACTTCGCCCGTTCCGCCCAGTGACACCCCCCGCCACGTTGAGGCAGCATAGCAGGACTTTGGGGGGGGTCTTCGAATGAAGGACTTCAAAAGATAACAGCATCGCGCATGTATCTTTTAGGTTTCTTCGTAACAAAATGGGTGCGCGATATACGGCGAAAATATTTGAAAAAATTAATAAATATAGTTTAAAATTACAGGCGCACGTTATACTCCTGTACATTGAATATCAGAATACTTTAATACATTTATAATTGAATAAACTAAATGTAACTTATAGTAATAATACTCATAACTGTTATAATCGACAAATAATAACAACCTTGACAAATCAGAAAATGCAACACGTTTAGTCATTTAGCTTGGCGATGCAAAAGATATCATCTTAAGCGATAAACCTCTGGAAGAGGATTCCGTTGATATTGAGAAGTATCTGCTTAGAATAAGATATGTCTTCATGGAGAACTTTCCAACAAGAATCAGCTCTCAGTATTGGTTTATATCTTTGAGTGACAAGTTACGAATTATTTCTCAATCAACAGGCAAGCACTGGATAGGTGCGAACTTAAGCATTACTAAGTATAACAGAGATTGGAAACCGCTGTTTGTTGAAGACCGTAGAAGGCCTAATAAGTGGAAAAAAGTGCCTTAATTAGTAAACCATCTTTTGTTATCAATTTCTTATGAAAAAGGTCTGATGGGAACACCAGATGAGTTCTTTGTACGGAATATTAAATTATACGCAATTTTTGCGGCATTTTATTTAAACTTATTTCCTCGAATTTCATTACAGATAGATTTCTTATTCAATTAATTCAGTTCTCACTTCGCGGCAAGGTGAAATACGTAAAACCTTTATATATGTTCATTAAAAGTTGAAAGGTATAGAAAAACATAAAACATCAAATATAGTTAAAACAATTAAAAAAACAATTTTTACATTTAAAATTAGTGTTTCTACGCAATAACAAGCAGTTCGGCCAGCAGGCAAGAAGGCAGATTTTTCGGTACATAAAACTAAAAGTTTCCGTTTTGTCCCACTCAGGAAAAATGCACTGAAGATGCAGCAACTGACTTAATTCACTATCCTGCTAAGTTACAAATGTAAACAAATATGGCTGCTATGGTTAAAAAAAAAAGCCTCACTTAAACAGCTTTTAAATTGTTGCTAATTCTACAATTATTGCATGCAGATTGACTAAAGGCATAAAAACCTTAACCGGAAGATAAAAATATAAAACAGTCATTTTTAAAGCAAAAAATACACAATTTACCAACATATAAATAAAAACACTGAGCTCACGGAGCTGAGTCAGAGTGGGTATACTATTTATATATACTTTTGGTGCTGCCAATTGCAACCAAAAAGGGAGGTGCACAATTATATGTTATAGCAGCTCTATATACAAAATTTCAATGTTCCGAGGCTACTCTTTTGAGTTATAGGAGATACATACGTACGTACAGACGCCACAAAAAATCTCTTCTGAATACATTTAAAAATCAGTCTTAAAATTCGTTTGGAGGGGGGGAAGTCCTCTATTCTGTCCTTACGTACAGATGTCACTCAAAAACGTCGTTATATTGCATTAGATAGCGGCCAAAATGGATATTTTCCTTCAAATATGACACCCGGAATTTTTCACGATTACAATATTTTCTTTACAAGGAAGTAAAAAAGCGTACGTCCCATAGTAGAAAGCGTACGTCCCACGCTATAGGACATACAAATCCTTCAAACTGTTGCATCAAAATCAAAATTACGTCGAATTTCTTGTGCAGTAATCTGAAATTTTCAAATTGTAATTAATTTTTACTTTTATTTTAATAGTGTAGTTTTTACCCTAAGTATTTAGCGTTCTATTGTTTCCTTTAATAACAAAATAAACCCTTCATTCCTTGCAACTCAGTATCTCATACTATGCTTGACTCGAGAAATAAGAATTCAACCTACAAGATCAGCTTAAGAATTTAAAAACGCTGCCAAGCTCAGGAACGGAGAAAATTTCCACAAGGGCTTGTTACTGCCTTACGAAGCAAAATGATTTTAATCTTATTAAAAGATGACACTTAAAGAAAATTTTCGGATCTTTTCCGTTACCGAACTTTCCCATTACAAGTACCAAACGTTTTCTACGGGAAAATACATACGCCAACACTGCTTATTCTTATCAAAACAGTATTCTTGTTTTCAAAATATTGTCAATAAAATATTTAAAAACGCGCCATTTTTTTGTGCTATATTTATTAAAAGGAGTAACTTAAGAGATTTAGTATGATCAAGCAAATTTTACCTTTACTAAAATACTAAGCTGACGACGAAAGTACTTTTCTCGCAAAGTGAACACCAAGTTGGAGATTTCAAGAAAAAACTGTTTGGCGCCTGTTGTGCATCAAAATTTGGCTAAAAGCGTCTAGTACATGCACACAACCAATTTTAGAAAAGATCCAGAATTTTATTTGCGGTAAAATGAAACCACTATATCTTTAGGAATAAAATTTCTGACATTAAATATTAAAAATTAATTCCTTTAATATTTAGTTAGCTAAATGTTATTGACTTTTAACTATCTGCAGTTAGGTATTGGTTAATCAGCGTTTCGAAGTAAAATTGTCATTTTCCTCCATTGTCACTAACTATGCTAACGGGTCTTTAATTTCGAGTTGCAGTTTCTACTATCTTCTGAATAATTCCATGTATTTTCAGTATCGTTCAGCTTCAGTAGAAATTCGATTATCCGTGCAACAGATTCTAAAGCTCCAGGTATCCAAAATGCTTTATCTTTTCTATAGACTGCAGGGCCGTTCCTAGCAAGGGTGCAGCGTATAAAAGTACGCGGGCGTCCCAAATCAGGGGCAAGTCAGAGAGGCTACATACTTGGGAGTTCGTTGTAACGGTTCACTCACATGGGGTCCTCACATTTCCATGACCATCGGGAAAGCCATAGGAGTCTCTAGGAAGCTCCGAAACTTTCTTCACGCCTCCTCACCACTGGATCTTGCTCGCAAGAAGCACATTTGCACATCAATATTAAGACCCATCCTTACATATGCCTCCCCTGCATGGTGCTCTGTTCCCACAGTATCAAATAAATTTCAGGTTTTCCAAAAACAACTACTTACGAAAAATCACAGGAGCCCCCTGGTTCGTTCGCAATGAACAGCTTAACAGAGACCTTAAACTCCAAAGTCTGGCGTTATTCATCAATAAATTAAATAATTTTTTCAAGAAAGCCATCACCAACGCGGAGGTAAATTATTCAGACAATTCTGAGTACGAGCTCCTAGAAATTGACATCAATTTAAGGCTCTATGCAACCCACATTTATCGGAATCCTCTATAAATAATCTTAACTTCTTCCAGCCAATTTTGAAGTTTCAAAGTATGATGTTTTCATTTACACTGGTCTGGGCCACATCTACACAATCTTCCTGCAGTCCCTTGTCAAGGTATTCCTGCGAAGCATTGTATGTTATGTCTCCCCTAACCGAGGTTATTTGAGGTGCCTGTAATAGCGGGATATATTTCCTGCTGAAACAGGCATATCAAAAGTATCAAAGTATCAAATGAAGGGCGGCTGGATTCTCGCGACACCACCACTAAATATTTTAAATTTATTAAATTCGTTATAAATACTTGTCAAATACAGGTACTTTTTATACAATTTGTCGTATGTAAGTAGAGTACAACACCAGTTATCCGAACTCCGACTATCCGAATCGCTTTCAGAATTTAAGTAAACAATAAAGACAAACATGATGGTGGACAATCAACGATTTCAGACACTGAAAGGAGCAAACCTACACTTTTAAACTCCGTGTCGATGCTTGAAAACAAAGGTGGTAGTTCAAGAAAATCGATGATGGCAGCAACAAACGCAAATTTAGAAGATGTTTTTAAGTGGTTTTTGCAGCAACGTTCGATGAGGAAACTGAATTTCGGGTCAGATTCTTTGTGAAAAAGCTAAAATCTTAGCCCAGAAGCTTGGCTGGTCATCATTCAAAAGTGTAACGGCTGGCTAAGAAATTTTAAGTGCTGGCAGGTGTTCGTCAGCTTTCTTTGACAGAGTTCTTCAGCAAACAGCGACTTTCAGCACTTGTAAGTACTGTACAGTATGCTATCTAACATGTAGTATGTAAAAGCGTTGCCGTTTCATTTTAATTAATTAAAACCTGTTTTTCTTTAAAAATAGTTTTTTTCCTCTCATTTTCAAGATACTGTATATACATTAATTAGCAAACTCTACTTAGACCCTTTCTTTGGAAAAAATCTAATTATCCGAGCTTTTGAATATCCGAATGGGGTCCGGTCCCATTTGATTCGGATAATTGGAGTTCTACTGTACTTAGTGAGTATGAAATAGAAAAATTTTATTAACACGTTGAGCGCCATGTCAGCCATCTGTGGCTGACACTAGACTTTCCGTTTAGGCCGCATCAGCCATCTGTGGCTGACACTAGACTTTCCGTTTAGGCCGCATCAGCCATCTGTGGCTGACACTAGACTTTCCGTTTAGGCCGCGTCGACCGCTGCTGGCTGACAGCGTGTAACATGATATATAACTATACAATTTACCCTGTTTTATGGAATTACAGAAAAATTATTTAAAATTTACTTAATTTTCATTCATTACAGGGCTAATGGATTTCATTGAAACACGGTAAGTATAAAAACGGTTCTCCACTATTACAAATTGTGACAACTGTCTTTTAGTCTTTTTTCTGGCCATTACTCTGATAGCTTCAGTTGCATTTTTATCATAACATACTGTGGGTAAAAAAAGCATTTGCACACCTACATTTTTGTTTGCAATTCATAAAAAGAAGCATTGAGAAAAAAAAATTGTATTGCCAAATCAGAATAAGTTTAATCATCCAAAACAAACAGAAAAATTACAATAATATAAATAACAATGCTTTTTTGTAACAAAATTAAAATATCTCGTATCAAAAAAGTATTTGCACACCTGCATGGATACAAAAGAAATAAAATATATAAGCAAATTTCAAATAACTAATATTTAGTATGCATTCCTTTAGCATCTATTACTGCTTGTAATCTTGCTGGCATTGATTTAATTAAATTTTCTGTAACAGTAGGGTCAGTATTCGACCATTTTTCAATAAGGGCTTGTTTAAGGGCAGATTTGCTTGAAATCTTCCTTTTTTCTTATTTTTAAATCCAAAGAATTCCACAAATTTTCCAAAGGATTTAAGTCTGGTGTTTGTGGTGGAGTAGCAAGTTTTCTGGGTACATTATAAAGCAACCACATACGTGTTATACCGGTAGTGTACTTGAGATAGTTGTCTTGCTGAAAATAGTACGAATTACTGATACCCAATTTTATTGCACTTTGTGGCAAGTTATCTCGTAACACATCTATATAGGTTCGAGCTGTCATATTCCCATCAATGAAACACAAATTACCAACTCCTTTGCTAGCCATGCACCCCCAAATCATAGCAGAACTTCCTCCATGTTTAACTGTAGGTAACACATTTTTGGTATGAAAAGCAGTACAAGGTTTTCTCCAAACTAATTTCCTGCCATCCGATTTAAAGATATTGAACTTACTCTCGTCGGAGAGTATGACATTTTTCCAGAAATCAATTGGCATATTGATATATTCCTTAGCGAATTCAAGTCTCTTCAGTCTATTTCGTTCAGTTATGAGAGGTTTTTTCCTTGGAGATCTCCTATAAATGTGTGCATCGTGCAGGACATTTCGAACACTTTGGGCACAGATTTGAACTCCAGATGTTGAAGCGATATCATTGGCTTAAGTAATTGCACTAACAAATGAATTTTTCGATGCTTCTCTTATGATTTTTCGCTTTATTCGCAGTGAAAGTTTCTTTGGGCGTCCAAAGCGCAAGTTATTTGATGTAGATACTCTTTCTTTATGACGTTTTATAATATACCGAACAGTAGAGAAGCAAACATTTACTTTTTTACCTATTTCTCGATAACTTAGGCCATTTTCACGTAGAGAAACAATTTTTTCTCGCAACGAAATCGGCAATTCAGATGTCTTAGGTGCCATTACAATTTGAAATAGACAATCAACTGATAACGTTTCGACATCACCTCCTTTTATAGTCCTCTTACGTATGTTATTTACTGCGGGATGACTGTCAAATAATAGCATAAAAATGCAAATTTGCTAAAGTTGAGTGGGCAAATACTTTTTTGACATAAGCTATTTTAATATTGTTGCAAAAAATGTTTTTTATTAATATTATTGTATTTTTTGTAATTAATTTAAATGAATAAGCTTATTCTATTTTTTGAATGCCAATTTTTGTATTTCTTAATGCATTTTCTTATAAATTGTGAACAAAAATGTATGTGTGCAAATACTTTTTGTACCCACTGTAATTTACAATATTTCCGTACTTCAGAGGCTTTTCCCGGTTTTCTTTGGAGTTTACGCTGTCGTTTTTTAGATATTCTTGCATATCTGTTAGATGGAATATTTTCTTTTTCACAACTTGTAAGGGATAGCGCTAATTCTTTTCGGACTTCAGTAATGCTAATTTTCTGGTTCGTAATATCTTTCTATAGAATGTAACTATTTACAAAACAGACTTTGCGCGTAACGTGTTAAATGAATGCCTATAGGAATCACGTTCCAAACGTAAACTATCTTCTACAGCGATAAGAATCGCTGGCCCTACAATACCAGCACTTTTAAGCGGCGCGCGTGGCCTGAACGGGATTGCCTAAGAAATACGCTTGGCGCTCAACGTGTTAATCATTGAGCTTTTTAATTTGGGGACGGCAAACATAGGAAAGTACGCGAGCAGCCAATGGCCTAGGAAACGGCCCTGACAGATGGCATAAAATTAAGCATCTTGTTAATTAGTTCTTAATCTTTCATTTATTTAAACAAGTACCAAAGGTAACACAATGCAGTAAAAATCCTTTTACTAAAGTTGTTAAAATTGGATTTAGACGAATATATGTGCCACATAGACTGATCATCAAGCATACGGCAAATGTGTAACAACTATAAAGTGAGAAGCAATAATTTATTGTGTATGGGTTGCCTGTAAAATAATACTTAATTTTAGTTGAAGAGAAAGAAATGAGCTTTGAAGCAAAATACAAACGAAAATTTTGTTTGCACTGATAGAGTAAGAACTAAAATTCCATGTTTAGTTTAACCCCGTAAAAAAAAAATTAATTTCCTCGCTTTATTGCCATTGAAATATAGTGTGTTTAGGCAAATAATTTTTAATGTTCAATTTCCCAAGAAAATAGCGCTTTGTATTTTATTTTACAGAAATAAAAACATTTTAGCAATACAATCTCTTTTGAAATAGGAAATGCATAATTTAACTCTTGCCCCCCCCAAAAAAAAAAGGGTTTTCTATAGTTAAGTATTATTGCCGACAGTGAAACAGTCTCCAAGCAGTACTGTCGAGCTGGAGACTTTCTGAGGAAAACTGGCTGGTATACACGTTACACATGGAAAAACGCCACGAAAATGCCCATGCAGCCAGCCAGCACGTTTGCCGAGATTCGAGCCGAACTACCAGTGTTTAGCGACTTTACCGCCCTGCCACTGGAAGTCCTCGCGCTAATGCGTAATAACGTAGCGCTTATGCGTAACTCGTGAAGTAAAAGAAGTAAAGAAGTAATTTACAACAAAGGCTCTTCGCACATTTTTTAGATGACTTTTCTTTGCTATGAAAAAATCGCCTGATTGGAGAATTTTTTTTTAACTGCAAGTATTTTTTTGAAAGCGTAAATTATCTGCTATATGACAATTTTGTTTTCATGCAAAGAAGCAATGAACGGAAGGCTCTGTTTTCCAAAGAAAATTATTCGCATTTAGTTATTAAAAAATGCTGTGAAAGCCATGGTTTTTCGGTGTTTAAAACAAGAATAGATAATATTGTCAATAAGAATGGAAAACAACGTCAAAGTTTGGCTTCAAGGAGAAATATTGTTGAAAATACGGTTAATCTTTGGAGTATGGTAACTTGGCGATTTTTTGGCGAAAATTTGGCGACCAACCCTGGTACAGCAACCTGCTATTTTTTGGACGCCATTTTGTTTTCACGAAGTAAAAGCATTTTTTTTTTTTTTAAACTCAACATTATTTTCCAACAATCTGCTAGCCGAATTACGCTTATGCTAGAACTTTTATGGAACAAAAGTGCTTAATCATGACGAAGATTAGGTGCGAAATTGGGAGAAAATGCAGAATCGCCCACTGCTTGCCGCGTTTTTAAGAATTGCACATACACGGTGTCATCCATGTACACGTCGACCTATTTTCACTTAAAAAAACATCCCAGAATTGCACAAAAATGGCATTGCGCACACTCTTGACTTTATCGATGTACACTGCTAAAGTCCTAGCTAGTAACCTTTATCGCTTTACCAAAATGTCGCCAAACTACCTGTTACCATATTCCAAAGATTAGCCGAAAAGACTTAACCAAAGAAAAAACGAAATGTTTCGAATGTTGCAAAGGTAAGAACTTACATATTAAAAGAAAATCTTCGAAGGTCAAAGGATAGTTGTATAAATGCTCAGTGTCAACAGTAAACAAACTTATTAATAACGATTTGAATGCCATATTGATTTTGATTTGAGGAGGAGGAGCCAAGGAGCGATTTTGCGCTTCTTCTATGTTGCTAGAAAAACTCCAGCGCTTTAAGAGGTTATCACACATGGCTACAGTCCCTGCTAGACGAAACTTTTCTGGTAGCACTGCTTTAAACGGGAGGATTCCTAAAAAAAAAAAAAAGCCCCGCCTAGCTACGGAAGCAATGTTGCAGCTACGCGGGATTTTTTCAAACCTCACTGAAAATGTCTCGTGTCCCGGGTAGAGACAACCAATCAGACGAAAGTTCTGCTTCTGAAGGATCACGTGATCCCGATTTGAGCGATAATCGATTACTGTTTGGCGTTCAAGTCTTTGTACACTAAGTGAGAATGTTAACCTAGCTACGTGTGTTTCCTGGAATTGTGCGGGTTCTGAGAATTGTCCCTTTCGACGTCAAATTCCACGTAGCCGAAACATAATGCAATTGGGACTTATTAGGCTGCGGAGCCGATAACCGCGACAAGCTCCGTTTTCCTCTGTCGATGAGCAATTTTATGGTTACCATTCCATTTTAGGTAAAATTATTATTATTTAAAGACGCTGATATCTGTACTTATGCTCAAAAAGACGTCAGAACAACACTGAATTGAAAGAATTACAACTTACCGTATAAGAGCAGAAAACAGAGCAGCGCTCCTTGACATTTTTAATCGGAGAAAAAGCGCTCCTTGGCATTTTCGGACGGGAAAACAGCAAACGCACGTGACACTCAAATGGCTAACAATGCGAAAAAACGTAATGTGCATAGTCTTTCTCCAGGACATATCGCCGAAAGCAGAACGCACTGCAAAATTCTCAGTGAGAAACAGTTATTCGGACAAAAATGGAAAAATGTTGTCACAATAGATGAATCTGAGGTGTATTTAAATGACCGGGATAAAAGAAACCCATTATCATCAAAGAGAAGAAGAATTCTTAGAATATGGTTCAAAGAATCTAAAGAAAGTTTTTCACATGGCTTTATGATTGTTGCTAGTTTTTGATATAATGACAAATAAAAATTAAAGAGAGTGCAAAAAACTGTTAGCGTCAACTCCACCTGTAATCGGGGACATTTTATACCCAATTTTCAAAGATGAAATATCTTCTCGTTACCCGCCATCAATCGATAGAACTACATCAAGACAAAGCAAGCAGCTGAACATCAAAATGCACTGCTAATTTGCTGGGGAAAAAAAGGAATTAGAAGTGTGTATCAAGGCCTTTATTCATATCCCTATTAAATTTCCTGATGTAATCATCAAGGGATTTTTGTACTTTGGGACTTCTAAAAAGCGAATTGTCCAGACGTCGACCCTCAATCCTCCTTGGACTTTGGAAAAGCTGCTCAAGAGGAATAGGATAAATACTTTTTCCGCTACTAAGAAAACTTTACTGTCTAGGAAATTGCGGTGCAGAAAGGCAGTGAAGAATAAGGGTTATCAAATGGAACACTTAAAACACAAAAATTTCAGGTAAAATATATTTGTAAATACAATGAAAATAGTCTACAAAATGGGCGAACAGCCTTAGTATTTTTGGCAATTCAAAGCCCGATTAAAACTAACAATTCGTTAACTGAAAAGTGAAATTTTTTAAAAATCTCTCCGTGAAATCACATATTTGAATTCAATTGAATGAAAGTTTTCGATTATAGGAAACCACATGAGGGTAATTTACCTAAGATGTGATGCCTTCGTGGAGGACCTTAAGAGAAACTGGCTTGTATCCATATTACACAAGAGGTTTGGTTTAGTTTGCTTTATTGAGATTACGGTAAAGCACACTAGGGCTATCTGCCTAAGGGGAGGGATGCCTTCGTGGAGGACTTTCTAAGGAAGACTGGCTCGTACACACATTACACATGGGGAAAACCACGAAAACGCCCATGCAGCCAGCCCGTTCGCGGGTTTCGAACCTCATTACACAAGAGGAAAACTACGAAAACGCATATGCAGCCAGCCCCGTTCGTCTAGAAACGAACCCAGGTCGAAATCCCAGTGTTCAGCCACTTTGCCGGTCAGCCGCTGGTAGACCTGAATTTGAATGAGAGACTACAGAAGCATGACAAGAAATATATTGATCGAATTCATACGATTTGACGGGAAGGTTTCATTTTCTATATTAGATTTTTTATCTTTTTTATACTCAGACATAAAATACGAATAGCAGAATGATCTATAAAAAAGTTTATCAATGAAAAAAGCTCGGCAATGGCATTATAAAAAAATCTTTAGAAAAATCAAACCCTAACACAGACGACTTTTATTTATTAAATAATTTTCGTTTCATAAATTATTTTCACAATTTCAGTTTGATAAACTTCGAATGATTTGATGGATTTTTAGATTCTTTGAAAATTTGTTTTTAAGTAGAATAATAAATTCGGGGACCAAAACACTACGTTTCATAATTATTAGACCAAAGTGGGGCTATTAGTATCAATACGGCTTTTTGCGTCGAATCACTATTACAGGCTGAGTACTTACGTATTATCGCAACCAGGCCAAAATTCGCATAAATTACCAAATTTGGCGACCCTACTTACGGCAACCCTACGTGTTATACGTAGTTTTGTAAAAAGAGCATGTGGAAATTCACAAAATTTTCCTGCATTTTCGTGCAAATTTTTGTAATTTATGAGAAAATAGCAGTGTACATGGATAAAGTCAAGAGTTTGCGCAATGCCATTTTTGTGCAATTCTGGGATGCTTTTTTTAAGTTAAAATAAGTCGACGTGTACATGGCTATGGCGAATACGGTTTTCAATCAGTGCTAAAAGCAATAGCCAAAAGATTTCCGCCGAAAAAATAATTCTGCTACTTATTCAAATTCGAAACCGGAAGGGTTTAATTGCTATTTTATATTTTAAAACAAAATACAAAAAACTGTATTAAAAATTATCTGTAATTAATAAATGTACATTTTCTTTCTATTTATACTTTACTCAAACTTACAAATAGCGCCAACCTGGTTGCGATAATACGTAAGTACCAACGGGGGTATCTTTTTTTAAATTGTTGCCACCAAATATTACCACTATTATATTTAAAGAAATTAAATAATAAAGAATGTATGTATGTTTCTCAAACTGAAAAAAGAACGATACCCAGAGCCATTAAATTTTAAATAACGTAATCCTGCACCTGAACATTGGGCACATGGATTTCGAATTTGTTTTATTGTCTATTTCATATATATATATATTTAAACTTTAACGAATTTTTTATTATGAAACTCAATGATTTCAATGCGAGTAATGGTAACACACTGTACGGAAGAAAGAAAAAAAAAAAAAAAAAAAAAAAACATCTCCAATGCGAAAGACTGTCTACCGGAAATTCCAAAGATATACTGTTTTTAAATATTTTTAGTCTGAAAGGGCGTTGACCCAAATGCTCTCGAAACGTGTATGTATGCGTAAAGGAAAAAAAACGCCCCTTTGGACGTAACATAATATTTAAAAGCTTTCAGATCTTTTTTAAAAGCCTTTTGTTTATTTATTTTAGAATGTTTGCCATCGTTTTTTAAATTATTTCCTGATAAGCTGTCAAGTTACAGTTTTGCACGCGCACAGCTTGTAGATGAGAATACTATGTAGTGAAGCAATCTTTTGAAAATTCGATTAAGATTTTTTAAATTTAAAGTTGAAAGGATTTTTCGCTCATATCTTAATTTATGGAATCTAATTTATGGAATCATAATATCTTAATTTATGGAAAGAAATAAGACTTTCAGAATTTTGTAAAGAAAGAGCAAAAATATATTTAAATGAAGATTCTATGAAATTTTGACCGTAATTTGATTTTATGGCGAAATGCCTGAAAACACTCAATTTTTTCTATTATTTGACGTCTATTATTTTAAAATTTAAACACCTAAAAATGTATCGGTTACAAAGTTTTCTAATTTTCACAGATTATAAAATAAACACTTCCGTCCTCTTTTAAAACAAGAATGATAAAAGAATTGATTGGCCAGTTTTTCACATTTAAAAAATATTGCCATAAAGCAGAACCAAACTACTATTTTTTCCGTCGCCTGGAAAACAGTTTCATTACGTCATATCATTACATACAAAGCACTTTTGTTTAGATTCGCTTATAGTTTACAGCATGTTTAATTGCCAATCAATGAAGGACGAATTAAAACTCGTCTTTCAAGAATTAAAATTAATTACCATCACGGTACTTACGTATTATCGCAACCAGGTTGGCGCGATTTGTAAGTTTGAGTAAAAAGTATGAATAGAAAGAAAATGTACATTTATTAATTGCAGATAATTTTTAATACAGTTTTTTTATATTATTTTGTTTTAAAATATAAAATAGCAATTAAACCCTTCCGGTTTCGAATTTGAATAAGTTGCAGAATTATTTTTTCGGCGGAAATCTTTTGGCTATTGCTTTTAGCACCGATTGAAAACCGTCTTCGCCATTAACAGCTTGAGCTTGGCGCCATATAAATTCGATAAGGTATGAGTCAAGATGATGACGGGCTGTTCCTCTCCGTTTTTTGTTGCGCCATTTGGCTGAGCCCCACATGCGCTCCACATGTTGTGTGTGAACGCCCGTGTTGGGATCCACAAAGTTATATTTGTGATTAACAGTTCCATGCAGAAATCCAGCATTTTCGAACTCACTTGTATTGTATCCTTTCCAGCAATCCGAATAAATGATGCTTCCTTCCTTGATATTTTCGCAAATTTTTTCCATGAGGGTAACGGCCGCTTCTGTTAGGTACAGTAACCAAAAAAGTCTCTTTCTTTTCTCGGCAAATTCTGCCGAAAACCCATTGCTGTGGTAGTACACGCCCAGTGTTATTTTTTCTTTTTACAAATAAACTTTCGTCTATTTTCACACACGTAGGGTTGCCGTAAGTAGGGTCGCCAAATTTGGCAATTTATGCGAATTTTGGCCTGGTTGCGTTAATACGTAAGTACCTTAATCACTTCTGAAATATTAATAAGACGGCGGGAAAATTTTCGTTTTAAAAATTGTAATAGATATTCTCAAAACTGTTGCGGAATTGGAGAAAAATGTAGTATACATAACTGTTGCTGAAAGGCACAAAAATTTAGTGAACCGATTGGTTTTCAAAATTCGATTTTGATATTTTTTAATTTAATGCTGAAAAGATTTTTTTTTTTTTTTTTTTGTAGTTATCTTCGTTTAACAAACAAATTAAAAACCTTTTAAAATTTGTTTGTTCAGAATTTTACTATTTGTACCGTCGAATAGAGCAGAAAATTTCTTTTAAATGAAGTTTTATGTGAGATTTTAATGTAATTCGATTGTTTGGCAAAATTTCCTTATTTTGCCAGTCATTTGAAGGTTAATACTTGTTGCAAGTAAAAGGATTATTCACTGTCGAATAATAATTTCTTAATTGAATAATTTGATTGATAACGTGTCATTAAGGCATTAAACGAAATGAAAATGATTAAATGAAAAGAATTAAAAATTAAATAAATTTCTTTGTAAAATAATCTTATTCAAAACTCACAAAATCATGAACTAAAAATAGAAACGTAATTTTAATGGGAGTTTTATCGGTAATAATTCAACGAGAGCATTAGATTAAATAATTCTTTTATAGGAATTTCTCACAATTTTATGCTACAAATAACGAAAGCGTTGACGCCTGAATAATGAAGCCTAAATAATCGAATCGCGTTGCTTATGAAAGTACAGTTAGTCACAAAAGTCTGCGTACAGACTAAATTTTAAATTAAAAAAACACTTAAAGCATAGAAAAATGTATTTTAATCATTGCATTTTTTTCTTCTATTAGCTAAAATTGTAAGCTTTAATAAAAAGTAAATAATATCAGTATAATACTTTTTACATTTTTTCAAAATATATTTTGTCAAAAAAACTCAGAAATTCCCTCCAATAAGTCTGAGTACACTTTCAAAAAAATATATATATATAAGTTTTTACATTACTTCAATACTTTGTAGGATATCCTTTATTCTTCAAAACAGCTTGCAGACATCTGGGCATTGACTGAACTAGTTTTTCAGTGTCATCCGACGTAAATTTCGCCCATTCTTCCTGCAATTTACTAATTAGCTTATTTTGCGAGGTAATATTGTGTTTTCGAATTCATTTCTCCAATTTTGCCCACAAATGTTCGATTGGATTGAGGTCTGGTGACTGTGGAGAAGTACGTAACTGTCTTGGAGTGTGATAGAGGAGATATTCCTTCACAATTTTAGCTGTATGTTTCGAGTTGTTGTCTTGTTGGAAAATAAAGGTATTACAAAGGTTTAAATTTCGGGCACTGTCTCGCAGATGTTTCTTCAGAATATTCAGATAAACATACTTATCCATGACTTTATCAATAATGTGAAAATTTCCAACTCCTTTCGACGACATACACCCCCATACCATCACACCGCCAACTCCATGTTTGACAGTTGGATTTAAATTTCTCAGATTCAGTTCTGTTCCTGGTTTTCTCCATACAATAGGGTGGCCATTAACTTTAAATATTGTAAATTTACTTTCATCTGACCAAATTACATTGTTCCAGAAGTTCTGCGAAGAGTTTAAATATGTTTTGGCAAAAGCAATTCTTTTCTTTCTATTTGTCTCGGAAATGTATGGCTTAGACCTAGGTTTGCGTCCATGATAATCGGACTTTCGCAGAACTGTTAGTACAGTTTCAGGAGAAATTTCCTTGTTGCTAGTTAAAAAAATGTCTTTTGCAATGCTTGCAGCAGAAAGTTTAGGATTTTGTTTAATTCGTAAAAGAATTTTTCTTTCTTCTTTCTGCGTTAGCTTTCTTCGGTCTCCCACATCTTGGTTTTACAGCAAGACTACCCTTGTCAAGATAGTTTTGAATAACTCTTTGCACACTGGAAAATGGTTTTTCAATGGTTTTACCAATATAACGAAGAGTTTTACCTTCATCTCTCAATTTGATAATTAGTTATCTCGTAACTAAACGAATTTCTTTATTGGTTGTCATTTTCGTCAAAGAAAATAGAAATATTAACTTCCAATCAAAGTGAAATTTGCTTCGGAAGTCAATGACCTTGAAAGTGTAACCTTCTTTGCATTCTCAAGTTTGAAGTTTAAAAGTTAGATAAGAAATCCCCCGCCTCCTTCGCGTTGTACGCAAACTTTATTGGCTTTGATTTCTGGCCACTTATCTTTTAAAAATTAGTGTACATAAATTATTAGATATGAGAATATTACAATTAAATAATTTCAAAGTCCCTTATTGAAACAATATTTAAAAAATAAAACTTTAAGAAACTACCCTTTTCGCACCTTAAAATTTGGATTTGATATTACTTTTCTTGATGTACGCAGACTTTATAAGTCATTGACTTTATAAATTTATCAAAGGCACCCCACGGTTTTATTATCCGTGATATAAAACCATAGATGAATATTTGAACGACCCTTATGTAAGCTTACTCCCATTGAATTATATGATAAAATTGTTTTTCTACTTTTAATTTAGTTATCTTGGGAGTTTAAACAAAAGTTTATTTTATAACTTTCTCGCTTCCTATAAAGTATTGAAAAAAATCTAATCTTATAGTGACGTTATTAATCATTTTCATACTGGCTACCATTAATTTGTAGTTTCAACAAGACCCCCCCCTTTTTAAGGTATTCGTAGATTTTGACACAAGTAATTTACCATAACAGATAATGTTAAAAATGCTTGATATATTTAGGCAGTCCCTTATTAGAACAAAGGATTACGCTGCGATATATTTAATTTTTAATTAATTATATATAGATAATGGGTGAATCTTCGGATTATGGTAACTTGGCGATTTTTTGACGAACAACCCTGCTAGTTTTTCGAACGCCATTTTGTTTTCACGGCATTTTTCTTTTCTTTTTTTTTTTTTACTCAACATTTTTCCAACAATCTGCTAGCCGAATTACGCTTATGCTAGAACTTTTATGGAAAAAAAGTGCTCAATCATGACGAAGATTATGTGCGAAATTGAGAGAAAGTGTAGAATCGCCCACTGCTAGCCGCGTTTTTAAGAATTGCATATACTACACATCGACCTATTTTCACTTAAAAAAAAATCCCAGAATTGCACAAAAATGGCATTGCGCATACTCTTGACTTTATCCATGTACACATCGTACTATTTTCACTTAAAAAGTCAAAGAAAATTGACAAAAATCCAATTCTTCTTACTCTTGTAAAAAGCGCCAAACAAATAAGCGAGCGATTCTGCACTTTAGCAGCGAAATTGTTTCTAAGTGCTTATTAGCTAAAATCCAGATCGGAATTTTCCGGAAAATGTCACATTACATGTCTCATGATCTCTCATTTCTCTGAGACAAAATAATCTGTGATTCGAATTGTGTACTTCTCAGATTATTGCTAAAGTCCTAGCTAGTAACCTTTATCGCCTTACCAAAATGTCGCCAAACTACATTTTACCATATTCCAAAGATTAGCCAAAGTTACCATATTATGTCTAACATGAAAAATTAACCAGTAAGAGTAACCAGTTTAGTAGATGTAGCTAAATTTTTCAAAATTCGCCAAACTCAAGCAATCATGCGCGTAACAATTCTTCAGTTTTAATAAACAACGTCGCTATGTTCCTTTGTATTCTTTTTATTGCATTCCAAGTTTTTATAGATGATTTTTATAGATAAATCGTGATTTTTAGTCCAAAGGGGTAATTTGCTCAGAAGGGCTATTAGTTTCGTTTTGGCATTTTGCGTTGGTTCAGTATAAACGGAGTTTCTCTTTTCAAATTGTTGCCACCAAATATCAGATCCTTGCATTATATTTAAAAAAGTTAATTAATGAAGAATCTGCATGAATGTACGTTTCAGTGATAGTGAAAAAACGGCAACTTGAGACATCAAATTTTGAATAACATAGTCATCGACTTGAACATGCGCATCTGGAAGCCCAAATTTGGAATTTAGAATTTATTTTACTAGCTATTTGAAATTTTGTAAAGCTTAACGAATTTTTGATTAACAAACTCAACGATTTCAAAGCGAGCAATCGCAACACTGCACGGAAAAAAAAAAAAAAAAAAAAAAAAGAGAGAGAAACGTTTTTATCTCTAGCACGCTGCGTTTCGGAAATTCTAAAGATATGCTCTTTTAAATTATTTTGTGTATTGGTGTTGAATTAAGTTTTATAGTTTAAGTGCGAAGAACATGATATTTAATAAATAAAGGTAACACTCAAAACGTTAAAAAACGGTCCTTTGGACGTAATAAAAGGTCTAAAACTCTTAACCTTTTTTAAAATAGGCACTTTTGTAATTCATCTGCAATGCAAAAAACTGCACTAAAGTTTCTACAGGAAATAGTACCTTGCCACAAAAATCTCTGAAGGGAACAATTGCTTTAAATACTATATTCTTAAAGTGATCTCTCCTGGAGCGATTTTAGCCGGAGTGAAAAACAGAAAACAAGAAATCGGTAATTAAATAATAATAAACTAAACTGTAGTTAGCTTATTAATTAAAATTACTTATAAAACGCAAATGTTACTACATATAATATACATTTTACAGAAACCACACACACATATATATATTTACAGAAAAAAAAAAAAAAAAAAAGATTTATAAATTTAAAGAAACTCAAATTTTTAATCTGAATCGCAGTTATTCAATTATTTTAACCAAACGAATGTGCAGTTATAACGAGATTTAGTATAAATTCGTGTCTATGAATCAACCCTCAAAAGTTTTAACTCAATTAGCAATTGCGTTATAATTTATTCCAAGCAATTTAAATACATACTGGGCAATTGCTACAGTTCCAGGATAAGTAAAGCTGTACATCGCAGTGTTGCTATTAATTCGAAATTTACTTTTGCGACAGGATCATTTATTAACTTCAAATATTGAAATTTCCTTCTGCAAATATCTTTAATTCCAGCAAGTAAAGAATTATGAGAAGTTTGGTAAATTGTCGTATATTAAAAAAAACTACATTTTTTAAACATAAGATTAGTTTGGATTCATTCCCACTTGAAGAAATTAAATTACTGATGCAATTAAACGCGTGAAGAAATGGCAACATTTATTATATTCGTCAGTTCTAATATTAATCATACAAGATAAAGTACCAAACTTTATTCATTCTTATTGTTTTACAAATATGAATTAGAATAATATATTGCGAAACAAGCATCTAAATTCGTAAAATATTTCAGTTTCAGACATTTTGTTTAATTTCAGTTTATGCAAAAGATACATAAAGCACGAAAAATTCTGCGGTAAGGAAACTGTAACAATTATTCTTCGGTTACGTTATGCAACCATGGGATTATATTTAACCAGAAAACTATTGGACTCTAATTCATTTTACTTTCTAGGAAAAACTAAAATATTTACCTTCATATACATCCCGAAAAATAAACCCATTTTCCCAAGCTGTAACTTCTTCAGACTCTAGTTGAAGAGAAGAGATAATTAAGTTGGATCTCTTCGTTTCCAGAAGTATTTTCTTCGTTAACTCCTACCGTTTACTGAAAATTCAATTGAACCACCGAACGGCAAGTAAAATTGAGTTGCCTTTATGTAAATAATTTTCTGCCATTTCGGTTAAGAGGATAAAGCTTATTGAGCAATCCTGCTCACTCTACCACAACCTAAATACTGAATCAGAGTAAAGTAACTAGTTCTTGCTTTATTAATTATCTTAAGTTAATAGTTTAAAAAAAAGAATTGGCTGCTGTGATTTTCAATATTATTATTACCTTCACCTTTTGAAAGAAAACTATCAGAATCTCGGTTAGGAAGGAATTTTAAGAAATTTGGCTATAAGAATGTTCCATAATAAGTTAATCATTTCTTCGAAGTGTATGCATGACATAAATGTTGAAAACTAAATGAAGAAACATATATTAGTTATTCTATTTAGAAATGTTCATTTACTTTGGTATTAAGAAGAGAAATTTTCAGTATAATCTCTTCTAATAATGATAGATTACAATTTTAGTTTCCGAACACGTCTGTCTACAGACCTAATATATCGACAGAATAAAATTCTCATGAAAGAAAAAGCTTTAACACTTCCTTTCTCTTATATACCATACGGATGCTCCTTTCCAATGCAATGGAGCTTCAACTAGTCAGTTATTAACAGCTAAAATTTAATCATCTGCATGTTCTATTCTAAGGTATGGGAATACATAATTTCATCCAATTCGTACAACTCTGTGGTGCGTCCGTCGCTTTTTGTGTTATAGAGTTTGTACTATATAAGTCAAATGTGATATTTTCGTGATGTCATTGCTTTCCTCCCGTTTAAGGGACAATTTGAGTATTACTTCTTCTTGGCCAACAGCAATTTTTATCTTGCTTTTGTATCTGCTGTGCTAGATTTCAGTAGGATGGATCTAATTACCCTTCTTTTGTTTTCTTCGCCATCATTTTTTAAATTTCGTAAATTGTCTCAAGTATCGAATTTGCAACTTCACGTTTCGACTGAAGAGAGACATTGAGGTCCATTTTAATAAAATCATGACACATAATAAAATTCAGGAGTGTTCAATCGTTTGATTCTTAAAACATTTTTCTTGGGCTTTAATATATACTAAACATTTAAAAATGTCTAAAAGAAATATCAAATTTTAAAAACAAGTTGAACAGAACTCGTGGATTAGGAACTCAAAATTTTAGCTCAACAATGTGATTATTACTTCTTAATATAAAAGCGGTGAATGGAATTTAGAAAAACAATCGCAAACCACCGTTCTTTTGAGGTTGAATTTAAGTATATTAATCTTAAACATCATATTATGACTGATTTAATATATGCATATATAATATGAATTATATATATGATGCCCATAACTTTTTAATCATCGATATCTACGATTTATATAACAATTGACTAATTT
The DNA here is from genome assembly GCF_044657685.1 of Stegodyphus dumicola. Lineage (NCBI taxonomy): Eukaryota > Metazoa > Arthropoda > Arachnida > Araneae > Eresidae > Stegodyphus > Stegodyphus dumicola. Next base: position 173,591,684 of record NC_140776.1, read on the forward strand.
ATTGAGACGAAGCAGAAGAGGGATAAATTTTATTCACACGTTTGACTACTGAATTGAAAACAACTTTATTGTATTTATTTGGTCATATTCCTATAACTTACTAAAGTTTGTAGAGAAATCCGCAGGACTTCTTTAGTTGCGGAGTCAGTAGGATTTTCGAAGCAGGAGACATGAAAAAGGAGTACAGTCAAAAGTCTTTAATCCGGACTCGTCGGGACTTCGGCGATTCCGGATTATCGATTTTTCCGTATTATAGATCATCAGTTTAAATCTGGTAAGATGGCATGCAGAAATTATAAAATTAAAAATATGAAACCGTAATTTATAAAATAATGAGCAATTATGATCTAAAGGGTATCAAAATTTACCAAAAAAGAAACCTAATATTTATTTGTTTACTTTATTAAACATTTCTTTCAACGCGCGGATGCGTAAAGCATACCTTACGCACAGCCGAAATTAGAAAATTGCAACCAGAAAACTATTTGATTTGTATTCGTGATATTTATAATGACGAGGAATTTAATTTAAATCATATCAAAGACGGAGTACATCGAAATTAAATACTACATTTAGTAAGGAATTATAAGCCGAATAAAATAAGGAATGCCCTGAAGATAACGATAGTGTTGACAAATCAACTTTCAGTTCATTGCGCGCCGCGACGTCCCCCCCCCCGCGCAGAGCAGCGTGAAATTGATAAACAGATTTCGGAACGGTTAGATAAACAAAGAATATGCCTTTAGCCATTTTTTGTAGCAATTCGTTTTTTGTTTGATGGACATCGGAACATACTTTCGTTTTCTAGATCCTTTGGGAGCTCCAGCATCGGAAATTCTATTTGACATAATCGAAAGTTCAAGCTTACTTTTAGAAAATTGCTCTTACAGACTGCAAAAAATAGTAAGCCGGATCCAATTCGAAGATTAAGGAACAACGCAATCATCAACATTAACTGAAATAGATAATTAGATAATTTTAGCTTATACCGTCCGTTATACATTAAATGCGCAGGCGAAAACGTATTCTGCACTTGCGCAGACGCATATACGCAGTCGAAAATGTCTTGCGCGCACGAGTAAAACGCCTATGCGCATGCGTCAATGCGGCGCATGCGCAGAAAGATTTTAGCTTTGAGGTCCGGATTATAGATCATTCCGGATTATGGGTGTCCGAATTAACGACTTTTGACTGTAATATCCTAGCCAGGACTCGAGCCTGGGCTTCCCGAATACACTCTGTGTGTGCTACCTTTACACCACGAAGGTATAAAGAAAAGAGAAAGAAAATACCTTATATACTTCCCCTTTTAAATGGCAACTCTGGGGATGAGGGGGCCCAATCGCCAAATCCTGGTGGCGATGAATTATCATCCACTACCTTTTAGTTCAGGCGCCACTGTAGAGTCGTTGGGATTTTTCAAGCAGGAGACATGAAAAATGAGCAATTCGAACCTGGACCTCTCGAATACGCGCCGAGTGTGCTACCGTTACACCACGAGGGCATGGAGAAAGGAAGAAGTTATATAGTCTCTTCTCTTTTTTGGTTCCTGATTTAAATGGGCATCACTGTTTGAATAACTTTTAATGAAATGTATTGAATTTTAAGGTTGTAGTGAATCTTACGTTAATTAACCAGTTATTATAATTTCAGTTTTTAACCATAACTTCTTTCCGTGTTCTTCACCACAGTGCAAATTAGTAGTGAGTATTTGAACTGAGATTTTTGGACTTGAAACAGAGAGCGTTTCTAGCATTCCGTGCGTTCTACGTGGTTAGTTTTCTTCCAGCTCTAACGGTTATTTGGCTTTGCGGTCTCTCCCTGCAGACACTTTAATTCTGATGCTCTGCAGTGAGGCAGCTTTCAAGTACAGTATTTAACTGTGGAGTCTGTAGAGACATTAGGATTTTTCGGAAGAAGGAAAGAGGAAAAATGAGAAACGCCCTCGCAGGGAATCAAACCACAGACCTCTGGAATACGCGCCCAGGGTGCAGATCGCCTCACCACAAAGGCATGTTAAGAAGGCGGGAGAAATACCTTATAAGTCTTTGACTACTGTTCAACGTTTAAGTTAAACTGGGCTGTTCTATACGTTTGCCATCACCATCAACTGTGGTCATTGTAGCACAATATCATGCACTAATGTTCTTAGTTTTGTTTAAATAAAAAAGTTATTTTAACCTTCTCAAGATTTTGTTCTTGCTCTCTGACATAGCGATAACTCATAGGACTTAAGTAACTTTACCGAATCAAGCGTAATCCTATAAGTTGCGCCCGAACAAATTAAAGATTATGTGTCAGGAAAAAGCAATATTTAGTCGGCTCCCTCCCAAGACTGCACCCAACATTAACATTACCAAATTTTTACTGATGGATCGGGTTATGAGGGCGGGGTGGGTTCGGCTTTTGTTGTATATTATTTTGATACTGAGATCTATCACTATAAATTGGGCCTTGAAAAATATAACTCTGTTTATCAAGCCGAGCTCATCGCCGTCCTCTATGCCCTTAAATGAATATTGAAAAGTAATTTTGCAAGAAATTATAACTTCCATATTTTTACAGATTGCATGTCTTGTTTAAATGCACTTTATAATGCAGAAAATAATAATGGTCTGATTATCGATATTAAAGATCTTTTCCAAAAACTATCCTTATCCTTTAATATTAAGTTTTGATTGGGTTAAAGCCCATATCGGAATATACGGTAATGAGAGAGCGGATGTGCTCGCAAAAGAGGCTGCCATAGGGAGTGTTTCGGGGACGCCTTATGTTCAGGGTTAAAAAAAAATAGCAACTAAAGTTATTTATTCGTTTTATTTTAAGCAATGGCAGTTACGATGGAATTCTTCTAAAAGGAAAAGTAGCTATTTGAAACATTTAGAACTGATTAGGAAAACAAAAATTATCTTTAATGATTTTGAAGTTAACCAGTTTCTGACCGGACATGGGTGTTTCCCGGGATACTTCGCTAGGTTTAAGATACAGAACAACGATAAATGTAAACTATGTGATTTGTTTGGTGATGCTAAGCATTTCTTCGAGGTCTGTCCCTACTTTGATGGCTTAAGAAACAATAAAAATATTGATTTTGAAAATCCCTTTTTATGCTATAAAGATTTCGCACAATTATGTAAATCTGTGATGAAATTTATTGACGGTGAGCGCCGAGCAGTGGGAATCAGTGTCTGATATTTGCATTTTATTGCCATCACTAGTTGGTATATTTTAATAATTTGTTGTTACCATTGTTTGTGTTTGTTATTCGCTTTTTTGTTTTTGTCTTTAGTGTCTGCTCTTGTCTAAATGTTTGTATTTGTTCCTTTTCTTCATTTTTATGCTTAAATTATTATTATTTACCCAACATCTGCTAACATCAGGAAGCCCAGTGGACGGCTTCGAGTTCATCTTAGATACTATAGAAGCGTCGATGAAACCAGCCGTTATATTTGATGGTAGAAGTATATGGTTATAGTAACATTTTTGGAACGATTAGAGATTTACTTTCTATTTTACCCGGTTGCATAATTACAGAAGGTTACCATAGCAACCGCCATGTTTTGAGGACAGGCAAAGAGCTGATATAAAAGCATCGGTAAGCTTTTTATTGGATGAACCAGGCAATGAGAGTGAAGTATAAAACCCCCCTTGTGAAAGAATTCCCAGTGGTGAAAAACAGGGCAAAATTAGAAGAGGGACTGCTTTGGTGGATATCAAACTAAGGTGGAAAAGTAACCGAATTTATATTGAGGAAAATCAAGTTGTGAATTTTTTTGCATTGAAAAAAAAAAAAAAAAAAAATGATGTGGATGATTATCAAAATTACGTTGTCAAGGTTGTTGCCACAGTTTCAGGAATTTGTTGAATTACGAGCCTCGGGTACGCTACAGCAGTTATCGGAGCTAGCGGAGAATATCAAAAAGTATACGCTCTGTGGGATATGCGCAGCAGTCCAGGGGATATTTTCGTAGATCTGTAACGGAAGAAGCCCAGTTTGACGGCAGCCGACGAGTTGATAACCGGAAGACATTTTCACGCGCTGATGGTGATTGCCAAAATAATGTGCTGAAATAAGAGGATACAGTTATCACGGACAGGGGAAAAAATCCCTCTCAGATTCAATTTAATGCAGTGTTGATAAAAATATGTCCCTTCTAGTGACTCAAATTTTGTTAAATAACGTACTAAAAAAAGGATTATTGGATACGGAGAGTAATTTTTGGCAGGAAAATTTTAAACGGTATAGAGCATTGATTCCCAACTGGTGGTAAGGAAGAGAAAAACAAGTGGTATGCAAAAAAGGAATAAAGTATTTTTAACTATTAAATTAAAAAATCTTGTGAAGAAAAAGAATAACTGATAGAAATTTTCTGTGATCGAACTCGAACTGAAGATTCCAAAAATAGCACACACGTTAACTTTTGGCTGAACAAAAAAAAAAAAAAAAAAAAAAAAAAAACTATTAAATTTTTACTGCCATTTTGCATAACCTATTTTTGTGAGCAATGATTTTCTTCCATGTTATATTTGTAAAATAAATGCAGAACAAAATTGAAAGTGGATCTTAAGTTACGTTTAAAACCAAATGAAATAAAACCAGACATAAGGAAAAGCTATCTCTTAGATGGGCCCAAATTTCACGCTAAATTTATAATTACAGTATTATAACTTAAATTTTAATAATTAAAATGGTAACCAATTTTTTATCTAATGTTTTTTATGTGTGCGTATTCAATACAAATAGCCAATAGATTGTGCAAATGGCGCAGTATATATATATATATATATATATATATATATATATATATATATTTTAATATTTCTGTAGAGAAATTGAAAACTAATGATTGTAAAATGTAGTGGTGGTACAAAGGTTTTCCAATTTTTGTGCAGATGGTACGCGTTAGTCAAAAGGTTGATAACTGCTGGTATAGAGTGTTTGGTATGGCAGGAACAAGATTAAATATCCACCCAATGCAAACTGTGTGAGTTCATAGGGAAAGTAAATTTAAATATGAAGGTATAAAATGAACACTAGAATGCGGTTTTCTTTGTTGTGAAAAATCTACAGGCCAATTTAATATTGGGGATGGATTCTTGTAAAGACAGCGGGGGGTAAAATTAATTGCCAGGGAGCCATTATGCAGCTGGAAATGAATAAGCTGCTAGAAGTTAGGCTGTCTAATCAGTATATGAGATTTAATGAAAATTAAGCTTAGAACATCAGGTATACAGTCTTGAAATAAGGCATTGTTGAGGTCTAGTGTATTTAACCCGCGGGAAAGCGCGTGGGGTTTATCATATCCCAAACCTACATAAAAGTGGAATATTCCTAACTTGTGAAACTGAAATTCTGTGCTGCTTTCAGTAGCTGAGTTTCTAGTTGTGGTTGATTTTCAGAACCGCTTTTTCTTTGCCTGTGTGTTTCAGAAAAATATTTATCGGTATTTTGTTGGAACTGGGGTATGACACACCCCACGTGCCTGTCCGTGTAAGTGTTTTTCTGACTGAATACTTAGTTCAGAAATTTATTTCTAGAGTGTAACAGTAAATATTTCTACTCGCAAGTGATTTTAAAGTACTTGACATTAAATTCTTAAAAATTTCTAACTGCATTATGGTAAAAAAGAGTCCCTATGAACTGGAGATGCAACGCATGTGAGATTTATTAGAAATATTTGAAAGCGATGAAGATTGCATTTCGGAAACTGAAGATGAAACTAAGAATATTTTCTACAATGTTTTGGTTTCGAAAAAGATAAAACATTAATTCCTGATGTTCCTAAAAAAAGAAAAACTGTTCTTATGCTTTCAACGCTATATAACGATCATATTATAGATGATACTATTGGAGAAAATAAAATATCAGGAATTATATGTTTTAATAATATGACTAAAGGAGCAGTGGATATGGGGGATGAAATGTCAGTCAATTATTCAGCAATTGCCAGAATAACAAGGAGGTGGCCAATGGTAATTTTCTTTCCTGCACTGAATGTTGCTGTAATAAATGCTTGAATTATATTACATTCAACTGCTAATCCACCAACCAGAAACAGAAGTCTGCTTTTGAAGCACAGAATGTACTGCAGAATAAGATAGCATTACAATTACTGAAAAAAAGTATTGAACAAAGAATCAGAGATTAATACTTTTCCAAGAAATCGACGTACTGCATGCAAAACAAAAGCATAAGTTTCAACGAAGAATTAAAACGAATACATGAAATTCGAAACAACTAAGTATGAAAGATGTGATAAATTTTTTGCCCTCGCGCAAGGACAGAAGAACGTGAATGCAATGTTTAAAATGTGAAAACATTCTGTGCCAAGAACATATGAATGTATTTCTTTCAAAGTGTAAAGAAATAAAATAAGCATGGTGTATTAGAGATGCAATGAAACTTAGAGGATGATGTTTATTTTTTTATTATTTTCATTTATCTTAATTTTAAATCTAAGATTATTTCGGAAATTAATTTTTTGAAACCCAATTATTATTCACTTATTTATAATACACGAGAAAAAAAAAAGTTTTATAACTAAATAATACTATTTTTATCATATTTTAAATATTGGGGTATGTGATACCCCACGCGCCCACTTTAGTAACTTTTCTTGGTGCGACTTCCGCCGAGTTAAGTTATTAACATGTAGGATTTTGGTTAACAGGTGGCTTGTGGAAACTCTGCACACTTTTTCACACGTATTTGCATACATTACAATGCTGAAGAGCAGGGAAAAGAAACTGAGTTTAGAAGACACAAAAAGTTAGAAAGGTGGGATGAAGTTGTAAATATTATGTTGTAAATTATAACTGTTAAGTAATTTCTTGTTAAACTATTTTTCCTTCCAGCATCTGGAAGAAGATAACATTTAATTAAATGGTGATGACATGATGGAAAGAACTTCTGAAATTTTTTTTAAAATTAAGTTTTAAACATTTAACTTCATAATCGTAAAAACTGGGCTTATGTTGCAGTTTTAGAATTTAGAATCTTCGTAAAGTCATTAAAGACCTTCGTTGCTGTTACTTAAATTTCTGCTGAAGATAATGTATGGAATCTCATGTTAATTAACCAGTTATTATATCTTAGTCTTTACCATAACTTCTCCTTTCCATATTCCTCACAAAAATGCAAATTAGTAGTAAGTATTTGAGCTGAGGTTTTTGGATTTGAAACAGAGAAGATAAGTTATCTATGGGTTATCTTTACTCGCATGTACTATGGTCATATCAAGCATGTTACAGGAAAAGCCTGTGGTATGGGACAACCAACTTTCTGTACTTATTCTGGATTGTCTCTCAACAAAACGAGAAGGATATACATGTGCAAGGGAGGCCAATTCGAAGCTACGCATCTGCAGTCTGGGAGTCAGCCTCAAAGACAGACATCCAGAAACTTCAAGTGCTACAGAATAAGATTCTGAGAAGAATTGTGAATGCTCATTTCCTGATAAGAAACAAACTCATTCATGATGACTTAAAATTCGACCTTATTAGAGCACCACATTACTAAAACTCATAAAAGTTTCTTCAAAACTGGACTTGAGTACGATGCTGCATTTTTCAATAGTTGGAAGTCAATAGTTAACGAAATCCTTCCAGAAGATAAATTTGACTAGATCATTTGCTACTCACATGCTTCAAGATCGCAACTTCCTAACCTAGATTTGATTGCCAGCTATTACTTGTTTTCTTGTGGGGCGCGACTTTTGTCTCTCGTCACTTTTCACCTGATTGACACACAAGCAGTAGAGGAGACAATGATCGCCGCACTTTCTTGACCATTCTTGAAGTTTCAGCTGCTGGCTCGTTAATGTCTTGTGCCATTAGAGGCTTATTTTTGTTATCCAGCTTATTAAGATCCCTTCGGAAGCCACATAAGCAACTTTATAATCTGTGTGCGTATTTAAGGTAAAGAGTGTTTCTGGCATCTCTTCCGCGCTATGTGGTTTATTTCTTGACAGCACTAACAATTATTCGGTTTTGAAATCCTACTTAGTTAATTAATAAATATTTAAATATATTTTTAAATAACTAATTAGATAATTAGTCGATCATGACAAATTAAATATATCTAATACTGTTCCAAGTAGAAAATCCTTTTTTAGAGTGAAAAAAAAGTAGTTTTATCAGATAAAAGATGCCTTTTGTCAAACTGTCTCAGCAAATATTTGTAAAACGTTTTAGAGTTCTGGTAAGCTTACATCAAAGAATTAGCATCAGATTTTTCTAACGGAATATTTAACAACATATCGCTCGTATTCAAATGGATACGAAATTTGTAAGTTGACAGTTATTTGTTACTTATTGCTTGGAAAATGTAAAAGAAACGAATAAAGAAAGATTTATATTTCTTTTTAGGCAGGGCTTAATTTCTAAAAGTAGAAGTGCCGGAGCCTTTGGAAGACCTTCAGGAAAGAGGAACAAGAGTAAATAAATAAATAAAATGAGTATTAAAATCATTCATAATTTAAAAATCAAATTAATTAATAATTATTTAATTCATATCAATAATCAATATATATTAATTATTAATTAATTATTAAATAATTAAATAATTTCAGTTTAAAGTCATTAAATAACTAACATTAAATTAATTGTAAAAGAAACGAATAAAGAAAGATTTATATTTCATTTTAGGCAGGGCTTAATTTCTAAAAGTAGAAGTGCCGGAGCATGAGTGCTATGAAAGACCTTCAGGAAAGAGGAAAATTTAAAAATCAAATTAATTAATAATTATTTAATTCATATTAATAATCAATATATATTAATTATTAATTAATTATTAAATAATTTCAGTTTAAAGTCATTAAATAAGTAACATTAAATTAATTGTAAAAGAAACGAATAAAGAAAGATTTATATTTCATTTTAGGCAGGGCTTAATTTCTAAAAGTAGAAGTGCCGGAGCATGAGTGATATGAAAGACCTTCAGGAAAGAGGAACAAGAGTAAATAAATAAATAAAAGGAGTATTAAAATCATTCATAATTTAAAAATAAAATTAATTAATAATTATTTAATTCATATCAATAATCAATATATATTAATTATTAATTAATTATTAAATAATTAAATAATTTCACTTTAAAGTTATTAAATAATTAACATTAAATAAACCGTAAAGAGATAAATTTTAATAAGCAATTTTTAATGTAATTTTATTGCTAAAGATAAAATTTTAGAGATCAGATTTCTACTCAAATTGTTGTTCAGTTACATAAAAAAAAGTGTCGGAGCCTCCTATTTAGGGCTCCGGGTGCACTCCGGCTAGTATTGGAATTTATCCCCAAAACTAAGAAGTATCGGAGTCGGGCTCCGTTGGGCTCCGGCGCAATTTAAGCTCTGCTTTTTAGGTAATATAATTTTCTAAATACTATACTTACTTACAATACTTGCACTTGCAATACCTTCTTAAACAGTTTAAAAAAGGCATTGACCCTTGTGACAGTCTCCTGGGTGACAGCCACATCCTGAGTAGAATACGTAAGCAAGATACGTATAGCATTTCTAAGCATAACATGGAAGTTGTTCGAAGTAAGATTGGACTAAGCCTAATCTAGTGGATGCTTTATAAATCTTTTAGTTCAAAGTAAAATCATGGATAACAACATGAGGAAGCTACGGTCCAGCTTAAAATAGATGGTGTTGGGCGAAGATGCTGAGCAATTATGAAAGCAATTATTCAGCAGCCCAACAGATCATTGTGTAGCATAATGCAGAGGTTCAAAGTGAGTGAAAGACAAGATGGATGCTTGAGAAGGAGGCATCTGACCGGATCCTTTTGGAATCAAAGGTGTAGAATACTTTTGGAATCAATGGTGTAGTCAGACATTTGTTGTTGTGCGGGACTCTTTCAGAATTATACAATTTTGAATAAAGGGAAGCCGAAATATTTGGGAAAAGAGAGGAAAGGGCATTTAAGATAAAGCAAAATCTAAAGAATTTAAAAAAAAAAAAGAAAGAAAAGCTATTTATTACTCGTTCATTAATATAGATTAATAATGTTCATTCATTAGAAAGACTCAACTGTTATTCTATTTTTTACTTCCTTGTAAGAAATAAAGGAAGTATTGTAAGCACGAAATAATCTGGGTACCATATTTCAACGAAAATATCGATTTTGACCGTTATCGAATGTAATTTAACGATGTTTCTGCTTGACATCTGTACATAAGGTCAGAATAAAGGACTCATTTCCCCCAAACGAATTATAAAACTGGTTTAAAATCGATTCAGAAGAGATTTTTTTCGTGGCGTCTGTACGTGTGTACGTATGTATCACGCATAACTCAAAAACGAGTAGCCTTAGAACGTTGAAATCTTGTACATAGGACTGCTATAACATGCAGTTGTGCATCTCCTTTTTTGGTGGCAATCGGCCTCACCAAAAGTATATACCCACTCTGCTACTCGCCTCCGTGAGCTGAGTTTTTTATTTTTATAAGTTGGTAAGTTGTGCACTTTTTGCCTTAAAAATGATTGAATTATGTTGTTCTTATTTTCCGGTTAAGATTTTTATGCCTGTAGTTAATCTGAATGCATTAGTTGTACCATTATCAACAATTTAAAAGTAGTTGTTTCAGTGCGACTAAGCCTAATTTTTTTACCATAGCAGCCATATTCGTTTACATATGAAACTTAGACAGAATAGTGGATTTGTTGCCAGCCTGGAGAAACTAATCTTTGCAACAACAAAGCTAACGTCTTCTTTTATTATTGCAAATTAAATCATGCTTAATCCATTCTCGAATTACGTATTATTTAAGTTGTTAAATTTTCTCATGTGTTGAATCAGCATAGCGTCCACAACAAATTAAGTCAGTTTCTACGCTTTTAGTGTCTTTTGCAGAGTGAGACTAAAAGTAAACTTTCAGTTTTTTGCACTGGAAAGTCTGCTATCCTGCCCGCTAGCCGAATTGCTTGTTTTTGCGTAGAAACTCTAATTTTAATTGTAAAAGTTGTTCTTTAAATTGTATCATATATATTACAATTATGTATAATTGTTTAAATTTAACTGTATTTATGTTTTTGTATATTTTTTTAATTTTTAATAAAGATATTTTGAGGTTTTATGTATTTTTGTCTTGTTGCGAAGTGAGAACTGAATTAATTGAATGAGAAATATATCTCTAATGAAATTCGAGAAAATAAGTTTAAATGAAATACAGGAAAATTGCGTATAATTTAATATTCCGTACAAAGAAGTCATGTGGTGTACACGTCAGATTTTTTTTTTTTTTTTTTTGATAAATTTCTTTGCAATTTTTGCAAAGAAATTTATCAAAAAAAAATATATATATAGTTTATTCACGTCTAGTTCACTATGAAGAGCATCATTTCTGATAAACCACTGGCATTTTGTGATTTTTCTTTAAGTTACGTTCTGCGTTTTCTGTAGCTTTTTTAAGGCGACATAGCATAGGAAACCACAGACGGGATAGGCATATATAAAAATAGGACGCAACATGCGCAGAGGACGGAGTTTCGAGCAATAAATTGGTTAAGTAAAGCTTTAGTACCCCAAAACTTAGTAATGACATGTGTAACGTGTGGGATCTACGTGAGTCTTTGGCCTAAATTAACACTAAGATATTTGACTTAACTTGTTCCAAGAGATGATGTTAGTATTGTGCGTGTACAGAGTGGTATTCTGGTCCAGTTTGAGTTTTTTTTTTTTTTTTTTTTTTTTTTTTTTTTGTGAAATGAATAGCTTTTTAATACACCGAAATGATTAGCAATAAGAAAAATGCTCAATTTCCTTATTGTTAAATAACTAGCATTTTATTTTTAATTAAATGATTTGCACTCCCAGAAGCGTTGAGTAGTTCTTATAAAAAAGAAGGAAGAAAATAGTGTATTATTTATTCCAGTATATTTCCCTTTTTTTTTTTTTTTTTTTTTTTTTCTTCTTCTTCTAATTTTGACGTATTAAAATCGAGAAGAGAAAGTTACAAGGATAATTTAATTTCCGAATGATGCAGTTGCAATAAGAACATCGTAAATGAAAAGTAGTCATGGATAAACTACCAGAAAACATTATAAAATTGTTTAAACGAAATCTATATTTTAGTAAGATGACATGATAATATTAATATTTTGATATCTAATGAAATATATTTATTTCTGTTTCCTTGCATCTTGAACCTCATCCGCTCTTATTGTTATCCCTGCTACTCCCAAGACATCAAAGCATACAATGCTACTGGAACTGCTGTCTGCGTCATTTGCTTCACCACATTAATTGTGCAACTCTGCTCCAATTTTTATACGCAGTTTCCCTCGGAACGATCTGAGGACTTTTAATCCCTCTTCTCCCACCACCAAGCGACTCGAAGGCATTTTGGCTCTACAGTATTTCGAGTCTTCCCGTGGTGCACAGATATTATACAATTGCAAATATCGACGTTTTTCTCGGGACTTGAGCTTGGACACCTAGCTACCTCAGCCAGAGTTGCTAACCACTATATCAATCAAGGCGGAAGTACTAACTAATAGCAAAAAAATATTTTGTTCTTTGGTTACCTTGTTGATTTCAAAGCGATATCTATTTTTATTCACGTGCGTTGAATCATTGTCTCTCGCAACTGTAGTTAATTTTGGATTTCTATAAATGGCAAAGTACTGAAGAGTTATCTGCCTAAAGGGAAAGGATGCCTTTGTTGAAAACTTTCTGAAGGAAACTGGCTCATATTCACACTGCACATGGGAAAAAATACGAAAGCCAATTATGCAGCCAGCCCATTCACCTGGAATCGAACCCATAAAAAAAAACTTACAACGGTCTTAGGCACTCGTTCGCTGGTGCTGCGGCACAACTTTAACAGCTGCTGCTATGATTCTCTTTCGAAGATAGTTAGGCCACGAAATTTTTCAGAATGTATATATTTTTTATATTCCCGCATAAAAACGTCCATTGGTGTCACATCAAGCGTAAAGAGGCCAAGAATAGGACTGACCGAACCAGTCTACCGAAATCGTTATTACTCAGCATAGTTTCTGGATATGTCCAAAATTATTTTGCCCGTTCTCGCAGTCAAAATATAGCTAACTTTCGAATACTTTAGTATAAAAACTAAAACTAATTTACTAGAAAGCACAATGTAGTGAATTAAAATTAGACTTTTTTTTTTTTTTTTTTTTTTTTAAGTGATTTAAAAAGTCTTTCTTCGACTGTTGTCATGGTAATCGTTTGTTACAGTAACTGTGTCCTTGATGTATGTGACAAGAGAAAAATTGGACGTTTTATTTTCATTTTCGTATTGTAGATATAGTTCGGATATAATGCGCATAAAAGAGTAAGTAATTGCCTAATAGAAATGTTAAATATTCACAATCATAACTAAGCAGTATGTTGTTTTGAGTAAAGGAAAAGACAATCTTAGGCTTATCCTCCTAAGGGTAGGATACTTTCGTGTAGAACTTTCTAAGTCAGTTTCAGCCAACCCATTCTCTGGGATTCGAAACAGGGCTTCAGGGGCGGATTAAGACTTTTAGTTGTCCTACGTTCTTAGAAGGTTTGGGTGACTCCATATATATTTGCGCCTGTCCTCCCCCATCATTTCTCTCTCGGGATCTCGATTTTGATGCATCATTCGTCAGTAAAATCTGCAATGGAAATTTTTTGTGATACCTCCTTTCTTTGAGTTTCTATTGACGTTTTGTGGTGTCGCTTTTCCTTGCTGTTATAACCCTGTGCTTATTTTGCTTAGTTCTGCCAGCCTTTACTATTAGTATTCAACGGTATTGTCTATTTGTCAGCTGTAACTTTAATCTAAAATCTCTTATTAGTTTCATATAAAAGTTCAGATTACATTCTGATAAATGGGAAAATCCACATACTGTTTCCTTTCTTAACAAAGCAGTCCACCATTGACCAAGTACATGAGATATTTGAACGCTGAGTAATTCGAATCAAGGCAAACTTTTGTTGCATAAGCGCTTTAGTTGCTTCATCCATACAGAAAACGTCAAACTTGAAAGACTTTTAAAAGTCCTTTATGAAGGCATCATTTCTCTTAGAGAGTTAGCGTTAGTATGTTCTAGTGTAATCCAAAATTATCCGGTTAATCTTTGCGTATGAATAGGCTGGTTATATAAGGTTGTTGTTTCCGCCTCACATGTTGTGTAAATATTCGTTGGCATCACTTCTGCATAGCTGGCTCTCATGTAATTTGCCATAAGAAAGTGTCCTAAAATAATTGATTCAACTGCACAGTCACAAATTCATTCTTACCTTGCTCTTGTATTTAAAAATTAATAAAAGAACTAGCATTTAACCATGCCTTAAATGAAACAAAACAATACTAAATTTTATGCTTGGTTTTGGGTCATTCAGCAGAAAGCAAACTTTGAAGTAATTATTTGGTGATCAGCTCATAAACCATGAAATAAAAATGAATATTTTCCGACTTTTTTAAAATATATATTAAAGTTAAATTTGTTTTAAAATATTTCTCAATATTCATTTCCTCTCTATCATCAAATTATGTTTCTTTGTCATGTTGTTGAACTTTTTTTATTTGAGTAAGGAACTTGGTAATAGAAAGAGACAAGAATTATCTTTGATTTTCCAGACTGGCTTAATGATAAAAATCCAATCAGTCTAAAATGGCATTAGAATATTTACAGTTTTCTTTTACATACTTAAACGCTTCTGCCTACCAATGTAATACAGGATGTCCAAGGTCCCTGAACAAGTTTAACAACATAACAAAGTAAGAAACATAATTTGATGTTTGAGAATAAAACAACTTACATCTTTGGTAAGCAAGGTTTAAAGTTTTGGTGAAGAGTGTCTCGTGGGGTGCTAGAGTGCCATCCTGTTATAAAATAATCTCTGGTTGACGATCCTCCAACTGTTAACAAATGTATTTAATCAATAAAGGTAAACTCCGGCTGTTATTCTTTGTTCATGAAAGAAAAATGGCCCTATAATCTTATTATGCAACATCTCACACCAAACATGCAATTTCGGTAGTCTCGCTTCAGCTTCCTTTTGACATGAGGATTTTTGGGTTCTCAAATCCTCACTTCATGTGTATATGAAACCAAAATAAATTGTTAGGAAAACATTTATACACGCGTAATAACACCACAAAAATTTACAGCATTGCTTCTGACAGAGTATTCACAGTAATAGGATAAAATTATTTAGGGATTTTGTGAATCTTTGTGAATATTTAGGGATATGTAACAGCAGAAGGAAAATACAAAAATATTTCTTACAGGCATATTACTTCTTTTGCTTTGAAATAGTTATAAGATGTTAAAATAACGGACGTGTTCATTTACATTTTAAATTAATTGAAATGAAACACGGTTCAAGACGTTCAACGAAAAATGCCGTTCCCAGAAAGCTTTTAGCCGCTACACCCAAAATAGCGCCAAAGGAAGATTTTACTTTTCCCATTGTTAAAGATTATTTCGGTTTTCAAATCAAATCATTCGTAAATTTTATTTAAATGCATAATATACGTGAATAGTAAAATGGTATTCTGAAAAAGGGATGCTACCACAAATGTGTATCCTTTGCGTAGTTTGCCACAATTTATTAACCAATCGGTTGTTCTTTCGCCAAGTTCCTCCTGTAAATATCTACCAAAAGTAAAATAATGCCAACAAGTAACCTTTAGCCTACAAAAGGAAGGGTTTCTCTTTACACTTAAAACTGCAGTATCAAACCTTAAGAATTTTGTTGCTTCGTTGTCTTCTCTCTTGAAAGACAAGTTTAGAATATTTTACAGAAATTTCGGAGTAAAATAGTTCGTTCATAAAGACAGAACGAAATTCATATTGGAATAATTAACTGAAGATGGATGCTACAAACCCATCACTGCCTGATGAGATGATACAGGCAAATACTGAAGAAACCGGGAATCAACAAAATCCTGAAAATAAACCTTGGAGTAAAGTAACTGATAAGGTTAGTTTTACTATTTCTATCAATCACTATCATTTGAAGTAATAAAATTGGAGCCATTAAAAGTAAAATTTCTGAGCCATATATTAAAATAAATAGTTAATACCTTAAGAAATTTTAAAAGAAGAGCTTAGAAAGTTTAAAATGCAATAAATATATTTTGCTACATTTTACAAGATTTTAATGCTATAAATATTAAAATACTAAAAGCTATTTTAATTCTCCTACGGGTTTATTCAATTTTAATTTATAATTTGGAATAGTAGAACTTGTTTTAAATATTAGATTATTTGTATTCTTTGGTTAGAGATTTTTCACAAATTTTTCATACTTTTATCTCTTTCAAAAAGAGTGGGAAAAGTTATAATCTTTTTGGAATCCTTGAAACAATATTTTTATAATAATATTCTTTGCAAAATAATGATTAACAGAATTTGAGGACCTTTAAGGGTTTTTTCACTCATCTGTGCTTCTAAAATTTAGAAAAGTTCAATAAATTGAAAATTTCAAGAGGAAAAATCAAAATTCTTCCTTGTAAAGAGTTTTCCCATGGATCAAACTCATTTGATGGCATTTAAACTTTGTTTATGAAGAATAAACCAGCTTTATTCAATCAATTGAAAAAAAAAATATGTGACCAACAGTTTTGCCATTTCTGTGTAATTAATAAGTTGTGATTTTCGCATTTCCCGCTTAGCATTTCACTAATAATAATTCGAATTGGAGGAGTTCGAGCATGTAAACGATTTATTCTGTAAAATACAATTTTTTTAATAAATTTTTAAAAGGTTTAGAATCAGATAAACAGTATTTAAATAAAATCATTTCTTTGTTTAGATTTCAACCACTTATTAATACAAAAAAAAAAAAAAAAAGCTTCGTATGACATCTTCATTATTGCTTAACTATTGCTACTTGAAAATTAATCTTCTCTAAGCCTTCGAGCAAGTAAGAGCGCATTGGTTGAGTGATTAAAGTAGCAAAACACTTTTTCTGCTGTTTTTAAGTTTTATTCCCAGCTGTTGAACGGGCTGGCTGCATGAGGTTTGCATTATTTCTCCCATCTATAATGTAAATATGTTCATTTCCCTTAAAAAATCCTTCAGGGACTCATCCCTTCCGTTAAACAGAACACTTTAGCTTGCACTTTATAATAATAGTTATATAATAGTAATAAAAAAGTAATCTCTCACTCACCCAAAAAATCAAATCCATTCTAGAGAGTATATCTTGTACATTTCATCAAATGACTGATATACTCTTAGCAAACGTTAAAAATATATTTTGGATATATAAAATATCTTGTAGCAGTATTATAAACAAATATAGCACAGGAAATATGAAATGAACTCGTCAATTTGATTTTTTGAATAAAATTCTCATGCCTGTACGTGTTGAAATTTTGTGAAATTCGTTGACAGTGTAAGAAATTTAAAAATTAGTGTTTAGTGTCTAATATATAATAACTACGTTGTTTTTTATTTGAGATTTTATACATCTTAATGCAATAAATATAAAAATACCAAAAGCTATATTAAGCCTCCTACAGGTTTATTCAATCGTAATTTATAATTTTCAATATTAACATGCATTTTAAACTTCAGATAATTTTTAAAAAATTTTCGTCCCTTTTCTCACTCTTTTTTGAATCCTTGAAACAATATTCTGATCTTACAGAGCCTTTACATAAAACTTTTAGACTCCATTTTTATCCTCTTTCATGTACTTGAAATTCTTATGCAAAAATTTCGTATTATGTCTGTTAATTTAAAAAGAGCGTATTTTTAGTGGTATTTTTTCCCGTACAGCGTTGCCATTGCTGGCTTCGAACTTCGAAATCGTTGAGTTTATTAATCAAAAATTCGTCAAAGTGTTATATAAAATATGAAATCGATAATAAAAACAAATTTCAAATTCTAAAAAAAAAAAAAAAAAAAAAAAAAAAAAAAAAAAAAAGTTCAGACTTTAACGGTCGCCTAAACAGGTTTGTTACACTCTCGCTAAGCTCGTAGTCTACCAGCCTGTTGTTACACTGACTCCTATTAACCATATTTTGTTTTTAGCCTCTTTAATATTAAGCACATTTTCTTCGCTCTTAACGCCTTATACAATTCTACAGCCAAAATTAAAGAAATTTTAAAAGCAGTATAGCAGTATACGTTTACAGCTCCCGATGCAACGTTAAATGTTAACATACTACATTTTTAGCCCAAGGTAGCGTTAGCTCGGAAGAGCTATTAATTTCGTTTTCGCGTTTTGAGTCGATTCACTGTAAATGTCCGTATCACTTTTCAAACTGTTGCCACCAAATATTATCGCCCTGCGTTATATTTAAAGAAATTAAATAATGAAGAATTTACATAAATGTATGTATTTTTCTCGCATTGTGATAAAACAACGGTATTTAGAGTCATCAAATTTTGAATAACGTACATCTAGACCCGAATATGGGCATCTGGAAGCCCTAATTTGAAATTTGTTTTATTATCGATTTCATATTTTGTAACATTTTGACGAATTTTTTGTTAATAAACTTAACGATTTCAAAGCGAGCAATGGCAATACTACGGAAGAAGGGGAAAAAAAAAATCTCCAGCGTGTGAGGCTGTGTATTCGAAATTCTAAAGATATGCTCATTTTAAAATTATTTTGCGATATTGCTGTTGAATTTTTTATGGTGTAAGTGCGAAAAACATAATATTTAATAAATAAAGGTAACACAGAAAACGTTTAAAAACCGCCTCTTTATGCGTAATGTAAAATCTGAAAGTTTTCAGATTTATTTATTTATTTTTGTTTGTCTCTTCTCAGTTCCTCATATTAGTGTTGAGTTTCCTTACTAAGATGGATTTAGAAAACTTTTTCTTGTCTTTTTATTATTAACGTTTTGTGTGTCTACCTTATTTATTAAATATCACGCTTTTAGCGCTTACGTCCCCTCCCCGCATAAAATTTAATTCAACTGCAAAATCACAAATTATCCCAAAACAGCATATCTTTAGAATTTCCGACAGACAGTCTCGCGCGCTGGATATAAAAATGTATTATTCTGTACAGTGTTGCCAACGCTCTCTTTGAAATCGTTGATTCTGTTAACCAAAAATTCGTGTTAGAGAGTTTTATAAAATATGAAATGGATAATAAAACAAATTCGGAATTCACAATTCGGGCTTCCAAGTGCCCATGTTTGGGTGGAGGAGTACTTTATTCAAAACTTGAAGGTTCTTTT
This sequence comes from Stegodyphus dumicola, assembly GCF_044657685.1. NCBI lineage: Eukaryota > Metazoa > Arthropoda > Arachnida > Araneae > Eresidae > Stegodyphus > Stegodyphus dumicola. The sequence goes on from NC_140776.1 coordinate 173,610,840, forward strand.
TTTCCCCTCCTCATGCAAATTCTCAGTTACTTAATTTCTTTAAATATAATACAAAGGAATAATACTTAGTGGCAACAATTTGAAAAGTTAATAAGACGCATTTAAGTGTTTCGACGCAAAATGCCGTTTCGAAACTAATATCCTATTAGCTATGAGCTAATAAATTAAAACATTTTTCATAATATAAGACTAATAATAGGATAGAATTATTTATTGAGGCAAAACACATAAAAGGTTTTTGTTAAGGATTCATGGAAAGGCTGAGCAGTTAAAACTGCTAAGCGGTAGATGTTTAACTTGAGTACAAGGTTATTTCAACTGGAGAAGCTTCATCTTTGGACTTTTACATACGTCAGGACCCTAAGGGGACTCATTTAGGAATCTGAAAGGAGCAGGAGTCGTGCATCTTACGCTGCGTGCTAGAATTACCAAAAAAGTATCAAAGTTTAACTTGTGTTCCAGTCATGGCGAATGGACTGGGTAGATGGGCTTTCTTGCAGTTTTCCCCCTTTTTCAGGGTGAATGCGAGACAATTCTTCTGAGAAAGTTCCTCTTCCCTTGAACAAGTAGCTCTTGTGTTCTTTAGTGCAGTCTAATAAATCTAAACTTCCATTCTGCAAAAACATTATAGCCAGACTGGTTAAGGAGGCTCATACACCTTAAACTCCTTATGAGCTTCGAATATGTGACTGTTGCAAGAATTGAGATATTTTATTTCTTTTAAAAGCAATTACTTCCAACTTTTTACAGCTGACTACATAATATAGCTGCTTTGGAAACTATTAACCAGAAAGTTTGAGTTGCCACAAATATTTTTTGTAATTTAATCCGCTTTGGGACAAAATTTTTCGTCATGTTTACACCTTGCGCGCATGATATTTTAAAAATAGCTAATGGTACATACTTGAAATTTGATAGAATTCTTTATATGGGCACTATTTTCAAACTGAACCAAAAGTCTGATGAATATTTTTATATTAAAAAAAATTTATGGACGAAAATATTGCAGAATTTTTTTAAATAAAACACATTTTATAAACCCAACTCCAAATAAAATAAAAATATAACATGAAATTGTTAGAATTTTTGGTTCGCAGTCGTTTCCAAATGTTATAAAAACTATATATCAAATATGGAACTAAATTATGCAACAGAATATTTGAAAATGTGCGCGCAAGGTGGAAACATGACAAAAAATTTTGTCACAAAGCGGATTAACTTATAAAAATATTTGTGGCAACACAAACTTTCTGATTACTATTTCAGAAAGCAGCTATATTATATTATGTAGTCAGCTGTAAAAAGTTGGAAGTAATTGCTTTTAAAATAAATAAGTTATCCCAATTCTTGCAACAATCCGATATTCAAAGATCTTATGGGTTTTAAGGTTTATGAGTCCCTAATTTGTTGAGGGCAAAGGCAAACAGGGCTCTCTACCTGACGGCAGGGATATTCTCACGGAGGACCTTTTCAAAGGAAACTAACTCGTATTAATGTAGTACAGGGAAAAACCACGAAAACAACTAGACCAGTGATTCTCAACCTTTTGGCTAACGCGTATACCACCTAAACAAAAATTGAAAAACTTTAGTACCACCGTTACATTTTACACTGATTATTTTTCAGTTTCTCAATATAAATATTTAATATATATATATATGCATTGCCATTTGCACAATCTATTGGCTATCTGAAATAAATATGCACATATTAAAGAAATATTAGATTAAAAATTGGTTATCATTTTAATTATCAAAACTTAAGTTATAATACTTCAATATTAACATTTAATGTGAAATTTGGGTCTATTGATAGAGATCAACTTCTTTTTATGTCTGGTCTTGTTTCACTTAGTTTTTACCGAAAATTAGAATCCACTTTTAATTGTCTTCTGTATTTATTTTTCAGATATAACATGGAAGAAAATCCTTATTCACAAAAATAGATTGTGCAAAAAGGCAATAAAAATTTGATAGCTTTATTTAAAATGCCTTTAAATTCTTTTTCTTTTTTTCTTTTTTTTTCTTTTTTTTTTTTTCCCGGTTCAGCCAAAAGTTAACGAGTATGCTATTTTTGAAATCTTCAATTAGAGTTCGATCACAGAAAATTTCTATCAATTGTACTTTTTCTTTACGAGATTTTTGAATTTAATTGTTAAAAATACTTTTCTTCTTTTGCGTACCACCTATTTTTCTCTTGCGTACCACCGGTTGAGAATCGCGGAATTAGATGATTCGCCGCTCTTCGAGCTCTGGACGAAATATGAGTGTTCAACTGTCTTTGACCACTTGACCTTTGGAGGTACACATGTAGGGCTGATTACAATCAAAATTGTCCATGCCTTATTCTAGAGTGATCCCATCAGTGAACAGTCAGCGTTGTTTACTGAATTCATTGCGAAAATTGTCGGTGTTCGTCTATGCAAAAACGATGATATAACAAAAATAAATAGTAAAAACATTTAATTTTTTTTTTCTTATTTTAGAATAGGATATTTTCTGGTTTACAAGTCAACACTAAGTTTGACGGTATTAAAGGCCTAACGTAAATGCTGACTGAAATCTTATTAGAGACAAAAATGGCAGTCATGATGATACATACAACTTCATGAAAAGAATGATCCGGAATGAAAACAAAAACAAATACACAGATTCACAAACAAGAATGCGTGTATTCAACTTGATAGTTCTTTTATGATTCATCCTTGGTTGTAACTGACAGAATACTATCAACATGAGCTCTTGACACTAGAAGAGCCTATACCAGCTGCCGAGCGGTAAAGTCGCTAACATTCGTAGTTTGATCTGGACTTGATTTCAGGCGAACTGGCTGGCTGCATGGGCACTTCTGTAGTTCTTTCCATGTGTAATATAGATACTAGCTAGTTCCCTAAAAAAGTCCTCCACGATGGATCCCTCCCCTTAGGGGGCAGAAAGCCCTTACGTCCTTTTCCACAATCAAATAAACTAAGCCAAGCCTAAAATCTTCCCATCTTAAGTAAATAGCTATCAGAAAAGGGATGTGCAATCAACTTGCAAATTATCATCCGCTCTATGAGCAATACTTCCCAGTAAAACACGATTTTATTTTGCGGTTCTTCCAAATAAACTCTTTCCAGTATGAGTGATATTTTTATCTTGAAAGAATTTAACCCCGATTCCGTATCGCTTAAGAAATGTCAAATCGCGTAATTCATATTCATTCTTCGGAGCGGGGGGAAGCTTCAATATAAAAGCAGCTGAAAATATCGAAGGGGAAATTAGTGGATGGATGTTCATTTTCCGCAACGTTTAAGGTTTATTATTACTAGTTACGTGTTCCGCCCTAAGGCACTACAAGGAGGAGACAGATGTCTTCGTGGAGAACTTTCTAAGGGAACTGGCTCGCATTAATACGTTACACATAGGGAAAACCACGAAAACGCCGGTGCAGCCATCCTGTTCGTGGGATTCGAACCTCAAACCGAACTACTAGTATTCAGGGTCTTTACCACTCGGCCGCTGGTGGGCCAAGGTTTAAGGTTTACAGAAGAATTCGTCTGTAGACCTTCATTCTTCCCCGTTTACTCGTAATGACGTAATTGCACTGCTTTTCATGAAAAGAAGTAAACAAGCACCAATATAACGTTTCAATTGATGCTTAGGCGGCCCGTTAGCTGAAACGTGCAAGGAATTGTACCCTTGTGGCAGTACCGAGTGGTGCCTTAACTGGTGCGGTAATAAATTTCAAGAGAGACCAGAGTTTAGAGACTTAACTAGTTCCTTTACTTATTGGAGGCATATATTGACTACTATAATATACCACTGTCGTTTTCAATAAAATTATCAAATGCAAAAAGAAAATTATTAGCAGTTTTTATAATTTTTATGAAGTTGGTTAAAATGTTCGCAACAAATAAATTTCATTTAAGGATACATAAGACCCGACTATATGACTATTTCCCATGCCAGTCAAATATCTAATTAACTACCATACGACCTTAATTTATAGTTTTTTTAATAAGAAATTATCCTAGTTTTATAATTACTTTGTGTAAAATTCTCACACAGATGTAATCTTCTAAAGACTTTAATTGTGGTAATCAGCCTTTAACTTGTACGTCGAAAACTGTTACGTATTTGATATGGTCCCGTCTAACAGATCTATAAATGTCTTTTTGCGAACACTTTTCGGTACTTACGTATTAGCGCAACCACCTTGACGCAGTTTAGTGGTTTTTTACGGAAGAAAAAGGCACATTCATTGAATTTTCGGATTGCAGCTTACTCTGGATATGGTTACCCTAAGAACTGTTATGCGCATGGTTTCTAGAATTTGGCCACTTCTGAACATTTGGCAATTTTTACTAAGGTGGTTGCGGTAATACATACGTATGCACTTTTCAAGTGCATAGATGATTTAGATTACTGCAAAGCACGTAAGGGTTGTTTTGTCTAAGGGAAGGGATGGAAAGTGGAAAGGGAAACTGGTTCATAAGGAATACTGGTTTTCATCATACCTGGGTAAGAACGTTGAAGCATGCAGCTAGCTCGTTCGCCAGAATTTGAATCGGGTTTGACGTTGAGCCGGTGGTAGGCTTTCAGATACATGGATAAATTGCTGATATAAATTATCAGCAATTTTTAAGATAAAACAACCTCAACCTTGTTTATACTTGAATAGAATATTATAGCTGAAAATGGTTAAAGTATACTAATATGCATGTTAAATTACAAGTACTTAATTTTAAAATTAAAACTTAAAAAAGAATTTAAAAAGTATAATAATAAAAAAAAAATCTGAAATTTTTCAGATTTTAAATTACGTCCAAAGGGGCGTTTTTTTAACGTTTTGAGTGTTACCTTTATTTATTAAATATCATGTTCTTTGCACTTAAACCATAAAATTCAGTTCAAGAGCAATAATAATGTTAAGTTAAGCATATCTTTAGAATTTCCGATATACACAGTCTCGCGAGCTGGAGATAAAAGTATTTTTTTTTTCTATATAACGTTGCCATTTCTCGCTTTTAAAGCATTGAGTTTGTAAATCAAAAATTCGTTAAAGTTTTACAAAATATAAAACCTATAATAAAACAAATTCCAAATTTGGGATTTCAGATGCCCATATTCGCAGTAGGATTTCGTCATTCAAAATTCGATGGCTCTATGTACCATTGTTTTATCACAATGCGAGAAATAGACAATCATTTATGCAGATTTTTCATTATTTAATTTCTTCAAATATAATGCAGGACTCTAACATTTTGTGGCAACAGTTTGAAAAGTGAACCGACGTTTATGAGTCCGACGCAAAATCGCAAAACGAAAGCAATAGTCCTTCGGGACTGAAATCCCTTTGGACTAATAAATTAAAAAGTTCTTTAGATGGAACCAGACGATCGAATTACTGTGACGTCATCTGAAGGTTGAGCTCTGTCTTTCATTAAATTCTTCTTTCAAAGCTAAAGGAAAAAGGGGCTTCTATTTTACAATTAAATAGTCAGAAACTAGTCAAAGTATAAGCTTTCCCACTCCGGTTGAGACCATATATCTCCACATCATCAATGATTAGCCATCTAAAACCACGAGGTATGTTCAAGTATAAACAAGAATTTTCACGCTGCACATTTGCAATGAGTTCACATAATTAACTTAATCATGAATCCCTAGCTACCACTATTGCTAGCATATATGCTACCACTTTTGCTAACATATATGCTTGAGCATGTTAGCAAAAGTGGTAGCTTCCCCTTTTATCGCCCCTGTTAGCTCTAATCAATATCTCGAAGCAAGAAATTCACAGCATCAGATTCTTGACCAACGTAAGCTATCATTCCGTTTAAGATTTATTCAAAACTTTAAAAAAAGTTTGTAAGTCTTTCAGTTTAGAATGTATATAATTGGTGCAAGGGCTAATCTTTGGAATATGGTAACAAGTAGTTTGGCGACATTTTGGTAAGGCGATTAGCTAGGACTTTAGCAGTGTACATGGATAAAGTCAACAGTGTCCGCAATGCCATTTTTGTGCAATTCTGGGATGTTTTTTTAAGTGAAAATAGGTCGACGTGTACATGGATACCGTGTATGTGCAATTCTTAAAAACGCGGCAAGCAGTGGGCGCTCTAACATAAGCGTAATTCGGGCTAGTAGATTGTTAGAAAAAATGTTGAGTAAAAAAAAAAAAAAAAAAAAAAAAAATGCCTTTACTTCCTGAAAACAAAATGGGGTCCAAACAAAAACTAGCAGGTTGCTGTAGCAGGGTTAATCGCCAAATTTTCGCCAAAAAATCGCCAAGTTACCATAATCCAAAGATTAACCGGTGCAAGTCTTTTAAAAAAGATCAGGTGAGAGTTAAAAATGGATTGCATGCCCGTTGACCTAAAATCTCAATCGGAAAAGGACAAGCTGTCTGCTGCTGATGCATTGATTTAGGACGATCGGAGAATCCGTCAGAGAAATCGCTAAGAAAGTTAAAATAACTGTTGGTGGTGTGGAAACATTAGTTAAAGACCGTTATAAATTTAGCAAGGCGAGCGAATCTTTGACAAATTTGTCTGAATACAGAGAAAGAAGATTTGTTGCAACCACACAAGTGAGATGTCCTAACTCACCTCCAAATAGTAAAATCACCTCCAAATAGTAAATCACCTCCAAATAGTAAAATCACATCCAAATAGTAAAATCGTTATCAGACTTTCATCTTTTCGGTACTCTTAAATGATTTTCCGGAAGGAAGACACTGAAAGCTAATGAAGAGGTTATTAATACTGCGCAGGCTTGGGCAATATGCAGTCAAAAGACTTTTATTCTGCTCGAATTAAAAATTTTCACGCGTCCTAGAACAAGTGTACTGTAGTGGCTCTACGTAAGTTGTTAAATCATTTTATGGTATTCAGTAAAATAAAGTCCAGCTGATAAATCTCCTGTTATATCTGAACATCCTTCTTAGATGATTAGGATCAAGAACTGCGTATAGTTTTCTCCAAATATTCTACATCTGTCATTACTAAAAATATTAAATTTAAATTCTTATTCGAACATATTGCTCGACTCGATATATATTTTAGGTCTTTAATAACTAAGTCTTAGCAAACGGTAAATGCTTTTTTGTTTTCAAACTATGAAAGGTATCCCTTTCTTGGCTTGAGACTTGAATTTGATTTCAGGCGAACAGGCTGGCTGCATGGTCATTTTCGTGGTTTTTCCCATGTGTAACACGTTATAAGAACCAATTTCCTTTAGCTGAGCGATGAATTTGTATGCCGCTTTCGATGAAAGATTTATCATGCGTCATGACCAGTAATAGATTTTTCATAGGCCACATTTTGCGCAAATCGGTAGACGTTAATATTACTGCGTTTACTATTTGATAATTCTATTTTTGTTCTTTTATTTCCCTTTTATTAAATCATGCATTAGTGTTTTTTCCATACAATATTTTTATCGTTACTTAAAAAGAAAGATAAAAATTCTCAATCGTTTAAATATTTTGTCTGTAAAATTTGTTACGTGAATAAGAATAATTCCTAACTTTTAAATAAATAATATTTTAGTCAAAATTTTATTAAAATGCATTAGGAGGTGTATTGTTTTATTACTAACATTTCAAATCAATGACAGTAAACTAAAAATACTACAATGTGTGGTATTTCTCAAAACAAACAGAAACTTGCTACGCAACATTACCCTTTTTGCATTCGCACGTTATTTCACTGCGCTTTTTATGTTTTGCGTAAACTTTAAAAGCCTTCGTTGGTTTTTGTTTTGATGGTGTTGGATGAATATGTTTTGGAAAATGTCTCCGATTTCGTCCTTATAGTCTCTTTGGTATATCTCCAGTGTGTATCTATCCTGACTAATTATAGTTTGATTGTGTAGATCTCAGTAATAATTCTGTTATGTCTAGTTTATATTCAGTTTCAAGAAACTATTGCAACTACCACTGACAGTAAATAACCAGCTCTACATTGCAATTATAACAAACAATAACAATAACGTAATAAGGTAACGGGTTAAGTAAATCAAACCTTAGACAGCTCTCCGTAAGTACTGAGCAAGATTGTACGAAAATACTCTTAAGTATGATTTTAGGAGTCTTCAGCAAACCACAGTGCACATATTTATGGACATAATTTGGTTTACATCTTTACTTTACTTTTCCCATAATTGCAAGCAAAGTATCTTTCCTTTTCCTTTATTTATATTCTGTATGTACTTTTAAATGATTTTTTGGAGAGAAGAATGATTTTGTCGTGTAATGTTCGCAGTTTAATGCAAGGACTTTTCCGATTTTCAAATACTGTAATTCTTGAAATAAACTATCGATACTCTTCTGTTATCGAGACCGAATTCAGAAGTGTAGGTATGTAGGCACGTATATATGGATGTATGCGTTCATGTATGCATGTATATATGTACGTAAGTATGTATGTGTGAGTACACACACACATATATGTATTGTAAGGATTATGTTAATTTTATTAACAGTTAAATTTTAAGTTAAAGCTCCTTTCCTGTCAAATTCTTAACTTCAACTTACTACTTCCGGCCAGAACGTAGTTTTGGAATCTTTCTGAATACTTAATGAGGAAGAACCGTATTTAAACCGCGAAGTCTACTTGCAGAGTTTGAGACAGTCAGAGTTTCTGATTTGCGCGCGTCTGCCTTTTGGCTACTCTCTTTCTCAAAGCTGTTATTACGCTCGGCCGTACTCAGGCCCTTGCTAAGCTTCGTAGTCAAATAGAGTTAAGGGGTCAACTCGATTAGAATCTTGATAGCTTCGGCTATATTTCTTTAGTTAATCTTAGTTTTAGTTTATTTCTTAGTCTCTTAAGTTCAAGCCCAAGTGTCGGCTTTGATTGTACACTCCAAGACGGAGTTTTGTTAAATCTTATTGGAATAATAAAGGGTTGGTTACCCTTCCATCTTATTGTTTCTTGTTACACGAACTTAAGAAGCGATTATTCGCTAACTAGTTCTTAAGATTCAATAGTAACTGAGAAATACACCAGTGAGAATCTTACAGTATATATGCATATAAATCCATGAATACAAATATGCATATAAATCCATGAATTCCATGAATACTGTTTCCAGTTCAAGATCTCATTCTGACGTCTTAACCCTTTTCGGCACGCTACTTTTCAAAGTCGGAGTTTTGATTAAAAAAAAAAAAAAAAAAAAAAGTAGGCAGTCTAATTAGGCCTAGAGGAGTACACAAGTAAAATTTTGTGAAGATAACACTTATCGTTTAAATTCTGTGGGAGTGCCGAAAGTGGCACACTGATTGAATAGAGCTTCGAAAAGAGTGCTGAAACGAGCATTATGTCAATGAACTGACCGATGAGATGCAGAGAAACAAAGAATACAGACTCTCAGTTGTCCTAGATTATCGGTGAGCCCGTTCTGAGCACACCTAGGGTTTGCCGTTTGGTTTTAGGCAAGATTTCAAGGTAAAAATTTAAAACTAATATAGAATAAGGAGATTAGCATACAGCCAAAAAATAACATCGAAATTTCTTTTTAAACGATTCCTTTTATACCCTAAAAAAATCTGGAATATTTCTTTGAAAAATGAGGGTGTTAAAAAAATTAACATGGCTAAAATATATGGACTGGCTTGTGTTGAGCTGCCATCTACTATAAATAAAGAAGGTTCAGAGTAACCTACAGTAACCTATAAATCCTTTTTCATTCAATTTTTCTGTGCGTACAGAAGGAAATTTTTAGGTGTGTCCACACCGGACACACTGTGCCGCAAAGGGTTAAATGTCTTCCGTCTTTCCATTGCCCGTATATGCCTGGTGCAAGCAAAGCTCAAATCGCCTTTTACCTAGTGAAACTCTTGAAATATATTTGAAAACATCCAGAATGTAAGTAACGGATTGGTAATATATTTGATATAAATGCCATTGCCGTACTAATGTAAACATCTTCGTAAGTCTCATTTTTTAAAACTTCCTAAAAGTATGTAAACAGTTTGATTATTTTTATATTGTTTCATTTGATTTTATACATTCAGTCTTTTGTGATTACCTCAGTAAAATTACCCGTCCGGAGCTTCCAAGATTTTTTTCTAAATTAAGCTTAGTTGTTTTTCGGTCGGAAAACGGAATCAGAAAGCACAGAAAGTAAAGCAGCTATAATTTCATGCAACTGCCATCATTATGGTTTACTTTTTGTCCTCTTTTTGGTAGTCTGGTAGCAAGTTTAACCCACTTTGATAAAACTTCTCTGTTTAAGAATCAAAATTTTTTTTGTGGAGGTTATTTTCACATGCTTCATATCATCAAGCCTTCCGAGGAAGAAGTTCATTAGTGACAAGTTCATTCAGTTAATGGTCGCCCACCAGCGGCCGAGCGGTAAAGTCGCTGAACACTGGTAGTTCGGTCCGAGGTTCGAATCCCGCGAACGGGCTGGCTGCATGGGCGTTTTCCCCGTGTGTAACGTGTATACGAGCCAGTTTTCCTTAGAAAGTCCTCCACGAAGGCATCCCTCCCCTTAGGCAGATAGCCCTAGTGTGCTTTGCCATAATTAAATACACCACCACCAACATTCAGTTAATGAAATGGCACTTGTTGACAGCATTTTCTTAGTTTGTAGACTGTTGAATATGTTTCATTTTGTATGTATAATCAGGCATTTCTCAGAAATCACTGATGGACGACTGTAACGTGATTAATCTGCACATCATCTGCCTCCATCCCGTAATTTTCTAAAATCTCCGGCGATATGTCTTATCGTCAAATACACCTTCTTCATATCCGAGTTAAAATAACCAGCCGAATAACGATTATTGCAGGTGTCAAGGCAACAAGAATCTGCATAATATTCAAAAATTCATAAAAAAGTAACGGATTGGTAATATATTTGATATAAATGCCATTACCGTACTAATGTAAACATCTTCGTATGTCTCATTTTTTAAGTCTGGATTCAAAGTATAAATATAGAACTTTTTTTCTTCTGGAGAAGTGCAAATGATTTCAGCTGATGCCTAAGTGCAGCTGAAGAAGATGGTTTTATATTTAAACTTTCGAAACTAGTTGTGCAAATTTATTAATATTAACCTGATTTTTGCTGTTTTAGCGCCTCCACTAATCCTCTTCACAGTATACTTGATAAATGCTATCCCGAGTTACGCCTGCAGTATTGCCTTTATCAGACTCGAGCAGCGAACTATTTTGAGAAATTCCTTTCGATTTTTCATTTTAAATCATTCAGCACATGACTTAGTCTGACAAACACAGGATCTTTATATGCTATATTACCTCACTTTGCGTTGGTAACAGAATTCCAATCACTCAGTGTGTCACGATCGATATACAAATTCTAATCACTCAGTGTCATCTTCGATATGCAGATTCCAATCACTTAGCTTCATCTTCGATATAAGTCATCCGATTACAGACGGATATGTATCATCCGATATAAGTCATCCAATTCGATATAACTCCGATTCGATGTATGAGTCCGATTCGATATAAGTCGTCCGATAGATGCAAAATCCACAAATCGAATAGAACTATTACACGCATCCAATATAGTTCTATAAATTTTTGTAGCTTTCCACTAGATAATTTTTAATTTTTCTTAATTCTTTTGTAAATCTAAAATAACTGCATATCACTTTAAACATACGTATATATTTTCTTAGCTTTTTATGAGTTATTTTCAAAAATATTAGGAGTAAGTAATAGTAATACTTTTATTTTGCATTCTTTCTGACGCTGAACTACAATAAAACATTTCATTACATTTTTTTTTTCTTTTTGAAGAAATTTTGTGCTAGTATTTATTTGTAAATAATAAAAACTAGAATTTTTTTTCGAAGAGTTAAAAAAATTTAAATTTTCGATTTAAAATGGAATTCTTACTATTATTATTTTTCTTTTAGGATGAATCTGTGTCTCTGGAGTGTACTGTATCCCCAAACATAGAATCGTTTGTAGAACAATTACCGCCATCACAGACGCAGTTAAATTATTTTCGGCAGAATTGTATGCATGGCAAGAAGAAGATGAGAATTGATGATGATGACGATGACTGCGATTCCATGGGAACGAGTGCTCAGAATATTACCGATGATTGTGATGCTTTCTGTAAGTTCGTTGCCATGAAACTACGACAAATGACAAAAATGCAAAAAACTATGGCACAAAGGCTTATATCTGAGATTTGCTTTCGAGGAGAAATGCAGATGTTGCAGATGAACACAATCATAGGGAATAATGCTCCAATTTATCAGCAAAATCTACCACAGTGCACGTACGCATCACGACATCCGCACCTGAATCAAGCGTTTGGAAAGAATCAAGATTATATTTTAGTACATCAACAAGCATTTCGACATGTTAATCCTGTATCTGCAACTCCTGGAACTTCTTGCCCAAATTACATGCCGCAGCAACAGGATAGTTCTGGAATTTCAGTCAACCATTTTGAGCAGTATAATGGCAACTAACTGAAGGAGATTTTTGTTATGTTTGAAAAATTTGGTACGCTATTTTGAAAAGATATTTGCGTCAAGAAGAATAAATAAGGATAAGCAATTGAATTGAAATGGTAAAGAAACAATAAAGCATTTGATTAATATGACTTCTGTACATTAACATTCGAGAGATTTGACTTTTTTTTTTTTTTTTTTTTTTTCAAAAAGCGATATATCTTGTTAGCAATATTTATGTAATCATTTATAGGATAATATTTGAAATTTCGATTATGTTCCATACATTGAGAATATGTAGAGGAATTTTATAACTAAAATAAACATTTCATTTTGAAGGAAAAAAATTTCAAAAAATTCAAATTGAAAAAAATTTTCAATTTTAACCCTTTCCGGAACGCTGCCTTTTAAAGTTGGAGTTTTGATTTAAAAAAAAAAAGGTAGGCAGTCTAATTAGGCCTAGAGGAGTACACAAGTAAAATTTTGTGAAGATAGCACTTATCGTTTTAATTCTGTGGGTGTGCCCAAAGTGGGCACACTGATTGGGTGAGATGCGGAGAAACGAAGAATACAGACTCTGTTGTCCTAGATTATCGGTGAGCCCGGTCTGGGCACACCTAGGGTTTGCCGTTTGATTTTAGGCAATATTTCAAGGTAAAAATTTAAAACTAATATAGAATAAGGAGATTAGCATACAGCCAGAAAAATAACAAATAGAAAATAAAAAATAGAAATTTCTTTTCAAACAATTCCTTTTATGCCCTAAAAAAATCTGGAAGATTTCTTTGAAAAATGAGGGTCCCTAAAAAATTAAACATGGATAAAATATATGGACCGGGGTTTTGCTGAGCTGCCATCTACTATCAATAAAGAAGGTTCAGAGCAACCTATAGTAATTTATAAATCCTTTTTCGGTACTTTTCCGTTTCGCCGGCGCAAATCTCGCCAAGCAGACTTTATTGGCGACAACATACAGTATACACGTAAAAAATATTAAAAAAATGTTAGTTAGTAAGAATACTTTTTAAAGGCATAAACATTTTAATATTGCTTAAAATTTTATAAAAAGCCAATAAATAAAGACAATAAATTTGTAAAAAGACATTAATTTAAGAATTTACTATGCTTTCATGGTTCAACATCCTAATTCGCCGGTTCATATCACGTGACCCCAAGCAATTTCATCTCACGTAAACTACTCTACAAAAATCTAATGCTCTCAGTAATTATCTACATTAATTTCAAGTTAAATCTTAATTTGGAACACAAGTTTAAATGCAAGAAATATTTCAATTCGTACGAATAGCTTACTCAGAAATTATGTAAAACTGCAATGCTTTACTTCACTAATGCATTCTCATTAGAACTGATGAATTTAATCCTTGAGTTCGCTTTTTCTGTAGTATTTTCGGCTTCGGGTAAACGCTGTGATTGCATCCTGATTGACTTAATTACCGAAAATGGCCTTAGACATAAAACTGAACTCTCTTATAAAAATTCTATGTAATTATATGCCAGTATTGAAAGAAACAATCAATCTGATGCGACTTGTTTTGAAAATGAGGTGTAAAAGGTTACCAGCCAGAATATTCCGTTTGGTATCGGTTGTACCATTATTGGCGACTTTATCGCTTGCGCCGGCAAAACGGAAAAGTACCCCCTTTTTCATTCAATTTTTCTGTGCGTACGGAAGGAAATTTTTAGGTGTGTCCAGACCGGACACACTGTGCCGCAAAGGGTTAAATTGCAAATATTTTGTTATTATATAATTAATTAAAATATATTTATTAACAGGTTTGTTATTAAAAACACTGGATTATGAATGATAATTAGTTGTTTTATGTAACCTAACTGCCACGATGTTTGCCGACATCATTTAAGCAGCTCTTAATATCACGATAACACTGTTAACTAGGCGTAAACCTGCTTATCAAACTTTTATATATATATGTTACGGTGAAACATCGAAATCTGGAGAATGTCTACTTTCACCGGTGAATGTCAACATTCACATAGTCTCTTGGTGTGTGTCCGAAATATTTTCCAAATTCTCTTATTTCTGACTTACACCGGTCAATGTCGACATTCACCATGTACTAATGGTGAATATATAACAATATTATATTTTCTTCTTCGTAATTCAGTCGCGAATAAACCATTTGAGACTTGAAATAAGAACTTAAGAACATGAGAACCTAAAACACACAATACATTCAAAATGAGGAAGAAAAATAATAGAAGTTAAAATCTTAATTGATTATACAGTACGTTCTAAATGAGAAAATAAAATAAAAGTAATAAAAAACTTACTAAATTATGTGATTCAAATCTTATTTATTGCAACAGCTTAAACTATTATGGCACTTTATGACCTCTCTTTTCGACTTACACCAGAGCATATCTGTGATTGTCGACATACACCGGTGAGGGTCCGAATATACAAGAATGTAGTGCAATATTCGATCTTTCACCAACGTATTTGGTGAATATTAACATTCTCCGGTGAAAGTCGACATTCTCCAATTTCGGTCTTTCACGGTAACATATGTATAGAATGTTACTGAAAAAGTATGAAACGCCGGCATTCTTATAGAATGCCCAGGCATTGTATATAATGCCCGCCGTTTTTAGATAAAGTATGAAATATGAGAATTATTACATACTTTCCCTAGGCATTGTATATAATACCTAGGCATTCTATAGAATGGCAAATACTCTTTAGGCAAAGTATAAAAAAAAATGTTATGATAAGGCTATTATTTAAAAGACGTTCATTCCTCAAAAGTACAAATGTTATTTTGAAAAATTAATGGAAGAGTGCCATTAAAAAACTGTTATTCGAAACATGTAAAAGAATAATGAGATGATCTTGATAAAACGTAATAAATTTGTATTTTCTATTTGGCTGAGACTGGAAATCAGTAACATCTATATGACAACGGAAATTCAATTCAGAAACAGTTATAAGTTTCACAATGCCCTTTTAATACCTTTTTGTTTTTTTCTGACAGGGCTCACAAAGGTGGTTGTATAGTTCAATACCAGTAGGTAACCAAATCAGTGTAACGTTTTTGTATTTGGTTTGAAAGTTCCTTCAGCATTCTGTCACGTCGTTCGCGCCCAGTACTCAAATGAGTTTTCATGAAGTACGGGAAATAACTCAGCAGCGTCCGTGACGTAATACTGTATAGTACTGACGTTTTCTTTAACAGAATAACTGAATGCCTGTATACTTTTGTTTTCCACAAACATCACATCCTAGCGATTCAGCGGCCAGTAGTCCCGTGGTTGCTTCTTAGTAGTCATTTTGGCTTTCTTACGTCATTTACTAACTTCTGATAAGTAGTTTCGGTTTTTTGAAACGAATTGGAAATGTATTTTATACTTTGCCGGTTTGCCATTTGGCATTCTATAGATTGCCTAGGAAATGTGTGTAATATGAATCTTTTATACATTGCCGGTTAGTTTTAGGCATTACATACAATGCCGGATTTCAAACACTGCCGGTAACATATATATTATTTAAAAAATATTACTGGGTTTGAAAATAATATCGCTCTGTATTCATTTACGTTCAGTTTTAACATGGGGTGCAAAAATAAAACATTTTCGACATATTTAACTTAAATAAAAGTTAAATATGTCGAAAATGTATATATTTCATAAAGGGTAAGAATGAGGCTGAGCCTCTCAGATATGTGAAGTTTATGGTGTTGATTGCTTAACCGAATGCGTGTGCCAGAATTGATTTAAGAAATTTCATTCTGGAGATTTTTCACTTGAAGGTGACCTGTGTTCTCGCCGATCTTTCTAAGTTGATGATGACAAAATTAAAGCCATAATTGAATCTAATCGTCATGTAATTGTGCGAGAGATTGCGAAAAGGTTGACTGTATCGCACACAATAATTGAAAATCACATAAGATGTCTAGGAGTCGTTAAGAACCTCGATATTAGGAATGCATGAATTCAGGGAAACACGTTTAACACAACGAAACCATATTTCCGATACGCTTTTCAAACGTAATGCAGTCGACCCTTTTGAAACGAATTATCACTGGTGATGTTCTTCTACAATAACATTAATGGAAAAAGATAATGGCCCAAGCATGATGAATCAGTACAAATATCGAAAGCTAAACTGCCCCAGAATAAAAATCATGCTGCCTATTTGATGGTATTATTGTTTTTCCTATGTTGGCATCGGCCACTCCTAAGGCCAGATGTGGTGGTCTCTTTATTATGGAGGCACCTAATAGGTGGGCCACCTTTGCCTTTTATAAAGGGACAGACAACTACATCCATACCTTCTCCTGGATTCGTAAGAAACCCGGGCCCTTCGGTATCGCAGTTAGGCTCCGCTAACCACTATACCATCTAGGCGACTTGGTGGTACTATAAAGGTGTGTATTTTGAGCTGCTTCACAGCAACAACCAAGATTCCAAGATAAATGCATGTCTTTGCTGACAATAACTTACGAAACTGAAGGAAGCAATCAAAGAGAAAAGGCTAAAATTAGGAAGTCGCAAACGAATAGTGTTCCATCACGACAATGCCAGGCCTCGTGCGTACTTAATAGCATGTACTAAATTATTGGTGTCTGGTTGGGAAGTGATGTCACAGACCTTGCCACCTTTCACCATCGGATTATCATTTATTTCGAAGTTTAAAAAAAAGGGTAAAAATTTCAGTAATAACGATGACCTCAGTTATAGAACACTTGGCTAAGTGTTTTGCTGTTAGGGGCCAGAAGTTCTACTAGCGCGGTATCATGAAGTTACCAGAAAGATGGCAAAAGGTCATCGAACAGAATGGAAGATATTTGACCGATTTAAGTTCATTTTTTATGCAGAAATGTTCATTATATAGAAAAAATTGAGTTTTATTTCACACTAGAAACCGAAATTACTTTATACCAACCCGATAATTTCTAGTGAATACTTAAATTCTCAATAGGAACTCTTTAAAATCTAATAGTTGTTTTCATTAAGCTTTCATTTGAAAAATATTTTCTTTAGAAGCAAAGCATATTATGTTGAAGATTACTATACACAAATTTATTGCTAACAAGTAAAGTAGTCAATGCAAATGAATACTGAAAGACATTATAATAAGTACAACAAATGGAATAATTTTCAGGTTTTTGTAATTTCAATGTTTGATAGGGATATAGCACCTTCAAAGGCTAAGTAAATGAAATCAACCGCAATTTGTTAGTCAACGTAATCTGTCTCGGTTCCTATGCACTTCTATCGTTAATCTGCCAGTAACTAGACACTCTGGCCAAAGATGTCAAAAATGAGTGATGCAAAGAAGTTTACAACTGTGTACTAAGCTTTCTTGTGATCACAAATTTTTTATGACTAAAAAGCTGTCAATATGGCAGAATAGGTGATAATTTGTCGTGCTGAATTTCAGACGACGTGTAGTTTGTATTTTATACGTACTTTCATTTAAGTTTATTTACTTAATGTTATGGGGCCATTAATGATTATTGTTAGTTTTGTTTCTTGGAAGTGGCTACAGAACAACTTATAGAATTAGCGAAACTATGTGCGTGTGGTAAGTAGGCTCATTAAAAGAAGGCTTTGTTATTTCTATGAGTGATGCATTTATTTAAGATCCAAACCTATTTTCAATTTAAAATGTGTTTATTAGTCTTTAGAATCCGTCATACGCTGGTAGTGTAATAGTTTATTTTGACGCGTAAGCGAATGGGTGTACTCCAACTGCGCTAATGAAAATACCCCTCGGGTCGAGCTATAGTCCAACTGCGCCAATCAAAATTTCTTCGCCCTGCTGCCTACAGGGTTACAATTTAACTTTTCGAAGCCAATTGTAGCCAACAGAAAAAAAAAATTAAATAAATAGAATTACATATCACAAGAACAAGTAAAAATATCTAACAAGCAGGCTAATTACTTGAATAACAGTAATAAATGCGAGAATTAACAAAGAAAATAAAAGGTACTGGTAAACATACATATTAGCATTACAAACATCTTTCATTTATGATAATAATATCATAAATTAAATAATTATAAAGCATAAAAATTATATTTTTAATAAATTACATCAATAATAGTCAAGATGTCGGAACTAGACTGGAAAATTTAATAGAGTGCAAAAACTTATTCCATATCAAAGTGTGTTAAAGTGTGCTAGAAATATGTTTCGTTAATTAAAGCAATCATGTAGATGTTTGCAGAAATTAATAGTTAAAAAAAAGCTTAGCATGAAATCTATTATAACAACATTACTATGCGTTTGGATCACTGACGTATAAATTGTAAATAAATTTAAATTATTATGCTAAGAAGTTTTTCTAAAATTTATCTAGAAGAAAAGAATTAGATAAACAGTACTGCAAATTAATATAATCAATCAGACCTCTCAATAAATAAAAGCTTATTTTTTTAACCAAAAACTAAAAATTACGATGCAAAAGTTTGTGTAATATACTTGGAAATATCTGAACACATAATTAGTTAGAAACATACAATTAAATTAATAACAAGCTAATTAACAGTAACATTAAGCTTAATTTCATTCAATCTAAAACAAACAATCGATCAGGAGCTCCGCATAACTGAAGTTACGTATATTTCCGAATAAAATAAAAGTTGCACTTGTGAAACAAGTGAATAATGTACTGATAGTCAACAGGAATTAAAATACAGTGGTTAAAAATATAACTACTTGTTAGAAGGTATGCAAAGTTGCTATGGCTAGAGAAATTGAATGATTATAGAAAACTCATAAAGTTAAGCGCTACAGTGTGAAAAGAAAATTCTGGAATAAACATGTTAAGAAAATTATAAGGAGAAATAATCCTTAATTTATTGATATCCATATAAACTTCACTAGGACTAGAAACTCGGGTCGAACTACCAATGTTTAGTGACTTTTCTGCTTGATCATAAGACCTTTTGAAATTAGGCTGAACAATATATTAAAGAAAATAGAAGATACAGCACATGTAAGAACAAAAGTGGGCTGAATTATAGGTTTACATGTTTGGTGAATGAGTTAAACTCCTCTGTATGCCATTATGAAATATTAGGAATGTACGTATTATTGAAAGCATCAACGAAGACGGCAATGGAAATCTAAATCATTGTAATCTAAATGTAAAACATTATCAGTATCTGTTATTAATTTCAATACTGCTGAAAAAATTATAAATGAATTATATTATAATCACATGAACTCGTTGCATTATAAATTTCAACAGTTAGAAATATTATTAGCGTGATTTAGCGACCATCTTTGTTAACAAATAATTTCAAGTAATTAATTTTACAAATAATTCAGCCTGAAACTAGGTTGGAAAATAAGCTACATGCTGAAGATTAAACTTTGCTAAGGTGTTAGAAACATCTTCTGTTAACTAGAGTTGTGATGCAAGAATTTGTAAAAATTATCATTTAAATATAAATTGACATAAATGCAATACAAAGTATATAAATTCTACATACATGAAAACTTCAGTACAGTGCAACAATATGTGAAAAAGGAATGGATTAAAAGGCAACTGAAAATCCCAAGATATGAATACAAGAGAGTTTATTTTTTTATTTATTTTTTTGTTAATTATGAAAATTATGCTGACGCTCATAATTATTAATTAAATGTGTATTAGAAATTAAATGTATGCCAAAGTAAATCAGGTGGAAAACAGAATAAATATTTAAACGTTTCTAGTATGAAAATATGGAATTTGTAACAAAGTTAAATAACCTTAAAATAACTTCAATGATTAAAAATGGAAAGCTTAATACGGGAATATATTGCAATAATATTAGTGTGAATTTAGAACGACTTAAGAAGTCCAATTTTTAGATTTAATAAAAGAATTTTTATAATTAAATTAGAACTGTTTACCTAAAATGGTAAATTTGAAAGTTAAAACCATTCTGCTATCTAAGAAGATTTGTTAATATTTATCTGGACAAGAAACTGAGCTACAAATCCGATATTTGATACGTTGATTATGTATCAGTTTTGTGTATGTCATTAATCTATCAATTTTGCTATTCAAAACTGATATATATATATATATATATATATCAGCGACTAAAATCTACAACTTGGAAAGTTTTTAATTCTTGCAGAGAGTAAAAAAGATCTGGCTCATCATTCCTTTAAGTGTTATAAAACTTTAAAAGGAGTGTAAAAGAAATTTATTTTTTAGCACACGCCAGACTTTAAATTAATATTTGTTTTACATGCACAATTTTTACAATATTGATAGACGAAAATAAAGGCTTGCAGTCTCCATAGAATGTCCCATTAATGGCGATAAACGACTTTTTGTAGCACCCAATCTTCTTGGAAAGAAATGGGAGACAGGAAACGTCGCGCAGTTCGTGTATTAGAAAAGAGGGGGACGGGGATTTTCGATCAAATTTGGCGCAGTTCGTACCCTACCAAGCGAATAAGTGGGAAATAAATCTTGTGAATATGACAGATTAAGAAAACTTTCGCACTACAATTCACCTGAACGACATATGAGAGGACATCATTACTTATTAGTAGGAAGGTCCTATAGCTCTTGATTGCTTTCGAATGTCTGGGAACAAACTGATGTCGCATTTCAAGCAATTTACATTATGGCTATTCTCGGCTCCTCTGCATAGTTTAAACGGGCGGCTAAAACTAGGTGGGAAATGAAGAAATTTAACCAATGAGAATAAAACACACCAGATACTGTTTATGCCAAGAATGAAAGTTTTTTTTTTTTTTTTTTTTTTAAATTCCTTTTTCGCTCATATGCTCTTTTCGTATCTTTGATGATATTATCTCTTTCATTTAGATATGTAATAATTGTCTAAGTTTTATTTTTATAACAGGCAACGGAGTGAATATGAAAAATTCGGAGAATACTCATGTGAAATGTGTAAAAAAATTTTAAGCCCCTCCCCTCAAAATCAATAGTGAATCACATCTCTTTTTTACTGCGTCGTATCTCAAAACCCAAAAATTATTCACTGTATAGAATGTTCCACTTCATTTTGTTGCATTGGAAACTACAGAGAGCATTTATTTTCTGGTAACTAAGTAACAAATGTGCATGAAAAAGATTTTCTCGAGTTTTCCTGTGCAGATGATATGTTGCTTTTGCTTCTTTCTTTCCTTTTTTACTTCCTTGTACGAAGTAAAAAAAAGTATTGTAATCGCGAAAACTTTCAGGCATCATATTTCAACGAAAATATCCATTTTGACCGCTATCGAATGTACTTTAACGATGTTTTTGCCTTACATCTGTACGTAAGGACAGAATAAAAGACTTTTTTTACCAAAAAATATTATAAAACTGATTTAAAATGAATTCTGAAGAGAATTTTTCGTGGCGTCTGTACGTACGTACGTGTATGTACCTACGTATCTCCCATAACTAAAAAACGAGTAGCCTTAGAACGTTGAAATTTTGTATATAGGACTGCTATAGCATGCAGATGTGCACCTCGTATTTTAGTTGCAGTCGGACGAACCAAGCTTATATATAATATATATATAACACTCTGTTAACCGGCTCAGTGATCTCAATTTCTTTACTCTTATATGTTTGAAATTTGTGCATTTTTTGCTATAAAATGATTGAATTATTTTGTTCTTATCTTCCGGTTAAGGTTTTTATGCCTTTAGTAAATATGCATGCAATATTTGTGGAGTTTTCAACAATTTAAAAATTGTTTTAAGTGCAGCTAAGCCTAATGAATTTTGCGATAGCGGACATGTTGTTTACATTTCAACCTTGGCAAAATAGCGGATTTATTGGCAATGAGAAACTAAGCCTCGCAACAACAAAGATAACGCCTTCTTTTATTATTGCGCATTCGATCATGCTTAATCCATTCTGGAATTTATTCGAAGAAATAAGTGTTTCAGATTTAATTCTAAACATTTCTAAATGCATCTTACCTTAAGATAGCAGAATTACAGCAGAAGAAGATTTACAGCATATATTTTATATTTTATATTTATAGAAGTTAGATTTACAGCAGACCATAAGCAAAGTTCCTATTAATCATTACTATTAACTTCTTTAACCTATTAATACTTGAATACTGTTGTTGCAATTTAAACCAAGAGTACCAATTAGTTATATGTGAATTATACACCACAGTATTTGTAATTACCATACTATTAAATTTATATTCAACTCAAATACTTCAAATTAAAAAAAAAAAAAAAAAAAAAAACACTATATATATATATACATGCAAGAGAGTTCAAGAGACAGTTAATAATGGAATATACAATGAATAGAATACAAAAATCAACCTGCAAACACTTACAGTTATTACAACTATACAATTGCTGTACATAGCAGTAATACTACCTTCTTTTTTAAAACACTAATATATACAAGACTATACAACACAGTATTTATGATACTATATTACATACAGTTACCATTCTATTAAATATATATTCAACACAGATTATTCATTTGCAAACAAGATGCATGCAATAGACTTCAAGAAACAGTCAATACTGGAATGAATAGTAATTTCAATACCAACCCTAACTAGATTGTAATATTAACTTCATTGTCCTGCAAATACTTAGTTACAATTATTACAATTTTTACAAATACTGTACGTAGCAGTGATACTACCTCCTCTTTTACAATACTGATACATATTAGACTATACTACACAGTATTTATGATGCAATAGTACAAGCAATTACCCTTCCACTAAATTTATATTCAGCACAAATAAATATAATAATAATAAAATTTTTAAAAAAAAAACCCTAACTTAGTAGTAACATCAACTTCATTAACCTACAGATACTTAGATACAGTTATTACAACTATTCAAATTCTATACAGGTCAGTAATACCACCTTCTCTATTACAGTACAGATACATACAAGATTATACAACTTCGCATTTATGATTCTACAGTGCGTACAGTTACTTTGCTATTATGCCCGGCACAAATTCTTCAGGTACCAAAAAGATGCATACATGAGAATTCAATGAACAGTTATTAAGGGATTGAACAGTAAATATAATACAAAACAACTTCCGATCTTGTCAGTATCATAAGCCTCATTTAACTGCAAGTGCTTATATTCAGTTATTGCAAATATACAAATGTTGTACCTATTAGTGATACTGCCTACATTTTGAAATGCAGATACATACGAGACGATACAGCACAATATACCGGGTGATCAAAAAGTCAGTATAAATTTGAAAACTTAATGAATCACGGAATAATGTAGATAGAGAGGTAAAAATTGACACACATACTTAGAATAACATGGGATTTTATTAGAAAAGCAATAATTAGCATAACAAATTCAGACAAAGCAAAGATGATGTTCTTTACAGGAAATGCTCAACATGTTCATCATCATTCCTCAACAATTGCTGTAGTCGAGGAATAATGTTGTGAACAGCACTGTAAAGCATGTCCGGAGTTATGGTGAGGCATTGGCGTCGGATGTTGTCTTTCAGCATCCCTAGAGATGTCGGTCGATCACGATACACTTGCGACTTAATGTAACCCCAAAGCCAATAATCGCACGGACTGAGGCCTGGGGACCTGGGAGGCCAAGCATGACGAAAGTGGCTGCTGAGCACACGATCATCACCAAACGACGCGCGCAAGAGATCTTTCACGCGTCTAGCAATATGGGGTAAAGCGCCCTCCTGCATAAAAATCGTAAAATTTTTTGAACTTTTTTGGGGGGTTCTAATAAAACCCCATGTCATTCTAAGTATGTGTGTCAATTTTTACCTCTCTATCTACATTATTCCGTGATTTATTAAGTTTTCAAATTTATACTGACTTTTTGATCACCCTGTAAATGATACCATAGTTGTTGGAACTGCAATTCCATTAAATTTAATTAAACATAGTTGGTTGGTACCCACTTGCATTCAGGATTATAAAGCTGCCTTGTTAAGAGAATGTTTCTGTGGATTAGTGCATTTCAGAAATTGCAATGAAGTTCTAGTTCAGATCAAGTGAAAATGGTACGTCCACGTACTTTCCCTTCACTTAGTAATTTCATAAGGTGGAGAATAAAACTGTCCTCTTTGCGAAGACAGTTCATGACAAAGCTTCTAATTTAACACATGCGGTGTTAATTTCCTTCGTGTAATCCAACTTTTCCATGGAGCTCTCTAATATAATCATTGAGTCCAACACTTATTTTATACTGGGCGAGCATGAGCTTGTGTAAGTTAGAGGAATACTAACTCTACTCAATCTCTGATCTCCACTTGAAGCTCTACCTCCACTCATGGATGAGGTATGTTCTTGACAGAATGTTATTATATCCTTGAGTTTTTTAAGATCAGAGAATTTCTTAGCTAGGTGCTCCGCCCATTTCGAATGAAATTGTTCCTGTGGTTTCTTTAGATGTAAACTGGATGTCATTCCGCAGCTAAAGAGGTAGTGATCAGCATCGCCAGTCTCTCCACATGAGAAAATGTCCGTGTCCCTAAGACTGAATCTTTTAAGAAAGGACGGAAAAGGGCCGTGTCCTGAGTAGAATTGCGTTAAGTAATTTGCTAGGCCTCGCTGAAGCAATGAAACCTTTGGGAAAAAAGTATGGTCCCTTCGTCCTGTGGTTTCTGAAGTCCAACGTTGCTGCCACACCTCCATAAGTTCCTTTAGCGTCATCTTCTTAAGATAAGAGTACAGTAATTTTTCCGGCGCTCCTCTCTGGTAGATGTTATTTGCTGCTTCTTTTGCGTCTTTGTCTGCCTCTTCGTTGCCGAAAATTCCTACGTGAACCCATGACAAAGCCAGCCTATTCTCTTCCGGGAGTGCCAGGAGCGCTGATTGGATTTCTTGTACGATGCGATTTCTGTTCAGGTAATTCTGAATGGCATGTAGACTGGAAGTTGAGTCATTGAGAATTTTGAGCTTTCCAAGATTGTTCTGTTTTGAGTAAGCGAATGCAGCCCTTAGAACTACAAGCTCAGCCTGGAAAACAGTGTTATTGCTGTCAAGTCATCTATTCCATACGAACAGTACATTGCCTCTCTGCACTAAGCAAAAAGCGCTGCAAGGACCATTAGGTATTTTGGAACCGTCAGTGTAGATCGCTTTTTCATTATGGAGAGGAGGAACATGAATTAAGCTGGTAGATTTGGAGATATTGGGGCTGGCAGGGTGACCAAATGCATGATATATTCTATTTTCAAAGTCAGTGGTTATATACGTTTTTTCCCATAACGTGCAGTTTTGGCGTAATCTTAAGACTCTGGAAATCGCAGCTTCTCTTTGTACCATGAGGTCTAGGGAGAAGTTCCCGCTAGTACTTGGAGGGCTCCTTACAGTATTGCCATTGCTCACTGAGTTTTTAATCAAAATTTCGTTAAATTTTTATAAAATATGAAATGCACAATAAAACAAATTCCAAATTCGGGCTTCCAGGTGCCCATGTTTGGGTGGAGGACTATGTTATTCAAAATTTGATGACTCTAGGTACCTTTTTTTCTGCATAATGCCAAGAAACATACATATTTTTTGCACAATGCGAGAAACATACATGCATTCATGTAAATTCTTCATTATTTGGTTTCTTTAATACAGGGCGATAATATTTGGTGGCAACAATCCGAAAAGAATTCGAAACAAAATGCCGTTTTGAGACTAATAGCCCTTCTGGGCTAGTTCCCATTTGGGCTTAAAATATGTAGTTAATATGTTGATATATATTTGTACTCTACTGCACTTTTGGCAAAATCAGAGAAGCATCATGAAACATAAACAGTACTTCCTGATAAACTCAAGGGAAAAAAATTAGTCGACTGTTGTGCAGAAAGAAGCATGGCTGTTTCGTTAAATTGCAACAGATGGTGTAGCAGGCGTGCTACATGATTACTGGAGTGGGAAATTCTGTGATGTTATTTTAGGGATACTGATGGCTGAGAAAATGCTGTTTTATGTAGTTATTTTTCGTTCAGATGGAGAAATACAAATATCCGCAAACGAGGACAATCTTGTCTTGTGAATCATTGTTTGGCCATCAACAAACAATGAGTTAACTTACTATATTTATTGGCGTTTTGAAGCGAATTGTGCAACGTGTTTACTTGGAGTGGCTTAACACTCCTAGTGAAGACATTGCACAATGAATTCAGAGCTTAAATTGCGCCGGAGCCCGGCTCTGGTACTTCCTCAGTTTTCGAGATAAATTTTAATTTCAGTCGGAGCGCACCGGAGCCCTAAACAAAAGGGCTCCGGGTCTTCTTTTATGTAATTGAACTACAATTTTAGCACATACATTTGGTTTTAATAGTAAACATGCCTTCAAAATCAGTTTTAACTCCTGAGTGCAGGCCTGTTTTTCTGCACAGAGGTTGAAACTTTTAAGGAAAGGAAAGCCCCCCCCCAATCATATATCAAAGGCTTATTCTCCAGGATATGCAATGAATTTATGAGAGCGGGTAAATTTTGTATTCCTCAAAGAAATAAAATCGATACCCTGATCGTGTACGTTCGAAGGTAGTGACTTCCTACTGCAGAGCTCTTGTAGACTTTGATGGACTTTGGTAGAGATGGGGGGAAAGAATTTTGATGGATTTCAGGAGGAAAATTTATTTAGGAAAAGTATTCAAACTAAATTTTTGCTTGACCGCCTGAATTATATCGACAGGGCATTGCGATCAGAAAATCTTGAACTCTCCCCTCTTAATTTTCAAAGCTACACTTTTCATTTAAATTTCTTTCCGGACCCTCATACTGTTTCTAGTTCTAGAATTCTAACTGTTCTCCTTAATGGAGCTTTAATCGCTTTATCCTTTTTCCTTGGTGTGCTGTAAAAAAAAAAAAAAAAAGAATGGTACCTGTCATCCCTCGGAATAGTACATTATACGTATAATCAGGGCTTAAACTCAGGCAGAGATCAGCTGAGCTGCTTCTTAGCGTCTAAGTGAAATTGTAATTCCAGCCGATGCCCCAAATAAGACAAGGTCCGATACTTTTTTATTCTATTTAACTATTTTAAATTAATTTAATAATTAGATTTCTCTTTACATTTCTCTTAATTAAATTAACAATTATTAATTAATACATAATTTATTTTAATTTAATTAATCAATTTAATTTTAATTTAATTAATTAAATTAAAATTAATTTAATCAAGAAGAATGTAATTAAATTACATTTTAATTTAATTAATTAACTAAATTGATATTAATTTAAATTTATTGTTTAATATTTTTTATTTTTAGCTATTTTATTTATTTTTTCTTTCCTTCCTCACAGTCGTCCATAGAGTTCCGACACTTCTAATATTAGAAATTAAGTCCTGAATGAAATACTATGTCAGAAATGGGATTAGAAATATTTTCTAAGCCAGAGGGACTACTGGTGAGTTGCGCGGTTTGTCAATGCAAATCACTTTCAAACTCAGCAGGATTTGCTGCAGTCAGTAAATGAAGGTTTATCCCAGCATATATTCGAGTGGACGTTGCGAAAGGTACAGTATGTAATGAATATTTAGAATCGGGCACCTTGCCTAGGCTCTTGCTCACACAGGCAAATGAAGATAAATGTCTCCAAGTCGTTGAAGAATGAAGATATCGTCGCATGTCTTAGCGCATGCATTCTGAGCTATCTTATGCTCCAACTGAATACGTTATCTAGAGATTTCTGACAGCCAGCCGCTATCAATACTTTCGTAGCTGCAATCAACCCTACAAGAGAAATTCAGCATAATTTCTTAAACTCGTAGACTGTCTCGCACAGAGCATGAATAGACAGTAGACAGACTGCATCACAATTAAGTAGGATCATATCCCCCTAGTGGTAATTGCATTTCTTTTACCTATCGCTTGTCATATGGGCATTCGCCTTCTGATTTGAACAGAATCCAGATGTACTTGGAATCTGCTTTTGTATCCTTTGCATTCCTTTCTTGGTCAGTGTCGTTACTTTTCTCATTGTCTAATACCTCGACGATGTTAAACTATGCTTTGTACCGTTTTAATTTCTGCTTGCACACGAGACTTAATATCTCAAAATCTGCCTCCTCTACCAATATACACCAATTCATGGCAAGGAATCCAAGTACGATACTTCAGCAGGATGATACAGGCCACTCATGGCTGTTTGCCAAAGACTGACTACGTCATTTACAGATACTTACATGACCTACTTGTCCACAAATCGAGCATGAGGCCCACCAGTAAAGTTAGTGAATACTGTTTAGTTCGACCGGGTTGAAATTCTAGCGAGTGAGCTGGTCGTATTGGGAGTTTTCGTTGATCTTCCATTTCGCAACATGAATGCCAGCCAGTTTCCCTTGGAAACTCCACCAAGAAGACATCTCTCTTCTTAAGCAAATAGCCCTCGCGTTCTTTGCTAAAATCAAACAAACAAAAACTTTAAAAAGTGCTCCACGAAGCCATCTCTGTTCTTAAGCAAAAAGACCTTGTGTGCTTTTCCGTGATCAAAATAATGTGACTTAAACTCTATCTGGCATCTGTGAGATCAGTTGCCTCGCTGTCCTCATGTGAAACACAATAGCTAGCAAGTGTAGAATGTTTGCCATAGAGTCATACCAGTGCCTGTTCAATTTTATGCCTTAATGCATTGTAGTCAGTATTTAATTTCTAAAAGATGAAGGACTAGAGCCCTATGAAAGGTCGTCAGGAAAGATAAAAATAAAGAAAGTAATAAAATAAAAAGAATAATAAAAAAAAATAATAAAAAAAAAATCTGAAATGTTTCAGATTTTAAATTACGTCCAAAGGGGCGTTTTTTAACATTTTGTGTGTTACCTTTCTTTATTAAATATCATTTCCTCGCACTTAAACCATAAGATCCAGTGCAACAGCAATATCGCAAAATAGTTTTAAAACGAGCATATCTTTAGAATTTTCGATACAGAGACTCACGCGCTGGAGATAAAAATGTTTTTTCTACACAACGTTGCCATTGCTCGCTTTGAAATCCTTGAGTTTGTTAATCAAAAATTCGTCAAAGTTTTAAAAAATAGGAAATCGATCATAAAACAAATTTCAAATTTCAAATTTGGTCTTCCACATGCTCATATTCGTTGGAGGATTACGTTATTCAAAATTCGATGACTCTATGTACCGTTGTTTTATCACAATACGAGAAATATACATACATTTATGCAGATTTTTCATTATTTAATTTCTTCAAATATAATGCAGGACTCTAACATTTTGTGGCAACAGTTTGAAAAGTGAACCGACATTTATGAGTCCGACGCAAAATGCCAAAACGAAACTAATAGTCCTTCTGGATTCAAATCCCTTTGGACTAAAAAAAATCTGAAAGATTTCAGATTTTAAATTACGCCCAAAGGGGCGTTTTTTAACATTTTATCTGTTACCTTTATTTATTAAATATCATGTTCCTTGCATTTAAACTATAAAATCCAGTTCAACAGCAATGTCGCAAAATAATTTTCGGTTAATCTTTAAATTATGGTGACTTGGCGATTTTTTGGCGAAAATTTGGTGACCAACCCTGCTACAGCAACCTGCTAGTTTTGTTTTGGATGCCATTTTGTTTTCACGAAGTAAAGGCATGTTTTTTTTTTACTCAACATTTTTTCCAACTATCTGCTAGCCGAATTATGCTTATACTAGAACTTTTATGGAACAAAAGTGCTTAATCATGACGAAGAGTAGGTGCGAAATTGGGAGAAAGTGCAGAATCGCCCTCTGCTTGCCGCGTTTTTAAGAATTGCACATACACGGTATCCATGTACACGTCGACCTATTTTCACTTAAAAAAACATCCCAGAATTGCACAAAAATAGCATTGCGAGCACTCTTCACTTTATCCATATACACTGCTAAGGTCCTAGCTAGTAACCTTTATCGCCTTACCAAAATGTCGCCAAACTACCTGTTACCATATTCCGAAGATTAGCCTAATTTTCAAATGAACATATCTTTAGAATTTCCGATACACAGCTCCACGCGCTAGAGATAAAAAAGGCGTGTTTTTTTTTTTTTTTTTTTTTTTTTTTTTTTCCCGTAGAGTTTTGTCATTGCTCGCTTTTAAATCGTTGAGTTTGTTAATCAAAAATTCGTTAAAGTTTTACAAAATATGAAATCGATAATAAAACAAATTCCAAATTTCAAATTTGGTCTTTCATATGCCCATATTCGCAGTAGGATTACGTCATTCAAAATTGCATGGCTCTAGGTACCGTTGTTTTATCGCAATGTGAGAAATATACATACATTTATGCAGATTCTTCATTATTTTATTTCCTCAAATATAATACAGGGCGAAGTATTTGGTGGCAACGATTTGAAAAGTGATGCAATCTTTTAGTTAAGTCTGTAAATTAATAAATAAAAGTAGGTAATTAGCATTTAATTAATGAAAATAGTTGAGTAGTAAACTAAAATGCCGATTTTGCCGAAAATGCCGCTTTTCAGATAAATTCATCTTAATTTAGACTCCAACTGAAATTATACATTTGCTCAAAGAATAAGAAGTACTGGGACTGGATATCAGCTGACTTAAAGCCGCGACCGCCGCTTGATGTCGTAGTAAAGATGACCACACTACATTCATATCCCTCTGTAAATTGCCCTGCTGCCATGTTTTAATGCCCAGATCCCAGAACAAAAGAAGAGAGTAGGGATCTCACATACTCGCTAAGTTCAGAGCCCAGAAATCAAACAGGATTAGCTTTCCTATGAAGATCATTGTTTATCGATTACAGGCCACATAATATCATCATAAAAAAGGTATTTATTACGCTAACCTGTTGATTCAACTTGTACAAGGGCCACCAGCGGCCCAGCGGTAAATCCGCTGAAGGCTAATAATTCGACCAGAGTTCAAATCTAGACGAATAGGCTGGCTGCAGAGCAGATGCTGCTGTTTTCTTCATGTGTAAAGTGAATCAGAGCCAGTTTCCCTTGCAACGTTCCTTTAAAAAGGCATATATTCTCTTAGACAGATAGCTCTCACATTCTTTGACATAATAATCTAATAAAATTTCTATTACCTACAAATGTAAAAGTGTGTAGCAAACTCAGCGAGAAAATGCTGCTTTTGCATAACAATGCTCGAGCACACAAGACTGTAATTTCCCAGACTGCTATTCAGGAGTAAGAATTTTAGCTTGTACCCTATCCACCATGTTCACCAGACTTGTCCTCAAATGGTTTTTTTTTTTTTTTTTTTTTTTTTTTTTTTTTTGTTTCAAAAACTGAAGCAGTATTTGTATATTCCAAACTGCAGTCTGATGATTATTTGAATGTTATTCATGAATGATTTGAAGGCTGTGATAAAGTATTATTTTCTATTGAAATTCAATGTTTAATTGATTGCTGTACTGGAATTTTTGACATTTATCTTAGGCTTAAACTTACTGAATATCTCTATGTACGGAAAAAAATTAAGCAGAGAGAAGGAGAATTCCACAAATGGCATGATACGACAAAACTAAAATGTTCATTAGCTGTAAAAAGAAATTTCCTAACATTATCATGATGTAAGACACAAAGCTGACATGTTTTCTGAATTACTTCAAAATAATGCACTTTTTAGGAATCCAGGTGAACTTATTAATTATGAATCCAGGTTTAAAACAGGAAATTAGGTTTTAAATGTTCCTCATAAGTTTCAAGGCTATTAAGTTAAACTGCAGGAAACTTCTCAAAAAAGAAATTCAAAAGTGAAAACAAAAAATTGCAGAAATAATTTATTGATATAAAAAGGCAAATTAAAAATTCGCAGGAATCCACCACACAAGCCTATAAAAAAAAAAAAAAAAAAAAAAAAAAAAAAAAAAAAAAAACACTGAACTAAGAAAACAGCTGTTATTTTGGAAACAAATGAACAAAAACTCTTCATTTGAATAATGATTAAAAGTATTCATAGGTTTCAAATCATTAGAGAAATGATCATTGAAAATGCCAATGTGGTAATTGTATTATAAATCTCAGCTCTTCTAAGCATAAAACCATTGATAATTTTAATAAATAAATAAAAGTCATAAAAGACATTATTGTGGTTCTGAGGAAATTATATCTGTGTGCTGATTAATTGCAGTTAGCAATATTTCTAGAATTTTGATTGCCCTAAAATCAGTTTCTCATT
This sequence comes from Stegodyphus dumicola, assembly GCF_044657685.1. Lineage (NCBI taxonomy): Eukaryota > Metazoa > Arthropoda > Arachnida > Araneae > Eresidae > Stegodyphus > Stegodyphus dumicola. Next base: position 173,643,348 of record NC_140776.1, read on the forward strand.
TATTTGAAGGTTTTAAAAAGTAATAAAATGTATCAAAAGGATTAATGTAAAGCGGTTAAAAAAGAATGGAATTTATCTCATGCATATATATTGTAATTATTTTAGAACTTGTATTTTAGAACCATCAAAAATTGTTTTCCAGATTTTCTCATTAAATGGCTTCATAAAACTCACTTTTTTTTTTTTTTTTTCTGATGATTCACAGTATTAAATTATATTGCTTATGTTATTTGTTGCTGCACTAAAAAGATCAACATTAATAGATGTTGCGCATTATTTACTCTTATATTAAGTTATTATATTAGATTAAGTTTACTGTCATATAAAGCAAAATATAGTAATAATGTATACATGCATAAAATAAGTTAATAAAGGGGTTAATTAGTCCAAAGGGGCTTTGTCCCTGAAGGACATTTCGTTTTGCGATTTTGCGTTTGTTCACTATAAATGTCTGTTTCACTTTTGAAACTGTTGCCACCAAATGTTAGAATCCTGCATCCTAAGAGTTCAAAACAATCCTCATACAAAATTTTGTTCTTGAAACAAATTATGATAAAAAATAATTCTAAGCTTTTCGTTTTTTAAATAGCTGGCTGGTTTGTTTACATTTGCTATTCAGAAAACTTCTGTAATCAAATCCCCTCAACACTCTACCTCTTTACTTGCTTTTGTATGCAGTTTTATACAAATATTGAATTACGCATGATAGAAAAGTTACACAAGGTTTAAAGATTATTTTATTTTTCAATTCCGTTTCCAAAAAATGATATTTTACTGCTTGCATGTATGATTTATATAAATCTGTTGATTAGAATTTCAAGAAAGGCTGATTATCTGCATAAAATGGGAAATTGTTAGGAATTGAAAACATTAATAATATTCAACTATATCTATAATTCTTAGTTTTATGTAAAGTTTTAGATATCTATCAAAGAATGACAGCAATTATTCATTAAAACGAAATAAAAATAACAACTTTTCTTGTCATTCTAATTCAGACGGAAAAACAAATCGTCCTTCTATAATCAATACAAATGTAAACAAACATTTCTTCATGACTAGTCGGAATGCGCAGAAATCAAAGTGCGTCTTAAAAGTGTCTCAGCGCAACTAGTCCTTTTTCACAAGAGAAGAAATATGGACGAAAACACCTGCATCCAGATCTGAAATACTCCTATCCAGGGGACTAGGCAGGCCCAATAGGAGTCATCTTAGACGAAGCTGATCTTTAGACAGGTAACTCACGTGGTCCCCACACATAACACAGATTGTTGCCAAGTTCCGTGTCCGTAAACGAACCCTTACCCCCTTTATTGACTGGAACTCTGTTCTATCTATTGATAATAAATTACTTATTTACACGACCCTTTTGCATCCCATTCTGACTTATGCCTGCCCTGTTTGGGGATACGCCTGCAAAACTAACCTGATGAAACTACAAGTTCTGCAAAATATTGTACTCAGGCCAAACGGTGAACTGTCGATGGTTCATTCGAAACTCGGCAGTTCATCGTGAGCTAGATACCCCTGAACTTAATTGTTACATGGTAAAACTTGCTGAGAAATTTTTTAATAAGATTCCAGAAGTGTGTAACAGCACCCTTCCGGTGCTCTCTTATAATTATGAATCCGCTTGCGGTCCTAAGATACCTCAGCAATTAACTCTGTTCTTATTTATTTATTAGTTCATGCAACTAGTTAACCTAGTTCCTGTCACTTATACCTTGTTATTACCTTATTACTCCTGTGCATCATCCCATTACAAATTGTCTTTTCTCTGGTACTCTTGCTGCATATATACTTACTTTGTAAATATTATGTAAATATTATATATACTTACTTTGTAAATATAAATTGAAAAAGAAAATGTAAAGCTAGCTGGTAATTAGACGTAAGACCTATCTGGTCTCAAAAATGTTCCTACCTACTACTATACTTTGTAAATATTACATATCTCTTATATTTCCAATGTATTTGTTGTACTGGAATTGTATGTATCCCACGTATGTCACGATGCCATTAGGACTCTCTTATACTAGAGCAATACTAGGCTTTTCTTTAATACTCTGCCATATTAATTGCATATGCACGTTCATTACTTACGCACTTACCTGCCGCAGGTGTTTTCGTTCGGACTCTCTCATATGGTACATCGCATATATGGACTTTCTCCCGTTGGACTTTTAGTGTCTTATTTTCCTATCCCAAGTGCTCATACAACTCAAGGAATCGAAAATCAACCATCATTATGCCGGGTTAGCGATCATAAGCGGGCGCCCTTTCTGGGAACTTTTTCGAGTTTGCCTGAGCCGACGGGTAAACACAGCCTGAACCAAATCACCCAGTTCCTTGAAGATCCAAAGCAAGGTTCGTCTGCATTTAGACGTATCTGACCTTTCAATTAAAACAGAGGTCAAAATATAATGTACTAGAAAAGACGAAGACAGTAAGATCTATAAAATTATTTCCAATACAAGTAATCCGAAGATAAATGTAAATCACTAATAGAGATATGCATTGCATTTAATGTGTTAAGATGTAATTATTCAGTTTCTAGTGAAACAGCAAAATAATTCGGACAAGGGCTTCATAGACTATATGGCGAACATTAAGCAAGCTATTAAAACAGTAATGAAATAGTCATATTTCTGATCATTAAATTCATATGTTAAGAGTAATATCTGAAAATGTTCCACCGAAATATGGCTACTAATTATTTTCTAGGTTTGATTCTTAACAAACATTCAAAATATCATAAGCTTCAAAGTACAGGGTTATCCAAATTAAACTTCCCCAACTCAGAGGCCTGTGCAGAGTGTTGCATGGGTCATAATGTGATAAAATTTTAAAAACAGGCACTTCAGATAATGCGCTCGAGATTTATTAAAAAAATTAGTACAAGAAGTTGCCGATATGTGGCGCTGCAGATCAACAAGACATTCTACACATGTTCTATATGTAAGCCGTGGTTCTCCACAACTCTTCCCATTGGCAAAGCAGTGTGTTCCACAGCAAAACGCAGTAAGTCCACATTAATTCCACGAACATGTCGAATAATTGCGTCTTTCAGATGTGCCAAGGTTGCTGGCTGTTCTCGGAAGCAGTAAAATCTTTGCAATCTTCCAATGCTGCGGGAAGTAGCACTGAGTAAAACAAGCGTTGAATATTCCTGCAAGTTTAAAGACTGCATTCTGGGGCAAGTTACGAAGCATGTAATTACTGACTCCATCTATACCGGGAGCTTTTCTCAGCCTGAGCTTCTTGATAATGCTTAAAATTTCATTTGGGGAGGTGAGACTAAAGATATTAACTGCAGTTGGTTCATTAAGCCAGTCTAAGCTTATTTTTCACTACGGAGGCAAAGTTGACATTCACAGGGCTTGAATTGGGTGAAAATTGTATTTCTATATGATTCGCAAAGATTTTGCATTTTTCAGCATCAGAGTAGACAACAAGACCATTGTGGGTAATTGACTTCTTTTTGAGATTTTTCGTAAAGCTCCAAAACGAGTCACTGTGCGACTCTAATTTCTCAATCTTATCATCCCATTTTTCTCTTTTAAAATCATGGATTGCTTTTTTAATATTCTTGCTGATGCGATTCAGTTCATTTTTGACTGCAGGTTCGCAGGAGAGATTAATTAGCTCTCGAATATTTCTGGGAAGCCTTGTAATATTGTTAGTCTGCAGGATTACTTTTGTGGCCTCTTGGTATGCATCGTTCAGACAAGTAGTGAACATATCAATGTCTGCAACGCTTTTTAATGGATTGAATCTCGGGAGTCTTTTCTTGACTATATTATGAAAAAGTCTCCAATCAGTATGGGGGATGAACTTATCAGTGGGTTCATTAAAAATTCCTAAGGTGGCCACAATAGGAAGATGATCAGAAGTGAGCGCTTCATGCACCTGCATAGTCATGCTGATGCCCGCATTCGAAATAATAAAGTCCAGGATGTCGGGAGTATGGCCAGTAATAAGTGGCCTATACGTAGGAGAATTCGGTACAAAAATGGCAACTGGATGATTTTCTATAAAATCTCGCATAATTAGTCCATTATAGTTTGTCTTTCTGCACCCGCAGTCAGAGTGCTTACTGTTGAAGTCACCTCCTACAATAAAAGAAGCATCATCTGGGATGATGCTGGCAAGATTATTAGGAGTAAGTTTATTATCTGGGGGATTGTAGACTGCAGCGAAGTTTGTACGTCCATAACTGGGAAGCTGCACTGAGACCACAACAATTTCGTAACCGTGAGCTCTATTTGTTGCGAATAAGCAAGATGATAATTTATACAATGAACATATATGACAACGCCTCCCCCCCTGTGATGTAACCTATCACAGCGAAAAGATCTATAGTTTTTAATTGTTAACCTATCGCTCGGAGTTCGTACGTTTCAGAGACAAGACAGATGTCTATTTCATTAACTGCCTGTGCAAGGCCTGTCTACCACTTTCGTAGGGCTCGTCTTTTGGATACGTTGCGCAGAAGCTTTATTTCTGCAAATCACGTTGCTGCAATATGCACATTACTAGTGTTACAGCGCCACCTATCGGCAACTTCTTGTACTAATTTTTTTGTGTAATAAATCTCGAGCGCATGATCTGAAGTGTCTGTTTTTAAATTTTCGTCCCATTATGACCCATACAACACTCTGCACAGGGCTCTGAGTTGGGGAAGTTTAATTTGGATAATCCTGTATATTACTAATCTGCAAAAGGATTTTTTTATCAGATCAAACAGTTTAATTTATAAAATTTAAAAAAAAAAAAAAAAGACTGTGGAAAATGTAAACAATCGCTTGAGAAAGAAAGGAAATGAATATCGACCCGTCTAGTTATTTGGCAGAAAAAAAAGAAAAAAAAAAAAAAAAAAAAAAATTGATACGAGAATTTTCTCTCTATCCAGTGAAGACGAAAATACTTTTCTCATATAAATAAATTACTGAACCCTAAAAAACATAATTCTACACCCCTAACAAAATTGTGCAACCTCATACATAACAATTAAAAATTTGAAGTTTAATTTTAGCAGTTACTAAAATATCTCAAATTTAAAGTTAAAAAAGAAAGAATTAGATCCACTAGGGAAACAAATTTTTCATGTTTTTCCTTTCTTTTTTCAGATAAATTTTATTGTAAAACACGGTCAAGATAATTATTTAAACTTAAAAATGCAAGGCCTAACCTGGCTCTTGTTTTGATTTTTGTTTACTTTTTCACGTCAAATCACTAGTAAATACCGCGAAAATTCATATAGCTGAAATTGTGTTTTTTGGAGGATTACCTGTAGAATACTCTCGTATCTTTCATCTTGATTTCAAGGAAATATTATCATATAAAACTTGTATCTAACTTCACTCTACTAAAAACGTAATAACGTATTAAAATTGAATTAATTATGCTCAGAACTTTTTTTTCATCATATTCCGTAAAATATTGTCAGTTTGTGTACACATTCTGCAAATGGTTGGGTGATTAAGACGGTTTCTGATTGGCTGACAGGAATGAGCATCAAAGATGGCGAATGGTTATTTTTGTTGTTTGGAAATAACAAATCATTGTACGGTTTGTAAATATTTTTAAATGCGTGCACTCGTTATCCGCATGAAAAGCACAGAATAATATGAGCGAAGTGTAAACGAAAGACTAGAAAATTACAAGACCTCCTTTGAGATGCTTGTTATCCACCAATGAGATAAAGGCTCTTAACCGTTAGCTTGTTCTGGGAACGCTATGGATTGCTCCGAACAGTGTATCGTGTGAATAACGTATTTTTCGTGTCGTTGGATGCATTTTATTTCCAGGTAACACTGATTAATATCAGATTAAGTAAATCTGTTTGTTTTTAATGCTTTTGGTGAAATTAATGCCTTAAAATGTGTAACTTGACTGCAAAATTGAATCGACGTTGTCATTCGTTGGTCACGTGACTATACGAAAAGCTTATAGCAACAATGGCGGACAGAAATATTTTGATTTTGAGAACTTATACAAATTAGTTAACCTCATGCAAGGCCATATTGATTTCAAAAATATAATCAAGTGATCTTTTTTGACGTTTTGTCGAAGTAATATCATTTGGATATGTCTGGAAGAGGTAGAAGAGGCCGTGGTCGACCGCCTAAGAGAGCAGCCATTTCGCATAGGGCTAATTTGCTAAAAAAACCCCGATATTTATACGCTGGCTCCGGTAATCATGGTTCACGTCTACAGGCTAAACCAGGTGAAAGTAGTCCCTCACGTAGGGGATCTCACGTGTATTACCGTGGCAGATTACGAGAAAAGTCAAACAGAGGACGCAATTTTTTTTCAAATATTTTAGACTATGATGGAGAAGATGAAATTGACGAAAATTTATCTAGCGATGAGAGTGAGTATCAACATGATGATGAAGTGGAAGATGAAGGAAATGAATCTGATGCAAGTTTTCCTGAATCGGATGAATTAAGTGTTTACTCACAAAGTAGTTTCAGCACAATATCAAGCACAACACCAGCAAAAAGGAAATGGTGTAGAAGAGCAACAACACCGATTTTTCTTCAGGATAGAGAATTTCCAGAATTAGTACTTCCAAAATCTAGTGATGATTTATTGCTATCTAAAGAACATCTTATGCAAGCTTTGGGAGTTTATGAAGTGCTTCGCCATTTTAGAAACATTTTGAGACTCACTCCGTTTTTATTCGAAGAATTTTGTGCAGCGCTTTCTTCTTCAGATCAAACTGCATTACTTTCTGATGTACATATTATGCTTTTAAAAGCTATACTGCGAGAGGAGGAAGCACAGAGCACAATGTTTGCTCCATTAGATATGAGAGACACTGTGAATATTCATTTTTATTTAATAGATAGTATGACATGGCCAGCTGTGTTGCAAATGTATTTGCAAAGTGATCCAGAATACAAAGATGTTCTCAATGTTGTTAAAAATTGTGAATACCCATTTACATCTGTCAAAAATCGTTTGATAGTTCTAGAATTTCTTTGTGATAATTTTCTCATAACATCCCCTGCCAGAGATGATTTAATCAGTGAAGGTATGATATACCACGATGATCATTGTCGGGCCTGCCACAAGCTTGGAGATCTTTTGTGCTGTGAAACATGTCCAGCTGTTTATCACTTAGCGTGCCTTGACCCTCCATTAGAAGAAGTTCCATCTGAAGATTGGGTTTGTGTTATATGCAAAGCAAATCAAGTAAGTAAAATGTTTCCATATTTTTACATATTATAATGCATGTACAAATAGTATTATTTTATGTAATTGTGTATGTATGTAAAACCAATTTAGTGTTTCCACCTTAAAATGTATGCAGGTGTGCATATATGGAAGATATTTATTTATTGTTGATCCTTTTAAATGCATGTTTCTCGATTCTAAAGAATATCGGCTTATATTTATGTCCAACGAACCATGTTTAAAAGGATTGATTAATCAATAATACAAAGTATGAGAGCTTATTGCATAACAGGAATGATTCCTTCATGGAAGATTTGCTAAAGAAATTGGCTTGTATTAATATATACACAAGGAATGCCATACAAATACCAATGTGGCCAGTCCGTTATTCAGGATTCGAAACCTGTTGAGCGACAAGTTCGCAATAGTGTTACAAATTTGATTGTTGGACTATTTAAAAAGATTAGTAGTAAATAAATTTATTGGTCTTCGTTTCTCAAATACTGTATTAATCATACTATGAGAGTATTGAAGTTTAGAGTCAGACCATGTGATAACAAAAATGACAGGAATTTTGATTTTCCATAGCATGAATGAAACGTCAACTTTGTAATTATTTTTAAGTATAAAATTTATGCTTTTTAGAATTAAAGCATGTTTAAAAACGTTTTACAAAAATAATTTTGAACTTTATGGTTAAAAATAATAATAAAAAAAGAAAAAGTCTGCATGATGAGTATATATATTTTTATCTACTTATTGTATTCTAAATGACCCTTACAAGGTTGCTCTGGGTTGGATCCTAGCAGAGCCCACACCCTTGGCGCACCCGCTTAGATGGTGTGTATCGTGTGTACATGGACAAAGTCAAGGGAGTATGCGATGCCAAGTTTGTGCAATTCTGGGATGTTTTTAAAGTGAAAATAGGTCGATGTGTACATGGATGCCGAGCTTGTGCAATTTTTTGACTTGTTATTTTCAAGTTGGTGATTTTGAGAATCGCACAAAGCAGTGGTTGATTCTGCACTTTCCCAGTTTGTCGCCAAGGGTGTGGGCTCTCCTAGGATTTTACCGTTGCTCTGAAATTCGTATTTTTATGGAAAACGTTATTTGTGATTTATTATTTTATTGAAAAATCTCTTGATGTATCTACCAAATTTAAGATAGAAGTACACATTTTTTTTTTTCAAATTAAGTTTGTGTTTTTAATGATTTTGCTTTTATCATTATTTATGCTTCATGAAATTTAATTTTAAGCTTTGAGAATTGCAAGTAGATTCTAGAGTAGTAGAATAGCAAATGTCACTAAACCTGTATTCTTTAACTGGGACATGCCTGTATAGGATTAGTTTTTTTGCATGCATTATATAGTTATCAGCTAAATTTAGTGAATACTATAGCTTACTTTAAGAGAAGCTGCTTTCATGCAGCTAAGTTTTAGATTTAATGCATTTTAAGTGTTTTACCATAATGACAAACATTGGTTTATTACTGATTTGTTATCTCTAAGAAGGGAAGAGAATTGGTACAAATTACGAGGATCTGTCTTGCTCTAAAATCTCGACAAACTCTACTTGGAAGCAGATTTTTTTTTATACACAAGATCAGAAGTTAAAATAATTAACAAGTAAAAAATCTAAAATGCCAAGCTGAGATAATTAACTAGTATGAAAACTATTTTTACAAAAGTGGTTTGCAATTTGATGTGTCCAGATCTGTGCCAAAAAGTCAAACTTGTTGACAGTTAATTTTCTACCAAGCTAATGCTTAGGCATTAGTTATTCTCAAAATAAACCCATCATATTAAGAATTCCTTATAAGAGCAGTCAATCAATAAAATTAAGAAGAAAAAAAAAAGCATTAGTAATAAAGTATTTGCTTTTTTGAGAATTTTTTATTTTTTTTTTTTCCCACTGTTCTTGTGTACATAGTGATCTGTTTTTACTTGGAGAAACTTCAAAATTCATCATCCATATATAATTCCGATCATTGTACACTGACCAAAATAGACATGCGATACATAGATGCATGTGTTGCCACCTAACTATTTTGGTGTCATACAGCTTTGCCTCGTGAATACTTTTTCATGACTTTTTTATGTGCAGATAGTCAGAAAATATTAAAATATTCTTTGATTATCAAATATACTTGGTTATTTTGCTTTTGGCCATCAAGTTTTATTAATTTTTCTTGTGTGTTTAAATAGCACTATAATTTTATGCAGATATGTAGTGCTTTTGATACTGGTGACTTTGGAGAGCATCCACAAACTTGTTGGCAACTTTCCAGAGAAATGAGATTCTTTCTACAGCAGAATACCTCTTGGTGGTATTCAGAATTTTTTGCTAAAGGCATGACCCAGTTTCTAGATAGTGATTCATTAATAGTTTCTTAAAAGAGCAAACAGTAAATTTAAAAAGCAAAAAAATTGGTTAGCCTATATTTTAGGGTGCCCATTAGATTATTGCCAAGTTGTTTCATTTATGGTAACCTGAGTAGTTGAATGTTATGGAAACCCGGTACAACTCTGATATACGCCCTAATTTCATCAAATGTGGCGCTATGTGTACTGCGCTGGTTTTTGGCGTGATTGCGTGTTCTATGGCAACCCTGTTGACGTTGAAAAATCTTTCGCTGGAGCTCGTTGGTTGATATTCTAACCTCCTTGGTTGGTTCGCCTCTGTGTCTGAGAAGATGGGAGGGAAAGATAAAATGGTAGTTGTTGAATTGAAGTTCGGCAAAAGGAAATATGATTGTGGCTATCCTGTTGAGGGGTAGTGGGTATTTGGAAGTGTGGAAAGAGGGTCTGGGAGATTATTTTTAATGGCAGTGCATGATAGAAGTAGGGATTTGTGATTTTATTTATTTATGAACCATAGTATAAATTTTCTGGATAGTGTGTCTGGCTGTCATGTAAATACGATAGTGATTACGTGGCAGCATGTTAAAGGCAGTATGAAATTTATATTTCTGCTATTCGAAAACGCATTAATTCATGGTAAGTGCATTTTATTTTATCCTTGTTCTTATTTTGTAGAATGCTATGTTCATTGGTTCTTTAGTATGAATTTCTGTCGTTATTGTTTTTTTTTTTTTTTTTTTTCAGTTGTTTGAAATTTATTTTAGTTTATTTTGTTGTTTAGTGTCTAGCACTACGAATTCATAGATGTTTTTTAAAGTTAAAACAGAACGCTGTGTACATGGTATTATTTGAAATTTATTGTTGTTATGTTATTATATTAAAGCGAGGAGTGCGTAGATCGTAGATTCCTTCCTTGCCTAAATTGTGCAATTCGTAGAATTTTTTTAAAGTTTAAACAGGATGCTGTGTACATGGTATTCTTTGAAATTTGTTGTTGTTATGTTAATTTATTAAAGCGAGGTGTGCGTAGTTTGTAGATTCGTTCGTTGCCTACATTGTGCAATTCGTAGATGTTTTTTTAAGGTAAAACATGTCGCTGTGTACATGGATTCTTGTCAAATATTTTTGGTTAGAAACTTTACGTTTTTGCTATCTAAATTTTTTGTTTTTGTTTCGGATTTTTAGCTAAATTGTGTGTTCAAAACGTAGTTTTTGCATGTGCGAAAACCGCGTTTTTGGAGACATATTAGGCTAAACGTTCAAAAGGTAGACAAAAAATTCAGATAGTAATATGGCAGTGTGAAGTTTCTCGCCAAAAATATTTGGCGACTTGAGAGCGCATACCAGAGTAGTTCCGGAAACCCTATTATGACATAATTCGTTGTATGATTGCAGTGAATTTGATTGATGGGAAAATATTTTTAAGGGCTTGTTTGTGCATTGCGTATTGTGTGCTTTGCATTATAAAATGGCTACCGGTGGTAAACTAGGTGTTTGTTGGTATAGAACAAGAGAATGGAAGTTTTTTTGAGGGGGAAGTGGTTGAGGACAGAAGAAAAGAAACTTTGTTTGATGTAATTCAACGGAATTATAAGTCTCCTGTTTGTATGAAGGAAATGCATATCATCGAATGTAAAGATTATTCGAATGGCTTTGCCGCAAGAAAGGTTCAACACTGTATAAAGCGTTCCATTAGGAAGGAAAAATGGTTTAGAAAAGTTTTTGTATGCTGTTAAGAAATTTTGTGTGCCGCAGACTGTGAAGACACACAAATTTCTAAATAAGGTAAGTGGATATCTCTGTTGTGTAGTACGTAGTGCTTTTTTTATTTGTTTCATTCATTGATTTAAAATGCAGTTTATTGAAATTATATATTTTGGGTATAGTGGTTAGCATCGCCGACTGCTGTGCCGAAGGGCCCGGGTTTTCGAATACCGGAGAAGGTATGGATGTTTATAAACGTATAGTGTAGGTGCAGCATGGTGGCGAGCCGAAAGTCCTCTCGTGTGATTTGGTGGAAGGGGAGAGACCCTCGGACACATCCCCGGGAGGGTGCTCTCTATCAAAATTTGGGAGCAGAACTGAGCAAAATTGCACTGTCACCTGAATGGTGCTCAAGGCTGTTGCCAACGACAGGCGTATTCTAGTGCTTCTTGCCATGAGGTATTTTGTGAGCTTGGGCTGACTGTGTTGGACAAGTGAGCATAAGCAATAACAACAAATTTTTGAGTGCTCCTGCGATTTTTAAGGAAAATAGATCAATGTGTTCTTGGACAAAGTCAAGTAAGTGCGCAATGCCAAATTTGTGCAATCCCCCCCTTTTTTTAAGTGCAAATAGATCGAACACCACAAGATCAAAGTAATTTTGTTAGTTTGGTTTTGTGTAGTGGCCATCTTGAAATGGAGCCTTGCTAGCCAATCTCCAAAATTCGCCAATTTTCACCAAGGGGCATCCTTAAATATATAAAAAAGAGAAAGAGTATGTTTAGAGTCAAGGTTCTTTAATATACTAAGGTTAGGTCAGGAACGGAAAAAGCGTGCCATTGGTTGCTGGTAGTGACGTCACCCGGAGACAAGACGCATCGGCCGACGCGTCTGCTACATGATTTTGGTAATGGAAAAAATGTAAACTAAAGCAAAATGATCATTTTATATGTGGTAGATACACCTGAAGAACCTGAACACCTGAGAAAATGTTTATTTTATGCACAGAATTCGTACCAATGCTGAAAATAATTGTAAACATTAAATTCTTTTCGTAAAGGAAAGCATTAGAAAATGAAAAACGATATTTAAGTTAATTAAGGGAAATAAATATTGTAAAACAAGGTATTTTTCAATATTTTTTCGTAGTATTGTTTGCACTAAATAAATCTTGTTGAACAGAACACATGATGGCATAACTGCTAAGACCATGGTAAAAACATAATCAAAAAGTATTATTCTATTTATTTTCATTGCTCATGCACTTTTTTTAATACAAATGAACTTTGACATTCCATGAGAAATATATGATCGTGATTTCAGTTTAAATTACATATCTCAAGCAAAAATATATATAAAAAGATTTGACTTAACAAATTCATATTTAAATACTACAAAATTCTACAAATTTCTTAATATCCGTCATTATACTTTTAAATAGTATACTTATCTCATTCTTTTTAAAGTGAAAAGTCACTTCATACTGATTCACTTCAGATTTTAGCAGAAGTGCGTATATTTTCAGTATAATCTAAAAATACTCTTATAATCCCTTACACTCAACAAGATTTCTATATAACATTTATCCTGACGTGATTATTTGCTATAGTAAATAATCTTCGATATTGGCATCCTATTCTTCCTTCCATACATTAAAAATGGAACAATTAAAATACATTTTCTTACACATATACGCACAATTATAATAATAATAAACTTGCCCTACATCTTAGTTTCGGCCCACCAGCGGCCGAGCGGTAAAGTCGCTGAACACTGGTAGTTCGGTCCGAATCCCGCGAATGGGCTGGCTGCATGGGTGTTTTCGTGGTTTTCCTCATGCGTAACGTGTATACGAGCCAGTTTCCCTGAGAAGGTCCTCCACGAAGGCATCACACCTATTATGCAGATAGCCCTAGTGTGCTTTGCCATAATTAAATACACCACCACATCTTAATTTCAATTCAGCCTGTACACAAATTAAATATTTTTAATTACTAATGTATTTTTATCAGGTTATTTCTTAAAATACTTTTGTTATACTCGAAATATGTGTTCAATATTGAATTATTTTTCTTTCTCTTATAATTAAAAACAAGTTATATGGAATCAAAATTAAAACATATGCAGCAGTTAAATAAAACTGAACCGAATATCTTACTTACTCTTTCGCTATTTGTATTCTGGCATTATACACAGATTTGTTTTCCTTCAGGTTCAAGCATGTGTAAGTTATATCAATTAAATTACATCACACATACCTGTATGCATCAGTTAAATAACACTGAAGGAAATATGTCACTCACTCATTCGATGTTTGCATCATAGTGTGGTCGAGAAATTGTTCTTTCCTCACGGTGAGGCATGTATCAGTTTACTTAGTTCGCAAAGCTTAACCCAGACGCTGCTTCAATGCATAGAATTACGTTTGGGATGTAAAGAAAGTAACCAAAACATGTAAATGAAGTTGCATACGCGAATTTATTAACTAATCATTCAGGTACTCAGTATTGGTAAACATGACACTGAGTTTAAATATCTCACTACGATGTAAGTCTCATACACAAAATGAAGATTATGATAAAAAATGATTTAAAATGAGAAATTTTTCAATTTAAATGTAAAATAGCAGTAAAATGAAAAATAAATGTAAAATTACATCACATTTATGTATGAAAATTACATAAATTCATTAAAAAAATAGTTATTTTATCTGGTTGTAAAGAGTGTTTTCCGCCAAAAAACGTATTAACGTGTATAATTCTGACACAACGCTATAGCACAATTTGCCACTTCCGCCTAGGTATAATAGCAAATTAACAACACAAATCAAATCAAACTGTTGATGCAACGAAAGTAAACAAACGCCAAGAACTAACGCTGTCACCCACATGACGTCATGCGCATGTGGCATAACTTTCTCCCTGCACTGCGCATCGCTCTTGGGCCCCCCCTGGTTTAGAGTAATTAGTAAAGTAGATGTAATGTGCCAGTAATGTTTGGATGGGGGCAGTCATACAGTTATTTCTGCTTTCACTTTCATCAAACCAAATGTTATTAACCTTCATGCCAGTCAGGGGTGATTATCTATATTCTGTTTATAAAAACCCATTTTCCTTGTGCATTTCTGAACATTGTGGATTATTCTTGATGCACTTGTAACATATTTTGGGAAAGAAAAGAATTGCAAAGCAAATTCTCTTTAATTATTATTCTGCCATATGTGTTTCACAAGATTAAAATACAACACTTACCATTTTAGAAAGAGTCGCCAAATATTTAGTGTATGCCTAACTCTGGCGACCATGCTCATAACAATCTTTGATTCAAGCAACATTGCCATTTCTGCATGTGTTCATTTTGTTGTGTTCCAAGTTTCAACGGTTTTTTTATAAACAAATTATCTTTTTGTTGCCTAAAATTTAATTTTAGAATATATGCTTGTAAAGATTGCCAGCAGTAGAAGGAACTATGATAAATTTTTGGAACCACTCTTATATACGTCTTCGCTTGGCGACAAATTTCTTGCCACAGTGCCATATTACTATCTAAATTTTTTGTCTACATTCCGAACTTGAGGCCTAAAATGTCTCCAAAAACGCGGTTTTCGCTTTTGCAAAAACTACTTTTTGAACACACAATTTAAGCTACAAAAGCGAAACATTTAGATAGCAAAAAATTAAAGTTTCAAACCAAAAATATTTGACAAGAATCCATGTACATAGCGATATGTTTTAACTTAAAAAAACATCGCAGAATTGCACAATCTATGCAGCAAAGGAATCTACGAACTACGCACATCTGGCTTAAGTAAATTAACGTAACAACAATAAATTTCAAAGAATACCATGTACACAGTGTTCTCTTTAAACTTTAAAAAAAAATCTACAAATTGCATAATCTAGGCAGGGAAGGAATCTACGAACTACGCACACCTCACTTTAATAAATGAACATAACAATAAATTTCAAAGAATACCATGTGCACAACGTTCTGTTTAAACTTAAAAAAAAATCTACGAATTGCACAATCTAGGCAGCGAAGGAATCTACGAAATATGCACACCTCGTTTTAATAAATTAACAATAAATTTCAAAGAATACCATGTGCACAATGTTCTGTTTAAACTTAAAATCTACGAATTGCACAATCTAGGCAGCAAAGGAATCTACGAACTATGCACATCTCGTTTTAATAAATTAACATAACAACAATAAATTTCAAGAATACCATGTACAGAGCGTTCTGTTTAATCTTTAAAAAACATCTACGAATTGCACAATCTAGGGATTGCGCACTAATCAACAAAATAAACTAAAATAAATTTCAAGCAATTAAAAAAAATCAATAACGACAGAAATTCATACTAAGAAAACAATGAACATAACGTCCTACAAAATAAGAACAAGAATAAAATAAAATGCACTTAGCATTAATGAATGCTTCTTCGAAGAGCAGAAATACCAATTTCAAACATCACCCAAACAATTTCACCGCAAATTTGTTAAAAGCATCTTCTCCCATTTCAGAACAATGATGGAAAAATATATAAACCACCAAATAAAACACAAAATAGTTTTTTCCGATTATAAGTAGGCAATGTAGCTATAACATGCCGCTGCGTAATCTCCATCATATTTATTTATATGACAGCCACACTCACAATCTACAAAATTGATACTATCTTTCACAAATAAGTGTTCAAAACCTTTTACTCCTAAGTACTTGTAGAATTTCTAGCCACCGAAAAAATAGTTGTACCAGGGACGTGGCTAAAATTTTGCCAACACGTCTTTCATTGCATCATAAATCATGAACCAACTAGCAACCGAAACCACTACAGTAAAATCCAAGTTTCCACATAAAGAGGGTTGCCACAGAAACCAACATCGCCTCCAAAATTATCACAGAACATACAATTGCGCCAAAACTAGCACATAACACGCATTGCCGCATTTGGCGACCTGAGGGCACATTCAAGAGTAGTACAGTACAAAGTCCATAATCCAGAATGATCTATAATCCGGACCTCAAAGCTACAAACTTTATGCGCATGCGTAAACGCTTGCTCGTTTAATGTATAATGGACGGTATAAGCTAGGCTAAAATTATCTAAGGCATTTCAGTTAATGTTGCAGATTGTGCTCTTCCTTAATCTTCTATTTGGATCCGACTTATTATTTTTTGCAGACTGTTAGAACAATTTTATAAAAATTAAGCTTGAACTTTTAATTATGTCAAAAAGAGTTTACAATTCTGTAGCTGCCAAAGGATCTACAAAGTGAAAGCATGTTTCGATGTCCATTAAACAAAAAGTGGAATTGCTGCAAAAAATGGATAAACGCCTATCTGTCTCAAAATTATGCAAGAAGTATGGCATTGGAAAGTCCACTATATATGACACAAGAAAAAGGAACTTTTTGAATTTTTTGTGGAAGCATCTTTAACAACTTACATTGAAAGAAATGTTTAGTAAAGTAAACAAATAAATATTAAGCGTTTTTTTTTTTTTGTAAATTTTGATATCCTTTAGATCATATTTGTTCTTTATTTCATAAATTACGATTTCATATTTTTAATTGTATAATTTCTGCATGCCTTCTTACGAGATTTAAATTGATGATCTATAATCTGGATAAAACCCTAATCTGGAATCAGCGAAGTGCTTACGATTACGGACTTTGTATTGTACCACATTTTTTTTGTAGGAATATGCAAATTTGTTGCAAAATCTCTAAAAGAGGACAGTAAGGGGATAGCTGGTATTTGGTACGTAGCCGGTGTTGCTGACATTTTTGCAATGCCTTCTCTGCAATTTGTAGTATTTTTAAGCAAAAACAGATTGCTGTGTACTTGGGGGAGGGGTGTACAGAAAGATTTAGAGAATGTTAGTTAATTTTTTAAGGTAACTTGTAATCCTAATGTAATAAATAGAATTTTTATTTTAAATTGCTGAAGTATGTTTTCTTTTTATATGTTGAGAGTGCTTGCCATTTTATGATGGATATTGATAGTACGGAATCTTTCTGAAAAACGCTGGGAAAACCCTCAACTTGCAGCCAATAAGTAACTTTTACTCTTTAATCCGTAAAAAATTGCCAAAAGTGGGTTAAAGTTATTCAATTGATATGCAAGTCCCAGAAAAACATAGTAGTACAAATCACTGAGTCCCCGTTAAAACATTATTAACATTTTGCTTTCAAATTACTTCAAAACATCTTTCAAAATATAACTTACCAGTATGGATACACACTTTTAAAATAATTCTACTTTAATTAAACTTAGGAGATAATATAATCAATTAATCAATACTGTTTAGGAAATAAATTATTATTAACTAACTTTGCAGCAATTGCGCAAGTAATAATAACTTGTATTCGCACTAAATGGATTTAAGTTCATACAACATTATATATATATATATATATATATGTTTAATGCTGTGTATATTGAATTTCAGACTTGTGAATTATTTCCATTTATATTATCACCTGTAATTTGCTGGCATATGCTGGATATTAGCTTTTCTTATTCGTAAGTTTACTTTTGCGTGGTTGAGTGCCTTATGTTTGATCCAAAGGCACTGAACTGTGTATAATAGGTAATTGTAAACAGCACAATGAAATGTATTTTTATATCCTGAAAAAGGTTTTCATAAATTGAATAATTGATTTTTTAACTCATTTTAACTGGGAAAAAGAAACTATCATTTTTATGAGTAAAAACATTTGAGGAAAAAAGGCAATCCTCCCCCCCCCCCCCGCCCCGAAAAAAAAAAAGCTTCAAATTTCACGTTCTGTTAGTTGGGCAAAACAGCATATTTTTGTAGAAATCTATTATTATCTATTTTATCAGCTGGTAAACTCTTTACCATCTTATTAAGATTTGTTTTGATTGATATACTATATGTATATGCCATATTTACCAGTCTGTACCTGACCTTTATTTTTGCAGCTGCTGGTCTTTTAAACATGTACTTTTGGTAAAGGAAATGTTTTAAACCAGTGGTCTTAAACTGGCAGCACCCAAAGCAATTTTATCTACACCCGCCCAATCAGTTTCTTGTTAATTAATTAGGATCAATTTAATGTTAATTATCATGACAAGAAATTGAAGAAAAATTTAAGGTTTTAGTGATTTTTGAGTTTTACATAAATTTTATTATTATTAAAAATGAACATGTGAAGCATCCCAGAAAATATACAAATGGATGTTTAATTTACACTTTGGTTTAAATCTTATTCAAAGATCTGAAAATACAAATCTGATTTTTTTTTCATATTTCTACAAAAATGAATCTCGGTTATGGATTTTTGCAATAAAAATAATCGCTTTTGAGAATACATTTTTGTATATGCACAACTTTTTTCCCCTGTTGAAAATGAACAAATAAAAAAAAAAAAAAAAAAAAAAGAACCAGATTGATCAATACTACAATTCTAATAATTTTTTTCCAAGGTTACAAACTTTTTCAAGATCGAAATGCCCTGAGATATAGCTGAAATTAAAAAAAAAAAAGAAGTTTATTTACATACAGACATATATATATTCTGTATGTGTCAAAAGAAAAATGAGTAAATAAATAGAAAATAATAGATCATTATTTATTCTCAAGTTTTTTTCCACCTGGAAAGATTTTGTAATCTGCTTATTTTTAATTCAAGTAAATTATTTAGTAGTTATCTCGGCATATAAATAACATTATAACTTAGCATATAAATGTTACTCTAACAACTTTAACATTTAGCTAATATGTAAGAATTGCAAAGTGTAATCAACAGAAATTTCTTACAGATACAACTTTTAAGATTTAAGATAGCAAATAAATATAAATTGGAAGTTTTTTGCTTTACACCATTATCATTAATGTGTATTTATGTTTTGATAAATATTTAGTAAATAAAACATTAAAAAATGTTTTATTTGTTAAAAAAAAATCGACTTGCTTTAAAAAAATTGGCCTATGTGCAGTTTGAGTTAGAGACCACTGTTTTAAATGATGAAAATATTCACATTTTGGTATTTTTTAATTTAAAATAAATTATTAAGGTTTTAAAAATTACATAATCTAATTTTATAATGGAAATAATTTTTATAACAAAAAGTACCGAAATTAGATTAATGAAAGCTAGAGGAAACTTCAGATAAAGTTATAATTTTCAGGTGTTCTACATAGTCTTCTCCCAATTGAGTACAACCTCTAGAACAAGGATGTCAAACTCACGGCCCACAACAAATATTTTTGCGGCCCGGCCAGTATATCGGAAAATAATAATATATAATAATAAAATAACATATCGACGAAGAAAAAAATGAAATGTTTACTGCTAAGTAATTAACGATAATTTATTCAGTGTTGTTAGATTACTCACGGTGAGCTGACACACACACTACTTAAATTACAAATGCGTGTGAGTAGCTTGCGTTCAGCTACCTTCTGCTTTTAGGGGACACGTGCACTCAGAACTTGTATGCATCCCCCGATAGCCGAATGTGGCCGAACTCATGGTCTCAGTTTTCCAATCATAGTTTTGTACGATATATTGGTGCATGCATGTGCATGCACTTTGCTTTATTATTAATTATCTTAATTCATATTGTTACGGATTTCATAGTTATTTATTTAGTTAGTTTTTTTTATTTAGAATTGTAATTAGATTTGCTACATTTTGCCTTAGCAACGCAGACGATTTTTGAAAAGACAGCTGCGTTGGAAGGTTAAAAATAGAACAGCGCGTGCATTTAATACCTAATAAATAAATATCTCGTAATTGCTGTTGCCATCCACAAAAATCCAGATATTTATAGATGTTTCCAGTATCTTCGAGAAATTAATTATAAAGCTTATAAAAGCCAAGAACAAACAACTCATCTCAGTAGTAGCTGTAGTTCTAGCGAACTGTTTATTTACTTAATGCTGTGATTGATTTGTAGCGATTTCGCTGTGAGATAGAATTTGTTTCTCTGTTTTGATTTGATTTTTGCTAAACGTTTGACATTTTGCGATATTGTTAGAATATTTTTGAAGAAATATTTCAGCATTTTGATTTATCTCTTGTGGAAAGAATAAATTTTTGTTAACTTTTTAACGTTAACCGTGTTTATTCCAGCCCCTTGTATTCAGTATGTCTATATCAAAACCAAGTGGTAGTAAAATTAAACGAAAAATCGCTGACGAACATAGAATATTCCAAGTAAAATGGGAATTAGAATATTTTTGCTGTGAAATAAAAGATAAAATAATCTGCTTGATACGTAATAATACTATTAATGTACCAAAGTTATATAATATTAAACGTCATTACGAACAACACAAATCGAAATATAACAATTACTAAGGATTAATGAGAGAAGAAAAGTTGAAAGAGCTCAAGTTTGGAGTGAAAAAGCAACAGTACATGTTTAGTAAAGTATTGCATGAAAGTGAAGCGGCGGTACATGCAAGCTACGTCTTATCCGAGTTGATAGCTAAACATTCGAAGCCTTTTACTGACGGTGATTTCATCAAGGAATGCCTAATGAAAGCTGGAGAAATTGTTTGTCCTGGAAATGTGAAGGCTTTTCAATCAATTTCATTGTCTCGAAATACAGTTGCGGAAAGAGTTACTGATTTAGCCGCGAATTTAAGTGATCAGATCAAAGCAAAATCGTCTAGTTTCGAAAGTTTCTCCATTGCCTGTGACGAGAGCATGGACATTAGTGGCAAAGCTCAATTAGCAGTGTTTCTTCGTTCTTGTGACAAGAATTTTAACATTTTTGAGGAATTACTGGAACTAATACCGATGCCT
The DNA here is from genome assembly GCF_044657685.1 of Stegodyphus dumicola. Classification (NCBI taxonomy): domain Eukaryota; kingdom Metazoa; phylum Arthropoda; class Arachnida; order Araneae; family Eresidae; genus Stegodyphus; species Stegodyphus dumicola. The sequence goes on from NC_140776.1 coordinate 173,664,384, forward strand.
GGTACTACCACAGGAGAAGATATATTTACTTGTGTTTTTGGACTTCTGCAGAAATACAATCTACCTTCTAAATGGCAAAATTAAATTCTGTAGCTACAGATGGCGCTCCATCAATGACCGGAAAAAACAAGGGCTTCGTAGCATTACTAAGAAAAAAACTTAGTGAAATTCACGGTTCAAACATTCATCATATGCATTGTATTATACATCAAGAAGTTCTATGCACGAAAGTAATAAATATGGAGAATGTTTTGTCATATATAAAAAAAGTTATAAATTTTATAAGATCTCGAGGTTTAAATCAGCGTCAATTCACTGCTTTTTTAAGTGAGTTAGATAGTAAATATTCGGGTTTGTCCTACTATACCGAGGTACGTTGGTTATCTTGCTTCAAGATTCTCAAACAATTTTGGGATTTGAAAGAAGAAATATGTCAGTTTTTAAAAACGAAAAATCAAGACGTAAGTTTGTTTTACGATCCAATATGGATACAAGATTTATCTTTTTTGGTTGAAATAACCAAACACTTAAACGATTTAAATTTATTGTTACAAGGAAAAGATCATATCATTACGAACATGTTTGACATAATTAAAGCATTCAAATGTCAACTAGTTCTTTGGGAAAAACAACTTAAAAATGAAGATTTGACGCACTTTCCGACGTGCAGCATGAACAAATCAAGTTTAGATGATACTTGTTCGTATCAAAAATACGCAGAAAAAATTGCAAATTTAACAACTGAATTTGAAACGAAGTTTAATGATTTCAGTTCCCTCGAAGACAAATTTTTTTTGTTTTCTTCTATTTTCTCAATAAATATTGACTCAGTACCCAGCCATATGCAAATGGAGGTGATCGAGATTCAATGCAACTCAAATTTGAAAGCAATATTCATTGAAGTGGGCGTGCCTGAATTTTACAAATATTTACCAGCCGGGTTTGAAAATACTCAAAAATTCGCATATGAAATTATTTCCATGTTTGGTAGCACTTATCGGTGCGAGCAGTTATTTTCAGTCATGAAAGGTAATAAGTCTCCTATTAGAAACCGTATTAATGATGCTCACCTTGGGTCAGCGTTGAAAGTTATCACTGCAAACAAAATTTCTCCCAAAATAGGAAAGATAATAGCAGAGAAGAGATGTCAAGTATCAGGATGTAAACATCAAATTTTTCTTGTTCTTTTCTATATATATATATATATATGTTTATTATTGTATTATTCGAAATAAATCTATGTTTCTATGAATATTGATTTTTTTTTTTTTGCGGCCCGCCTAAAGTTAAACCTTGTTTGTTTGGCCCAAGTGTACTTATGAGTTTGACAGCCCTGCTCTAGACCATTCATACAGCCATACGAAACTCAAAAAAATCCTTGTTTGGAATGCTGTTCAACTTGCATATCACTGTGGCTTAAATTTCAGATATGTCAGGATATCATTGAACTTTCATGTGAAGTTTTATTTTCAAAAGTTAAAAAAATTCACCTGGTGCCCAATGGATGAATGTGGAGGGTGGTTTGAGAACCGGAAACTTTTTTTAAAATTTTGTTTGTTTGTTATAAACTACTACAAAACTAACCATGTGAGGAAATGTAGCAAGAAAAAATCCTTCTACTTCCATTGTTCTGTGAATCCTCATGCACAATTAATCCATGACGCTGTGCATTCGCAGTTTTATCCCATTTATGATTTTATACAAGGAAAAAAATCTCTCTTAAAACTTTTTGTACAGATGGTATATATTGTCCTAACTCTTAGATTCATATTTAGGAAACTTTGTGCTACTGTCAAACTATAGTACAGTCAAAAGTCTTTAATCTGGAATGATCTATAACCCGGACCTCAAAGCTACAATCTTTCTGCGCATGCGTAAATGCATGTGCATGATATGTTTACGCTTTCGCGTTTAATGTATAACGGACAGTATAAGCTAAGCTAAAATTATCTAATTATCTATTTCAGTTAATGTTGCAGATTGCGTTGTTCCTTAATTTTCCAATTGGACCCGGCTTATTATTTTTGCAGACTGTCAGAGCAATTTTATAAAAGTAAGCTTGAACTTTCTATTATGTCGAAAAGAATTTCTGATTCTGCAGCTGCCAAAGGATCTACAAAGCGAAAGCATGTTTTGATGTCCATAAAACAAAAACTAGAATTGCTGCAAAAAATGGATAAAGGCATAGCCTTTGTTTCTCTAACCATTCCGAAATCTGTTTATCAATTTCACGCTGCTCTGCAAGGGGGAGACGTCGCTGGAAGTTGATCTGTCAGCACTATCCTTATCTTCAGGGCAGATGTTTTTATTTTATTTGGCTTATAATTTCTTACTAAATGTAGTATTTCATCTCGATGTACTCTGTCTTTGATATGATTTAAAACAAGTTCCTGGTCATTATAATTCGCTTCCCATAGTGAAGAAAGTGACAGAGGTTATTGAAAACGAAAAAATTTCGATTGACACATTAGTCGGTATTCTGGACACAGCAATTATAGGACTTGAACAGCGGAACTTTGTAATTAAACAAGAAATTATGTCTGTTTAATAGAATTAAAGAGAAAGTATTATCACATGAAACGGAGCAACTTGAACAACTTACATTGAAGGAAATGTTTAATAAAGTAAACAAATAAATATTAAGCTTTTTCTTTTTGTAAATTTTGATACCCTTTAGATCAGAATTGTTCTTTATTTCATAAATTACGGTTTCATATTTTTAATTTTGTAATTTCTGCATGCCATCTTACCAGATTTAAACTGATGATCTATAATTCAGAATCGCCGAAGTCCCGACGAGTCCGGATTAACTTCTTTTGACTGTATACGAGAAACCTTTTGCAATCTAAGAAGTTGGTACAAAAGAAAGAAGTGTATGTAAAGTAGTTAAAAAAAAAAAAAAAAAAAAAAAAAAAAAAAAAAACTTTCTTTAATTTGGGGGGGGGGCAAGGACTCAAAATGAAACTCTTCAAATTAGTATAGGAAGATGTGCAAATCAGCTGATCTGCTTTGTAATTCAAAATGCCATAACAGTCAACCTTGTCACAGGCAGTGAGAAGTAGTATAAGGTAGTAGTATTAGAGAAAAACATACTACATTTTTCTTATTTTTTAAATTTCATAAATTTTTCTGAGCTGTCAGTTTAATTTTTTTAACTGTTGCTACAATTATTAAAAAAATATTGAAATATTTTGAGTAATTATCGAGAGAATTATGCATTAGTTCAGCTTTTTCACATGGGATCCCCAAAAAATATTGCATTTTTTTTATTTTTATTTTTTGTAACTCTTTGAAAAATAATTGTGAGACAGTTCAATTGACATAATCTTAAATCATACTTTATTTTGATCGCTTTTACAATTTATATTATTAATTAAAAAATTAAAGTGTGTTTTAACCTTGTTTGCACACACTGTATACAGTTTACCTGTGAATGGAAAATCCTGTTATAAGTAATCTCTCATTTCCGGCTTTTGCCGGAAGGCATTGGTAACACCTAAGTTTTACACAAGGGCCCTCTTAAAAGCCCAAAATGGAATCAAAACATACTTCTGACTTTTACCAAGCCATTTTGGTAAAAGCTAGGTTTTACCAGACTTCGGGCTTTTACGGTAACAGATATTATGGTGAAAAACTAATGGAGGAAATTATTTTCTGAACACATTTCTTATGTTGCATACATTATTTTAGTGTTGAAATATACATCATTTTATGAATTTTTATCTTTAAAAAAAATTATATTTAGAAATATAATTAAATTTTTATGCTTGTTAAAAAATTAAATTTCTTCTCTTCCCCTGTAAACAAATTGTTTAAAATGTAGTAGGAAAATTTCAGATTATTTTGGTACTATTTTTTAAAATGTCTTTTTAAGGTACATTTTTATGCTATGCTTTAAAAGAATATTATTTTGAAACAAATTGTATTGCACTATCTAAAGTTCATTTTTAGTTTCATTGAATATTTCAATATGTATAGTAGCTTTTGCCAATTTTATATAGAAACCCCTGATTTTCCATATCTCCTTCTAGTAAGTCACAGAAATCTCTCTCTTTTTAATTTTTAGCCTTTATTAAGGAAGACGTTTTCAGCAATAATTTGTTGAATTAATGAAACTTAAATTGTGGAAACTTCATTTCTAACCCTTGAGTAGTTTTTACCATAATTTTTCTTGTTAAATTTTATTTGGCCTGACTTGTCTTAAATTTATTGTAGACATTTGTAGAATTTTTTATGAAGTTTCAACCAATGTTAAATCAATAAATATTCATTATTTAAATTTGCTTTATGTCTAAGTTTATCTATGCAGTTATATGTTTGTACATTAGTCATTAATTTTATTTTTATTGTATATTTTGATAAATAGAAGCTTCATTTTTTTCTCAGAATGAAAATGTAAGAAAATTTCAAAATAAAAGTAACCAAAGGACATAAAATTTAGATTTTGTATGTAATATATTTTACATCAGTATCGTATTATAAATAGTTCTATAACCTGAATCGTGCAGTATAAAGTAAATTTAAATCACTTGAATTTAAGTTCTTTCGATATGGTACAGAACAGCCTTTTGAATCTGCTTATAAAGACCGGTATTTAAACAGCATTTATTAGGTAAATTTGTGTATTTACTTATTTTAGTCTCTTCTTTCATAAACTTCAATTCATTTAAGATGATACTTACATCGTTAAAGAAAATAAGAAAGCAACACATTTTAAATTATAAGCTATTGTATACCAAGTGACAAATAATATCATGACTGAATGCCACTCAGAGAATAAAACTTCCTGGAAACTTTCAGTTTTTCTTCAGTAGTCTTTCATATTAAAGTATAATTAAGTATGCCGCACCTATTATTTGTTCTGCTAGAATTTTATTCTGAAAATGAGATTTGAATTCTGTTCAGGGGTAATGACTGCCATGTGAGAAGAATTTATTAAACAAGTGTGTAATTTTTATTTATATTGGTATTTATAAAAATAAATTTTCTGAATTATTAACGATTATTATGCTTTTTAATAGGTTCCTGGAGTTACAGACTGTATTTCAGAAATAGAAAAAAATATGTTATTGAGTCGCCAAGAATGTTTAGGTATGGATCGTCATGGACGAAAATATTGGTTCCTATGTAGGAGACTAGTAGCGTAAGTATGACTTTGTATTTATTTATTTTTTTGGAAGTTATATTTCTTAATAGCAAAAGGGGAAAAATATTTTAATATAAATATTTTGTACTTGTTTATGTTTTGTAAATTCACTTTCTGATTGTTTAATAATATGCCATCTTTTGACTGCTGTAATACTGGATTAGTTGCTGTATGCAAATAGAAGGAACTTAAAATTAAGATCTATGTCTAAAATATTGGGTCATTTATAATGTTAAGCAGAAAAATGTGATTGCTGTGAGCAGAGGAAATGAATTTCTTCTGTTGTATCATTCATAGCTGTGTTTCTTTTATCAAACAATCACGGCTTTGGAAAATGCACTTCCTTGCCAGTCACTGCATAAACCCCTGGCAACATTTGAAATTTATACATTATAAATTGGACAGGGTTCGTAGCGGCCCTTACAAGTGCTTATAAGTCCTTATATTTGAAAATAAAATATAAAGGCCCTTATAAGTGCTTACTTTTTCTTTAAAGCCCTTATTTTTTTGTTTTTAGTGCTTATTTTTTGCTTTTAGTGCTTTTTTTAATGAACGCGCATCCCCCCCCCGGTACCAAAGCCGAAACTAAAACAACTTTTCTTCCTTATATGGAACGTCAGATGGTGAATCATATTCCCGGAAATAGCTTTTCCCCCTTTCTCTGCATTAACGTAACCTATGGTAACCTATGGTGCACACGAGAGTAGAGACAGGTGCACGTCGTTCTATTGGTCAGAGAATTGCGAAAACCGTAGAAAATTCCGGTACATTCGATATTCTTTTCCTCCCACCCAAATACTACACACGTTTGAATTTCTATCAAGATTTTAATAATTTACATTCTCGTCCCGTGTGGTCAGTTCATATTTGTGTTTATTATGATCGTTATGCTTATATTATGAGCATATGTATGAATATTTATAATAATATAGTTGCAGTAGCTGCTGAATATAAACTTCCAAAAATGGGTTTATTTTTACACAGATTAGCTTTCTAAGGAAGAATATTTGGAATCGCTTAAATAAAAGGAAAGTAATCGAATAGTCAGAATAATTTAATAATTTCTTCTTCTTTTTTTTTCCAATACATTATATAGTAGGGAGGTTAAGACGTTCTCCCCTTTCTCTGCAAAATCTCTAATATTGAAGCAGCGCTGTCCAACCCAGATTAGTAAGTCTCTTTCTTTTCCTTTATTTAGTTCTTTATTCTCCGAATACCGGCAGCTGTTGATTCCGATTGCGTTATATCACGTATGGAAGAATTACGCTGCACGTATTGCGCAATAACGTTTGCGGTATTTTGCAGAGATAATTAATTTTGATGTTCAGTCTGAGATTTATTTATGAACACTTAAAAGAGTTTTACTGTTCTTTCTAAGCAGAATATTTCTCATGTTCCGTTGGTCTATTTTTATATGATGCACATATCGAAATGTCAAAATCATTTATTTAGCCGAGAAATCTAAAGAACGGCTACAATCTCTCCCCCCACTCCTCTTTTTCCAGTTCGCTCGACTATACGGAATATTCGGCAGTTTCCGAGTATGCTGGTTAGTTAAGCTTTTACTGTTAAAGAATGACTGCATGAAGCAATTTCCCGTCTCCTGATTTCAGAAATGTTCCACTTTTTTACTTAAATTACTTTGCTTGGAATATATGTTAAGGGAAAACTGTTATGCAATGAAAATTTAGAAAATGTTCAGAATTTTGATTTAAGTTAAATTATTTAAATATTAATATGAGTGGAAAAAATAAATTGTATTTATTATTAGGTGCCAAGCGAATACAATTACTATGGCTTATTATTATTTATTTTCTATATTTTGAATTGAAATTTCATCATTAAATCTTGTAATATAGTTTAGTTCTGCATAGTTTTTTTTTCTCTCAATGTAAACTAATTCTGTAAATTGAACTGTCATTTAAAATTTTAAAAAAAAGTTAATTGTTTCCCATGGTTGAGGTAATGCTCATTCTCTTAATAAATATTGCATTGCTCATATTTTAAATTGCAAATCTAATTTTTCTTTTAAGGTTATGCAGTTGTGTATAATGTAATTAGACAGGTGTTTATTTTTTTTCTTAAAATGTGCTTGAAAAGTGCTTATAGGTGCTTATTTTTTTAACTAAAATGTGGCTGTGAACCCTGTTGGAAGATTAAAAACCCGTTTCCATTACTGTGGTGCAGACGCTTTTCTCCAATCAGTGAACGAACTGACTTTGATTGACATCTGTGATGCTTTGACGGATGACGGACCACAGAGTTGAACTATGTTCAACTTCTGTCCGTATGTCTGTGGAAGTGTAGGGGTTATGTGGTAAAAAAGGAACAGTCATGTGCTGTCATAAAAAAGGGGGGTTGACAGAAGTAGCAATCTGCTGAACTTATTTTAAAAAAAAGAAAAAATAGATAACTGCAATTACATTACTAGTTTGTATGGAGCAGTGATAATTGTCAAGAAAATCAGGTATAAAAAATATAATTCAAGTCCATGAAATAGCCTGTAGAGACATTAGGTAAATTGGAAAAGCCGGAGAGATGAAAAATTAGCAATCGCCTTCGCTGGGAATCGAACCACAGACCTCTGGAATACCAGCCCAGTCTGCAGAATCACTACACCACAAAGGGACGCTAGGAAAGCGGGGAAAATATCTTATATACTTTCCCTTTTTAAAGGGCAACTAGGGTTTTAGGGGACCTAGTCGCCAAATCATGGGTGTGGAGAATCATCATCCACAACCCTTTTAATTCAGGCACCACTGTAGAGACATTAGGTAAATTGGAAAAAATCAGAAGGATAAAAAATTAGCAATCGCCTTCGCTGGGAATCGAACCACGAACCTCTGGAATACCAGCCTAGTGTGCAGAATCACTACACCACAAAGGCAGGCTAGGAAAGCGGGAGAAATACCTTATAAACCAAATTTGTCCTGATAATTATTTCCCAGTCCTAGAAGTATACACGTTTACTTTTGATGAAAATGAACATCTGACTGTATCAAACTGCTATAGCAAATCAGATAAGGTTTAGAAGTTTTTTTTTTTTTATTTGAAACAGGTAAAATACTGATAACGGAATTTATAAATTAAAATTTTTAACCCTTTAAATATTCTACTGCAGTAAAAAGTATATTAAATTTGTATTACTCTATTTATAAAATTGTTTTTTTGGTTAAGGTATATTTGTAAGTACATCTATCATTTAGAATATATTTTGAACAGTCCGTCAATCAAAATGCAACTTTAAAATTATTATTGTTTTATAAGAAATGCCCTAGAACATCAATTTTCTAGCTGTGGGGGCCTTGATAATCCTACGTGGGGGGGTGGGTTGCGAGCATATTGAGAAGGTGAAAGTAAAAGATTATCTAAAAAAATCATTAATTTCTGAAAGGAAGCAAAACAAAATCCATTCTGACATATTAAAAAATAAAATACATATTTAGACTGATACAATGTACTTGATAATTAATTTATCAATACTAAATTAAGAACAAGTTTAATAAATTACTAGTGACTCCCATGGTCTTGTCTTGCAGTGTAAAGTTATTCAAAGAAAGGTTTAATATTAGAAATTGACACTCTAAGTTCTTTTTCTATGTTTAACTGTGATCTATATTTATTCTTCAGAGCAGCCACCGCAGAAAATCCAGTTTCAGAAAGGTAGGATTTTGGAAATGGTAATAGTATACGAAATCCTTTTTTTTTTTTTTCAGTGCAAAAAATTCATCATCCACCCCTGCCCAAGTTTCAAAGATTTATTAATAAACTGCCTTTTAATTTTGCCACTTGACGTGAAATCTATGAAGATTTTCTTCTTCGGCAGGTGAGAGCTCTTCTGGAGTATTTTGAAATGGATCTGTTGTAACCCACTTGTATCTTGCTTTCAATTTGTCTTCAGCAAGAAAATGCTTTTTAAAATTCTTTGCCAGCATGGCTAAATGATTTTCAATGGTTTCGAAAACAACTTTCACAGTAGCTCAATTTCATCACAAATAAACCATCTCGAAACTTCTTAGCTTCACGTCAGATTTCCTCTTCTAGAAAAGTGGCCATTTCATCTCCTGATTCATAAACACATTGAAAAAATTTCCCATGTAATAACCATGTTGCCTCGGCATAAAATAGCAACGATGAATGTCCTGCACACATGTCTTTACGAAGTACAGAGAAGATTCTTGATTGGGAGGTCTCATTTTTATATAATTTACTATGGTCACAACTGTCGTTGGCACAATATTTAGACTATTTCTTGATCATTCATTTCTTTGGAAGCCAAAGCTTCTGTGTGGATCATGCTGTGTGTCCAGATGTACAGTGGAGATTGTTTGACTATTACGTGTATACTTTAGAATGTTCTGCTCATTGTATGATCACGAATGGTGCATATTCTGACGCAATTTTTCCACTCTTTGTTTACCTGTTTATAAAATTATTTTAAATATTAAATAATGCTAATACTGTTATTTTAAGTTTTATTGGTTTACAAAAAAAATAGTTCTGCTGATGACATACCATCACAAAATTGAACATATGCAATGAAATGAGCATCTCTATTGCTATCTGTTGCCTCATTAAGCTGAATTGGAAACAATTTGTCTCACAACTTTTCAAAAAGCTGCTGCTGTACATCTTCAGTTATATCATTGATTCGACGGGTAACAGTATCATTTGATAGAGGTTATGGACTGCAAGTCTTTAGCAAAACTACCTCCAGACGTAGTTTGTACGATCTCAATTGCAGCTCACAAAATAAGCTCTTCACCAATGCTGTGAGGCTTTTTACATCTGGCTATTTTATGTGACTTTTTAAGAAGCAAGTAAAGCTTTTTCATTCACAGAGGAAGTTTTTTTAAAAAATGTTTTTTCCTTTTCATATGATTTTAATTCAGAAATTAAAATGAAATAAATAAATTCTCGGGGTTTGTTAACGTACTCACTATGAAGCGTTTCCAAATATCGTTTAAGTTTATTAGGTTTCATACTGTCTGCTGCTAATATTTCTGAGCAGATAACACACAGGGTCCTTTCTTCATTTACATCAGTAGTGGCAAAGTTTAAGTATTCTTGAGAATATCTCCTTGATTTAGTTTTAGGGTCCACGCTGATCTGTGATGCTTTATTATTTTCTAAAGTTCACTTAAAAATTTATCCATGATTCTATATAACTCTACTGCCATTATTTAATACTGTGAATTGAAAGTAAGGCACAAATTACACAATGCAGATTCAAGATTTGGTAGCGATAGAAGGATCGACTCGACCGCGACTGGCTGGAATTGCACGAGGTGCAGCATGTACATCTTTATACACATTTTGCTTAGATGTCCACGAGAATTCCGAATGTAATGAGTAGCAGAATGTGATGGATAGAGAGAAACTGAGAGTACACTGTTTTTCTAATGACATTTGTACTTTTTGAAATGGGTGATTTGAGGAAATAAATATTTAATTTAATTAAAATTTATTTGCAATCTGTACCAATTTAAAAATTAGAAAGGAAAAGTAACATAATACTTATCCTGTTACTGAAAAGTACGAGGGCTATCCAGAAAGTAGATTACGTTTTGGAATAAAAAAATAAACAAAGTATAGGAAACAAATTTTATTATATACAGATGAAAGCCACACTCAAATACTACTTTTCTACATAGTCACCATACAAATTAAGGCATTTATCGTAGCGATGTACGAGCTTGGAAATTCCTTCGTCGAAAAATTCGGCCGCCTGCGCCTTCAACCACTTCGTTACCTCTTCTTGCCTTCCATCTTGCACAAAACTTGTGGTAACCAAGCTTTTCGCTGATGATTTCGTGCAACAAACTTCGCGAAATTTGTGGAAAACTCAAAGAAAGTTCCGTTATTGTGAAATTTCGATTTTCACGGACTTTAGCATCGACTTTTTCGAGAAGTTCGGCGGTCACTATGCTTAGTCTCCCACTTCGATCTTCGTCGTGAACATTGGTTCGGCCATTTTGAAATCTTATGACCCACTGACGCACTCCACCTTCAGTGATAATGTTGTCCCCATACACTTCATGAAGCTGCCGATAGATTTCTATCGGTTTACAGTTTTTTGCAGTCAGAAACCTTATTACTGAGCGCAGCTCGCGGGATTTTCAATTAACGCAGACATTTCAAACCGTCACAGTATCTGAACGGAGCACAGCACGAACCTCTCACTAGCACGGCTAGATGCAGACTGAGCTGCGCAACGCTCTGACCCCAAGATGGCCGCGCTAGCCCCGCCCCTAGCGGACACAGACGGAAACGTAATCTACTTCCTGGATGGCCCTCGTAACTTACTTAAAATATCTATTACTTATAAGTAACATATACAAAATTTAATGCTATCTTGATAATTTGCACGTTTTTCCCTTTCGCCATCCTCTCCTGTCCACGAAAATTTCTCCCCCCACGGCCGTCTGTTTTTCCTAGAGTGTAATGTTGTTTTCTCTGTACATCATAACTTTCATACATAACTTTCGTAGTGGATGAATGTCAATTAATATTAATTAAAATTATAAGGAAATAAAGCATAATGGAAAAATAATATCTATGCTTATTTCTAACAGCAGGATAATTTCATAACATCTGTTCCAGGCGGTCCACTCCTCCCATTTTGTTGTAATCTTTTACAATTATTGTTTTTTTTTTTTTTTTTTTTTTTTTTTTTTTCCCCGTGTTCCAACATAAATCATCGAGTTTTTATGGAATATACTCATCAAATGTATATCCTTCTTGTCTTTCCAAATCACAATCTCATTTCTTCTCTTTTTCTGCTGAGTAAGTGTTAAAGCCATCTCTTGCTGTCCTGTATCTTATGTAAAATGGCACGGATATTCATAAAACCCGGGGCAAATTCAATTAGAAATAGAACTGTAGTACTGACAGGATCATTAAACGATCAGTCAAGTCCATCAGGTGATTAAGTCACGCCTCCGCCGAGAACACGGAGTGCTGACCCCTCGGACCCTGCCTAATAAATGGAGGGTTTTTGGAGTTATCTTGTCTGCCTGTATGTGATTTTGGGAGTTTCCAGCTTTAACCTTTCACTACCAATTAACACGAGACAGTATTAATGCCCTAAACATTTTTAATAAAACATTTTTTTATTTTAAATTTCTAATAATAATTGCTTTAAAATTCAGTCCTCTGCAGCTGAAGCGCAGGAATTATTTAATTAAATATTTCTATTTTCTTTATCTTATATATATATATAGAGAGAGAAAAGCTTATCTTTGTAACTTATATAAAAAGAGATAGGAATTTAAAATTTTTAAGTTAAAAATAATATTTTATGGATTATGCACAAAATATAACTGCGTATAGTGCATTTTAAAACAAACAGAATTTCTAATAAATTATCCAGATATGACACTGAAGAAATTGGTACTAAAATTTTATATATTATCTGTTTTCTCTCAAAATGTGGGCATATTTTAAAAATATACAATCTCGCATGGCAGTCAGTCATATACAAGCATAGCAAATTTTGTGTAAAATTTGTGAACATTTCTTTAGTGTTATTCTATATTTTTAAAGTATCAGCTATTTTTAAATATTTTTAACTTTTTGTTTTGTATTAACAGTATATTTTAGTCTTAATTATATATTATTTCATAAATACCTAAGGTTTCTGGAAATGTAAAGAAATTTTTAAAAATTATTTCAGCTTCTGTGCAGTTAGAGATGTTCATAATGTATATGAAAACCTTAGTTATCTAAAAATTGCTAACATACTTTACTTTCACAGTTCATAAGCAGAAATAAAAATTTCCAATAAAATCGAATTTATGTATCCTAAGGCTGCGTTCAGACGACGGCGTAAAGGGCATAGAGGCGTAGTCATAGGGGCATAAAATATTGGAATTCCGTTCACATTTGCGAGAACGGGGTGTAAGTCGTGGCCAATGAGAGAAGTTAAATTTGTGCATGTGGGGATGTGTCTACAACTTTCCCGCACTGTTCTCCTGCGCGATTGATTTCCCATGTTTGCTCTGTTTTGTCACAGCGAAATCTTCTGTAGAACGGCGCTTCGTTTTAGCTTCGCTCTGATTGGTCGACGCTTATCCCAAACTTGGCGTAAAGTTGAAAACTTTGAACCCTGTGCCACGAGCCCTAAACCAGATTTTGTGACCTAGCACAGACTGGTTGCCTTGGCAATGGAGCTCGGCTTTAACCACTTATGCCCTTTACGGACCCGTCTGAACGAAGCTTTAGGGTCCAAATCCCATAAGTTAAATACAGAGACATCTGGTGGCAATTGGCAATAAATGCGACTGACCATGAAACTTCCGTAACAGTAAATCCAGTGCAGTAGTATAAACGGTCGTCCATGTGCGTTTCTCCCAATGATGCTACATGTTTGCAACGCACTAATGGAAACAGGGCTTAAGTTTGACAACTAAACGCAATGACTGTTTGATCTGGGAACTATCAAAACTTCTCATTTGAAATAAAGCTTACATTATCTCAGAGAAAATAGGAAGTAGCAAAACTTATTAACATTGTTCTGGAATTATAAAAAGATTTTATTTCATTTGAGGAAAATTACTGTGTTTATTTCATATTTACTTTTTATCACTCAAGATTTTTATCTTAATGGCATCATTCATTCTATGCTGTATTTCTGATTTTAGTTATTTCAAATTATTTTACTTTGTAAACTGCTTAGATCAAGAACATAAAAAAATATTTAAAAGTAGTAGAAATGTTGTGTGCCTTTGTTAAACTAGTCAGGCAAATGGTGATTCTGCCTCCCTTCCCCCCAAAAAAGGAAGAAGAGAATTCCCCCCCTTTTTTTTTTAAATTATTCATTTACTTATTTATTTCTATCCTTGCTTTATAAGAGTTTGAAGAGTTTATTTTATGACCTCTGAAAATTTCAAAACATTATGATACATTTCTAGATGCTGGAATATTTACTGTTAAAACAATATATATGTATCCAAAAATTTTAAAAGTCAGCTTTTAAATTGAAATGCTGAGAAAAAACTGAACGAGAGTTACTCTGGAATTTTTGAGATGTATGCAGAGGATAAATGGCAGGAAAAAAAAGTAATGGTTAGATTTTAAAATATGAACTATTTTAACCTAGCAGTTCTTTACTGCACTCAGACATACTTCAACATATTAAAGAAGGAAGGGGGAAGAGAATGGTAAAAGAATAAAAATTATTATTTTGTTAAACTTTAGCTGTATATCATATTGTCCTAAATAAAAGATCATTTTATGTTTAAAACAACATCACATATATGAACTTGATATCATATCATGAAAGTGATTGGTAAATAAAAAGTCTGAATTTTTTAGGTCATACCCAAGTAAATATATTTTCCTTAAAATTAAGGCGTAAATAGAAATTAATATATTACTTAATGTTAGGCTTCACATGAAGGATTTACAAAATGCATTTTGAAGGGAAAATATTTCACTTTATATTTTTGTCAGTGCGGTAATGATATAAAACAAGTGAATGATTTATTTTTTATTTTTATTTATTTATTTATTTATTTATTTATTTTTTTAATTTCAATTTTTTAGTGAAGGTGATGACGGAGTTTACTACTACACAACAAAACTCCAGGTGCAAGAACTTCTGGAAGTTTTGGATCCTAATGACTTGGAATATGACCTATATAGAACTATAGAAGACATGAAAGAAGAAATAGTTCGACAAATGGACATAACTGAAAAATTAACAAATAGTGCAAAAGGAAATAAGAAATCCTATCTAGAAGTTGAAAATGGTAATGTAATTCTTTTTCTGTTAAAAAGGCAACAAAAAAATTTTTGTTTAGCTTTGACAATTTAGAAATTTTAATAAATATCATGAAATACCCCCTCTTCCCTTAGTCATATTTGTTAAAATAAACAAACATATAGGTTAAAAACACTTGTGTAAAAATTATAATAAAGCCAGATAATTAAAAATATAAACTTCTGACTGATTCAGGTCATGCATAGTCCCATGATAAGCACTACATTTTATTAAGTACCTTGCAGAATTAGATTTAGGAGCAACTTGTTTATATTATTTTGAGTAAAAGAGTAATGAAAAATTAATTCAATATCTAAAATACTGTATTCAACAAAAAATTTTCATAAAATTTTATATATATAAAATTTACAATATTATTTAAATATGTAATTAAAGAGGAATTTACAAGAACTAATTTACAATATTATTTAAATATGTAATTAAAGAGGAATTTACAAAAACTAATTTACAATATCATTTAAATATGTAATTAAAGAGGAATGCTCCTGTTAAACTTCCTATATTTCAAAATAAAAGTAAATAAGCCAATACAGTAAAAGAATTACAGTTTGAAGTCAAAATAAACCCTAATTTACAAATTTGTAATTTTTAAGTAATATTAATTTTTTAAAATTAAGTTTTAGAGGGGGAGAAAGAGTATTAAATAGTAAAAGAAAAAAAGCAATGGCTAAAATGCACGAAAAAGTAATGAAAGTAATAAATTTATTTATATAATTTATCCATCTATATATCTAGATAAATCTCTTGGTTTACCAGGAGAATGTTTAATTCATGACTCATATGGTCCTTAAAAGTCCTTAGGTTTTTCTGAAAACTATAGTAGGTCCTTAAAAATTCTTTATTTCAACCCATATTGGCAAAAGGTCTTTAATCTTACTCATCTGACATTTCTGTCTGTTTTTTATGACTGACGTTTTGATCTACATTTTCAAGGAATATTTTGATTGGTTATCATTTGAATTCTGTTCTACTTCTTAATATGCCTCGAGGGCCTTACCTAGACTGAAACATAACATTTTGAAGTTATTTCTTTTTTGAGAATGTTTATAAAATATTACTTTAAAAACATCCTTTCCCTTTCTGAGATATGATTTCTTTTTATTATGCAGTACTAAATTTGGCAATTTCAAGATCAATTTGTATACATAATTTTTTATCAGGATATTTGTAAATTTTTACGATGATTTTTTTGACACATATAATAAAATTGAAAAATACTGTTAAAATAATAATATATTAAATATAAGAAAATACCAATAAAATATAAGAAATATCATTAAAAAATATAAGAAATACCGTTAAAATAAAATATTTTTATTTTCCCATGTCATATGTTAAAATGACATTACTTTCCAATTTAATAACTTAGGAATATTTTGATTATGAAAAATAACTCTTTGTATATGTTGAATGTTTGCGTGGTTCATTTGTTTACTATCAGAACACAGCTTATTTCAGAGGAGTAGACAAATAAAACAGAATGAAAGTTCTTACCTTATTAATGGGTAATCCATCTTGCTATATCTAAGAAGCACAATTATTATTATTAGCACACAAAAAAATTATTTATTAGGTATGAGAAGGGAAAAAAGTAGCTAATGATGGTACAAGCATGTATCTGCTCTCCATGGCAGAAGAATGTATTGGGTCCAATTCCTGTTAGTCGTGGTGAGGGAAGGTAACACCAGTCAGGGTACAGCTTGATTGCTTTCATTTTCAGTTGCTCCACAATCCCCAACTTGATGAACTGTTCCATCTGGAGTAAGAGCAAATCCCTTAAACACAAATTCCAGCTGTTGTTTGGGAAAGGGAACATGTCTGCATACATCATTTTACTGTTGCAGTGCTTTAATTTAACAGCTCCTTGATTTTGTGATATTTTACTGCAATGTGTTTGGTATAATTACCCCCCTTTTCTTTTCTAGAGAGATTTATGCAGGATATATTGTCCTCGAATACAATGTTAGCTTCTTGTTGAGCGAAGCCTAAATTTTAAATCATCCACTGTAGCTCCAAAGTTAAAGCTAGAGCGATGTATTTGGCTTCCGTCAAATATAAGACGACACAGTTCTGTTTCTTGCTTGTCCATTAAACTGTACTGTTTCCTGTTCGAAATATATTTGCAGATGTGAATTTTCTGAAGCTTACAATGACACTGATTGGGAAGTATCCTCCTGCCTAATCAGTTTCGTTGTAAGCTCTGATAACTGGTGCACCATTAGATTTTAAATGTAATTAATTGTAGCTCTCAGATATCGTATGATTTTAATTATACTGTGCCAGTCCGATGTTGATGGGTTTTCTATTTTTCTGCTAAGTATTCCAACAGAATTTGCTACGTCAGGTCTTGATACTGTTGCTAAATGTGCTTTTTTCTGCTAATACACTGCCCTTCAAAAGTTAAGGAACAACATTTTTTTTTTTTTTGTGTGTGAGTCTGATTTGAAAATGAAGCAAGAAACAAACCAGAAATATAAAGGACACATTCGCTAAACAGTTTTTTAATGAATGCGACATATATTATTTCTTAAGTACAAACAACAAAAAATTGCATACTAACACAAACAACAAAAAATTGTACTAGCAGAGAAATCCAGTCTTGGAGAAACAGTGTATCACAGTTTTTTGAAGAAAAATGAGGTGGTAAAATTATAAAAATTGGTTCTTTTATCCTAGCTGAAATACATTGGCGGCAGCGACATTCCATGCTGTCAATTAAGTTGTTCAGTGAAATGGGAAGCAACGACCAGACATGTAGTTATCCTTGCTGAAGCTCATCTAACGACCTTGGAGGAGGACTTAAAGCAGCAACCTATCTCCCAAAGATGCTGTATGGGATTCAGGTCTGGAGATTGAGCTGGCCATTCCATTTACTCCATAACGTGACCCACGAGATATTCTTCAGCAAGCCGAGCTTGGTGCGGTCATGCATTGTCGTCCATGAGAAGAAATCCAGGGTGGACATATTAATCAAAGATCTCGTCTTGATATCTTGCACCGGTCAAACTTCCTCAATAGAATACGTGCAGGGCAGTGTGCCCACTGAGAGAGATCCCAGCCCAAACCATTATTCCACCACTTCTGTGTCTTTCCATAGTGTGGAATTAGTTGTATCTGGTGCATTGTTCCCTCCAGAATAACTCTCCAATGTGAACCTGGACTCGTCTGTGAAAAGAAAATACGTCCATTGTTGACTGGTCCAGGACACGTGTTCTCTTGCCCAACATAAATGGTGACCTCTGTGTCCTCGGGTCACAAACAACTGGTCGTCTTGTATACAGATCTGTATTGTGCACTGAGATTCTTGTTCCAGTTGCCACTAAATGATCTGCCATGAGCTGAGGCTCAGTAATGTTACTCCTCCTTCGGGCCGAAAGAGCTAAATAACACAAACAACAGATGTTGTAACTCTAGGTCGGGTCCGTGACACTAAGCCGACAACCACTTAACCGACAGGACGCTTAGCCGACACGGATAGTTAGCCGACAGGTCATTTAACTGACACGGACAGTTAGCCGATGAGGACACTTGGCCAACACAAAGAGTTACCATCAGGTCACAAAGCCGACAGTGACGTTTAGCTGGCACGTACCAATAATTATTCAAACTTCCTATCAATTACAAAATTTCTCGACTTTTCCATAAGTTCAGTATTTAAGTTATTTTTTTCACTATCAGTAAAATTCATTTTTTGATTCTTAAAGATCTCCTATGTTCTTTTAATTATTGTGTTAATTTAGCATTGTTTGATATTTATCGTGCCGTTTGGTGTATATTGGCCAAATTGGAAAAGCGCTGAAATTTCTCGTCAGGAAATATGAATTAAATTTCGAAAGAAAAAACGAATTTTTTTAGCTAAGTACAGAGGTCACTTAATTACATTTAATGTGATGTTCAAAAATTATCTGTAAAGCTTCTTCATTTAACCAACTGGGTTCTTTTGAGCACCTTCACATCATTAATGATTTTTCTTATTTACTTAATGACATTAATTTTCCAATCTCGCTCCTCCAAATGCTTTCAAATTTCTAATACCTTTACGTTTCATTACTATTTTACTCATCACATCATGTTGCATTCTTTTCCTTACAAAAGCGTTTGGCTTTTCCCACTAATGAAATTTCCTTTCCCTGTTATGAAAAATCAGAGTACTGCAATAAAAATTATTGTTATTCTTGAGTTATACTTTTTTATAGAAACATATGGTAGTAAGGGTAAGTTTAGCAAATATATTTTATTTTGTTATTATAAACGATTAAAAAAAAGTGAATTTTTAAGACAAGCAAAGGTATAAATTTTTTGTGACCTCTATAATTTGCTGTTCATGCCACCATTCTTGAGATAGAAATTCTGTAACATTTTATTGATCATGCCTTTCGCTTAAAATACTTACTTAGGTTAATGTTTACAGCACTAAATTAGTACATAATGTTTAATTTAGAAGTAAAATATTCTTTAAGGTTTTGTTTTATTCATAATTGAAGCTGCAGAAGGAGGGGGGCCACAAACCAAGTACTCACATCACCAAACCGTCACATCCTGAAAAGTCACCGTAATGTGGTGCCATCTATCGAAGCTGGATTTAACGAGATCAGTTATATAAATACATAATTTTATGTACTATGTTTTGAAAGTTATGATGTGTAATTTTCAATATAATATCTTATATTAATGTTGTTCTTATAAAATATAACTTTTCTCAATATCTGTTAAAAATGTATAAATTTTCATTAATTTTATTTTTTTCCCTCTCTTTCTCATTTTCGGTTTAGCTTCATGATAATGAGAAAATTTTTGGTGCCCATTTTTCTGAATGCATTTATAAAGTTGTAGTCTAAAAAGGCAATTTTCATTGGAACAGACTCGTTATATATTAAGTAAAACAGTCACCCTATTTCTGTTAGGCTCAGCAGAGGCTGAGCTTTAAAGTCATGAACCCTGGCAGTTTGGTCCGAATTTTGAATCCCGCGAACAGATAGGCTGCATGGGTGTTTTTGTGGTTTTCCCCATGTGTAACATGTATACGAGCCAGTTTTCATTAGAAGTCCTCCACGATGGCATCCCTCCCTTTGACCAGATAGTCCTTTGGTTTTGCCATAATTACATAAACCAAACTTACTTCTGTTAGGTGGCCGCAGTCTTGGTCTGTGGCCCTCTCCTTCTGCAGCTTCAGGTATGAATAAAGCAAAACCTTAAAGAATATTTTACTTCTAAATTAAACATTATGCACCAATTTAGTGCTGTAAACATTAACCTAAGTATGTATTTTAAGCGAGAAGCGTGGTCAATAAAATGTTACAGAATTTCTATCTCAAGAATGGTGGTATGAACAGCAAATCATAGAGGTCACAAAAAATTTATACCCTTGCTTGTCTTAAAAATTCACTTTTTTAAAATTGTTTTTAATAAAAGAAATTAAAATATATTTGCTAAACTAACCCTTACCACCATAGGTTTCTATAAAAAAGTATAATTCAAGAATAACAATAATTTTTATTGCATTATTAAGATTTTTTATGACAGAGAAAGGAAATTTTAATAGTGGAAGAAGCCAAACACTTTTGTAAGGGAAAGAATGTAACATGAGGTGATGAGTAAAATAGTAATGAAACATAAAGGTATTAGAAATTTGAAAGCATTTGGAGGAGCGAGATTGGAAAATTAATATCATTAAGTAAACAAAAAAAATTATTAATGAGAACCCAGTTAATTAAATAAAGAAGCTTTACAGATAATTTTTGAAGACCATATTAAAATGTAATTAAGTGACCTCCGTACTTAGCTAAAAAAAATTCTTTTTTTCCTTTCGAAATTTAATTCATATTTCCCGATGAGAAATTTCAGCGCTTTTTTAATTTGGCCAATATACACTAAACAGCACGATAAATATCAAACAATGCTAAATTAACATAATAATTAAAAGAACATACGAGATCTTTAAGGATCCAAAAATGAATTTTACTGATAGTGAAAAAATAACTTAAATATTGAACTTATGGAGAAGTCGAGAAATTTTGCAATTGATTAGTAAGTTTGAATAATTATTGGATACGTGCCAGCTAAATGTCACTGTCGGCTTAGTGTCCTGTTGACTAAATGCGTTGACAGTTAAGTGTCCCATAGCCAAATGTTCCGACCGCTAACTCTCTGTGTCGGCCAAATTTTCTATCTGTTAAATGTCCGGTCGGCTAAGCGTCCCTGTCGGTTAAGTGTCTGCGACCCCTCTAGGTCTGCCGAGAACATGGTTTTTGTATACATAATCCTTGGATTCAAACTGATTCCATTGTCGATGGACCACACTACAAGAGACATTGAGACGTCTAACAGCATCAGCTTGTGACATCCCCATTTCTGTCCATCCGATCGCTCACCACCTCAACGAATCGGGCAAACGACTTCTCGTGGACATTGATAGACTCACCTGAACTGAAATTGTAATAACAACTTAAGAGCAATACTCGTGAACAAAAATTACATTTTTTCTCCGAGTCGTATGTAAGTAAGATACAATAACACGTCAAAAATTTGAAAATATAATGCTGATTTTTGTTGTTTGACTTCTAAATTAATTCTAAATAAGTATTCATTTCTATAAAATAAAATTTGTAGATATTGTTTTTGCATATATTTTCTTAAAACTTCGTTACTATCATGCCTAAATGTTACTGACATTTTTGTAATGGTGAGCTTTGAAAAACATGCTGTTCCATAATTTTTGGAGGGCAGTGTATCTTCTTCAAATTGAACTGTAAACCCTTTGTAATTTTTCGTACAGATATAAATCCTCCTTCTAGGTTAAAAACGTATAAAATGTCTACGAGTCTTATTTCTCTATTTTGTTATCTTCGTGGTCTGTACAGTATAAATATCCTTGGGACTTCATCTGAGTACCATTAGAAATTATTTGCTCAATTTTGCTTCTGTCTTATTTTGTGAAAAAGTTTATATTATGGGCCATATCACAAGTGGCTCTTAAATCAACTGACCAGTTTGAGTTTTCAAAATTTTATTTTCTCTGGTGACTTCAAATGTGTAATCCTCAGTCTTCTCAAGTTTCTTATTTTTGTTTTCATCTTCCTGTGTATCCTCGTTTAGAGCAACTTTCGTTTTTGTTTATTTCCAAAATTTCCTTTATTAACTTGCTTTTCATTTTTAAAAAATGAGTTATTTTCGTTTTCATCTTTTTCTTTGTGGTTATTTAAGAATCTGCATTTTTTTTTTCTAAGTGTCCTAACTTTTTGGAATAATTGCATCTTCGTTGATTAAAATGCTTGAATTTTGTGTTAAAATTAATTTCGAAAGCAGTTGTTTCCTCTGTTTGCATGCCTCCTTTTTTCTTCTTAAGGATTCGTCAGTTTTGTTTTTATGTATTCCAACGTTAGTTCTTCTTCAGGGCGTGCTTCTGGAGCTGTGGTAAGATTTTCGTAGTTTTTAGTAAGCCATCTAGTAAGAGTGCTGCAATGTGTCTGTCCTGTATTTATTCACCAATTCCTCCTATTTCATCTACCTCTTTGACTACCTACCCAGCTTGTATCCGTTTTCTGCTTTGAAGTATATAGTCTTCTGAGAAGGTAAAGTTTACTAGAAAGATTTTTTCTTTCATGAATTTTCTTTAATTCATTCCATATTTTTTTAGCTGTTGTTCTGTCAGTAAACTTAATGGTAACTTGCTTGCTCATCTGGTTTTATCAGCATTGATTTCTTTAGGTGGGATCATTTGCCATTAAATCATATAAATTTTATTTTTTCAGAAGGAACTCAAGTTTCTGTTTCCATAATTGATAGTTGTTGTTGTTTAGTTTCATAATTGAATTTTTTTTTTTTTTTTTTTTTTTTTTTTTTTAAGCTAGTAGCCATTTCTACATCTGTTTGTTAGTTTTGTTTCGCTCCTTGAAGACAGGCTTAGCTTTTCTTTTTGGGATTATTCAGTGGTAATTTACAGCCTAGTATCTTTTCTGTTTATGTTTTTATCCTTAAAAGCTTATCTTGATATGTTTCATGGGTTTGGTTGAAGTAAACATGCAGTCAGTCTTATAATCAAATGTTGGAAGGTTTGTGGGCCTCATTTATTTACTAATTGAAGGCAGCTTATTGGAGACCAGCCCATAAATAAAACAGAATGAAAATTCTTACCTTATTAATGGCCAATCCATTTTGCTGTATGTAGGGTAATAAGCAGGCAGAAAGCATAGTTATTGAGTATGAGAAGGAGAAAAAAAATATCTTAAGTACAAGCGTTTATCTGCTCCCCATTGCAGAGTACTTAAAGGAGTTATTCAACAAGAGATGTTTCTTCCCCCCCTTTTTTTGGATTGGGTCCAATTCCCGCTGTAGTGGAGGTGAGGGAAGGTAAGGTGGGAGGGTACAGTTTAATCCTTTTCGTTTTCAATTGCTCTACAGTGTGAACAAGTGTTACATTAGTTTTGGGAATTTTTTGAAGGAAAAGAGATTAAAATATAACTTATAAAAATGAATATCTGTTAACAAATCTTATTAAAATAGGTGTTATTTAATAGTTTCTGTAGCTTTTTAAAAAATATGAGAAATTTATTCATTTTTATTATCTATAAAATTTTCTTATATTTCTTATATATTTACTTTTTTTTTTAATGAATATTTAGCTGCTTTAGCTAAAATACAAAGTGAAAGAGCCATTCAGAAGGCCAAAGAAGCAGAAGAAAGGTTACGAGAAGCTGAAAGAGAAGCAGCAATGCTGGGCAATGTAAGAATTTTTATAGTATTAATTAACTGTTTTTAGCATTTTCTAGTATTACTAAAAATAATAATTAAAAAAAACACAGAAGGGTTGTTTTACGTAGGTTAATCGGAAGGTAACAGGTAAAATTAAATTCCATTAGTAGTGGGTAGGCCAATATTTAATCATCAAACCTGATTATTTACTGATATATCATTACTCATTCCGGGAAGAGTAGGTAGCATCAGCTGGTGAGCAGAGTTTTTGCACCATCTGAAAGTTTGTAATGAGAGTGGTTGTATTTGCTTTTGTATATTAGATAGCAGCAGCTCTTTAAAATAATGAAAGATTCAGCTCTTTAAAATAATAAGACAATAAATAAATAGAAGATAAAATAATAAGACAATAATAATGAAAGACAAGACTCTTATAAAACAAATTTAAATTGAAATGCAGCAACTTTAGTAATGGAATGCTAATATTGGTTGAAATACTTTGTACAGCATAAGTGCCCAGATGTTGATACTAAATGTGATGTGAACTACTACTTTTCCAGAGTTCAGATATATGCTAGTACTATTCATTTTATATTTACAGCTTGAAAAATAGTTTAATGTTTATAGACATCAACATCTTTTAAAGTTGAAAATTTTAAAATTATTTAAGATAAATAAATACATATTGTAAATTATTTGTAATGGAAGAACCTTTTTGTATATCACATTATTATAAATCTGTATTTCTGTTTTTCTTTTATTTCTTATTTTAAAAATTAATCCAGAGTTCATTTTTGAATTGTTTTTTAGTAACTTTGTTGAAGTGTGATAAAAAAGGAGTCTTTGTTAATCTAATAATGGAGCTGATTAAATAAAAATCAAATAAATTTTGTGGCATCATTTATGTTTGATTATTTTGAAACCTATGTTAGCAATACTATTTTAGCTACAAAAAAATTTTAATTTTAATTTTTCAGATTTTGTTCGTTTTTCTTAACAGAATCAATTAGTCTTGTAGAATTTTCTTTGGGAATATTTATGAATACCACAGATTTTACATAACCTAGTTTAAATTCTAATTAAGTTTTTTAAGGTATTGGTATTTGCATTTTTGAAGCATCTTTTTATTTATCTTTTCCATAAAAATAAATTCTGTAATCTAATAGCTAGTTTTTTTTGAAAGAAGGTTTAAAACTTGTTCCATGTCAAAAACTTCTTTTGGATGACTTCCTAACAGTAGTAATGTAATAAATGCTTCAAATAATTTGTAAATATTATAATATTTCGTATTTACTGTAAACGGTAAATCAAGTCCATTGTAAAAAGCAATGCTTTTCTCATCAGCATTTTTATAATAACATCAAAAATATAAATAACAAATATATCAAAAATATATAATATATAAAAAATATATAATGCATCTAAAATATAAGCACAGTAAAGTACACAGTAAAGTTTGTATTGCTTGCAAAGTTATTTTATCTAAACTTCTTGAGGCCCACCAGCGGCCGAGTGGTAAATATGCTGAATGCTGGTAGTGTGGTCTGAGGTTCGAATCCCGCGAATGGGCTGGCTGCATGGGCGTTTTCGTGGTTTTACCCATGTGTAACGTGTATACGAGCCAGTTTCCCTTAGAAAGTCCTCCACGAAGGCATTCCTCCCTTTAGGCAGATAGCCCTCATGTGCTTTGCCGTAATTGAATAATCCAATCTTCTTGGGAACATTTTGCTGCAGATGTTGAGTGTGATAAATAAAAATGTATTTCTAATAAATACTATATAATATATTGATTGCAAGTTTTTTCTATATGCTGTTGTCTTCGTTCAAAATAAAATTGAATGATAATGAAACCTTTTATTTATATTAAAAGTATGAATCTTGGGTTATTTCAATAAGCTAAAGTAGGAAGACGTGTTTTAGAAACAGTACCAAAGTTTATTGGTAATTTATTTTGAAAACAAGAACCTGTTGGAAGAGATGAGAATATTTAATTTAGAGAAACTACTTGGCTAGAATGCTGAGTTCAGATCTATTCAAATGAATTTTTGTTTGTATTCATGCTCCTTCAATTTAATTCATATAAGTAAGAATCATAGTATGAATAATGTCACAGTGTGTTGTTGATGCATATATCTTTCTATAGGAAATTATGTGGCATGCAATGCTTTAACATGAAAAATGGAATTATAGTTTCTTAAAATGCTTTAATTTTTTAATGTGATTATATAATTATGAAAAGAAATTGGTCAAAAGTATTTGATAGTATATTTTCTGTTTTATATTTTGAAAGTTAATTCCCTCTTACTTTCAGGTATCTTCTGATTCTGGAAATCCTTTGGATGGTAGCTTATGGTCAAACACAAGTTCTATAAACATGAATCAAGTGGATGATAGACCAGATGCTCCAGGTGAGACCCAAAATGTTTGCTCTGCATCAGTTGCAAGCACTACCTCTTCTACATCTTCTACTCAATCTGTCACTATTGGTAAAGAAATTGTTTTTGGAATTAGTTTATTCTAAAAATGTGACCCTTCTGAATTGCATGAAATACTTCTGTCGCGTTAAAAAAATATATATATATCTTACTTTATTAAGAAACATTCTTCTGCCCATTTCCTAATGAAGTAATTTTGCTTTTTAACATTATGTGAAAAGGGGCAAATGTAATAAAAAAAAGTTTACCCTTTTTCACATAATATTAAAAATATAAATTTGTGCAATATATACTTGTAGGAATTCTTCATGCAGTTCAAATACATATCTGCATCATGAATTAATGTAAAAAATGTCATTAATTTTAACCCATAATTTCTGATAGTTAACTTTTTGACAATTAAAGTCTGTAAGGATTAAAATTGGTCAGTAAGTTTATGATGTAATTATTACCTCTTTATCTTTTAGTATATTGTGGTTTATACAGATTGAAATCTGGAAACAATACCATGCGTCAGATTTTAATCCTAAAAGTTTAGTAAGTAATAAGTACCAAAGTTTGAAATTTCTTTAAAAAAGTACATCATGTACTATCAGTATCTATAGTTTACAGTGGGATTTCGAAAACGGGAACGAGAAAAAAAGTGAAATACATACTAAGTGACAGTGAGTTGACAATGTAAAATGCAGTATTTCAAATGTATGTAATTGCTGTTCTAAAAGCAGTTAATACTAAGCACTTTTATTCTTTTTTCAAACTGGTATAACTAAACATGGGAAAATGGTTACTGTAGAATCTTGCATGTGTAGCAGATACCCTCATTCCTTTATTTTTTGCATACAGCAAATATCCCATATTCATTTATTTTTTGCATATGTCCTAATTGAGGCTGTGAATTCTGCATTGACAGGGGTTCATGACTGTCAGTGATAAATAAATATTATACTCATTTCTCTTTGACTTTCTACAAGTCAGTTTGTAGCCAAGTGGGTAAAACTATTAAATATTGGCAGTTTGATCCAAGTTCAGATCCCAATAAAGGAGCTATCTTTGTGTATATTTGTGATTTCCCCCAATGTTTAATGTGAATACAATTGTAAAATTCTCCAAAAGGGCATTTCTTTCATCAAACCTTTGTGTGTTTAATCAAATAACATAATATAAACTGTTCTTCTTTGTCAAATTTGTGACTACTCTGTTTCTAGTAGTCTGCATATTTTTATTAATATCATGCTAGTTTTATTATCCCCCCCCCCCAGAACACACACAAATGAAACTAAGAATGATTCTTTTTTTTTTAATCAAAATCGTATGTAAATAGCAAATTTTCGTGTTTTCAAGTTTTACCATAATAAATTCTCAGCACAGCTAACGTGCATTATACATCTAGACTGGAATTTTCTTTAAAAACACTCCTGGGAAAGTCAGAAAATTTCATTCTCCTGTTTGAGTGGCAACCCTATGTGTGTGTGTGCGTGCCTGCTTGTGTGTTTGTTTTGGACATTTCCCCTCTCTGCTCTACAAATAAGAATTACTTGTACAGTACAAAGTCTGTAATCCGAACGTCCATTATCCGGAATAATCTATCCAGACTTCAAAGCTACAAACTTTTTTTTTTTGGTATGCATTTACGCATGCGCATGCACGTTAGGAGAATGTGTCTCCAGATATGTTAAAAAATGCTTGGCATAATTTATGGCCATCTGCCATATTTCATTGTGAGGACGATGAAGATGAAGGCAGTGAATTTGAAGGCTTTCAGACATCGCAAACTAAAGATGAAATTTTCCAGTTATTGGATTTTGTAAAGAAATGTAAAGAAGCGGTAATAAATG
Organism: Stegodyphus dumicola; assembly: GCF_044657685.1. Lineage (NCBI taxonomy): Eukaryota > Metazoa > Arthropoda > Arachnida > Araneae > Eresidae > Stegodyphus > Stegodyphus dumicola. The sequence continues at coordinate 173,692,275 of NC_140776.1, forward strand.
AAGATGATATAACAGAAGTTTTTCATTGCGACGATAATGCCCCAATCAATTAACGGACGGCGGAATCTGTAGTATGGTTCTAGATCCAGAAAATACCGCTTCCGATAGGTGGAACTTTGTAACTGAACAAGAAAATATGTCTGTTTATAGAATTGAAAAGAAAGTATTAGCACAAAAAACGAAGCAACTTAAACAACTTACATTGAAAGAAATGTTTAATAAAGTAAACAAATAAATATTACGCCCTTTTTTTTTTTGGTTATTTTTGATACCCTTTATATCATAATTCCTCTTTATTTCATAAATTATGGTTTCATATTTTTAATTGTATAAATCATCTTATAAGCCATCTTACAAGATTTAAATTGATGATCTATAATACGGAATCGCCGAAGTCCCGATGAGTCCAGATTACGGACTTTGTACTGTAATTATTTTCTCTGGACTGTCGTTATCAGTTGTCCATATCAAATGACATTATATAACTATAGTGACATAAATGAAACTAAAAGCATGATTTGTGTACTAAATTATTTGGCTGCAAAATGTTTAACTAAAATCAAAGAAATATTAGTTAAATTTGCTATGATTGCTTTTTACTAGATCTGTTAATTCTCCAGGGTACTCTCCTATTATCAGAACTGGATTTAAAAATGTATGTTCGTATGTTGTCTGTATTCACATACATATGTACATGCATACATACATTTCTGAATTCAGTCCCAATAACATAAGAGTACCATTTGTGGTTATGCTTCATGATTCAATGTCTCATGTGTGTGTCATTTCCCAAATAATCGTATACATATACACATTATTTGCACAGAAAGTATCTGAAGAAAACAATGTATTTAAATAGTAAATTTTACTTGCGATAAAAGTGTTTTATTCTGTCACATTCGCTTATAGAAAAGTGATAATAGGAAATTGATCAAATGAAGATAGACGAGGGCAGTTTATGAGAGGTGTTGAAAAATTCTGCTGTCCTAACTATGGGACGTTTTACAGTTGTGTCAGTTATTGTTGAAAGCAAAAATCACCAGCTCTAAAAAAGAATTTTTTTTTTTTTGGTGTGTGTGTTTGTGTGTATATCTCTTTATTTTATTAAGCAGTAATCAAATTTTGTTTAACATTATTTTTAGTCCAAAGGGGCTTTGTCCCTGAAGGACTGTTGTTTCCGTTTTGCGATTTTATGTTGAAAACTTTAAAATGCTCTATCACTTTTCAAATTGTTGCCACCAAATACTATCACCCTGTATTATATTTGAAGAAATTAAATGATGAAGAATCTGTATAAATGTATGTATGTTTCTCGCATTGTGATAAAACAACGGTACCTAGAGCCATCCAGTTTTGAATGAGATAATACTACTGTGAATATGAACATCTGAAAGCCCAAATTTTAAATTTGTTTCATTATCAATTTCTAATGAATTTTTGATTAAAAACTCAATGATTTAAAAGTGAGCAATGGCAACACTACGTAGGGAGAGACCTTTTTATCTCCAGCTCGTGGAACTGTGTATCGGAAATGCTAAAGATATGCTTTAGCATTTCTAAAATAAGATAGCTAAAGATATGCTTATTTAAAAATTATATTGCTGTTGAACTGAATTATGGTTTAAGTGCAAAGACCATGATATTTAATAAATAAATGTAACACACAAGGCATTACAAAAATGCCCCTTTAGATGTAATTTAAAATCTGAAACATGAAAATTTTTTTTTCCTTTTTTAGTTACAGTACTCGGGTTTGTTTAAATTAGCCGTACTTTTTTAATTTGAATTGTACCTAGCACATTTTTTTCTGCAGAAGCGTCTGGCCACTGGGAAAAGAATTTTTGACTTTTTCGATATTTTGATTATTGAATTTATATCAAAATTTAATTTGACTTGTAATTCCATATTTGCTATAGCTGTAGAATTGTATTAATGTAGTCATTTATGTATTTTATCAAAATGCCGACACCTTGATATAATAATTTTGGTGGCATCTTTCGCATTATAGTTTGTTAATTTTTTGTGTACCTTAAGAATTCAGTGTTTTATTTTATTTATTTATTTATTTATTTTTTTATTATTTCTATAGTGAAAATAGATAGTACTGATAACAAGGTAGAGAGCTGTCCACCTGATTCCAAGCCTGATACCGATACCAAACCTGAAAATATTCAAGACCTGGAAAATAATAATGAAGTGAAAATTAAGCAAGAAACTGACAGCATGGATGTTAATTCTGAAGTTGTTAGTGATGAAAATAGTAAATCAAATGAAGCAGTAGGAAGTATTGATGGAGGTGAAGGGAATAGCGATTTAAATGAAGAATCAAGCAATGAAGGTAATGAAGCAGCTAACAATGATAACTCCAAAAAGGAAACATCCGAAAATGAAAAGCTAGACGAAACAGATTCCAAGAAAGGTGTAAATTTAAAGATATTTGCCAAAGGAGGAAAAGGGAATTTTATCAGGCTTGAAAAAAAGGAAGATGATGATAGTAAGTTATTGATTATTATTCTTATTTAATCATTTTAAGTTTTCCTTTTGTAAAGCAAAAAGAAATTAATTTTTTTTTTCAAAATCATGCCTTCTGTAAAGTTGTTTTTTTCTTTATTTTGTGTTAATTTTGCTAAATGCTAAATGTTCTATAGTATTTAAACTAATATTTCTTGCATATATAGAAAAATGTAAGTAGACATAGATTTTACACTTTACTTGTACTGTAAATCAATAAGAAATTGTCTTCGAGTTTCATTTTTTAAATTTTAATATAAATATGCCCAGAGTGCTGAAGTTATTGACCTTCAAAGATAGAAAGCACTCAATTTTCAACATTTTATTCTAAAGTGTATCTTTTAAATTTACAATGCTACATTAAGTTGATTTTATTGAGTATACTTGAAGATGATCTATATATCTAATTGAATCTTCTGTTATTTACTAATTCAGAAGTCAAACAACAAAAAAATTAGTACTTATTCGGCATGTTATTGTGTCTTCTGTTGTTTGTTTCATCCGTTTGAAAAATTGCATAAAGCAATTTGTAATACAGTCAAAAGTCGTTAATCCGGACCTCAAAGCTACAAAATTTCTGCGCATGCGTCAATGCATAATGTGTTCGTGCAAGTGCATAAGCGTTTATGCATGTGCGTAATACTTTTACGCATGTGTATAATACGTTTACGCATGCGCGTTTAATGTATAACAGACGGTATAAGCTAAAATTATCTAATTATCTATTTCAGTTAATGCTGCAGATTACGTTGTTCCTTAATCTTCGAATAGAATCGAGCTTATTATTTTTTGTAGACTGTTAGAGCAATTTTATAAAAGTAAGCTTGAACTTTCGATTATGTCAAATAGAATTTTTGATGCAGGAGCTCCCAAAGGATCTACAAAGCGAAAGTATATTTCAATGTCCATCACACAAAAAGTGGAAATGCTGCAAAAAATGGATAAAGGCATATCCTTTGTTTCTCTAACCATTCCGAAATCTGTTTATCAATTTCACGCTGCTCTGCGGGGGGGGGGGGTGAGCTTTGCGGTGTGCAATGAACTGGAAGTTGGTCTATCAGCACTATCCTTATCTTCAGGGCAGATGTTTTTATTTTATTCAGCTTATAATTCCTCACTAAATGTAGTATTTCATCTCGATGTTTTCCGTCTTTGATATGATTTAAATCAATTTCCTCGTCATTATAAATATCACGAGTACACACCAAATAGTTTTCTGGTTGCAATTTTCTAATTTCGACTATGTGTAATGTTTGCTTCACGCATGCACGCGTTGAAAGAAATGTTTAGTAAAGTAAACAAATAAATATTAAGCTTTTTTTTGTAAATTTTGATACCCTTTAGATCATAATTGCTCTTTATTTCATAAATTACGGTTTCATATTTTTAATTTTATAATTTCTGCATGCCATCTTACCAGATTTAAACTGATGATCTATAATCCGGAAAAAGCGATAATCCGGAATCGCCAAAGTCCCGACGAGTCCTGATTAAAGACTTTTGACTATATATTGTAACCAAGCGGAATGTTTAAATTTTTTATCCATCTGAAAAATTGTATAAAGCAATTTGTAATGTACTCTTGCGTTTTTTCCTTCTGACACCAGTTATTACATTATTTTCTTCCTTCACGTTTATACGGGATTCGTGCGGATTTGGAGTGAATAACGACGACACTGGATGAAGTATCGAAACACATTTTATTTACCAATATTAATCAGGACAACTCCAAAACACATTTTTACAGTCGTCAATGAACTATTATAAACATGCTGAGACGATCAGCGACACAGCCTCCAGGTTATCAGGCTATCACGGTGGAGACAGCTTCACTGAAAAGCACCAGAGTACAGCTCCCGACTCTGCTCGGTCGTTCTCGTAACTCCACGTATTCTCGAGACTCAGAATGCGTGGATTTCACGTGGAATCCGCGCTACAACTCGCGATGCACTTGACGACACACAGAGCACAGCTCCTGACTATTCGGTTCAGTCGTTGCCGGAGCTCAAGACGCTCTCTCGACAATGCACTAACCGCGATACACTAAGAGACTCCTTCGGTGAACTCAACGACCACTCGGAACTTGCTGCCCAGCTATCAACTCGATCGACTCCATGGGGATTGATTTGCTAGATGAGACATCAACTCGATACTAACTAACTGACTCTGTGCCAGCAGGGTTTATATAGCTTTCGTCTTATGTTCGAGAACATTCTGGGCTAAACCGATAAGAATTCATTCCAGAAGGTTCTCAATCCGTCCATGGCACATCGCCAATTTTGTTGCCAAATGTGGCAACCGTGCCTTTCTTGCCATTTTATGGCAACCCTAAACCTGCTTTGCGGGGAAGCTATCTTACCATGCTTGGACATTTCGTAACAGTATTGTAACCAAGCATAATATTTTATTATAAATATGAAGGAATCTTACAGGAAATAGGAACTGTCGATTAGATTTGCAAGAAGCTAGTAAAGTGATTCTGATTTCTACTAATGCAGTTCTAAAAAATTCAGTGATTATTTTCACTTAATGTCTAAAGTAAATTGAATTTTTATATGAGCTTATATGCTACTTAATATATTGAAAATGTATTAATTTTTTTTTATTCTTTAATGTAGCTGACAGTCAAAAAGGTGGTATTGTAACACGATCAAAGACTGGAGCTCTCACACCAAGAAATTTCTCATTCGAGAATTTTGTGAAAACCACTACTCGGAAGAATGGAGAAGAATCGATAATAATTGTCAGCAAAGACGGAGAAATAACACGTATGACTACCCGATCAAAGAGTAATGCATCTAATTCATCCACACCAACATTGTTCAAGTTGGGAATGGAAAGTAGTGGCAAGAATTACATGAACCAGTTCGCTATTAATACATTAGCCTTAAACAAACATCAGCATGCAGAAGATAGAGACAAAAGAAGGCACCTTTCACATAAATTTAGTCTAACACCTGCTAGTGAATTCAAATGGCAAGGAACAACGCATGGGGATCGTGGGTTTACTGTAGCTACTCTTCGACAAGCTGTACTGCAACTTGAGAATAACATTCCAGCATATTTACTTCATGCATATTGGACTATTCACCGTAGTAATTGGCTAAAAGCTGTTAATAAATGTACATTTCCAAAAGAATTTGCTTTAGCACTGAGTATTTTGGAAGCAGTCATGAAACCTGTCCTGTTTACATCTGTGTGGAATGATTCATTAGGTAAGCATCATTAAAAGTTAAATGTCATTAATTTTTAACAAAATAATGTCTATTTAGATTGATAAAAGTTCAAATATCTAGAATTCTGGTGTATTATTAACTCAAATGAATTAGATGAACTAATCTATGACCAATATTTTTTGTGTATTTAAATACAGTCAGCTCCTGATTAACTGCCCTGTATTTAAAAAAGGTAAAAAAAAAAAAAAAAAAAAAAAGAAACTTTTATTTTCCTTATTGCAGAGTTGTGGGAAACATCAACCACCATTTATGTAACCAATTATTTTTTGAAGACAAAATAATGTCTTCACAAGTGAACTTAACCCATTCACAAGGACATTTCTGTTACCAAAGTGTTGTCTTGGGACAGCACGTTAACCGGATGCGTCATCTTGTGGTGACGGGCAATTTGCGCTGCTAAGCCTAACTTTGGGAAAAAATTTGTATAAATTAAATTTTTCATCCAGTTGTTCCAATTTTTGGTACATTATGAGAAGAATATTCAGGTAGTTGTCAGAATTAATTTTAAGAATTTATTATTATATATTTTTTTAAAAATTTTATAAAATACTCATTCTAGAATAATATAATTTCCCCCTTATCCCACAAATAATATGGAAAAATATCCAAACAATCACAGATTTTATTTAGCACAACACAAAATTAAAATTAAAAAATATTAAAACTGCCTTTCATAAAAATTCAACGAGCAAACAATGAAAAGTAAGCAAAATTTCAAAATGAGCCGATAGTCTTTGAAACATGGGTGTATGCAAAGTCCAACGTCGCATATGTCACAGGAATATAATATCTGCTGCTATTTAACTCAGCAAATTTGACTCATTTAGCATTTCTATATGTTCTATGGTCAGATAATGCTTTCGTTTTGCCATTTAGGGAAAAAAAAAAGAGCTTTGGCTAAGGGATCCAAAATATTTGTCTCAATGTGGGAAAACTCAAAGAGTAACAAAAAAGTCTCTAATGATAGAACATCTACTCCACTATAAAAGATAATAAAATAAAATTAAAAAAATAAGAAGAAAAATTAATATATTAAATTAAAAGTATTTCAGAGCATAGTAAGAGCCAATACATTACTCAACACTAACAAATGAGCATTTGTGTATGTTGTAGGTTTACATACTGCTTTCTATTCTAGTTTTAGATACTGCTTTCGTTTGCCATCCCAAAAATCTAAGAGTAATAAAAAAATCTCTAATGATAGAACTTATGGCAAAAATAAAAATAAAAAGTGTGCATTTGTTTATATCAAATGAGGCAGCTAAAGAGACATTACATTGCTCAACACCCACCCACAAATCTCACTCTCATTCCTAAACAAAATACCAAAAATAAAAAACATTGGGTAGGAATGAAGGTAAACATAATTTTGATATATTTCACCATAACAGACATACAGCTACATCTAGCGGCAATAAAAAATACTAATTAAATGTTCTATCAAAAAAGTCAAATATGGTACAGCCATAGAAGTGAACTAAATCTAAATGGGGAATCAAATATGACAAACCCGAAGGGTAAGATAATGTTTGATGCTGATGCGTATATGACACGCCGGTGCTGAATGGGTTAATGTAAAAATGCATGTAAATTGTTATTAGTAATTGTATGTTTTGTTAATATGAGTTATTTCTTCCAATCTTACAGAAATCTCTCATCTTTTATTGCTTTAGCTGACAAAAGAGATCTGTGGGTGGTCTGTGGCTACTCATTATTCCTCATTCTTAACAGTTAGGCTATGTTTTGGCAAGGATCAATTATTTTGTCTTGCATCACAGTCAGAATTAAGTAACTAGAAATTAGAATTCTGTTTAGTGTTTTAATGTTAGTAAAATTTTTTTGACTTTTGCTGATATGTTCATTTTTTATAATGGCACACATCATTTCGAAAGTTGCACAGACAAGACAAAATGTGTGTGTGTTATGAGCAATACAGAGAATACAAAAAAAAAAGTATTAATTAATTATTGAATTTTTTTTTTTTTTTTTCCTTGGTCAGAGTTTAAAAACCCCCAAAACCAAACTGTTTTATTTACAGTGGACATGCTTGTCATTATACGTATTTCATCCATACACAGAAAAAGAGATAAAATAAACCTGTGTGCATCTGGACATACCTATGCTAAAAATAAATATATATATATGTAAAATATAAAAAATAGGACGTCTTTGCTCTATGAACCAGCAACCTTTAATTTAACTTTTTGCAATTGAGGATCTTCCCTCTAGACCAGTACTTTTGAGAACATTTCAGCCTATTATGTAACCGCTTCTATAAATAGAGAACTTGTGCCATTTTGCGTCAGAGAGATCGCTTTCACCCTCTGCTAGTAAGATCTGTGCTACTGCCCTTTTAGATGTAAAATATAAAAAATAGGACGGCTTTGCTCTATGCGAACCAGCAAGCTTTAATTAACTTCTAGTCTAATTAACTAACTAACTAGGTCTAGGGGGAAGATCCTAAACTACAGTTTAGGATCTTCCCCCTAGACCAGTACTTTCAAGAACATTCCAGCCTGCTACATAACTGCTTCTATAAATAGAGAACTTGCGCCATTTTGCATCAGAGAGATCGCTTTAACCCTCTGTTACTAAGATTTGTGCTACTGCTGGGGTTGCCACCTCTTGGCTGTCAAAATCCGTGAGAGGAAAAAAAATATCAGTTTTCATAACTTTTTACTTTATTTTGAACTTATATTTTGCATTTGATCGTACGGATTTCAAAATATCTGGTCTGGAACTAACAAATTAAAAAAACTCTTTGCAGTCCATTTTAAAATTGAAGAATGTTAGGATTTCTGCCTTGACATGTTCTTCATTTAAACGGTTTCTTTTCTTAGTCCATATATCGAATGCTATACTGAAAACACGCTCGCAGGCAGCGTTTGATACAGGTATTAACAAAACGAATGAAACTACTTTCTTTAACATTTCTCCAACTCTATTTTCGACTGTTGAGAAAAATTTTCCCACCTCAGATCAACTCTTACATTTTATTTAACAATGCTGTCTTGAACCTTCCTCAAAATGCAGAAATCTTCGTAAAGTTTATTTTCATCAAAAGTGATCTTTAAATCAATGGCCAAGTCTCTCAAAGCATCCCACATAATCGTTTTTTTCATTAAAAATATGCTCAATTTATCAATGGCCAAGTCTCTCAAAGCATCCCACATAATCGTTTTTTTCATTGAAAGTATGCTCAATTTACTATACTCGAATTTTCAAAATCATACCGTTTTTTCAGGTAATCTAAACATCTCTCAAAGAAAATGTCTGCGTCTTTATAAACATAGCCTTGTCCGTTTAATTTAATTTGTTTAAAAAAATCTCTTACTGAACTACCAAAAATTGGTCATATTTTTTCTTTTTCTTATTTTTCAGCGGATTTGAAGTATAACATCGTGCAGTTCTGCCCAAGTAACAAAATCACTTTCGATGATTTTAATTTCATTATCAAAAATTTGCATAACGTTGTGCAAAAAGTAACAGTAACACAAAGGCAGTGAGTTTTCATCTTTAAATGCTTGCTAAATAATTGTATTACATTCTTCTTCTCCTTCTTCAATAAAATATGCCTGTAAAGCTGACCAGTTACAAAGCAAACACTCTATCGCTCTCAATAAAGATAGCCATCTGGTTTGACACATGGTGTAAAATATCGTGATTCTCAATATTTAAAAATGCGTGGAAAGCTTTCAGAGTCTCTGTTCGTTTAGCATATGCTGAAAATTCACTATAAACTTTCAAGACTAAGGCTTCAACGTCGAATTTTATGCCTTTTAATGCAAATTTTGTGCAGTTCTGTAATATGTGGCATTTACAGTTTGCTTTTAAAATGTTTTCATTGTCAATCTTAAGTTTTTGATACACAGAATTATTTATGCCATAATTGACAGACGCATTATCAGCAGCAAACGAAGTTACATTTGTTATATCTAAATTATTTTCGACGAGAACTCAACAAATCTTGTTTTTAATCTCGCCACTTTTTTCTTGGGGATCACGGTAAAAATCAAGCAGTCCGTGTATTATCCCACTTTCCTTATGAAAATATTGCACGACTACTGGAAACATTTTAGCGTTGTCTTTATTCGGCGCATCTGTTGCGACTGAAAAAAACTGCTTCTTTAATCTCATTTAAAAGTATTTCTTGAGCTGCAGGAGCAAGCACACTCTCACAAATACTTGTACATTTTGTTCTACCGCAAGAAATCTTTTTTGCCAAAGAAGAATCTGGAAAGAGTGCTATAACAATTTGTTTGTGCAATATTAAAACTATGATGGTGCTTAATCCCACGATAGACTGAAGTAATTCAAATTGCTAATATATTGTATTCTTCTTTTGAAGATTTCCTCACGAAAAATTTTGAAACCAATTGCGAAGAATCCCTATTCAATATTAACGATTAGTGTTTCTTGCTTTGGGAATGTACAGTTAGTTATAGCTCTAACACCCTCATGCTTAATATTAATTGTTTTACGACATAATTTACATTCTCCATTAAAGTTGTCTTTCTTCATAAGCCAATTAAGTTAGCCACATGTCTTGAAACAATGTCAAATACTTTGTCTTTTTTTTTTTTTTTTTAATCAAAATCGTTTTTGTCACTAGACTAGCTAACTGCAGACTAAATGAAAGAATGGATTGAAAATGAGAGGGTGGAGGGGGCATGCACGTGACACACCGGCTCCACTACTCATCAGCAAGGTGCTTACTCACCGTAGATCATTGCTGCAAAGAAAATATATATAGACATTCTTTGGCTGTTGTGCGTGGTAATGTGATTTTCGATGCTGTCAACCATTTCATCCGTGCGCGTTGTATCGTTATTTTCAGGAAACTTGATATTCTGGGAGAGTAATATTTATTTTAAATTCCTTCCGGAAGCCAGGAGATTTTAATTTTCAGGGTTCAATTCTGGGAGAGGTGGCAACCCTATCTACTGCCCTTCTCCCTTTCTTTGTTCTTGCACATTTAAAAAATATGATTAGAATTTAACTGATTATTATTATTTTGTCAGCTTTTCTTTCAAAATATTTTTTTTTTCTAGAAGCTTAAACATACTTGTTTATTTAATTCCATTTTTATGCATACATATACACCCTTTTGCAAAAAAAAAATCGAAGCACCAAGTAGGACTTTTGTGATCGTGACAAAATTTGGTATGCAAAAACATCTTGATCGAACATTCTAATGACCAAAGTTTCGAGGAAATGAACAGGAATTGCGCTCATTTCTAGTGCGCAAGTCGCAAAGTATAAAACCAGTAACAGAGGCAGAAAATTTATCTTTTTTTGTTGCTGCCATTGTAATTCTATAAAGAAGCAACTAAAGATGCCATTACGACGATATCGAAGACCTTACAGACAACTGAACGACTTCAAACGTGGTCGCATTGTAGGGTGGCGTGAAGCTGGGTGGTCATAACTAGCAATAGGCCGCCAGTTGCAGCATATAGACATTGCTGTGCAAAGATGTTGGCAGCAATGGTTGCTACAAGGATATTGCCGATGAAATAAATGCTCTGGAAGGTCAAGGAGCACAAATGCAAGGCAATATAGGATGACTGTTCGCCAGGCTCGAACTGCCCCAATGGTATTATTGTCAACTATTCAACGCACTATAGCCGCGTCTTTATCTCCCTTGGTACCGTCCACTATCTCATGCCGCTTGTCTGAAGTGGGGGAACGTTTGCCTTGGACCCCACAACATCGGCGGAGTTGTCTGGAGCATTGTCGCAATCGATCATCATGGCTGCCATCAGACTGGCATCGTATAGTGTTCAGCGATGAATCCCGCTTCATTCTTGAAGCATATGACCGTGTTCATGTCTAGAGAGGACAGGGCAGCAGTCCCAATCAGCCTTTGTTTTACAAAGGCATACAGCTATAATCCCTATGTGATGGTGTGAGGTGCTATTTCTAATGACAGCAGGTCATCTTTAGTCATCCTCTGTACATCTTTAACAGCTCAATGATATGTTGATACCATCCTGCAGCTGGTTGCATTACCCTTTGGCACATCATTCTAGGGCCATTTTCCAACAAGGCGAAACCACATACTGCTCTCATATCTCTGGACTGTCTCCGTGCGGTTGATACTCTTCTTTGGCCAGCAAGGGCGCCAGACCTTTCAACAGTTGAGAATGTGTGAGACATGGTAACGCCACCAGATTCAGGCGTCACTAAATATCTCAGATCTGGAGTGACAGCTGATGAATCTCTAGCAGAATGTGTCGCAGGATGACATTAAGAACCTCTATCACTCGTTGCCTCGACGAGTTAAAGCATGCATTGCTAACTACTAATTTAAACACTCAATGGGTTATTGTGAGCCGTGAACAGGTACTATGACCTTGATTTTTTAATCATTTTATTATCTGTGTATGAGCTATACACATATTCAATTTCATCAAAAACAACCACTGCCTTCATGGTGCTTAATTTTTTGTAAACTGTATTTGTTCAAAAATATGACTCCCAATGCAGCAAGGTGTGCAGTACAGATGATAAAAGTGCAAGTGAATATTTGATGAGACAGAATTCTGATTGGAATGAAAAACAAAGTACGAAATTAAATACAATAGTTTATTATGGTACATAGAAACAATCATGAATCATTAATGATACTTTAATACTTCCTTTCTTTCATACATGGAATTAACCAGCATAGGGCCTACCAGTGGCCGATTAGTAGCCTCCTGTCAGTGCCTCTTCAGGTAGAACCTTTCAAGAGTTGTAAGTGTTTTTGTGCTGTAGCATAGCAATTAAAATATTTTTCATACGTTTGTTATTGTTTTAGTATTAGACTGAATTCTGTTCCTGCAAAATAATGTGAATGCCGGACTTCTTAAATGGTAATAGGGGAGAGGGCAAAAAACTTGAATCAAGTGGTTACTTCTTATCATAATTGGTTTATTTTACTGCATACTTTTGATGCACTTTAAAAATCTTTTAAATTGGATTATGGGAATTAAATCTTTTAAATTGGATTATGGGAATTTTTGTATGTTCATCAAACCTCATTGTTGCTAAACCTCATGATAAACCTGAGTTGACATTTAAGATAAAAAGGAAGCTAGTTAAATATTTGCTGTGAAAGCATTGATTGATCGCCAAGTTCCGTTTAGATTTTTCTTATTGATCTGAATTTTTTTTCTTGTTACATATACTTCTGGAATAATTTACTTTAATTAATTTAAATTTTCTATTTATTTCTCATTAATGAATATTTAATATATTTTCTACCTTGTGTACTTAAATTATGTATTACCTTAGGATTTATTTTGAGCAAAGTTGTGCTACTTTTTTCATCAAAAAAGTTATTTACTGTAGTGTGAATTATGTTACATTATTCTTTTGCTAATATTTTGTCATTACCTAAGCAAGTAACGAAATGATAATATATGTATGTATTTGTAAATATGTGTAGACAGATATTTCTGAAGTTTCTAAAAATGTTTCTTGCACATTGATGCTTTTTAATAAAAGTTAAATATGACTTTTAATAAAGGAAATCTTTCTCTTTTCTCTTAACTAATCAGGTCATGTAAGATTACAACGTACAACTGCTGTGGATCGTGATGAGCGAAAAAAGCAAGAAAAACGTGAAAAGCGAGAAGGGAATGATGACGAAGTGGATAGAACAATATGGGTGAAATATACATTGGGATTGAAACATCAGGTATTTTTTTACCTCATTTTATTTTGAAAGTTAGCGCATTTGATATTTTGAGCTTTGTTTTATTGATAAAATAGTGTTTAGCAATATGATCAAAATGAAATTGCGCTTTTTTAATACTTCAAAGAAAAACTTCGTCTAAGTGTTATTTTTGCAGTTTCAATGAAATCATGTCTGTGATACAGAAAGAGATTGATGTCAATCATTGATAGATGAGATAGATCCTTTTATCTTAAATGTGATCAATATAGCATAAATTAATTATTAGAAAATTAATTTTACCTGGATTTATTAACAATATTTTGCCATAAATTTTATTTTATAACACGAATATCATAAATTTAAATTGGAAGAAGAATATTTTACTATAAATAAGAATTATATTTTACTCATAAAAACAGAAGTGCAACTGAGGGAAAAAATTTTCTCATGGTTGCTTGAGAATGATTACCATAGCTGGAAATCAGAGTGCATTTGCCATGGTTTTACAAAAGCACTAGCTGATGTGCATGTCACAAGTTTGGGAAAACGGAAAAAAAGAGAGCATTTGTGCTAAAAGTGACCTTTCATTCTGCTCTCATCCAACTTTTTAAAATGGATGAGATCTTGACACGAGACCTTTAGCTAATCTAATAGATCTAGCTTAGTTATATGACCAATTATGCTCACTTTTGGGAGTATATAGCTGGATTTACAGGACATTTAGTTTGACTTACATATACCTTTACAAACTTTCAAATTTGTCTGAACTTGTGCAGTAAAATCGTAGCTGTCTTTTATGGATTAGCTTATGTTCAGAAGTGTATAATTTTAGCATAACATTTTTAATGTCCTGGTTATAATATGTCATTAGTTTCATTTAAATTTCTTATTACTATAAATTGCTTTTTCTAGGTTTGGAAGCAAAAAGGGGAAGAATACCGTGTAACAGGCCAAGGAGGTTGGCAGTATGTTAGTTATACTCGAACTTACAGATATAAACCTTGCGCTGAACTTGCTTTAAGAGCTGGACCTCATAAAGTTGTTGTTTGTGAGAAGGGTAGTGAACCAAAAGTGATGGATACAAAAGATTACTTGAAAACAGTACCTGAAGAATCTGAACAGAAGCCATTTGCATTCCACGATCTGGCATCATGTGGAGAGTTAAAATCCAATATAATTGAGAATGAAGCCCTAAATAACTCAATGGAAATAGATGCTGTAAATGTAGAAAATATCAAAGAAGAATTTGTCGATAAAGATGAAGGCTGTGATGCAAAGATTTCTACTATTAGATTTAAAAAAAAGTATATTCCCCAAAATGCTGGTATCTTAACATCATATAAACTAAATCCAGAATTAGATATTGATTTAATAAATGTGTCAGAAGCTCTGACAGAAAGTGTTAGAGTTACATATCCCAGGCTACCAAAACCTAGCAAGTTAGATGAATATTTGGATATTCGGTTAAAAACTATCGAAACCCAAGATAAGTCACCTGAGCAAGTAGAGAAGAAAAATGTTTCTAATGGAGTGAAGTTAGAAGTCAAACCAGGCAATTTAGCTACACAGCATAGTGTAAGACTACTTGTTAAAAAGGGTGCAACAGCAACTGAAATTTCGAGAGCTATTGCTAATAAACTTGGTCGCAGGGATATGTTTAAACCAAAACCTACTAAAAATGTGTCGAATGGAGAATTTAGTAGTGCTGAAGAGACTGAATCTCCTTTAAAATTAGCAGGTTCTTCATTTTTGAGATCACCAAGAAAATGTTATTCTCCTCTTTGCCGCCTTGAAAATGCACAGCCTAAACTTGGTGTCCAGTGCAACTGTTATTCACCATCATGTCGGACTTTTAAAGCTAGCCAGGTCATAATAGTGAGGAAGGCATCTGATCAAGCAGTAGCAAAATTTAACTTCATCAATGCTACTGGTATTGATAAAAAATTAATTTCTGTTAAAGATGCTTCTGGTACTGAAACTGTTCTTATAAAACAAATAAGCAATTGTGGTGTATTAAATAATGAAACTAAAACAGCTAGGAGTTCACCTCCTCCTCTTCAACCAATCATTCCTAAAGTTGAGAAAATGGATACCGAAGAAAGTGAATCTAAAGAGGGCAATTCAAATTGTGATACAAAGTATAATATTCCTTCCTCTAAGGATAATAGTACTAAAGGAAAAGCATTCCTTGGAAAGGTTAGGACTACTAAAAAAGTAAAGAAAATGGGCAAAGGTGTATTGCCTCCTTGTAATAGATTTACCACCCCTTCAAAAATCAAAAGTATTCTTGCCTTACCACCCCATGAATTGCGCCGTGTTTGTAGGAAGGCTGGGTTTCGTGAAGCATCGGGTTTCAATTATAATGCTAAAAATAATCAGTATATTTGGCCTTATGGCACATGCCCACGGCCATCTTTCAAAACTGCATGGCAGTTCAGAACTCAGACATTGTCTAGTATTCATGAAGCAGCTTTACAGTTGCGTGTCATATGGGCATGCATTCGTTGGGATGATGTTCAAGCTAAACCACCTCCTAGTGGAACAAATACTATCTCTACAGAAACTGAAGTCCAGACTGTTGAATTGCTTCAGCGGCGAGATGTAGGAATGTTTGGTCTCCGTTCTGAGTACTTGGTCCGCAGGATAACAGTACCTATTGATCTTCCTTCCAAACCTAGAGGTATGATTATTTCTTTTTAGATTATTTATTAGGCATGATAAAAAATATTTGCATGAAGAATTACAAAATGTCTTATTTAATTCAACTAGAAAAGAATCATATCAATGAAAAATTTTAAATAGGTCAAAAAAAAAGGAAAATCTTAGAATGGTGATTTTTGAATACAAACTTGTGGATTTTGAAAGCAAATTAGACATAAGTCTCTAATATAATAAGCCTTATTTATTATTAATATATCATACATTGAAAATTCCTTTCTTTTTGATTATTTGTAGTGTGCTTAATTTTCTTGCATTATATTACTTTTCCAAATCATCATCCATTTGTCTTTACAACAGCATTGCAGATTGGCAGCTGTGAGAGCTTTTCCTGATTCACACTGCATAAGAGCTTTAATTTATCTTTTAAATTAATGTAGCTTGTTGGTGATCAAACAAATTTAATAATTTAAAATGTAATTCTTAATGGTTATTTTTAAAATAGCCATTAACAAATATGTTGGCAGTTATTAAAACATATTTTGAACATCATGTATTAGCTTATTCTCTCTATCCTTTTGGGGAGGGATAAAGGCATCTTGGTCACACATCTTTGAATAGTTCATCTGTGTTCCAAACATCATAGTTTGTTTTTTATCTTACTAATTCTTCAATAGACCTATATTCAAACATATGCTTTTTGAGATCCTGAAAAGAAACTTGTTGTATAGTAATCTGAGGCACCTTTTCAGTCAAAGTGCTTTATTTCTATTGATCTAGTCATGAAATGCTCAAAGAGTCTTTTCAGGAAAAAATCGAGACCCCCCCTCCTGTTCTGTATGTTTTTTCTTTCATGTGTCGAATCCAAATTTTAAGTTTGCCTCTTTGAAGCGGCGGGCTTCACAACGAAAATAAAATTTAAAAAAAAACCTAATCATTTTGGCATTTTTTTCAATTTTTATTTAAAAACTAAGCATTTTTCGTAGTTGACCATTCTATGCAAAATCTTATGGCCGGGAGCTTTATTTAATAGCCTATGCAAAATTAAAGTAGATTCAATTTCCTACAAAATGCATATGTTAAGTTTTATGTTCAAACAATCTAGGATGCAGCTGGAGTGGGATAAAAAAGACTCCTTTTTGGCTCTCTGTGAAAAGTGCCTATCTAACTCTGCAGTGGTGCTGTAATATCAGTGTCATATGGTGAAACTGATTATTTTATGAATGTCTGGTATTCTTAGGTCACATTAATGGAATTAACTATTGTGAGTGAGGTACATTGTCGGCAGACTCACTAGTTTATGGAGAAACGTGCTACTACTCCCTTTGTGAACGGTAAATGAAACTTAAATGTTTTGAGTGAAATAATGTTATACTAGACTAATTTTGTACTGTAATTTGTCAAACGTGAATGAGGTACCTAGTTGTTATTTGTTAGCTTGTATGTTTGTACCATGCTACAGGATACAATTTGTTATATGTCGAGTAAATAGGGGAATATGTTTGTGTTTGAAATACAAGGAGTGATCAAATGAAAAGGTACCAAACGACGTAAAAATGTAACAGTTAAATATTTGCATATTCCACCATGGGAAAACATAGCGAGACATCTCGGGATGCGATTGGAGCATGCACGGTCTCCCGCATGTGCAGGAGAGAGTAGAGGCTGTTATCAAAAGCGGCGTCCAAATGATGCGGCAGTCTGTATGAGGACAGGATGGCATTCGCGTTGCAAAATTCGACGACTGAGGAGCAGCGAGATGTTATCTGATTTCCGACAGCGGAAGGTGAGAAACCGGCAGCTGTTCATCACCGGATGGTGATAGTTTACGGGGAGAAATGTGTCTCTGTCAAGTCTGTCAGAAAATGGAGTGCCCGTTTTCGTGCAGGCCATGAGAGTGTGGAAGATGAGACGAGACCAGGCCAGGCAAACGCTGTCATCACGAGTGATCTCATCGACAAAGTGGACGACCTAGTGAGAAGTGATCAGCGTGTCACATTGCGAATGTTGGCAGTGCAGGTGGATGTCAGCTATGGAACCATGTGGACAATTGTTCACGACAGGTGGCGATATCGGAAGGTGTGTGCCGTTTGGGTTCCGAAGCAGTTCACCGACTAGCAAAAGGAACTTTGTATGGGGCTAGCTCTGCAACATCTGTTTCGGTATCAGGAAGACCCTGCTTTCATGGAACAGATCGTAACAGGTGATGAGACCTGTCTGTGACGCCATGAGGCTTCTGTGTATGATGAGCAAAATCCTAATGATCTCAGCATATTAAGCAACCTGTGCAATTTGTATTTTCTATACAAAAATGCTGCCACTCTCACTTGCAGAGGAAATGTATCTGATTGGCCTCACTACTACTGCCAGTAAGTAAGCAGTAGGCTATTGAAAGTATTTCTTCCTACATTTGTCAATATTTTTCTCCTTGCTTATCACTACAGCATCTGTAAAGCTTAAAGAGATTGTGGGATGAAACCTTTAATGCCTTCCAAAAATTTATCTGCTGGAGCATGGGGTTTCATACTGTACGGTTGAGATCGTGCATCCTAAACGATAATAAATGATAATTTACTGATTTTGGGTAAAGACAAAAGTCACCTTCGATGTCACCCATCACTGTTATGCAGATAGTGTACTTTTGTTAGCAAGTATACTTGAATAAAATTGATCTCTTTTGAAAAAAATATATATCTCATTTTTCAATATAGTAATTCCTTGTTAGGTAGGCTGAATGTTTTCGTGATTTCCCCTTGAATGAATATGAATTAGTTTCTCTGAGAACAAGTGCTACATGGAGGCATGGTTTTCCCTAGGCAGATAACCTTTGCATTCTTTTTTCCATAACTAATTGGAATGAAGAATGCAATTCTAAGTACATGATATAGAGATCTCTTTCTGTCTTGCATCTGCCAATTTGGATTTTGTTGAAGAAAAGAAAATGGTTATACTATCTTTACAAGTTAGTTAAATACCGCTCTGTTAGTTTGAATTCTGAGCTACTAATAAGCTTACTTGTTTACTGATGCATTAGGTTGTAAGCTCATCCACAGATGTTTTAGCATTAAATATGCATTTAGTTCTTTTAAAACTAGAGTATTATGATATTTTGAGTAGCCAAAATAATCCTATTTTGTTTCAAAATTTGTTTAACATGAAATCTCAGATGTATATACGGTAGATTACGTTTTATATTTGTAATATTTATTATAGTAAAATCCACGCCACAGAGAAGTGGTTTGCGAGAAAGGCGAAGACCTGAATCTCCAGAAAATAGATTACCTACTGTATCAGAAAGCTGGGTCCCAGAAGAAGATCTGGATCTATGGGAAATCAGAGAATTTGGGGAAATGTTAGTAGTGATATTTTATTAAAAATATGTATTGCTGAAGTAAATTTTATTGTTTTTTAATTCTTCTAATATTTCTGAGTTTTTGGTTATTGTTAATATCTGGCATGTTTTGCTTCGTATGTAATTTCTTTATTATAAATTTGATATTAAGTAAATGTTTTTATTTATATAAATTCTGTGATAGTAATTTTGCAGATTTTATTTTGAACATGTATTCTTTGCTATATATATAGTACTGTAATGTTAATTTTCAAATCTGAACTGTTTGTTAGAATCTGTAGTTTTATAAAATTAAATTTTTTCCTCCCTTCTGTCTAATCTATTAAGGGTTGAAAAAAAGAAGAGGGAACATTTGAGAGATCGACAAGCACATCAGCAGGCACAGCAGAGTGCCGAGAAGATCAAGGCTCAAATGGAAGCCCAGCTTGTGCAACAGAGACTAGCATTACAGCAAAAAAGACTTCTGGAATCATCTGGACAAGCATCTAAACTTCCAAATAAAGTAACTCTCTCTTCTAATCCCAAAACCACAAAAATAAGCTCTGTAACTTCCTCTACGACATCTACTTCTGCGACTGTAACAAAGGTAAACATATTTAGGTCGCGTGAGCATGTCTAAGATGGCTTGAATGTAGGTCATAGAATATCCTGCTTGCTGAGCCTGTTGCACTTTAACTCACTTATGAGAGGAGAATTCATTAAAGGAAGCTGTAATCCATTCAGTTTTGCTTAGTAATGAGCATAATTTTTCATTCTTTATGGTTTAAGCAGTTTGTTCCTTTTAGTTTTGGAGAGGGGAATTTTATAAGCAGATTGATAACTTTTTTTTTTTTTTTTTTCTTCAGAAAATGGAACAATTTTAGCTTTGTAATCTGCATGTATTTTTCTTTACAAAGTTACTAATAAACAGTTTATTTTTGTTTTAGTCGCTGCATTGGGCATTTGTGCTTATGCCCCTTTCATAATTTGGCTTTCTTCAGTTTGCTAATTTAAAGTTGTGATTTTTATGTATTTTATCATTTTGTCATTATTATCTACTCTTTATAAATTATTAAACCTTGCTTCTCACATCACTAGTTTTCTTCCCACCCCTTTTTCGAATTTTTAATTTTTGCATGGCTATGCAAGTTAAAATATATTATGTTAACTAATAAGAAAAAATTAGTGTTGTGTTGGTAGATGTTTAATAATTAAGTTTGGCAGAAATATTTAAACGAGTGTGAAAGGTATTTTCCTTTATTGAAATGTGTTGAAATGCTTTAAACTTATAATCTAAATGTAAAAATACCGAACATTCAGAATCTCATTTGACATAAAAATTAGGTGAGAAAACAATCTTAGATTGTTGTAGATTTGGGGGGGGGCGAGTTGTCAATTTCAAAAGTGTCTGACATTGGTTCTTTTTCTTCTGGGAATTCTTCCGCCTTCCTTCTGAAAAGGAAAAACTTATGTCAAATCATCTTGAACATAAACTTTTATTCAGAATTTACACTTATCTCAGATTTCATTTTTATATAATTTTAGTTTTTATTTTGACAGATCTTTTGTTGTTGAGATCATGATGACTGGGATGTTTTTCAAGCTGATATTGCTGACAGAAAGTTGCAAAATGTGTAGCATAGCACTGTCATATTTATTTGGAATTAGTTTACAGTCTACACAGTATACAGTTTAAATTTAAATTTTTGCTTTGAGATTATGATGTCTTTGATTTTTGAAGCAGAGAAGTCTGTCATTAAATGTTGTTAGATTTTTATGGTAATGAACTATGATGTTCTATATTTGCATTGGTACTTTTATATTTCAGTGTTTGACAACCAGTCTGGATATTTGCTAAGATGATGTAAAAATAATACATTAATATGTCGTGTAAATTTGGATAGATTTTTAGATAAATTTCTGAGAATTTTCCTTTTTTTTGGCCAAAAATATCATGATTAGTATATAGTGATACTTTGCTTCCTTTTTAAAGAATCTTATGTACAACCAGTCAAAAAAAGGGGAAGACTGTTCTATGCATCCAATTTTTGAAATTCAACTTGAGTTTTTCATACCCGGAAGGTGCGACTTAGGATACATATTAAATTTATATATAGCATTGTTCTAACATAGTATTTTGATACAAAATCACACTTTTTCTGAAATCACATACCCATTGTTTTCTATATTTTGCGAAATTATCAAATCAAAATTTATCAAAATGCGAAGTTTTGTAAAAATCGCATGAGTAGCTCTGAAATTTTAATTGCTCAATATTAATTGAATTTGGTATATATTTATTAATATTTTTAAATTACTTCATTTGTACTTTCAGAATTCAAAATTTAGGTTCAGTCCAAGTAAAATTTACACATTTTTCTGATTTATTTTTTAAATATTTATTTTTTAATAGTTTTAATAAATTTTTCCAAAAAATTTGATTATAATCTATAAATTTTGTACCATCATCTTAAAATAGATGTATTTCTATGCATAGCTGCGAAAAATGACAGTTTTAATTCGAAATTTCTGAAGATAGAGTGAATATATGACATGTTTCTGAAATCTGGCACTTTGTTTTAAATGATAACACCCAATTTGGTGTATGGATTTTGTTACAATGTACATTGAATTGCCACAGTTATTTTTTGCCTTAGATTTCCGAATAAATTTTTATGAAAAATGAATCATGTGGAATTTTACCCTCAGTTTTATTAATGAGCCATAATAAATATTTATTAATGCTATTTGAAGAGCTGTTTTTTAAATTATAAAGAATATTAATCAAATCTTTAATGTTTTATTTATCTATTTATTTTTATCATCTGCAACTTTACTTCATTTTAAATACAACAAAATTTATTGTGCATGTTTCAAAGATAAATTAAGATATAAATTTTTGAATATCTCAAATTTGGTATTTACGCATAATTTAAGTCGTAGAATGAATTATGTTTAAAAAAATTGGCATGTCATTTCAGATAAAAAATATGATTTTGTATCAAAATACATATGTTAGAACAATGCTATGTATAAATCTAATGTAGATCGTAAATTATTTTTCAAGACATGAAAAACACAAATTGAATTTTGTTGATCAGCCTTGTAGAACGGGAGTTATAGAACTGTCCCCGTTTTTCTGAGTGACTGTACATTAATGCTGTTACAAGTTGCCTTTGCATGAGAAACTATATAAAAACCTTTAATGTTGTTTTAAAAATTAAGGAAGTTCTGTCTTGTGAATCCGTTTCATATAAAATTCAACCCACTGATTGTGGGTAAAATCTGAAGTAAAATTCCATAAAATATGTCCATCTCAAGTGCTCGTATCTTTTACTGTAATAAACTTATCCAACTCTTAACTACTTGATGTGATCAGTATCTTATAAAATGCACGAGATGAAAATGTTGTGCATGAATATAGTCATATCCTAGTCTTATTTTTTATTCATAATATCTCATTAAACAGTAACGGGCATCTTATTCTAACCTTAACCTTAAAGTGAACACAGCAACAAACCATGAAGTATATGTAGTAAATACTAAAAGTCATGGAACAAACTCTGGAATATATCTAAAAACTTTGAAAAAAGCATGGCAAGAGAAATACTCTGTTAGCCAAACCAGAAATGATTTTATGATCTAGAAAAATTGTGTTTTGCTAAATATGGTTCCTTTTGTAGAGCTAAAAAACAAGACGCTGTATTTGATCAGCCACTGTTTTCTGGATCTGTGACATTGACTTTTAAATGCTCAAATTCTTCTTTTTAATTGTCTTATGCATATTTCCAAGAATCTGAGTACGTTATGAAGCATTTTAACAATTAGATGTTAGAGCAAACAAAGAGCACTTATTAGTCTCTTTTCAGGTATCACTATAAAGTCGCTACAAGGCAGAAACAAGCTTTTGTTTACTTCAGAACAAATTCAAATTTGAATTCAAATTTGGAGCACTTCCATTTCACCTCATCCCCCTTTTAATTATG
Organism: Stegodyphus dumicola; assembly: GCF_044657685.1. NCBI lineage: Eukaryota > Metazoa > Arthropoda > Arachnida > Araneae > Eresidae > Stegodyphus > Stegodyphus dumicola. The sequence continues at coordinate 173,715,660 of NC_140776.1, forward strand.
CAGCACAGACTTCATGCTTATAAGTTTGTTTCAATCTGCTATCTTGCAGTTTGTTATTTCAAGCTGTTTTTCACATTCAGTTTAAGTGTAAGGAGTAAGTTTTTATCTGTGACTAGTATTAGTAAATTACATTTCCAAAATTATTTGTGACTGTTGAAAGACTGATACTTCAAACCCAGCATAAGAAAAATGAAAGCCTGTGTTTAGAAATATGATGGCTACTTTCAGTAATTGCAGCATTTATATTTTTTTATTCCTAATTCATATACTTTTTTTTCCCTTTAAATATAAGCAACTCTAAAGGATGGTTTTATTTTATGTGGTGTATTTTTTACTATATATTATAGTAATTATTATTTTCAGATTTCGTTAGTTTCTTCTGCTGTGACTTCAGCTACAACAACAGCTGTAAATGCGAAGACTTACCCTGGGGTTAGAAGAATTTTCACTAGTCGCACTCCAAAAACCGAAGGTGTGTATTGTTGGTAACTTTGTATTAATGTTTGTATTTTATTACGATACATGAATTTATTATAATTATGTATTGACGGATTCTGTTTTTTTATTAGTGAAATCATTGTCTTCTCTTTCAACAACTAATACTAAAGTTCCAATTACAACTACAATTTTGCCAAAGACACCTCTTGTTGTACGAACTCCAAACACCGCTAATTCTACTACTGCTGCTGCTGCTGCCCGACCCACTGTTTTAACTGTAAGTGTTCATTTTAATTTTGGTATTTTTATATAATATCAAAATTATAGTTTTATACATTTTCAGTATTGACATAATTTTAAGGGTTAGTACTTAATTTTTATTATTATTATAAACTTGTTTGTTCTTGGATGATAAAACTTTAATTTTCTTAAAATTTGTTACTGAATTTGAAATTACTTTTTTAGTTGGGTGGTCAGATTGTTCGTCCACCTGTTGTCCAGAATCCTACTACACCTGCTAATCCAATTCGGACACAAATACAACTGATACAAGGGCCAAATGGACAGTTGCAGGTTCGAGGTCTTTTACCAGGTAATTTAAATTATGTTTATTTTTGTACTGTGTGTTTTATTTTTAATTGATATATCCTCCACATACTGCCATGAAATAGTTACAGAACTGAAAATTATTAAAGTAATAAGTACCCATCAGTTGTTTAATTCTAAAAAATTTTTCCTGTGAAGCAAAATCTTTCTTACTATTATTATTCAATTTTGTGGTTGTTAACTAACTAATTTTTTATTGTTATGAAATTTCATATCTCTTTGAAAATGGTAAAAAAATAATGTGAATTTTGCCATAGAATTTTATTGATAAATGTAATCAAAAACATTTTCTTTGCTGAATTACTAAATGTATTATGCAAATACTGAATTTTTGGTAATAATTGCAAAAGTTGTTGATTTGTTTTCCATTCTATAAACATTTACATTATTAAAATTTATTTTAAAAAATGATAATGCACACTCAAGCTAATCATTGCCATGCATCTTGGTTCTACTTTAGGTCAGCAGCTAATCAGGTTATCAGATGGGAGGTTGCAATTACTTACATTACCTACGGTGCAGCAAACTCAGCCTGAACAACCTGCTGTTCAATCAACTCAAGCAAATCCAGCTGTACAGCTACCAACCCTTCGACCTGCAATATCTTTAGCTTCTCCATCAACTGTAACTACTGGTGGAGCTGCAGTTGCCACACTTGCATCACCTGCTACAACTCCAATGTCGATTTCAATGCCTACAGTTGCAAGTATTGCTGCCCCTGGAACAATTCAGTTAGTTTCACAAGGCCAAACAGCACAGATTAAGGTAATTTTTTTATTTTGACTTTAACTGTTATTTTTTCAGAACTATGTCTGGAATTAAGTTTTGGAGTGCTGAAGTATAACGTGTATATGTATAATGAATTCTAGTTATCTGGGTTATTTTCCATACAGATTTCAAATGCTTGAAGTTTGGTGTCATTTCTGACATTGAGTGAAGCTGTCATCCATATTTTTTTTAAGTCCTTTTAAGCTGTGATCCCCTTTATTCTGGATATTTAAATTCTGTTGGATTATAAGTTTTAATAGCAAATTATTAATGATTATTAAGTTATTATTCCTAAACAATTTTCTTCTTTCAGTTCCAATCACCTGTAGCAATATCTCCAAACCTTGTATCCAATCCTACAGCGACTGTCACGACAACACCTCAGAACTCTAAATTGATACAAATCAGGCCACAGACACCAGGTGTACAGTCTCCTACAAGAACAGGTAGATATTATTTTCTGCTCTTTCCCCATTCCTTCTTGTGACAAATGCTTTCCTCTATATGAATGACAGTGCGTAAAAGCAGTTTATGATTATTATTTAAAGTGTTTCTTGAATTTGTAATAAATTTTGTTTTGAAAATAATTCAAAAGGTTAAAAAAACTGGGATCTGCATTAAAAAAGTCTATATAATCCTCATGTATTGAAGTTATTATTTCTTAATCTTATGATTATTATTTAAAAATATATTTTGAAGGATGATTAATAGTCCTACTGTTAATCCTTCTTTCCCATGCTATGCACCATGAGATTACATGATTTATTTACATCTTTACCAAGACCACTGGATTTGCTATCAAAGAAAGAAAGAAAAAATAATAATTAGATATTTTTTAATAAGTTTCTGTGTAGGGAAATGTAATTAAAAGTAGCATTATATATAAACTTCACTAATGTGTGATGTTTATGTTATTCCCTCTTTTGCTTTACGCTGCTTATTTGATGTAATGGTTAGTGATTCCAGCTGCCTTATCATTGGGCTTGGGTTCAGTTTCTAAAGAAGGCTTAGATGTTTGCATTTCTTGTCTTTGCAGCAGGGCAGTTAAAGTACATGATGAGTTGAAAGTCCATTTGAGAAGTTTGGTGGTAGGGAGACATTGAATGCATTCCAGACAGGGACTGATTCATCTAGAAAATTGAGATAATGCTGGGCGAGTTCAGATTCATTGTCAGTAAAGTGTCCATGATGCATTGCCAATGAGAAGTGCTGTTGTATGCTCTACCTCATGATGAAATTTCATCTGTTGTTAATGTCAGACAAATGAATGACAAAGTCACAGCAATATTTTTTGCCACTAGAAGTTAATCATGTGAAACAAATTATCACGTAATGAGCTTGTCTATTATTATTGGGTAAGGCTTGACTTTTGCCTTTAATGAAGATGGGCATAACATAGCTGCTAATTCTTCCAGTTTTTAATTTCTAACCTTTACTAAAGAAAATGTTTCCCAGCAACAATTCCATGTTCCCACCTCTGATGATTTTCAGAACAATTTTTCTTTATAAATTTTATTTCCTCTAAAGTTTTCTTATTACTGTATATTTCTGCAGTTAAGACAAGGTATAAAGTTTCATTTCCTTTTTTAAGTATAGTTTTAGCTTATTTCTGTCTTATAAGGCAACCCTCAAACTGATAATGGCCTGTGAATTTAGTTTAGATCAGTGGTCATCATCTGGAACAAAATTTTTTCTTATATTTGGCAGTATTACCTACAAAAGCATATGCTGAATCATGAATTCACGTGAACCTTTAATAAGTTTGTTTTCTTGCACCTGGCAGCACTGCCTGTAGGAAGCATGTACGGAATCACAAACTCACATGTGCCTCTAACAAGTTTTGTTGTGGGTTGTGTCATGTTTCAAACAATTTGTACTATAAATGTAATCAGCCAAACATTAATAAAGTATGAGCCTAATTATTGAAGCAATAAAAAGAAGGAAATATGAAGCAAGCTTCAAGTTAAAAGTCATGAAACAGTCTAAAGAATCAAACAAATATGCTGAAGCAAAGGCTTTCTGTATAACAGAAAAGACTGGAAAAAGAATGAAGATGCTTTTAAAAAAAAAAAAAAAAAATATATATATATATATATATATGTTTTATAAGAAGAGGACTTGCTGGCCAGATTTAGAAAATAATATTTCAGAATGGTACTATACAAAGGCAGAATATTTATGTTATTGTAAGAAAAATGTATTTTGAAGGATGATCACTAGTCTTACTTTAATCCTTTTGTGTGCTATTCACCATGAGACTGCATGATTTGTTTACTTGTATACCAAGACTGACTGGAAGGTATCAAGAGGGGGGGGGGGTAAGATATTTTCTGATAAGTTGTGTAAAAGTAATTAAAAGTGGCATTTTTAAGTTAGGGCTTATGCATTGAAGTGGGAACAGGCTAATCCAGAAGGCAAAATATTTAACCCTTTGTTGCTTAGTGTTCCATGAACTTGAATCGCTTCTGAAACTGTTAAATTCAACCATAAATGGATAAAAATGCCTTTATAATATACTTTGAACTTCTCTTTTTAAATAGTCGATGGCAGCATATCACAAGGAGACAGAATTTTCATTTATGATGTGTTATTAAAATCCACTTATTTTCTAGTAATTTTCTATATTTTTTTTGGTGATACAAAAAAATCTGTTTGAAAAATAATGTCTGTATAATTTTGATGGCTCTACCCTATATTATTTGTTATATATTTTTCGTCATTTTTCATGCAAAAGCATGTGGAGATTCATTGAATAAAACGAGGTGTTCCATTAGCGGGAACACTGCGCCTTTAGCGATCTCATGCTATTACGCATCACAACATCTGTCTTAGGAGAAAACATCTGTTGTATATGTTTTCTATTTCTGTTGTTGGGGAATGAATTTAAACAAAGCAGTCTTGAGGGGTGAGGTGTGGTTTGTGCTATGAAAGCTCTAATATGGTCATCTTGAAATTTTTGTGAGTAATTTTCAGGCGGGATTTTTATCAGTAGCTCGAGTCTTCTTTACTTAGAGCTGCGCGAATTTTTTGCTGTCGCTTTTTAGTCTCATTCTCGTTTATTTTCAATAATTTGTGTAGATTTTTTTTGTGTATGTATGTATATCTTATAGCTTAGTTTTCTTTCCTGTGAGTTTTAATTGTAGTTAATTTTTTATTATTAATTTTCCTTAAGTGGTGCGGAGAGGTCTAACTCTTTCCGAAGCGCTAAAAGTGCTTCATGAATTACCCTCTTATTCTGAATCAGAGTATGAAGATAGTAGTGATACTGAGATATATGCTCCTGAACCGCTTGTGTAATCCTATTGTGATATGTCGGATGAAACTCATTTATTTGATGAGAAGGTTGATGATCCATCTTACCCAGGCCTCTCTACACAGCCTCAAGTTTTTACTTGGAATTCTAAACATATTGTTGCACGGAACAAGAAGCCGCACAAAACACGTTTTGTGTTCAAAATCTGCAAAGTGTGCAAAACTTGTATCAAAAAAGTGAGACATGCTTTGAGCAATTTCACAAAGCTAAGAAATCGGAAAATTTGCAAATATCTTTGTATATGGGACTTGTGTATATACATATAATTTATCTTATTTATCCATATTTATTCAAGAATGTTGTGTATATCCAGAAAACCATGTATACAGTCATAATAGAGTTTTTTCATTACTATAAAAATGCTTCTACTCATTTTCATGCTTTACTGCAATGCTCACTTAGTCGCACTTTTAAAATCTCTGGCGGCGCAGTGTTCCACCTCATGGGAACACCCACAGAATTAAAATGGTAAGTGCAATTTATACAAAATTTTACCTGTATACTCCTTTAGGCTTAGACAGACTGCATACAACGTTTTTTGTTGAAATTCCGACTTTAAAGTATAGTGCACCACAAAGGGTTAAAGCAACAGTAAGTTGATGCAATCATTCCATAAGCAGAAATTACCACTGGATCTTGACCATAAAGTTACGAGTTTTCACAAATTTGTTATTGGTATGAGGCAAGAAGTACAACTATCTAATGTTGGAAATATGAATAAAATGCTGATGAAATTCTACTTAATAAACAATAGAACTGTGGAAACTAAAGACATGAAAACTGTTCGAGTTAGAAGTTCAACCCATAAAAAGACCTAGTTTAAAGTAGTAGTATCATTCATGGCAAATGGAACAAATTTTAAAAAAACCATGGTCATTTTCAAGAGGAAAACTGCTCCTAAATTAAAATTCCTTCCAGACATTTTTGTTCATGTTTATGAATAGACCAGAATGGTGTAAAATTGTGGATGGCAAATGTGTGGCAGAGGTGAACCAAGTGCTCTACTAAATCAACAGAGTTTGTTGGCATGGGACAAATCTCGGCCTCAAATGCGACAACAACCCTTTCTTTTGGAGGGGAGGTATACTATATGCATGCACATTTCGATTCCTCCCCTCTCCCCAAGCCCACTAGCGGCCGAGCGGTAAAGTCGCTGAACACTGGTAGTTCGGTCCGAGGTTCGAATCCCGCGAACGGGCTGGCTGCATGGCCGTTTTCGTGGTTTTCCCCATGTGTAACGTGTATACGAGCCAGTTCCCCTTAGAAAGTCCTCCACGAAGGCATCCCTCCCCTTAGGCAGATAGCCCTCGAGGCTTTGCCATAATTACACACACAAACACACCAATAATAAAACATATGGAGAGTCTCAATTCTGTATTTCACTTGAGCCCTAAATAGAATGCCTCGTTATTGAAGAAACAACAATTTTAGCATACATTTGTGTGATCAATAATTTGACTCCATAGCTGCATATCTGCTCGGAGTATATCTTAAACTGAAATATTCTACATAGGGGAAACATCTTCATAGACTCCAACTACTACGGATTCTCCGTAGTTTCTACGGAAATTCATGAAAAACTACGACCTACGAAAAGTATGGAAAAAACTACGGATTTTACAGAAACAAGAGCAGGAGAACCAGTACGCAAAACGGAACCAACTAATTCATCCGATGATTGGCTGAATACTCGTGTTATCATATATCACGTGTTGAGTGCGTTCCTAGTTTTGAAGAATTAGCTAATCGTAGATCAGTAACTCCAACCGTTAACGACTTATCAATAGTTCCACCCAATTGTCTGTCTCCCAGGTTCCTCGCTGATGCGTGTTTAGGCTGCATTTGGCTGCATTGTGTAGTTTACGGCGAGAGCTTAGCGTGTGTCTTGTGAACTGTGAATCAGGTGAAAGATTTTTAATCATAATGCTGCCTCGAACGAAGAAGCCAATATTATCAAAGCAGAAGTTTAAAGATTCATATTCTTCAGAATTTCCATGCATTAAAGCGTCCGAAATTTCTGTGAATCACGCACACTGCAGTGTATGCAACAAAGACTTCTCAGTTGCTCATGGCGGAAAAGATGACTGTAAACGGCATGTGTTTTCTCAAAAGCATATAGAACTTGGCACCGTAAAATCTAAAGAAATAACAAATTTCTTAATAAAAGATGATGAAACAGATCCTATAAAAGCCGAATGCTATTTTGTTCGTTTTTTAATTGAACATAATCTACCGCTTTCTGTTTCGGATCATTCCAAAGAGCTTTTCAAAGCAATGTTTCCGGATTCTGCCATAGCAAAAAAATTTAGCTGCGGTCATACCAAAACTGCTGCTATTGTGAAAACGCTTGCAGAAAATACTGTTGCTGATATTATAAAATCAGTGTGCAGTACATCATTTTCTCTAAGTACTGATGGAAGTAATGATAACAAACTGTACCCATTGGTTATAACATACTACAGTAAAGAAAAGGGAGTGATAATTACTTCATTGATTTCTATTTTAGAATGCACGAATAATACAGGAGAAGGTATTTTTAATTGTATAAATGAAAACTTTATAAAAACAAAGGTTTAGAATGGAAAAATTGCTTATCATTTTCTTCAGATAATGCTAGTAATATGATTGGAAAGTTTAAAGGTGTAGCATCATTTATCAAAATGCATCAACCAAGTATAATCACCCGAGGTTGTCCGTGCCACCTCTTGCATATAGCTGCAAAAAAAGCTACTGAAAAATTAATTGGCTCAGAAATTGAAATGTTGATAATAGATATATATTTTTACTTGGAGAAAAGTTCGAAACGGAAGCATAGCTTCAAAGTTGCTCAACAAATTTTGGGACAGAATGCAAAATCTCATAAAATTTTGAAATATTGCAGTACGAGATGGTTGTCTCTTTTAGAATCTATAACAAGGATTTTGGAACAGTGGGATGCTGTGATAAATTTTTTTGGAGATAAACCAGATAACAGTGAGAATGAAGGAAAGAGATTGCAAAACATTAAAAAAATTTTACAGTCACCGACCACCAAATTGTACTTGTTATTTTTGAAAAATACTTTGCCTTTGTTTATAACAGTAAATATTAATTTGCAGCAACAAGCTCTTATATACATAAATTGAGAAGAGAACTTTTTGAACTTTTAATGAATTTATTTGTTAGATTCGTAAAACCATCAGTAATTTCTAAAGAAAATGAAGATGTTACTCTAACGTCTATTCCATTTCAGAAGTATAGTAAACAAAAAGAAAATGAAAATTTAGTGATTGGTGCGGAAACAAGACTATATTTAAAAAATGCCAAGTTGAATGAAAGTGAAGTGAAATCATTTTTCAATTCTGTGCGAGCTTTTTTTGTAACTGCATGTTCATATATAATTGATAAATTTCCACTGAGTGATCCATTTCTAAAACATGCTGAAGTTGCTGACATCAACTTGAGAACTGAAGTCTCATTTTCATCTGTTCTTTACTTGATGAATACTTTTCCATCCATTATTGATGAAAAATGTCTTAATCAAGTAGAAATTGAATTTTCCATGTGTCAAGTAGATGATTTGAAAGAAATTGTAGATTTGCGTATTGACGTAGCATGGGGAGAAATTGCCAAATTAAAAAATATGAATGGGTGTATTATATACAAAGTATTACCTTCTGTAATGCTTGCTGTCTTAATAATACCACATTCAAATGCAGCTTGCGAAAGAATTTTTTCTATTGTTAAAAAAAATCAGACGGAATTTCGACCAAATTTAGGTCTTAAAACTCTTGAAGCAGTTTTGATTGAAAAAATAAATATGCAGGCAAATGAAGAACTGTGTTATAAAAAAACATTCTCAAAATCAGAACTTAAGCTTGCTAAGCATGCTACATATAAATCTGCATTCATAAATTATGCGTATTTTGTTTAATACTTATATGTATCATTCTTGGTTATTTAAATTTTATTTCCCTGTAGAAATTATATCCAGAATAAAGATATGATTTATAGCTTCTGATTTTTTCTATGATTAGTAGTGATTTGAAGTACTTTTTATTAGTGAATGCTTGAGGAGTTAAAAGAAAATTTCTAATTAAATGTGCATATAATTTACAAGGTATATTTTTAATTATTCAGTTTTATATGTATATGGATTTTAAATGTAATAAAATTGATTGCAATTAGTTATTAATTTAAAATTAATGAATGGTTAATTACAACATATGCTACGCGCACATTTTCAAAGTTGTAAAAATGTCGTTCGCGCGTTGACTACTGACAAGGTTTGCTGAAGGTTGGAGTCTATGCATCTTTGATTTTACACCTAATATTTTATATCCCAGATGCCAACCTGACGAATCATTATTTATTTTGCCTTCATCACCGTATGTGTAAACTTTTCGTAATTGGAAAAAATACACAACCCCGAACATTTAAAGGAGTAAAAATTTTCTCGTTATATATCATGCAAATAAAAGCGTGGATGACACAAACGTTAATGAATGATTGGTCTAAAAATTGTAGAAAACTGTTCGACTTATACTTCATTTAAAGTTTAGTGAAAGATAATTAATCTATATTATTTTTTCCTCCAAATTGTAATTTGAGTTGCAGAATCGAAATATGTAAAAAAATTGGTATGTTATATCAGAAAAAGTCCGATTTTGTGTCAAAATACCTATGTTAGAATAGTGCTATATATAAATCTAATATATATCCGAAGTCGCGCTTTCGAGACATGAACGCAATTTGAATTTTGTCATTCGGCTCAGTAGAATGGGAGATATAGCACTGTCCCCCCCCCCCTTTTTTTTTTTTTTTGAGCAGTGTACATTTATTAAAGTCTAACTGCATTCGTCTACTGACCCCCCCCCCCCCCAAAGTTGAAAACTAACAGAAGAAAGATACTGGTGTTCAATAACTGAAAATTTTATGAGATTCAGCGCTGCAGCTGTAGGTGTAGAATTTTTTATTTTTATTTATTTATTTATTTATTATTTTTTTAATTAGAAGATTGTATGTTATGTGATTTGTATATGCATGTGTATTCTGGGCAGTTTAATCTCATCAAAAAAATTTTTAATGCCTTTTTAAAAGGGCAGCTGTTTTTCTATTAACCTTTTTTAACTGCCGTTTACAAACTACAGACTGCCATTCTGTAGGAATGACTATTATTACTTTCTACTGTTCTGAATCATTAAATTGAAGACGTAAATCATTGTGCGAAGCTTGAGTCAAAATCAGGAGAGGACAAATCTTGTTTTAAGACTTATTTGCTTATAACATAAAGAATTCTTTCTTCTTGTCTTGTAACTAACAAGATAAATCATTGTGCAAAGCTTGGGTCAAAATTGGGGGGGGGAAGCAAAATTTCATATTGCGACTTATTTGTTCTGCTCTTTAGTATACAAAACTTTTTTGTGTGTGCTTTATATGTGAGTAAACTTTTAAAATAGCTAGGGAAAGAATTATCAAAAATGACTATTAGAAATTATAAACCAGACTTGCCTTTTGATAGAATGGAATGTGTAAATAAGATGATGAAGTTGGTTTAGAATAAAAAGGATTATAATCCTCTCCACAGCCGTACAAAGAAACATGATAAATATACTTAGGATATAAGAACTTTCTGTGCAAACTGAGATTTTGCTTGTACAAATTCAGATTTGTGGAACCTAAAATAATTAGCCATCTAGTAAGTACTAGTAAAATTTTATTTCTAGAAAACCTGAATGTAATTTTTGGATAATTAGAGGAAGTTTTTATTTTTTCATACTACTTGGTTATTATAAACAAATATGCTGCTGTGTTTAAACCTCAATAATACATGGTTTAATAAGATAATGTGTGTGCTGATCAGTAAATTTGTTATAAATTTAGTAGGCAAAGGAATCGTAAGTATTAAGAATAATGCTGTACTTAATGTGTGTAATCGTATAATAATAATGGGTTTTAAAACTGATAACAATGCAGTAATGATAGGATTTTTTATTTTATGTTTCTATTTAGTCAAAAGTGTACATAAAATAAATTGAAGGTAAATTTTACATTCATTTAGACTTCTTCGGCTTCTAGATTTTGTTATGTTTTATTAGTTTTAATGAAGAATAATAGGATACTTCCAAGATTAAAGAACTTTATTTCTTCTGCACTTAATTTAGTATTTTTTCCAGTTCCATTTTCTTTTTCCTAATAAGTTTAATATGTTTTTTTTTTTTTTTTTTTCTTATATGCATAAAAAATTCTTTGACAACAACTTGCGTAATTTCTGTTACAGTTCGCCCTGTTGCTCCAGCAGGTCAGCAAGTGAGACTGCAAACCACTGCAGTTACCATTCCAGGTCTTGGAGCCGTAATACAGTCTAATACATCAGCTGCTACCTCCCAAGTTGCTATTGCATCTAGTCAAACTCAGGCAGGTGTTGCCACTAACAAAATTTTGTTGCCATCGACTCCTGTGAAAGTGACAAGTTCTGAGACAAAGCAAATTTTAGCTAGTCCTACTAAGGTTGTCACTGTAACCAGTAAAGGAGATGGATCCACAGCTTCACAACAGTTTGTTTTAACCAATGCCATCAAGCAACAGAGTATGTATCAGATCTTGCATGTTTTCATCCTGAATACTCATTTATTTTATGTGATGTATTAAATTTTTTATTGAAATGGAGCTCTTATTTGCTTATTTTTTATTTAGCCACTAACTGTGTGGTTTATGAGGAAATTGTTATTTTAAATTCGGGGACAAGAGATTTGTAACTCTCATTATTATGTTCTTGAATTAAATGAGTAAAGCTAGAAATGAAATTTGAGTTTAAAAGTTTTGAAAAACATTTTAATGGCTATAATTAAATGTTATTAAATATTGTATTCTTTTAATTTCACAGTTGTAAGGCAAGCTTTAATGAATCAACATGCATCTCCTGAAATTCAACAAAAGCTTTTGGCTATGCAACGCCACCAGCAGCAACAAATGCACAAGCAGCTTGAAGCTGAGGGCAAATCTACAGTGCCACTGAAAATAGCAAGTCCATTAACTTCTGTATTAATTGATAAGAATAAAAGCAAAACATTAACACCTGAGCAAAGAGAAGACAGTCAAAGGTATATCCTTTATTCCTTGTATCATTTTTTTACTCTGTATTGTTTCAGTTTGCTTGATTTCCCTCTCCCATTATAAAAAAAAATACATTTCCCTCTCCCATTATAAAAAAAACTACATTCTATGTAAATTGTTAAATTTTAATTTAGTTACCTCGACGTCATAGCATTTTATGTATTAGCTACAAATTAAAATTTTATGGAGTTACGGTAAAAGTATTAATTTTGTTTCTTTGAACTTATAAATTGTAATACCATTAAAAATTGAGATACCTATATTTTTAAATGTAAATAAATTCCTATCAAATAGGCTTGTGTGCAAAAGCTGAAGTTAAGGAATATTATAATTGCTTATAAAAGCTTACATTTTCATATTGGTGTTTAATAGTTTATAGTGCTAATAAATTGTGGCAATATTCTTGAAAACTGTGCTTTCATCTGAAGTTGTAGAAGGGCGTTAATTCATCTCTTCGTTTTCATCTTCATATATTTTTGGTACTGTGGAATAACCCTTTGTCATCATCTTCATGGAACCTTAAAACCCAGTACACTTTCCTTCAAAGATATTTTGATGTGAAAGAACATTTAGGACTGAACCGGGAGGTGGAAAATCTCAAGTCACAATGTCCAATTGAAGGAATAAAGTACATGGTTAGGATAAACCTATCAAGTGAGGTTTTTAAGAAAAACACAAATGACTTGATTCTAAATGCTGTATCCTTGGAGATTATCCATGAATTGTACCCAGATAATGAGTGGCTGCCTCTGTTTACAGACGGCTCTGTGTTGAATAGCAGTATCAGTAACAGTGCTAGCATCTTCTGCAGGTTCTTCTCATTTTACACTCCTCTCGGAAGGTTTAAAACAGCCTTTGGCGCGGAGATCTGTGAAATTCAAATTGTCTTCTGCCTTGTCACAGCTCCAATGCCTATCGGGAAAATCTGAAAAAAGAGCTGTTATTCTTTCATATTCTAAAGCTGCCCTCCTGACCATTGCTTCGTCTGACCCTTAATGATTTAATCAAAAGCCAATAAAGAGGTTGCTTTGCAAGCACACTGTGGACACCAGGGTAATGAAATAACTGGCTTCCTGGCAAAGTAGGCAACCAAAATTGGTCAAATAATAGATAAACCAATCCCTTTTTTACTGCAAACGGTTAATTAAAAAATCTTTTAGAGAGGAATATTGGAAAAACATCAAAGAGGCGAACAAAGATAAGAAATGGATTGAGGAAATCACAAATATTCCACTATGGCCAAGGGTCAGATCTGTTGCCACTTTTCACCTCGCTACTAGTCATGATTGCCTCTCCAAGCATCTGTATCGCATAAAAATACTGCCAAGTCATCTTTGTGCAACATTGAGGAAATGGGCGTGAACCATTTGAGTCACTGCCTTGCACTGTGTTCGGGACACTTGTGAGAGAAATACTGGAGAGCTGTGGATAAGATGAGCAATTTTATAGACTTACTGTAGTTTCAGTTCTAGTGCTTGTTTCTTCTGTTTATATTTTTGACTACAGTTATCTTCTAATCTGCCATTGAAAATTTAAAAAATTTTTTTTGAATTGCTCTTTTTTTTTTTTTTTTTTGAAGCAATCAAAATTATCAGATATCACCCAATCTGTAATGTGGAAATTTCAAGTGGCCAAATGCGTATATGATTCCTTTTTTCAAGGAATTACCTGATATTCGTTTGAGCAAAGATAAGATATCAATTGTAGGTACTCTCGTATATGCAAATATATCTTCAATAAAATATTTGTAGATTATAGTCTTTTTTTTATCAAAATTATTTAAAAATAATCGTTACCTTAACTGATTTAATTAGGCATGAAGCTTGTAGTAGCTCAGCTGGTTTTTTAAATTATGGAAGTAGTTCTTTGTTTTTAACTTTTATAAATCTTTTTCAAACAAGAATATTATCAGTAAACATTTATCATGCATATTTGTGTCAAATAGAAATTAAACTAGAGATGCTTCCTTAATCAATTAAAAACTGAACACTGAAATTTTCAAGCAGAAACTATAGTGCATACTCTTGAAATTGCATCTATACTTGCATAAAATTATTACAGGAAGTGAAATATTTCCATATTTGTTTTAAATGTTTATCTTAGTGTGAAATTGCTACAAAAAGTGAAATATTGCTATTTTGGGACCAAAGCAATTTTAGTATATTTTGGACACATTTTTCAGTCTTATAAAAACTAAACCATTTTATTTCTGTGTCCTAGTTATATGCTAAGATGAGAATTAACTCCCCCCTTTTTTCCCAGAAATATAAATTTAGTAAGTATTACTGCATAATAAAAATACTAAACAGATCATAAAATAAATTTTAACTCAAATAATTCTTTTCATAGCTCTTTATATGAAAGCGTTTCATTTTGATAATGCATTCTTTTCTGTGTATAAGATAGATTCTTTTTCTTTTTTAGTATTTTATCACAGTTTTCTGCTTTTTTATGTATTATTACTTACTTTTTAATGTAGTTTAGAAACACATTTAATTAAACTATAATATTTTAAAAATTTTTATTTATTTATTTATTTATTTTTAAAGTGTCTTGTCTTAATAGAGAAAGTGACGGTGATTTATGCTCTTTGAAGATGCAAAATTCCTAGGTCAAGTACATGTATATTCAGCTTTTGAATGCAGTATTAGGAATTCCCATTATATGTTCTTTTGATTGCTACAATTCTTAGAATGGGTTTATCAAATTACTGCAGCTAAGAAGCTAAAGCATAGTTAGAATTGGTTAATCCAAATTACTACATTTTTAAAAAAATGCTGCTTTAAACTGTTCTTTTTAAAAGTAATTTTCATATAATTTGCGGTGTTTTAATAATTTGGTGCTCCATTTGTTGAGCTCAGAGTGAATTTTTTTATCATTTTATCAGCTAGATCAGTTCTGATAGAATCTAAATTTAATACTTCTATATCAGTTCTTTTATTACCATTTACTTGAAAATTGCAATACTGAACGTAGTTAAAAGTTTAATAGTAGTAGAATGTAGTTAAAGTTTAAAGTGGTTGTAAATATGTATTATCCCATCAACTGTTGGCAGAAATTTTAGCAACAATCACTAAAGGACACGGTCATCTAATAGGCGCTAAATTGCGCTACTGGGCTGATCAGCAGGATAATACAAAAATACCAGTACTGGAAGTCCTATTGGGGGGGGGGAATTAAGAAGTGTGTGTTTTTATTTTTTTATTTTGCTTTTTAGTGATTTCTTGAAGTAGCTTTGTAAGACATCTTTTTATTTAAACAGCCTGTTATTCAGCCTGTAATGAATTCATTACGTGTTATAATTTTTTAAAACTTCCTATATATACACACACACATGGTTGTCATTAATTAAAGAATTGACCTACCTCATCTTCCCAGGATGACTCTTCAACCTTGCATGTTCCAGTAAGTAACAGGCATGAAAGTTTTCCGCGTTTTTGCGGAATTCCGCTTTTTTGAACATCACCCGGGCTGTTTCTGAGATTGATGCAGAACCGTTGAGAAATCGCTACCGGCAAATGTGGGGGGGGGGTGTAAATGGAGGACATGCTCTCTCTCTTCCTCTTTTCTTTGTAAAAAACTTTACACTATGCCATCGTATAATATTACGCTGGGTTAGCGATCAAACGCGGGCACCGCTTGTTGCGAACTTTTCGAGTTTGCCTGAGCCGAGATCACGAAATACATTGTTTCACATCAAGATGAAGTAGGTGGGGCTTATGTGGAAACGCGGAACTAGATGCGTACGAATATCGAATCAAGGAACCAAGGACTAAGGAAGGGTTCTATTACAGGGCTCTTAGGCATGTAGCTATTATCCCCACATCGTCAAAGAATTATCTTTATCGCCAAAAAGAGGGTTCCGCAAAGAGGTAAATTTAGTGCCAAAATGTTAATTTAACAAAAAAGGTAACTGCCTTCCACAGTGAAAGGTAAAAACACTGAAGGACTTAATTTAGTAATTTTGGTTTCGAATAAGGGCCAGAATAATTTGGAGGGGTTACATCATGAATTTTGAAAAGCATCTGCAAGCAACCGTCAAACGAGAGCTGACTTCAATAATGTCAGCGATCGGTGCTGGCGCCATCTGTCGGACACACGGATAACCACTTGCATTCTCCAGCACACAAAACTCTTATGTAAAATTTTAAGGAATGCTCATTAACTGTACAAAGAAGAGCTAGAGATAGAAAAGGAAGAGCGAGAATCTAGAAAAAAAAAAAAGGAATTAAACATTGCAGAAAATAAAAAAGTATCAATGGATTGTATAAAAGCTGCTGAAAAAGAAATTGAGACTAGCTCACAAACGGAAATTAGAAAAATTGGCTGCAAAAGTAGCAAAAAATGAAAAGCTTTTTACCTAAAAATTTTTAATCAGGATCGAGTGAGACTGAGACAAAGTAGTTATTTTTTGTATTCCTCCTTTAACTATATGTTATTTTGTAACTATATTATCTCATATGACTACTTTTTCTGGTGTTATACAAAGTACTGTTTATTGAGCTAAAAGTGAAGATAATTGAAAGCTATAGTAACAGTTATATATATATGAGGTGTATTCGGAAACTAAGTACCGTTTTGAAAAAAAAAAAAAAAATAGTAAAACAATTTTTTCGAATCCAATTTTATTTTTACATGAAAATGCATGTCTTAAACTATTTTTCAACATAGTTTCCGCCAGTCATCAAATACTTGTCATAGCGGGTGACCAGTTTTTGTATACCATCGTCAAAGAAACTTCCAGTTTTGATAACCACGACTCCACAGCATTTTTCGTGTCATCGTCAGATCCAAAGCGCTTGCCACCAAGCTAGTGCTTCATGTGCAGGAACAAGTAATAGTCGGACAGCGCCAAGTCCAGGCTGTACGGCGGGTGATCGAACTGCTCCCAATGAAACTGTCGAATTAACGATTGAGTGACACCAGC
Organism: Stegodyphus dumicola; assembly: GCF_044657685.1. NCBI lineage: Eukaryota > Metazoa > Arthropoda > Arachnida > Araneae > Eresidae > Stegodyphus > Stegodyphus dumicola. The sequence goes on from NC_140776.1 coordinate 173,732,807, forward strand.
AGTATGGGGCCGAGCATTGTCATAGAGAAACACAATTCCTTTACTGAGCATTCCTCTTCGTTTGTTTTGAATGCCACGCCTTAGTTTTGTTAAAGTCTCACAATATCGTGCCGCATTAATGGTTTCACCTCTGGTAAGAAATTCAGTAAGCAAAAAAACACCTTTCCTATCCCAGAAGACAGTGCACTTGATTTTTTGTGATGACATTGTCACTTTGAACTTTTTTTTTTTTCAGAGAATGAGTGTGTCTCCACTCCATCGATTGTCGTTTCGATTCTGGTGTGAAATGACATACCCAAGTTTCATCACCTGTCACAATTTGGTTTAAAACGTTTTCTCCCTCATCACTGTACCGCATGAGAAATGTCAGGGCACTACCAAGTCGCTTTGTTTTGTGAACATCAGTGAGCATTTTTGGAACTCATCGGGAACACAGTTTACGATAATTCAAGCGGTCAGACACAATTTCGAACAAAACAGTATGTGAAATTTGTGGAAATGCTTCAGAAAGAGTTGTCATTGTAAAGCGTCTGTTTTCATGAATTGCTTCATCAACTTTCCTTACCAAATCATCGGTGACAACAGAAGGCCGACCACTCTGAGCCTCGGCCAGTTTAACATTCCTCGCATTCAAAAATTTAATCACGGCACGAATCTCACAGTCAGCGGGAGAACTAGTTGTCTTAAACATTTTGAATGTGCATAGCAAACTGAAAACACAACATAGAGCAACCAAAATGGCAACAATTGAAAGTCAGTGAACAAGAAAGACTAGTGCGTATGCACGGGACGCCTACCACAGCGCTAGAATGAAACGGTACTTAGTTTCCGAATACACTACGTATATATATTTTATCTCTAAAACTTGTCATTGCCTGAAAATTGGCAGTAATATATAACATAAGTATGTATATTAGTGTGTTGTAATGTTGTGTACAGTATTCATGTATCAACTGTTAAATTAAGTTACATAAAGAGCATCTTAAAGAAAGTTAATTCATTACAATCTCTTGGTGATTTATTGATTTTTTTTAACAAGTGGAAGATAAAATTAATAGCAAAATAGTAAGTACAAGTATTATTTTAGTTTAATTATATGTATAATACTTTTTATATTAAAAGGTTGATTGAGGTCGTGCGTGCACAAATTAGTTTTTGTGTAATTTTGTGTCCGTGCGTAGTTCAGCTTTTTTTTGCCAACTTGCACTTTCATGCCTGAAGTAATTGACAAAATGAAAAGGGCCATAATTTGATGAACACTAAATACATGATATTAATATCAGGTTACAAAATTAGTATTAACATGCATTACATATTTATCTTCCACTACTTCCAACAAGAGTGTCCTTCACCTCCCTGATGTTCTGGAAAATGAACCAGAATTGAAACATTTTGCTAGCTGGGGTTGAGATGTAGCGTTCTGGTTTTTATGTTCACGAAAGTCACTGATATTATCCTCAACATTCCCCATCTTGAGTTTAGGTAGCTAACAGAAATCAGCATCTTTTTCAGTGTGGAGACCTGCAGGATTTGTGTGTTAATTGTCCACTTTGTGAAGTTTTGGTATCCTCAGCAGGATTCTTTAGTCTTCTGAACGACGGCAGCATCCAGATGAATGTCTATCAATTCTAAAGGCCCGTCCACACGAATACGCTCGAAACGTAGCTGACGAACGCGCTTTTACGTTACCAGCGTAAAAGCGTCCAAACGAGTACGCTTGCGAAGAGTGCGTTTAACCAATAGAATGATTTTGCACAAAAATCACGTGACGCTGTAATATAGCATCAACAGAGCTGTATCTTATTACTTCGCTGTTCTTCTGTATGTTTGCGGCAAGTTGTCCGAATCAGATGATCTTTTGTATAGCTGAAACTTTACTATTATGTGCAATTATTAAGCAGAGGCAAAACCGCAAAAAATGGCAAGAATGAGTCCGAAAGATTTATTTAGAGCGACCTGTTCAAAGAGGTTTTTTTTTTTTTTTTTTCTTTACTGCCTTGTTTGCGAAAGGAATATCTGGAATTATTAAATTCCTACTATTAGCTCACACTCTCCCTATATCTTGTTCAAATTTTCAGTACATAAAATGCTTTTTATTCATCCACTCAAGTTCAAATACAATTTTTTAAACTTGCAGTGAATGACACTTGATGTTAATACAGCTTTTTCACATATTAAATTTTTTTTTAATTTTTAATTTAAAAAAAAATGTTTATATTTTTATTTATTTATGTATTTTTAAACTTTTCTTTGTGGACCTAAGTAGGAATTGACTTAATTTTTTTTTTTTTGGAGGGGGTATATTACTTGTTTTTTAATTCCTTCAGGATGAGTATCGACCAGTTTGACAGACTTGCAGATTCTATATCGTATGAAAATTACGATTTATAAAATTGGTTTGGAATACAGTATATAAAGAGAATTAAATTACTTAATTCTCTTTATATACACCATCCACCATATAATAAAACCAACTTCATATTTTTGAACTCGCTCTCCCTTGGTCTTTTGTTTTTCTTTTTATTTATTTTTGAATTTAGAATGAGGTTCAAACTTTGGACAGTTTATGAGAAATTATGTGCATGATAAAATATGCAATGAAGTAAAAATAAAGAGAGAATTTATAGATGATATATGATAAAGAGATGCAGATATATTTTTACATAAGGATTTCTATTTGCACTGCACATTTTTAAACTAAATTAAAAACAATAATAATAATGAATAAAATAAGAAATGAAAACAATAATAATAGGCAGAATAAGAATATAATGATTCATGATTAAATATAAGAAACACGTTTCAAAACGAGAAAAGCTAACTGAATTATACCGTCTACGGATGAGGTTCGAACTCGCCACCTTTCCTTTCCTCCGCCACCAAAGCAGCGCGCTGACCACTCAGCTATCTGTGATAGCAGTGTTTGTGAAAAATAATGTAGCAAGTAGAAGTCGCTGCAAAGGTAATTTAATTAAACTTCAATAAATGATTGCTGTATGCACAAGTTGTAACTTTCCTCCAAAATTTCGTGATTGTATTTTATTGAATACTCTTTCACAGTCAACTGCTTTATTTTAGAAGTTATTATATTGCTGAAGTTAGTTTTTGGTGTATTTAATATTGGGATATTTATAGAGCTTTTTATTACACATGATATAGCCAATATTTATAATAATTAAGGAGAATTTTGTAAGGCAGAAACTTTGATTTCGTAGAAACTGTAATTTATTTAGGTTCCTATTACTTACGGTGTTATAAATAGGTGAAGCATATGGATATACTGGTCGGATCATTGCTTTATAAGTATACAGTTTTCCCCTTCAATGAGAATTTTAAATGTATACTAATATGTACGGTTTGAGAAATCTGAAGATGGCGTGAACAGTTCTGATTATTTTATTGCTGTATACAGTTATATTTCTAAGCAAAAACTCATCTCTGTGTGGCTCTGACGCCATATTGAAACGGGTAAGCAAGAAGGTTTTCTGATTATGACACGTGATAAGAACTCGGTCGGCTATTGGCTATACGCGCGCGTCGCGGGCGAAAAAGCTGAACAGGAGTGTACTCAGTTTTACGTCTTCTGCGTCCTGCGAATTTACGCCGGCGTCAAAAAAGTTACGTCAACTACGTCGGGAGCATCCTCGTGTGGACGGACCTTAATGGGCAGTTTTTTTACATATGTTCACAAACACGCACACACGAATATCATTAATTAAATAACAGTTATAAAAATGATGATTACTCAAAAAAAAAAAAAATTACATGTAGAATGTAATGAAATTGACCCACAGTATACAATACATAGTACAGTATAAAATAACATGAAAAGAGGTTACCATGCAATTATGCTGTTATAGAAATGCACATGCGATTATGCATATGTATAAAATGAACAAATCATTGCAAATGTGGCAAAGGTTTGAAGAAGAGGATTGGGAGCAGCTATATGTCTTCCCAGTGCATCCCAAACATGCATGAATAGGATTCAGGTCAGGTGATTGAATGCATGTTGTTTCATGCACTGAATTTTTTGCTGCAGAAGATTATCACCCACAATGCGAGCCCTCTGTGGTCTAGCTTTGTCGTCTTGTAGCTAGTAATCGTCACCTATTGAACCTCGGTATAAGAGCACACATAAGTATAACGGCTGTCATTTCTGTAAGCTTGAGTATTCATTGTTCCATGTGGAAAGACATTGAGGTTTGTGTGTTCACCCAAGGAGATACCATCCAAATACAGACACTGCCTCCTCCATATGCATCTCTTTCATGGAATGATAATGGTTTCCAAGTTCTGTCCAAATCAAATAATGCCTATTATCACTTTTGAGGCTAAATCTGGACTCGGCCATAAAGAGAACAGCCCTCCATTAATCAACTGTCCAGTGGACCTCAAATGTTCTCTTCTATGGTGACATGTGCGGCACGCAAATGGCTGGTCACGTTGCACACAAACTTTGTTTGTGAAGCCTTCTATGTACGCTTGACATTGACACCAACCATCTAGTGGCTGCAGCAAGGGAGGATCTGAGGTTCTATTCATTCGTGAACATAACAACAAATATCAGTCATCAGAGCACGTTATAGCGGTTGGCTGTCCTTGGTTGAACCTCCTGGATACCGAATCTGTGGTTAGAAATTGTTACCAAAGTCTGTGAATCACAGAAGGACTCATTTAGCCATCTGGCCACTTCTGTCTGACTTTGTCTTGCGTCTATAGTTCCCAATAGTTCTACATCGCAATTCTTCAGGCAATTAAGCCTGGAGATCATTTTTATAAATTGGTTATCCCAGATTTCTTACCACAGCGAAATTTGCAGGCTGGCTTTGAACGGTGCAATTTTATGCTCCTTGCAAAGGGTATATTTCATTGCAATGTCACTAATTTTCATACTCCAGTTTTACTGAGCAATTCTTATATGACAAATATGTTCCAATTTTATACGGAGTGGCCTATTTTTGAACGAGTTCTTGCTATTTTTGTGACTTTTCCGTAATTTTTGGAAACCAGTGTATATATATAATATTTGGGATAACTTTAAAATAAAAATTTTTGATACTGTTATATATATATAACGAAATTGATATAAATTGATATGTCATAAGTGATTTGTGTAAAAAATTATTATTGTAGGTTAGCAATATGCCAGCAAGTACTGAAATGTCTTGTGGACCGTGTAGAAAGGGAAGAAAAAAATACTCAACGAAAGCAAAAAATGAAGGAAACTGCTGAAGAAAGAAAAGTTAGAGCAAGCAATGCGAAACTTCAGACAATGCTTGTGAAACATACAGAACTGTTAAGAAGAGATATTCTTAAAAAGCGTGCTTTAATGGAAAAGGAAATACAAGTTGAAATACAGGTAAGAAACTTTTTACAGTGTTCTTTAAAAGTATAAGATTAATACCAGATTTCCACTTACATGTACACATATATATGTATTCGTCATTCCCTTAAAATCAGAACAATTTATTCACTATATTCTCATGTACGTAGGTAAGTTGAAAAATAGTTTCCCCTGTCGACTGTGGTCTGAGTTGTGTATGAAAGTCAAAAAATAGAATGAGACATTAAAGATATGACATACCTTTATTTTATTATTCTCGTACGAGTACGTTGAGACATTTGTCATATCGCTTGATAAGTTTCAAAAAGTCCTCCAAGAAAAATTCACGCTTTGCATATGGAAGAAGCGTTGAATGGCTATGGGTGAAAGGCGACACAGCAGGAAAACGCGCAAGTCACCGATACACCATTGGGTAGAGGTCGCTGCAAATCAAGCAGATGGCGCTGTCGCAGTGCCTGCGCAAAGCGGAGACCAGCCTCTCATTTGAGCCCCGGTAGGTACGGAGAGAAGGTGCGTTTTGAATTCGTGGTCAAAGGAGGAAGTGAGAGCGGTTATTCACTATGAATGGGCATGTGGAGTATCAGGAACAGAAATTCATAACCGCCTCGTGGAAGTCTATAGGCCAGGTGTGATGTCGAAGCAAATGGTGCGGAGATGATGTCGCACATTCAGTGATGGACGTCAGCAAGTGGAGGACATACCGAGAGCTGGACGGACGCGCACGGCCACTACAGATGCAAATGTCAGGAAGGTGGATGACATGATTAGAGCGAACCGGCATATCACCATCGATGAAGTAGCGGAAGGACTTGGAATCTCACATAAGCGAGCTCAAAACGCCATCCACGACATTCTTCGATACAGAAAGGTGTCAGCACGATGGGTGCCCCGACAATTGACCTCGACACACAAGAAACAACGCATGGAGGTCAGCCTGGAACATCTCGTGCGTTACCATGAAGATGGCAATGACTTTCTGTTCTGGATTGTGATGGGGGATGAAACGTGGGTCCACCATTTCACGCCAGAATCGAAGGCCGCATCTATGGAGTGGAAACATCCGCCATCACCTGTCCGAAAGAAGTTCAAGACAACTCCCTCTGCAGGTAAAGTGCTCCTCACAGTTTTCTGGGACGCCCAAGGAGTTTTGTTGCTGAACTTTTTGGAGGTTGGAACCACATCAATGCTACACCTTACTGTGACACCCTGTCGAAATTGAAAGAGGCGATTCGGAAAAAGCGGCCTGCCCTTCTCACATCTGGCGTTCTGCTGTTGGATGACAATGCCAGACCACATTCGCCGATGGCAACGCAAAACCATATTGCAACTCTTGGTTGGGAGCGCCTACACCATCCGCCATACAGTCCTGATCTCGCACCAAGCGACTTCCATCTGTTTCCGGCTTTGAAGAAAAATCTCGGGGGAAGGCGCTTTGGAAGCAATACTGAAGTGAAACAAGCCGTTCAATGCTTCTTCCAGATGCAAAGCCCTGATTTTTTCCTGGAGGGCTTTTTGAAGCTTATCAAGCGATATGACAAATGTTTCAATGTACTTGGTACCTATGTGGAAAAATAAAGGTATATCATATCTTTAATGTCTCATTCTATTTTTTGACTTTCATACACAACTCTGACCACAGTCGACAGGGGAAACTTATTTTTCAACTTACCCTCGTATATACGAGTTTCACCTGGAAAATCATCTCAAGTTGGAAAAAATTTTAACCTTTTTCAGAAAAGTGGAGGAAAATGAGAACTTTTTTCTTAAAGTAAAAAAAGTAAAAATGTACAGATCATTCAAATAATAAAACATTTATGTTTTCAATAGTATGCAGTTAAAAAAAATCTCACTCTTGGATGAGAAAGGAAATGATGAGTTATTGTATTCTTTATTTTTCTTGCAGCAATTTTGCTACGCCTTGCATTTGACTTAATTTGAACAGCCTATAGCTTTTTTATCCTTCTGTCAGTCAGTTGTTATGTAGAAATGTTAACTCGCCTTTTATCTGTTTCTTTAGACATGTAAATGACTCAAAAACAGTGTAGTTAAGAAAATATTGTTTGGTTCCACATTATAGTAAAGAACTACATTAATTTTTAGACACTTTAATGATTGTACAGTAGAATACAAAGTCCAAGATTCAGAACCTTTGGGACTTTGGCTATTGCAGATTTTAGATCATCAGTTTAAATTTAGTAATATAACAGGAAAAAATTATAAAATTGAAAGTATGAAATAGAGAGGTCCAGATTAGACAAATCGGTCAATAATCAATTTCAACGTTGCTTCAAGTCCAGGATGAGAAAGGTTATGGAAAGTTGAAAAGACAATATTTCTATGACTGTCTGGAACAAAAGGAGGGATTTTTCCATTTGAAATGTCGCAGTATAGTTCTACAAATCTCTCAGACATGTTTAACTTTTTTAATGTAGAATTGAATTTTCTTTGTCTAAAAAGAACTGGAATACAATGTCACTCTGTTGCGTGTTGCGTTGGTGACCTAGAGTCATAGATCGTAGGAATTAGGTTAGTAACCATTTTGATGCAAGAGAGCATCAGATAATCCATTTTCTGCATCACTCACATGCTGAATATCAGTAGTGAACTAACATAATGAAGTTGATTAATTTTGCGATGGAAGAGCTTGTCATACTTTTGAAAAAAATGCTTTTGTGAGTAGTTTATGATCTGTAAACAGTGTAAAGTTCATACCTTAAAGGAGATATCTGATATATACTGTATAGTGGCAAATATCTTCAAAAGCTCTCTTGTACGTACTGTATTTCCGTTCAGTATCACTTAATTTCCTCGAAAAGAATATTTTTGGTTCCCATGTATGTACGTTACGTTACTGGACGCAAGCACACCTATGCCTTCTGAGGCGTGACGCATAACGACAATTTTCTTTTGTGGGTCTGGATGCACTATCACTTGATGTTTATCACTTTTAGAGAAAATAAAATTGGGGAGGGCTCGACATCTATTTGTTTTATTATTATTATTATTTTATTAAATGTTTCTTTTAGTCTAACTTATTTGAGGTTTCTTTTGGGGGGCATGCATGCTACTTTGTCTAATTTTGAGGATGGGCATAATTTCTTGCTCAGCTAGAAAGTTCCATAATTCTAGTCTTATAATTGCCATGTCTAAAATTTCCACTAAACTGTCGGTCGGATTCCTTTTATTTTCAAAAATTTGAATGTCACTTTCCTCACTATTGTTAATGGTACTTTCTGGATTTAAAACTATACTTCAGATTTTGTTGTTTGTTAGTTGATTGCTAATTGGTGCAGTGTTACCAGAGTGGAGAACTTCTGTTATATCATACAAATTCCATTAATTGGAAGTTTTTACTTTCTAATAACGTTCTAAATCATCACCAAAATAAGGTTGCTTTTTTGCTTAATTTTGAAATCTCTCATTCTAAGCTTGAATTGCAGTAGAAGGCGAGTAAGTACCAAATATATTTTTGATTTATGAATCCTGCAACGATTCCAGAATTAGAAAGTCTGTACTACGTAATCAAAAATTCAAACTTTAGTTATTAAGTAAGGAAGAACGCTATTTGCTGTGTTTACTGAACTTAATTTCTTCCAAATCTAATTCTCTCTTCCCACTGTAATGTCAGGCTAAAGAAAACTAATATTAGCAGCATCTCAATCCAAACAAATATGTCTTGATGCTTCACTTATTGTTTCATTTAACTCTCTCTTCCCACTGTTATCTCCCCCTCGGGTTGCATTGCATCACAGCAATACTATGACAGTAGCATGATACTGCAAACCTGGAACCTATGACCAGAAGGGCAGCCAGTGCCGTTCCAGATGGTCTTGCCTTCAGCCATCTAAGCAGGCTAGCATGATAGCCAGAACTGCTGTTTTACAATAGTCGTCCCTGCCCTTTGTGGTCTCTGCACGCCTGGAAGTGGTGACTCTGGGTTGCCGGTTGTTCAGCGAAGGGTGTTGAGAGAGTTCCAATTTTTCAAAATTCTGCCTTAGTGGAGTGGGATCCCATTACAAGCGGCTTATGAGTGTCCTCTTGGGGGCTTTTTGACAATTCTTCCAACCTTCCGCCTAATATGGAAGTGTGCGATTCTTGCATGTCCCACTATTGTGCCAACAAGGGCTTATTATTTAGAATAGATAGAAAAATATTAACTCTCTCCCCATTTCCACAACCACTCAAGGGCTGAAAGTGTATCGTGGCTAATTGTTAGTCAGTGCACTACCAATTGCCATGGTGGGATTTCGTACCCAGCAGGTATTTGAAATTGACATGCAAGAGTCTTGGTTAATCAGGAGAGAAATCATTTTTATATGACACATTTGCCCTTTTTTCTTGAATATTATATTCTCCATTCCTAAGTCTCTGAGGGGTGAAAAATTGCCGATGGTCAAGATTTCGATTTTCATGGTGTATTTTTTATGAATTATGTTCTGTTATAAATTCTTTTTGCAAAGTGAATAGTTTTTCCAGATTTTGATATTTTAGAGATGGATGGATTGTCCATAATTATCACTGATATGCATTCTTTGTCATAAAAATATGGTTGTGACCAGAATTGCAATGGAAAATGCCAAGTTCTTAAATGATTGATTAAATCTTATGATTGTGCTGATGTCATGTCTGGGGGGGTGATATTTATGGCTGGAATGCAGTGCTTTTTAGCCAAAACCCTCTAGGTTATTAATAGTGATGTTGCTGGTTTATTAGCCCCCTGCATAGTGACAGAATTTTTTTGTGTTCTATAAGTGTACCATGGTTAGCTCTCTTTTATATTTCAAAGTAGAGTAGGATCTGAAGTTGGAAGTTTTTTTATTTAAAGGTTCATTGTGTTGAGAGAGAAGAAAATTGGGGATTTAAAATGCATGGATATATAAACTACTTTGAGTTTGGAAGTAGAATGATTGGCAAGTTCTTAACCAATTCCAGAGGCTTGGGAGGAGGAGAGGAAGTCAGAAATAGTAATGTAAGGATGTTAAGGGTCGATTAATGACTGGCAGTTTTCATGCCTAGTTGCAGAGGAGAGATATTTAAAATAGTGTAGCACTATAGTAGTTTGTATCAGGAGGGCTTAGGATAATCAGTTTTTCATATTAAAAAAAAGGAATCTTTCAAGGAAATTATTTATTCTTTAACATTGCATTATTTATTTTAACCAAAAAGAAACTTATTTTTAGGCATGAAGTGGTTTTAATTATATTAAATTGTATTTTCCTAGAAAACAAGAAATTGCAAATTTTCTTTTTTCAGTTTGCTGTTCCTCCTCCTAACCAATTAAATTTATTTTAGTTGTCTTCAGTTGAAAGCATCATGCTTTTTTGTTTTAATTCATTTTTCTTGCCTAGGCTGTATTGTGCCTATTATTTGTTTCTTTTGTAAAGTGGGTTTGATATCTTTTTTATTGTTATTGATGATGTAAAAGAAATTTTGTTTGTTCTTAAATTTTAAAGAAGTTTTTAAATGTGTACGTATGTTTTCGTAATGCTATTTTCAGAACTTTACTGTAGCTTTAAAATAATTTTCATTTATTTTAATTAACAGGCTGAAGTACAAGATGAAATCAAGAAAAGGGAAACTCTAACAACAGCAATACCACCTCAATCTCTATCTGTTCAGGCACCAGTAATTCAACAGAAAGTAGTTAAAACTGCAAAATCTCCAAAAGCTGCAACTGCACCGACAGCAGCAGCAGCGACGACAACAACAACAACTAAAGGAGCAAAAGCATCTAAGTCACCAAAAGCTGCTAATAAACCTGTTCAAAATAAGACTCCCAAGGTTGAAAAGGAGATTAAGGAAGATAAAATTGCTAAACCACCAAAAAAGAGGAAGTCACAATCAAGTGAAAGTGATGTTAATGCAGAGCAGAATTCTAAAACATCTAAAAAGCAGAAAACTATGTCTATCACAAAGCCTGCAGATCATAAAGCTCTTGATCAGAGGAAATTGTACTGTATATGCAAAAAGCCTTATGATAGTAAAAGGTATTTATCTTTTATCTAAATTTGTTTCTATTTTTATACAATTTTCTAAATGTTATTTAATATGTAAGCAATGTGACGTCAGGCTATTCAAAAATGACCAGATTTATTTTTAATTATATTGTTTTTTACACATATATATTTTGATCCCCTCCAAAATGTTCTGTATCAGTATTAATACAGTTTTCCCATCATCTTTGCCCACTGCTAGACAGAAGAACAAAAGAAGCAAGTCCTGAAATTCTTGGTATAGAATATTGTTCAAGGCAAACAACATATTTTCTTGCATTTCATCTACATCTCTGAGTTACTTTTAAAAAAATTTTATTCTTGGAAATTTTAGAAAGTCAACTTAAGCGAAACGATGATTAATTGAATAGATGAGGCATAAGCATTGTGTTGTTCTTCCCTGAGAATTATTTAGAAATCTGATGAATGATCTTTTGAAAAATTACTTCAGTAGCTTATTAATGTTTTGTTTATTTTGCATTTGTTATGTTGCTATTTTTTAATGACTCATTCATTTGTGATTTATGCCTAGTATCATCTTTAAAGGTTTACTGAAACAAACAGTTCTAGCTACTGTTTCCTGTAACATAAATTACAATCACATTGTTTGTTCTTTGTATTCGTGTATCCAAAAAAAAAAAAAAAAAAAAAAAATCGTAAAGTGCAGTGAACAAGAACATAAATATAGTA